>NC_056740.1:479443958-480043958 GCF_019279795.1 Protopterus annectens
ATGGTATTAGAAACCCAAAAGATTTGGAGAAATTAAAAAAGGGAGGACTATTGCATTAGTAAAAGCCACTGGATAAGCCTCATGTGTAGTCTTGCCAGGGGAACTGTCGAAATCGTTGTAGCCATAGATCCTAATAGCTGAAGCAGTGCCCGAGCTGGAACTCTGTCCTGAGAGAGCATCACCCGGATCTGGGATCTTAATCTTTCTAGCCTGTTTAGTGGGAGGGAAACTAGGCAAGATTGGGTGTTGAAAGTTGCCCCTATGAATTCCAGAGTTTGCGAAGGGGTCAACTTGCACTTCTCCTCGTTTATTGAGATCCCTATGGTTGCTGCTAGTTGTTGAGTGTAATGTAAGGTTGTAACCAGTAGACGCTTGGTGGGGGCAGTAAGGAGCCAATCAGCTAAATACAGAAACACCCGGAATCCTTGCAGTCTCAAGTGAGCTGTTACCACTGCCATGCAATTGGTGAATACTCTCTGGGGGCCATAGAGAGATCAAAAAAAGGCAGTGCTTGGAATTGGTAATGATTGGATCCCAGCCAGAAGTGGAGGAATCTTCTGGAGCGTCTGTCCACTTTTGTAATAATATGCATCCTGAAGATCTATTGAGCACATCCAATCGTCTTTCTCCAGAAACTGAAGGATAGACTGAACTGTGACCATATGGAATTTTGTCTGACAAATTTGTTTAGGATGCTGAGGTCCAAGACTGGCCTTCAGTCCCCTGTCTTTTTTGGCACTAAAAAGAACCTTAAGTAAAATCTGGGCTCTCTCTGGTCTGCTGGGACTGCTTGGATTACTTTTTTTGAAGCAGCTTTTGAATTTCTTGTACTGCTACGTCCCTCTCACTGGGTGGAATGTCGGGGATTCGCCTTTGCGGCCTCGGGTAAAGATTGAAGGGGATGTGATAATCTCTGGTAATTATAGTCTGCACCCAAGAATCTGGCCAGGCAAGGTGGTGTACAAAAAAGCATCTCCCGACTGCCTTCAGAGATAAGCAATCAGGCCGCTCTTCAGGAGCACTGATAGGACTGTCCAGAGAGAGAGAGTCTCTGGATCCCTGATTAAGTGGACCCCCTCTGCCTCTGAAGGGGCATCTTCCAGATGAGTTTTCCCCTCTGCCTCGGGGAGGAGACTCACCGCGTGTGTCATAGAAAAGACCCTGGGCTTTCTTGTACCACATTTTTCCACTCCTCTGATTCCTAGAGTAGGACCATTGGGGGGGTGGAAAAATGTATGCCCAAAGTAGACAGGGTCTTACTGTCCTTTTCACACCTGGCTAAAGTGTCCTTTACCTTTGGGCTAAAAAGAGAAGAGGCCTCCATGGGAGCATTGAGAAAGGAAGACTTAAAGGGATCTGCAAAATCACATAGGCGCCTACAGGCGTGACACGTCTCATGACAACGCCTGCACCTGCTGTTCTAGCTGCCCCTTCTGTAGTATGCAAATCAACCACATGGACAAGTTAAAAATATATTCCAGGGTGGCAGGCTGTGAGGCAACTTTGTCACATACCTTATCAGACACTGCTACTGCCAAGGTTTCCGAGAGTTCTAATATTAGGTCTCTTTGAAGTTGGGTAAAATGTGACAAGTAGTTCAAGGACTGAATGGCAAAGGTCAATGAAGAGTATCTTCTCTAATCTGCCTATCAGCAGAGACTCCCTGTTAGGAGGATGGACAGTAGGGCTCTCCTCAGTGAGCTCCTTCGTAGTGGCCGCCACCACCATAGCGCCTACTGGTAGGCCTTTGGAGCAGTGTGGGTTGTCTTCTGGTGGAGAAAACATTTTGTCTGGTCTCCATGGAATAGGTTCAACAGTGTCAGGATTCCTCCAGGAGCACTGCATGATGAGCTGAACCAGGTCATCTGCAGGTGGGGTCACCCAAGAAGTAGATGGCTGAGCATGGAATGCCTGCAAGAACAGACTCCTCATAGGAAGGGTTGGTGGACTTCCAGTCTCCCCACTACTTTAAAATTTCTAGTATGTCTCCAAAGGAGGCATCCTCAGGGGGAGACTGTGGGGACCCTTCCCCTTTATCATAGTCTGCATCTTCGGTAAGGAACTCCTCAGGGGAATCCACATACTTTCTCTTGCATGATCTCTTGTGATGCACCTCCTCAGTGGGAAAGTCTGAGGACGACTCTGATGAATGGGAACCTTGTGGAAGGGTGTCTTCAGGTTTCCGTGCCCTAGAGTAGTGGACTGTGTCAGCTGCAGTGCAGAGGAAAGATATATATGGGTCTCCGGCACTGAAGGGACTTGCTGAGTGCCAGCAGGGGCTAGTACCCTCTCCATCACCTGGAAAGCAGGCCCACCCGAAGGATGGCAGCCTGGAACTGGGGTCACACTCCGCTCTGACAAGCCCACTCCCAGGGAAGGAGCCACAAAAGGACTTTGTTCTGCTAAGACATCCGTAACCTAATAGTACTAACCTATGAACCTATAACCCTAGTAGATGGCACCGTAGAAAAAACAGGTGCTGTACTAAGGAACATGGTGCCAGCAGACCAGTCTTCATCCCAAGGATGGTTCGGCTTGGAGTGAGTCAATGTCCATAAGGTAGGCTCTGGAGCCATGGTAAGGTTTACTAATGGAACCGAAGTAGCCGGTACCGGAATTGACATCAGTATCGAGGGCTCCGATACCTCTAAGGAGGTTGAAGGAGGAATATACAGCGAAGTCAGTTAAGAGAAATCCTCGGCTATGGGTGGGACGGCGGATTTGGAGGGAGTTGGAAATCCTCTGGCCACAAACAGCTGATCCACTAATGTCACTACTTCAACTTCCACAAGGCTCCTGGAGAAGCGGGTTGACATCCCAAATGGAGAATCAGGTGAATCTAAAAAGGGGCTATATTGCTGTCCAAAAAAAAGGGATCTGTCGACTGGGAGTATTGGGTCCGAGGCAATATTTCTCCTTTTGGTACCATGGTCAAAGGACCAGGAAGATGTATGGGGGGGACAGTGACCAGTGTTGGAAAAACTATTTTTGGTGCCAAAAGGGAGTCTTGTACAGTAGTTATAGGTTGTGCCATTGGAGATGGAATTTTGGATAGTTCTGTAGTCACAATAGGTACCGAGAGGGAAACTTGCAGCATTGGTGCCAAGGGTGGTACAGTAGTCAAAGACTGAACCACTGGTGCCAAAGCTGGCACAGTCATTGAAGCTGAAGTCCTGGAACTGAAGACTGCACCGTAGGGAGAGTTGGAAGCTCTGTTGCCAATTTCAGAAGTTTCGCCTTTGGTTCCATTGTCGACTTTGAGTCACTAGTATGAGAAGCAGGAAGAGAATGGCTTCTCTTCTTGTGTTCCTTTCATAGGTTCATAGGTAGGTAGGTACTAGGCTATCAGCCCTAGGGCCTATACAAGCCCAGCCAAAAAGGTACCCTGGCTTTTGCCACCCAAGAAAATTATTTTCCTGTGCCACTGTCGAGCAGAGCCACAGAAGTTTTTCTCCTTCTTTGGAAGCGCCGAGCCCTCAGTCTCAGAAATCACCTCCAAAAAGGGGGTCTTTAGGAGACGTTTAAGAATCAGTTTGTTCTTCCTTTCCATTAAAGTACAGGAGCTAAAACCCTTAGATATGTTGCATGGGGACTGAACCTTTAGATGCAGCACCCCTAGACAGTATATACAAGACAAATGAGCATCTAGGTTAGGCATTTTCCTCTTGCACTGATCACACTGCTTAAAACCAGACGTTCCCTTCTTTTCAGCCATAGTCACACACAAGAAAGGCAGAAAGTACAGTTGTATACACTTACCATAAATGTAGATTTTCGAATGTATTCATTGTTGCAGTCATCACATTTGGGTTATCCCTGCCAGGTTAGCCCTCAGCCGGCCTGAATACCAGACAGTATTTCTGCATCACTTGAGGACTGACGCCAGGTCATTAGTAGTATAAAGTAAGGCAGCTGATGCCATTACATCAGTTTTTCTTGCCCTAGCCTGTCAGGAGCCCCCTAAAGTAGGAGGGCGGGTTCTGGTGGAAGAACCCCCACCAGTGGAAAATAAATACCAACATGTCCCGTGTAAGGAAAGGAGAACAACAAGGAAGAATGGTAATAAAAGGAGAAAGAGAATAAGGCAGTCTTGACTCATGGATCCATTAATCATGGATAACATCCAGAACCTGTTTACTGAGGATGACAAATTGGCTCGGGGTTAGGAAATAAGCAAAGCTGCCAAATTGAGTGTCTGCAATTGGGGATGTATGAATTCCCCTGCCCTCTGAGTCAGGAGGTTTAGAATCTAAGGAAGATGCCATGGAGGCAGCGGGGACAGGCTGCACAGCAAGGGGTACCAGTGTTGTTGGGGCCAGTCTGGAGCTATAAGAATGGTCCTTGTTTTTTCCTCCCTTATTTTGAGCAGTACCCTGGGTATGAGAGGAAGGGGAGAAAAGGCATAGACCAAGAGATTGACCCAGGAGAAGGACAGGGGATCCACTCTCCAAGCCATGCAGTGATGCTCCCTGGTGCAGAATTTGCTGAGCTGATGGTTGGTGTGGGAGGCAAATAGGTCGACGTTTGGGGTGCCCCATTTTTGAGTTACTATGGTGAAGGTACTTCTGTTGAGCTGCCACTCATCTGGGTCCAGAAGGTTTCTACTTAATTGGTCTGCCAGGGAGTTGAGAGAGCCTGGTAGGAATTGTGCTAACAGGTGCAGGTGCATGGAAGAGGCTGTGAGTCAAAGGGTCATGGCCAGCCTGCATAGAGAGTAGGAGAGTCCCTCCCTGCTTGTTGATATACCACATCACAGTGGTGTTGTTTGTTTTGATCAGGAGAACCCCTGGAGAGAGAAGGGGTTTGAAAGCTATCAAGGTGTGCTGCACAGCCATCATCTCTTTTTGCTGTGGGCTCCATTGGCCCTGTATGCACCTGTCATCCAGTTGTGCACCCCAAGCATAGTCTGATGCATCTGTGGTGAGGGTCTGGGTGGCGGGGGGTGGGCAGAAGGCCAGTCCCTTTTTGTGGGAGCATGCTGTTGTCCACCAAAGAAATTCCTTTCTGAGGCAAGGAATTATAGGTAGAAGAGTTTCCAGGTCTTGAGAGTGTTGACACCAAAGGCTCTTTAGGTACCACTGAAGTTTCCTCATATGCAGTCTGGCATATAGAATGAGTAGTATGCAAGATGTCATGAACCCCAGAGCTTGCAGGATCTTCCTTGCAGATAGCTGGGGCCTGGTGGCCAGTTGAGAGAAGTAGGCTGTCAGGAAAATTTGTTTCTCTGGTGTAAGGTATGCCATCTGGGATGCTGTGTTCAGATTTGCTCCCAGGAATATTATCCTTTGGGTGGGCACGTTTGGATTTCTTTTCATTGATTGTGTACACTAAGGAAGTTAGTAGGGTCTTTAAAAAGGCCAGGTGCTTGAGTAGTTTTTCCTGGCTGTCTGCCTGAATAAGGCAGTCATCTAAGTATGGGTAAATCTGAATATTTCTTTGTCTGCAAAAGGCAAAAGGCAATGGCCGGAGCCAGACATTTTTGTGAAAACTCTGGGAGCAGTAGAAAAGCCAAAGGAAAGCGCAGAGATCTGAGATTGTTGATATCCTGCCCTGATGCAGAGATATTTCCTGCATGATTCCCTGATAGGAATGTGGAGGTAGGCCTCTTTTAGATCTAGGGTGCATCCTTGGAGAGCTTGAGTAACAACTGCTGGAGGGTGAGCGTTTTGAAATTTGAGATCACCAGGAAGGTGTTTAGAAATGATAGATCGAGGATGGGGTGCCAGATGCCCTCTTTTCTGAGGACCAGAAAAAGTCTGGAGTAGAAGCCTTGGCCTATCTGTTCTGCAGGAACATGTTCTACTGCCCTCATAGAGACCAGGGAATGGATTTGCTTTTGAGCCTCTGCCCACTGATTTGATGGTAGATCTGGCAACACTTTTAGGGCTGGAAGGGTGTGGAAGAAGAATGTGTAACCCTGAGACACAATGTTCAGAACCCATTGGTCCTTGGTAATGGTGGCCCAAGTGCTTGAGTGAAAGGAGAGCTATCCTCCTAGGGGTAAGTGAAGGTGGGCAGAGGGGAGGTTGGGAGGAGGTGAGTCATTGTGAGTTCTTACCATAAGGGGCTGGCTTAGAACTCCCTGGTTTTGAAGTGGAGGTAGTCCACTGCTTAGATCTCTACATTCCCTGGGGCTGTATCTCCTGGTATCAATGATGCACTATCCCTAGCATGTATTTTAAGATACAAGGCAGCGTGTATATAATATAAAACTATGTAAATTTAAATATTTTAACAGATGTGTTTTTTGTTTTATATGGAATGTTTATTACTGCACACACTGCTTTTTATGATGTTTTATTTTGGTTTATTTATTTATTCTGGGTAGCTATTACTACTTGAGATTCTAGCAAACAAAGTATTGTTGAGCAGGACTTTAAGATTTGTTGAACAGGAACTTTAGGGGATAATTGTTTAATTTAACTACCCTCCTGCTTTTTCATCATTGATTAATCAAGCACTAATTAATAGCTGTATTTAAAGGTTGTTTTTACTGAAGTTAACTGACTCTGAAGATGCCCATGAGGGTGAAAGCGCTTAGTCAGTTCAAGTTGCTGTTTTTTTATTTCTTCATTCATCAAATTGTGGATTAATAAAGACTCTATAGTACCTGTCTGGTATTTTGGGAGCAGGAGGTAGGGCATCAGGAGTTGAGCTGGATTCAAGGAAATCACCATCCACAACATCTAGGACTGGGGGTTGGCCAAGGGTGTGTGTTGCAGAAGATCTAGGAATTCCCTGAGTCTCTTTTTGGACTGAGGGTAGTCCTGATTCTCCCATTGGAAATGCTTCCTTAAAGTATGCAAGGTTTCCCCAAAGGAAAAGTCCTCTGGGGGAGAGGCTGAAGGAAGGGAGACCTCTGCATCAGAATCCTCATAAGCAGAGAGGGGTTGCATGTCTTCATAGTCAAATGCATCACATTCATCTGACTCTTGTTCAGATAAAACTACAGAGGACAGATCTCTTCCTATTTGAGGGGGTAGATTGGGTTCCCCTGATGAGCATGATAAGGTCTTCCACCATTTTAAGCATTGGAGACTGAGGCAAGGTCACAGGCGCCTGAGAGTGGGTCGTTGGTTTCTTGGGTGTGGTTCGAACTCTGGGCCTAAGAAACTGTTGTTTTTGAAAGAATGGTAGTCGCAAAAGAAGTCGGTTTGTGTCGAGATTTGGTAGTGTGAAGGACTTCCTTGGAAGCAGGTGCCTGCTTAACGGCTCCGGACCCATCCAAGGTAGAGACGACTGCAGGATCCTTAATAAAAAAAGAGTTTTGCAGCATACTGGAGTCCGAAAGGGTCTCGGTAGCAGCCTGCGAATCAACTGAAGTGGGCATCAGGGGCTGCAAACGCTCCTCACTGAGTACCGGAGGTCTAACGAATAGCTTAATGGAAGAGTCGGTAGGTTTGGACTTGTACAGTCTGTCTCTGTCTTTATCTTTACATTTTTTTGAAAGATCTGCTGCCGGATGGCTTACCTAAGCCATATCAGAATATGAGGACTGTAAATGGTGTGAACAAAGCACAGAAGAGAGAACGGGGGACGTCGTGGTCTGGGCCTAAACAAATGACTCAGTAAGAGTGGAAGTCTCGGTGTGGTATTTGCTTTCCACAGGCGAGAGAATTATTAACTTTTTCTGACATCGGTTAGTGCAAGAAAAAAGGATCCCCAATGGGGTACTTTGCCTTAGAAGTCTTCAACTTCAGTTTGGAAAGGAAAAATCAGGTAGCGCCCAACCGGCACTCATGTGAGCTGCTTTTGCTTTGGGCTCCATGGCAAGAAAATCTGATATAATGGCGTCGGGTGTCTTACTTTATACTACTGATGACCTGACGTCAGTCCTCAAGCGACAGCAACTGACGCAGAAATACTAACTCTCTGGTATTCAGGCCGGCTGAGGGCTACCCTGGGAGGGATAACCGAAATGTGATGCCTGCAACAGTGAAACACAAAGAACTTCGTGTCCTACAATTAAAAGTCTGAGCAAATACACAACACACACTCTCACAAAGTCAAGAAATAGAGGGGGGACTTTTTTTTTTATATCAGTATGAAAATAAGAGGCAGGAAAGATAAAGAAGAGGGGGATTCCAACAATGGTAATAACTGTTATCTCAGAGGTAAGGCCTGTACCAGCAATGGTACACAGAATACCAAACACCTTGGTAAAGAAAGGGAACAAAGCACTCAGTCAAACAAGGGTAGCAAACTCTAAATGACAACTAACGACTTAAAGTTAGGGAAGAAAAAATTTTAAGAAAGTATAAGACATCTAATGACTTTGCTTGAGCGCTGGCTTGACACGATGCAATATGCGGCAAATGAGATTTAAGGTGATAGAGAGGGGCACTATGGGTAAGCTTAGCTTGAGTGTGTTTTGGCTAGCATGAGCTGGTAAAACAGCCGAATCTGTTCCGAGAAAGGAACTGACACCCAATGAATGAAGAATATGTTTAAGGGCCTGGCGATCCTTGCCCTTTTCTTGCAAAGACAAAGTTCTGAAGATCCAAACAAGGCCTTGGAATCTAGTGGAGCATCCATAAAAAGAAGTTATGTTTTACCATGTTTCATCCTGTGTTGTCTATCTTCACCAATCCTTGACAGTGGGTTCGGTTCTAAACCTTGGAACCGACTCGGCCATATCTTCCAGCTCGCGCTGTCCAAACTCTCTAGCCAGGCACTACCCATAATGCTCCTCTTTAAAGTTACCTCAGATCGAGTTTGCTCAAGAAATTAGTAGATAGGCAGAAAAAAATGGTGATTAAAGATAATACTGACCGTGGCCATAGTCCTTAAAAAGAAACAAGCTAAGGACTAATCCGGTCTACTAAGAGTCTTCAGATGGGGTGAAAAGGGTGGGATGTGAAGGAATGGTGAAGATCAACAACACAGATGGAATGTTATGGTAACTTCTTTAGCTGATGTCAATCTTCAGCCAGTCCTTGACAGTGGGACTGAATCCCTAGCTACTTTAATCTTAGGAAATCTCATGGAAGAATATTCCTAAGCATCAGAGTGCCAAAAGATGCATGACCCCTCGAGACCTGATCTAGTTTGTAATGAGTGATAAAGGTATGATGAGAAGACCATGTGGCTGCTGCACAGATGTCTAAAGAAGGTTTGGCATGAACAAATGCTGATGTTGCCACAGCTCTTGTTGAATGGGCTTGAACTGGTTTGGGAAGTTGGAGACGTTTAGAGCGATAAATAAATGTAATGCAGTCCCTGAGTCACTTAGCTAAGGTAACCTTAACAGCTGGTTACCTATATGGAGGGAAGAGAATGTGACAAGCAGCTGATCCAATTTTCTAAAATCCTTTGTCCTGTGAAGATAAAAACGTAGTTGTCTGTGTATATCCAGCAAATGAAGGGCATATTCCCCTTTGTTAGGAAAAATTAAGGACAAATAATTGTAAAGATTGATTAATGTTGGTTTCAGATACTACCTTTGGTAAAAATGATGGATGTAGTGTGAGTGCAAATCTAGCTTTATGAAAAATCAAGTAGGGTGATTTGCAGGACAGGGGCTGAAGCTCAGATACTCTTCTTGCAGAAGTGATAGCCATAAGGAATAAGGTCTTCCAGGACAAATATTTCAAGTCACACAATGCTGATGGTTCAAAAGGAGTCTTAGTAAGGGCCTGAAGAACAACAGTGAGATCACAAGGGTGAGCTGGTTCCTTAAATGGAGGTTTAAGTATAGAGTCCTATTAAGAAAGCTTTACAAAGCTTGCGAGACATTAGACAAGAGCCATTCAGGCCTGAATGAAAATTTGAAATTGATGCTAGATGGACTTTAATCATGGATGTAGAGGAACCAGATTGGAACAGTGTAGTTACAAAATCTAGGACTTCATGACTGGGACTGGTTATAAGGGTCTAGTCCTTTGTTCAAGGCCGATTTAGCAAATTTCTCCCATGTGCTTTGGTACAGTTTTCTGGTCGAAGGTTTGTGATGAGCAATAATAATTTGTTGGACAGGAGAGGAGAGTAAAGGATGCCTGGCGATCATGGGAATTGGAGAAACCATGCAGTGAGCTTGAGATGTTGGAGATTTGGATGAACCATGCAGTGAGCTTGAGATGTTGGAGATTTGGATGAACCATGTCCTCTGTGTGAGTTAGCAGATCTGGAGCTGGGTCCACAATCCATGGTTTCCATACTAAATGAGAACAAAGGAAGGGAAAGCAAACTTGTAGAGGCCAGAAGGGGGCAATGAGGATTATTGAATTATCTGTCCTTCTGGCTTTCTTTACGAATTGTGATATGAGAGAAGTCAGGGGAAAGGCATATAGCAGACTGGGAGGACAATTGCGGACAACAACATCCCTGGGTGACTCCCCTGGGGGGGGGGGGATTAGGGCAAAGTAACTTCTGCACTTGTTCATGGAAGAGGCAAAAAAGTCACAGCAAGGTTGACCCCAACAGTGAAAAATCTTGTTTGCCACTAGAGGATTCAGAGACCACTCATAAGGCAAGAGAATCATTCTGCTCAACTTGTCCGCCATCATGTTGGAACTTCCCAGAATGTGCGTTGCTGTCAGAAACCAGTTGTAAGAAATCACCCATTGCCAAACTCTGAGTACTTCTCAACAGAGTGGGCAAGATTTGGTTTCTCATTGTTTTATATACCAGACTACAGACATCTCTCAATCACTACCATCATGAAAGGAAGGGCATCTTGGAATGCTTGCAATGCTAACAGCACTGCCCTCATTTCCAGAACACTGATGTGCAAGTTGGCCTCCAATTGGGACTTGTTGCCTTGGACCATCTTTCCCAGAAAATGCCCCCCCCCCAATCTGGGAAGCATCTGTGGTCACTATGGCTTGGTGCGGAGGAAGAGTAAACGGCAGACTTAAAAGAATCTGGTCGGAGTGTAGCCACCATTTGAGATCCTGTTTGCAATGTTTGGTGATCAAAATTAGATGAGACATTGGTGTATCAGAGACCATTGTGAAGTTAGTAATCACTGCAGGATTCACATAGGAAGCCTTGCCAGAGGAACTAGAGTGATTGATGCAGCCATGGAGCCTAATGTTTGAAGAACAAATTTCGCTAGAACCCTGTTGATCTGCAGAATTTGTCTGACTTGGAATCTGATGCGCTGAAGTCTCTCTGAAGGGAGAGACGCAATACCTGAAACAATATCCAAATGAGCTCTGATGAAATCCAGTTGCTGAGAAGACTGGTCTTTTCAAAGTTTATCATTATGCCTAGATATGTACAAAGATTTATAGTGTAGTCTCTTGCTTGTTCTAACAGATGCCTGGTGGTAGCAGTGAGAAGCAAGTCATCGAAATACTGAAAGACTTGAAACCCTTACAGTCTGAGGCAAGCTGCAACCACTGCCATTCATTTGGTGAACACACTGGGGGCTGTGGTGAGGCCAAAGGGCAATTCTCTGAACTGGAAATGACTGTCTCCTAGCCGGAAGTGAAAAACCTACATCTTTTTTCCATTTTTATTTGGTAATAAAAGAGTCTTGGAGGTCTATAGAGCACATCCAGTTGTCTTTTTCTAAGAAAGGAAGTATCGATTGAACCGAGACCATTCAGAATTTGGTTTGGTGGACTGCCTTGTTGAACTGGCTGAGATCCAAATATGGGTCTCCTGTCCCCTGTTTTTTTTTGGCACTAAAAAGAATCTTGAGTAAACCCTGGATCCTGTTTGGTCTGGTGGGACTGTTTAGATGACTTTTGTCGAGCAGTTTTTGAATTTGTAAGACTGGCACTTCCCTTTGATTGGGTGGAACATCTGGGAGTCTTTTTTGGGGTGTTGGACTCATGACAAGTGGAATTTCGTAAAATCTGAATAATATTCCCTCCACCCATTTGTCCAAATTTATCAATTGCCAAGCAGGTAGATGCAGGGATAATCGCACCCCCGACTGACTCCAGAGTAAGGCAATCGGGCCCCCATTGAAGGATTCTGATAGGAAGTTCCAGAGAAAAATTCTCTGGACCCCTGATTTTGCAGTCCATTTCTTCCCCTAGGGTGGCATCTTCCATTGCTTCCCCCACTGCCCAGGGGGAGGTCTTTGCCCCGTGAGTCTTGGAAAGGCTCTTTGGATTTTTTAAACCATAGGCTCCCACTTCTTTGGTTCTTAGAATAAGGACTCTGAGGAGTGGAGAAACGTCTGCCTACAACAGACAGGGTCTTGCTATCTTTCTCATATCTAGCTAGGGTATCTTTTAACTTGGAACCAAAAACGTTAGATCTGTCATCAAAGGGAGCATTGACAAATGATGCTTTGAATGGCTCAGCAAAGTCACACAGGTGCATCCAGGAATGCCTTTTAATGGCTATGCCTGAACCCGCTGCTCTAGTTGTCCCTTCAGCTGTGTCGGTAATGAGCCTCATGGACGAATTAGAGATTGCATCAAGAGTTGCAAGCTGAGAGGTAACTCTGTCATGCACCCCTTCAGCTACTGCTCCTGAGAGTATCTGAAAGCTCTTTAATCAAATCTCTCTGTAATCTGGTAAAGTATGCCATACAATTCTAGGACCTTAGAGCGAAGGTCGTTGAAGCATAAACATGCTTCCCAAATCTATCCAATGTCCAAGAGTCCTTGTTAGGCAGATGGATTAGTCAGACTCTCTTCAGCGAGTTCATTTTTGGTGGCAGCTGCTATCACCATGGTGTCAAAAGGAATCCCTTTAGACCAATGTGGCTCATCTTTAGGGGCCGATAATATACGATCATGTCTCTTGGGGATTGGTTCTAAGGCATTGCGCATCTTCCATGTCCGCTGAGCAATCAATTTAACAAGATTGTCAGGAGGCGGAGAGATCCAAGAAGTGGAGGGCTGGGCACAAAAAGCCTCCAGGTATACAGATTCCTCCAAGGAAGGTTGAGTAGAGGACCAACCACCCCTCTGTTTCAGGATTTCTAAGATATTCCCAAAGGAAACATCAGGGAGTGACCTGAGGGACCTTCCCCCTCATCAAAATCATCTTCAGTGAAGGACTCTTCTGGGAAGTCCAGGTGCTTCCTCTTGCACTGCCTCTTTGCAGGGACTTCCTCGAGAGGATGATCTGGGGAAGTGTCCGAAGAGACCACTAAAGTGGGAGTCAGCTAGGGCTTCTGTGCCCTCTGTCCTGGGGATGAAACTGATGGTAGGTCAGGCCGAGGGGAAGTAGAAATCTGTCCCGGCAGGGATGGCAGAGAGAGTGAGGGTCTGGGTGGCTGGGTGTGGGGAGAAGGGCAGCCCCCTGTTGTGGGAGCATGCTGTTGCTCACCAAAGAAATTCCTTTCTGAGGCAAGGAATTACAGGTAGAAGAGTTTCCAGGTCTTGAGAGTGTTGAGACCAAAGGCTCTTAAGGTACCATTCAAGTTTCCTCATATGTAGACTGGCATATGGAATAAGGAGTATAGAAGATGCCATGAACCCCAGAGCTTGCAGGATTTTTCTTGCAGAAAGCTGGGGCCTGGTGGCCAGTTGAGAGAAGTAGGCTGACAGGAAAAAGAGTTATGTACTTACCATAACGTTCCATGTTTGTAGTCCATCTCACTCTTCATTCTTTACATATGGGATCGGAGCCGATCCTCGGCTTCGACTCAGCCTGTTTACAAGCTGGAAAACTTCTGGTTGGCTCATGGATAGGTAGGTATTCCATGGTGCACCAATACAATCTCCAGATTTTGTTTGCTGCTGACTAGAAAAAAATAACATACAGAAAGAAGCCAATACTAAAAGGTCTCCATAAATAATGAAATTAATATTTTTCTGTCTCCAGGTACTTCCAAGATGGGGGCAGGAAGGCAGGTTCGTAAGAATGAAGGGTGAGATGGGGTTCGTAAGAATTAAGGGTGAGATGGACTACAAACATGGAATGTTATGGTAAGTACATAACTTCTTTATGTTCTGTAGTCCTATCTCACCTTCATTCTTTACATATGGGATAGCGTCCCTAACACATTATTCTTGGGTGGCTCAAGGAAAAATACTCTGGAGTACCGTGGAACCAAAAGATGCTCTACCCCTGGAGGTTGAATACAATTTTTAATGAGTAATAAAAGTGTGAGTGGCAGCCCACGTAGCAGTTGCACAAATATTATCAAGTGGGACCCTGGCTTGAAAGGCTGCAGAGGTAGACTGAGATCTGGTAGAATGAGCCTTGATTTTAAAGGGTAAAGGTTTACCCTCAGAATTGTAAACATAAGCTATACAGCTAGAAATCCAGTTAGAGAGAGTCACTTTGGAAACTGGTAAGCCCAACCTGGATTCAGAAAAGAAAGTGAATAATTGATCTGATTTTCTGATGTCTTTAGCAATTAAAAACGTAATTGTCTATGGACATCCAGCTGGTGAAACCTGTACTCAGCTGTGTTGGAGTGATTTGGAAAGAAAACTGGAAGTTCTATGGACTGATTCAAAGTGGCATGGGAGCAGACCTTGGAGACAAAGGAGGAATTAGTATGAAGGGACACCCTGTCTTTGTGAAAAATCAGATAAGGCGGTTTAACAGACAAAGCTTACAATTCTGACACCCATCTGGCAGACGTGATAGCCACCAAAAACGTCTTCCATGACAAAAATTTCAAAGAGGATGAATGAGAAGGCTCAATGGGCAGAGATGTTAATTTAGATAACACAATCTAAATCCCATGAGGCCACAGGTTCTTGAACAGGTGGTCTTAAAGTGGCAACTTTAAGGAAGGTTTTGCACAGTTTATGAGACATCAAGTTAGAATCTGGAAAACCTAGATGAAAATTTGAAATCACTGCCAATTGAACTCTGATAGTGGAAGCCACAGATCCTTGGTGAAAAAGTTCAGAAAGAAATTCCAAAACCACTGGAATAGAGGCAGTGTAAGGGTCAACATCCATTTTCTCCGCCCAAAGAGAGAATCTTTTCCATTTACTGGAATATAGTCTCCTAGTGGAAGGTTTATGAGAAGACGTAAGGATATGCGTCATGGAAGGTGAGAAGTTGTGAAGCCTGACCAGGGATGGAACTGGAACAGCCATGCTGTCAAATTGAGGGTGTGTAAGAATGGGTGAAGCGAACCTGACATGTGAGTTAACAGGTCTGGAACTGGATCCAGAATCCAAGGACCATCCAGGAGAAGAGAACCGAGGAAAGGGAACCAAACCTGACGAGGCCAGTAAGGAGCAATGAGGATCAGTTTGCATCCCAGCCATTTTGCTTTCTGAATAACCCTGGGAATGAGAGGAAAGGGAGGAAAAGAATACAGGAGACCCAGGGGCCAATCATGAACATTGATTGGTGATTCCCCCGGAGGGAGGATGAGGGAAAGTAGCTGCTGCATTTGGCATTGATTGGGCTGGCAAAGAGATCACAGCAAGGCTGGCCCAACCTATGAAAAATCTGTTCCGCTGTTTCCTGTTTCAGAGACCACTCATGAGGCATCAGGATAGCCCAGCTGAGCTTGTCAGCTATCACGTTGGTCATCCCTGGGATGTGCATTGCCACCAGAAACCACTGGGAAGATATCACCCATTTCCAAACTCGCATGGCCTCTCGACAGAGTGGGTAAGATCTGGTTCTGCCCTGTTTGTTGATATACCATACTACCAACATGTTGTCTGAATGTATTGCAATAGTCCCCAGAGGAAGAAGGTCGTGAAGTGCTTGCACTGCCCTCATCTCTAGAACATTGATATGCAGGTGAGCCTCATGATCTTGCCATATACCTTGGACAGTCCTGCCTAGATAATGTCCCCCCACCCTATCTGTGAGGCATCCGTGGTCACAGTGGCAACGGGTTGTCGAGGAACAAATGAAGCACCCGTGGTCAGTTGATTGGGTAATGTCCAAAGGAGGTCCTTCTTGCAAGATTCTGTCAGCAGAATGTGATGGGATAATGGAAGGTGCTGAAAGGACCATTGGGATGACAGAAGCCACTGAAGAATTCTCATATGTGGCCTGGCTAGTGGCACTAATGGTATGGAGGAAGCCATGGTCCTAAGGAGCTGCAGAATAATCTTGGCTTTGACCCTTCATAAGGGGAGAAGATGGTGAATTTGAAGAACCAGGTTCTGTGCCCTTTTGGCAGGAAGACGAGCCACCATGTTTACTGTGTCTATCTCTGCACCTATAAAAATCACAGATTGAGAGGGCAATAAGGCAGATTTCTCCCAATTTATAGAGATTCCCAGATGGGCACAAAGCTGAATAGTGGCATCCCTGCTCTGAAGGAGTAGATGCCTGGTGGGGGAGGTCAGGAGCCAGTCGTTCAAATACAGAAACACCTGGAATCCTCAACATCTCAGGTGAGCTGTCACTACTGCCATGCATTTGGTGAACACCCTGGGGGCTGTGGTGAGACCAAAGGGCAGGGCATGGAAATGGTAGTGACTGGCTCCCAGCTGGAAGCATAGATGAGTCCTTGACACCCTGTCCCTTTTTATGTGGTAGTAGGCATTTTGGAGACCTATTGAGCACATCCAGTTGTCTTTCCCTAACAACGGGAGTATAGACTGCAGTGTTACCATCCAGAACTTGTCCTTTACTGATTCATTCAATCTGCTGAGGTCCAGAATGGGCCTCCAGTCCCCTGTACATTTTGGCACTAAAAAGAAAGTACAATTGTGTACACTTACCATAAATGTAGATGTTAGAGTGTATTCACTGTTGCAGTCATTACATTTGGGTAATCTGCTGGCAGGTTGCCCTCAGTCGGCCTGAATTCAAAAGTCTTGGGCCCTGCGTCAGTTGCTGTCTTCTCTTCCATGACGTCAGGTTGTCAGGGGTACAAAACATGCAGCCGATGCCATTTTCTTTAGTCTTTCTTGCCGCGCGGTGCCCAAAGCAGAAGCATATCGCAAGTGCTGGTCAGTTGACTACTGAAATATTTGAGTTTGAGTTTCAGAACTGAAGTCTTCACTAAAGCTAAGTACCCCGTTGGGGAAACATTTTTCATGCTTTTTACCGATGTCAGAAAAAGTTAATAATTGTATTACTTGTGGGAAGCAAATACCTCATAAGGATTTCCATTTATACTGTATTCCTTGCCTAGGCTGTGATCACAACATGCCTGGCTGTCAGTTTTGTGCTAGATTTAACCAACGCACTATTAAGCGTCGGTATATTTTTGCATCAAAGTATTTTGGAAACAGATTTAACTACCCAGAAATGTCGTTGGATAGCAATCCGACTACAGGAGTACATAAAAAACGCAAAGAAAAGGACAGAGAAAGGCAGTCAAGATCCAAAACCAATGAAGCTTCTACTAAGCCAATCGCCGGTTCACCGGTACTCAGTGAGGTGCCTTCGCAGCCCCTGTTACCCACTACCTTTGAGTCGCAGTCCTCTACCGACACCCATGTGGAGTCCGGCATGCCACAATATACTCAAGGTATTGCACCGACGGATGTATCTCCCTCGGATGGGTCTGGAGCCGCTGAGCACGCACCGGCTTCTGAGGGTGTATTCAAACCTCAACATCTGTACATCAAACCAATGACAGCTGCAACGCCAAAGACAAAAGCAACTTCTAAAACTAAAAAAACTGATGCATGAGCCACGTGCACAGGCCTCTATGCCTAAAAAACAGATGATCAAAATGGTTGAAGACCTCATTACCTTGTTCAGTGGTACCCATCCCCCTCCAGATAAGAGGCCTAGGCAAGACACTGACTATGAATCTTCAGATCAGGTTTCTATTTCTTCTGATTCCTCTTCTGATCAGGAATTATCTTTACCTCCCTATGAAGATTCTGATGCTGAGGAGTCTAGTCCATCTGCATCTCCTCCTGAGGATTATTCATTTGGAGAAACCTTGCATACTTTGAGGGAGCATTTTCACTGGGACAGTCAAGGGGCAAATCCAGATGCCCTAAGGGTTCCAGATACCAGGCACAAGACTCATACAGATCAAAGCAATGGGGCGCATCCACCTCCAAATCTGGTGGAGATAAAGCGCAAACCTACAGAAAGCAATCCCAATGACTTCCCTCTGCCTACACCAAGCACTTATCTTTTGGCAGCACCCATAGTGGGAAAATTAGCACTTTTTGCTCAAAATTGGCAGTTAATAACCCAGGAGAAGTGGGTACTAAACACTGTATCACAGGGATACAGATTCCATTTCCACACTCTGCCAATGGCAAATGGTTGGCCAGATCTGCCAAAAAATCAATGGGCAGAGGCACAGAAACAGGTTACGTCCCTCGTGGATATGGGGGCCATTCAGACAGTACCCAAACAGGAAAAAGGACAAGGTTTTTACTCAAGACTGTTCTTGGTACCCAGAACGGACAAGGCCTGGTGGCCAATACTGGATTTATCGATTTTGAACACATACCTGGACATTCCAAAATTCAAAATGCTCACTTTGCAGCAGCTTCTGTCCATGCTGGGCAAGAATGCTTGGCTGGTGACATTAGACCTAAAAGAGGCATACCTGCATGTCCCAATAAGACAATCGTGCAGATGCCCCAGATTCAAGGCTGGCTTAATGCATTACCAATTCTCTGCACTGCCCTTTGGCTTATCTACTGCACCCAGGGTCTTTACAAAGTGCCTGGCACCAGTAATTGCATTTTGCAGACAAAGAAGTATACAAATATATCCTTACTTGGATGACTGTCTCATTCAAGCAGAGAACAAGGACACTCTTCTTCGACACCTGGCGTTTGTGAAAAGGCTTCTAGCATGCCTAGGGTGCACAGTAAACGAAAAGAAATCACAACTGATACCCTCTCAAAAGATAACATTCCTGGGTGCAAGCTTGAATACAACTGCCCAGATGGCTTACCTCACGCCAGACAAACAAAGGCAACTGACTACTTATTTCAAACTGATGGCAACAAAAACCCAGTCTTCTGCAAGACAAATTCTGCAGGCTCTGGGCTTCATGGCATCCTGCATCCTACTAATTTCATATGCAAGACTGCATATGAGGAAACTTCAATGGTACCTAAAAAGTTTATGGAGTCAACATTCACACAGTCTGGAAACAATGATTCCTCTCATTCCCTGCCTGCAACAGGAGTTTCTATGGTGGGCAAAGGATTGTCACCAAAACATGGGATGGCCCTTCAGTCTACCCCCTGCCAGCCAGACCTTAACAACAGACACATCAGATGATGCCTGGGGGGCCCACATGGCAGGAAGATGCATACAGGGCATTTGGGCACCAAAACAAATGCATCTACTTATCAATCAAAAAGAGATGCTAGCTGTTCAAAATGCCCTAACACCCTTCAAGGACTTACTTTATCCAGGACAACTACTGATAAAGACGGACAACAGCACAGTCATGTGGTATATAAACAAGCAAGGGGGCACACACTCATACCTCCTTTGCAGATTAGCCATGGCACTGTGGGACACAGCTTTGACCTACCAAATACATCAAGCTCAATTCCTGCCAGGAAAACAGAACACTCTGGCAGACGATTTAAGCAGAAACCTTATGGATCCTCATGAGTGGAAACTAAATCTACAAGTCTTCAGCATGATAACAGAGAAATGGGGGAGCCCAGACATAGATCTATTTGCCTCTCCTCAAAATTATCAATTGAAAAGATTCTGCACAAGGACTTATCACAGACAAGCATGGAAAGTGGACGCACTATCCTTCAGTTGGAAAAACCTATCAGTTTACGCCTTTCCTTCTCTGCCTCTTATACCCAAGGTCCTCCTAGAAGTCAGACAAGAGAAGCCAAAGATGATATTAATTGCCCCGGACTTGCCCCGTCAATACTGGTATGCAATCCTAAGGAACTTGTCTGAATACCCAGCTTGGACCTTGCCTCAAAGACCACAACTACTGTCCTAGCAAAACAATCAGATCCTGCACAATCAACTACCGACTCTGAACCTGGCAGCATGGCTAATCGTGTAATCATACAAACGACACCTCTCAGTAAAGCTGTGATGAATGTCATTTTGGAAGCCAGAAGGCCTAGTACTAGAAAGTCTTATGCTGACAAATGGAAGAGATTCTGTGCTTGGAATCAAGCACATGGAACGGATACAACAGAACCACATATTCCTCAGATATTACAATACTTAACTGAGATGCTTGACTAAGGCCTATCTTTCTCATCAATCAAAATCCATGACTCTGCCATTTCAGCTCATTACAATACAGAGCCACCAATCCTTTTTCATCCTTTACTAAAGCAGTATCTTAGAGGAGCCAAAAATTGAAGGCCTTCTAGAAGATCACCATTACCTGCATGGGACCTCAATTATGAGTTGGAAAAGCTCACCCTGCCTCCATTTGAACCAGCTGTTACCACTGATATAAAGTTCTTATCATGGCAGACAGCTCTGCTACTAGCAATTACTTCAGCAAGAAGAGTTTCAGAGCTACAGGCCCTCATGGCTGTAGAGCCTTTTATCATATTTTACCCAGACAGGGTGTCTCTGAGGACAAATCCTACTTTTATGCCTAAGGTGGTTTCCAGTGTGGCTCTTAACCAAGCAATTCATCTGCCAACTTTTTATCCAAATCCGCAGAACAAAGGGGAGAGAATTCTGCATTCCTTGGACGTACACAGACAGCTAAGATTCTACTTGAGCAGGACTAAAGCTCTAAGAAAAACTGAGCAATTACTAGTGTCATATGCTGCAGGATCAAAAGAAAAGGCTATTTCAAAGCAGACAATTTCAAAGTGGATAAGCCACTGCATCCGTCTGCTACTTACACCATGGTAAACCTGTGCCCAAGGGCATTAGGTCTCATTCAACCAGAGCTGCAGCTACTTCGGCAGCCTTTCTCAGGGGAGTACCAACCAAAGACATTCTAGAGGCTGCTACTTGGAGTTCTGTTCACACCTTTACAAAGCATTACCATTTGCCTCTCTACTCTAAGTCCAGAGCAGGCTTTGCCACTGCAGTGCTGGAGGGCCTTATAGCCGCACCAAATGCTATTTAGCTCCAGCCTCCCAACCATAGCTTTGGGATTCTACCCAAATGTAATGGCTGCAACAGTGAAACATGAAGAACATAGTACAGTTGTGTACACTTACCATAAATGTAGATGTTCGAGTGTATTCACTGTTGCAGTCCAGGTTACCCTCCCGCAATCCCCCTGTCATTCTAATGTTTATCTTTCCTTCTCTATCTTCTACAACCTATGTGGTGTATCTGCTTGTAGATGAAGGTAAAGTTTATATTGATGCATGTGTATATATATATATATATATATATATATATATATATATATATATATATATATATATATATATATATAAAATATTGCTACCTTTTTGGGGGCACCTGACATCGGGGGCAGGACCCAAGACTTTGGAATTCAGGCTGACTGACAGCAACCTGCCAGCAGATTACCCAAATGTAATGACTGCAACAGTGAAACGCAAAGAACATTCTGGAGTAAGTTCCGGATCCTATTTGGTCTGCTGGGATGGTTTGGATGACTCTTTTTGACAGCAACTTGTTGACCTCCACAGTTGCCTGATCCCTGTGACTGGGTGGAACATCTGGGATCTTCTTGGGAACAAAGGGTGGAAGAGAAAAGGGTATGACATAACCTCTAGTAATAATTCTTTGTACCCACTTGTCTTGAGTGATACTTAGCCAGGCTTCTGGATACAAAGAAATGCCACCCCAGACCAGCCCCTGAGAAGCACAGTTGGGCCCCACATCAGGAGCGCTGGTAAAGCTGGCCCCAAAAGGAATCATGACCTCCCTGGTTTTGCAGACCGCCCCTGCCTCTAGGGCTACGTCTACCATTTCCTCCTCCTTCTCTGCCTTTGAAGGAGGAGCCACCCAGTGCCTCCTAGAAAAACCTTTGGGACTTCTTGAACCACATCTTACTGACCCTCTGACCCTTACGGTATGGTCTAGAGGGAACAGTAAAACGTACTCCCACAGCAGAGAGTGTTTTTCCTTTTTGCTCGCACTGGGTGAGAGTGTCCTTTACCTTGGATCCAAACAATGAGAAACTGAAGGGGGCATTGGTAAAGGTAGACAAACGGTTCCGCAAAGTTACACAAATGCATCCAGGAATGACGCCTCAGGGAAATTCCTGAACCCGCTGCTCTACTTGCTCCATCGGCCGCATATGAAATAAGCCACATGGAAGAGTTAATGATAGAGTTCAAGGTGGACAACTGGGCAGAAACCTTGTCAGGGACTCCCTCAGTACATGTTCCTTGTAAAGAGTCTCCTATCTGTTTAAGGAGATCTCTCTGAAGCCTCATAAAGTGAGTAAGGTAATTCAGCTATGGGTAAATGCAGCTGAAGAAAATATATGCTTCCTGTATCTGTCCATCATTCGAGACTCTTTATTCGGCGGATGAACAGAAGTCTCAGCTAGCTTCTTCTTAGTGGCTGCCGCCACCACCACCACCACCACTATGGCATCTACAGGCACACCTTTAGATAAAAAGTCTTTTCTTGGAGGGGGAGAAAGGAACTTGTTCCGTCTCCTGGGGACTGGCTCCACAGCATTAGGAGTATCCCACACCTTTTGACTAAATCCATCAGTTCGTCGAAGGGTGGAGACACCCAAGAGGCAGAAGGTTGAGACCTGAAAGCCTTCAGGTACACAGACTCCTCATTAGAAGGGGTGACAGTGGGCCAGCTGCACCTCTGTTTAAGGATCTCCAGAATGTCTACGAAGGAGACATCATCAGAGGATGACTTGGGGGACCCTTCCGACTCCTTGAGGTCAGTGTCAGATGTCAGACTCATCCTGGGAGTCGACACGCTTCTTCTTACAAGTCCTCTTCCATGGGGGCTCCTCAGAAGGACATTCTGGGGAGGTCTCGGAAGAGTGGGGGCCACCAGCCAGTGGCTCCTGTGGCTGGGGGTCTCTGCTGCCGCTGGAGGGAGTAGAAGCTGAGACAGAAGTAGGTGCTATAGGGGGAAGAGTGCCGGTATCTCTGGTAGGAGCTGACGATCGGGACAGCACACTCCTCATCATCTTGAATGCCTACCTCTCTAGTTCCGAGGAGACCAGGGATGCCATTGGCGTTGGTGTTAGAGCCATTGGCTACAAGATAGATACAGGGTCCGAACTTACCCTAGCCAATGCGCCAAGAGGAAGACTCGAAACCGAAGAAGTTTGGTTCCAAGCATCCCTGTCGGGGCTGACTGGAGAGCTTTGGCCCCTGGACAATACGGACAGCACCAAAAGTGTCAGAGCAGAACGCGGCTCCAAAACAGCCACAAGGGGAGCTGGAGCTGAAGGTTCCACCGGTGGTACCAAGCACTCCAGCTCCGAAAGACTAGCATGGCTCGGAGGAATAAACACAGAGGGTTGAATGGGCTCGACTGGGTCGGAGCCAACAACAATTTAGGCAAAGCAGACAACTTCAAAAGTCTCAGCACTACTGTCTCCACATCTTCTTCCAATAAACGCCTGGAAGACCTGGATGACATAGTAGATCGAGATCTCTGAGGTACAGGAGACTTCAATAACAAGGAGGCCGGTAGAGGGTCTATAGACCGGCTCTGAGAAACAGTCTCAATAGTCTCAGCGATTGGCTCCAAAATACTTGGAACCAACCCTGCAACAATACCGCTCTCAGTTGGCTCTGAGGTCTGTGGAGCCGATGAGACAGTTTTTGAAACTTTAAGAGGTGGCTCCGAGACACCAGCCAGTGCTGGGGAGGGCCTCTTAGAAGATTTTGACTTTCCCTTGGTAGATTTAGAGGATGATGAGGAACTAGACAAATCTTCCTCGAAGGAAGGTTTAAGAAGACCTTTTAGGATGAGCTTGTTCTTCCTCTCCTGCAACACCCCAGGACTGAAAGCATGGCAAAATAAACAGGTCTCCTGTAAATGGATGGCCCCTAAACAGTAAACGCAGTTACCATGACCATCCGTTATAAACATTTTTTTGAGAGCACTAATACATTTCTTAAAGCTGGATGGCTTATGATCCTTACTCTCATTAGAAATTCTGCGGTATAGGACACAAGCACACAGAAAAAGGGAAGAAGAAAGACTAGCTCCTCTAATTTAAACGGGCCTAGCCCTGCAGGAAGGAAAAGACACCATGAGGACTAGGTCCTCTAAGTTAAATGGGCCTAGCCTGGGCAAGGAAGAGATAGGGTCTTCTAACTGAAACAGACCCAAAAGTTAGAAAAAGTAAGAAAATATCACACTCTCAACAGGAACAGTAATGAGCGAGAATTCACAAATTCAGGCTTAGCACAAACAGAATGTAGTTCTATTAACAATATTAGCAATCCAACGATGCTAAACAAGCTAATTTATTAGGCTAAATAAGTGGGAAACCGCCAAAAACTCTATCAACCCACACAGAATAATAGCGCGCAAAAGGTGCCTATGCTAATCCAATCTAGAAAAACCAGTACACGGGATACCAACAAAGTAAGAAAAGGCCAAAAATTGCACCAAATGGTGCAAGTAAAAGCTAACAACTCTAATAACAACTACATTAACTGATTAATATAAGCAGTAAAAGTTTTAACTATTTTAAACTAAACAGCCAAACAAGTTCAGTAAAAGTGGAAATAAATGCAATCACTTAGCCAGAGCCAAAAAGAAGCACAACCAAACTCGCTGACGCGGCAAATGAGATCTGGGGATTGTACTGGTGCACCATGGGATACCTACCTAGCCACGAGCCAACCAGAAGCCTTCCAGCTTGTAAATAGGCCGAGTTGGAGCAGAGGATTGGTTCCGATCCCATATGTAAAGAATGAAGGTGAGTTAGGACTACAGAACATCATTTGTTTCTCTGGTGTAAGGTATGTCATCTGGGATGCTGTGTCCAGACTTGCTCCCAGGAAGATTATCCTTTGGGAGGGGACCTGTTTTGATTTCTTTTCATTGATTGTGTACCCTAGGGAGGTTAGTGGGCTCTTTACAAAGGCCAGGTGCTTCAGCAGCTTTTCCTGGCTGTCTACCTGAATAAGGCAGTCATCTACGTAGGTGTAAATTTGAATATTTCTTTGTCTGCAAAAGGCAATGGCCAGAGCCAGGCATTTTGTGAAAACTGTGGGAGCAGCAGATAAGCCAAAGGGAAGCGAGGAGAAATTAAAGTGTTGAGATCCTGCCTTGAAGTGGAGATATTTTCTGCATGATTCCCTGATAGGAATGTGGAGGTAGGCCTCTTTTAGATCCAGAGTGGCTAGCCAAGCATCCTTGGAGAGCATGGGTAGCAGCTGCTGAAGGGTGAACATTTTGAATTTTGGGATCACCAGGAAGGTGTTTAGAATGGATAGACAGAAGATGGGGCGCCAGGTGCCTTCTTTTCTGGGCACCAGAAAAAGTCTGAAGTAGAAGCTTTAGCCTATCTGTTCTGCAGGAATGTGCTCTACTGCCTCAAAGAAAGCAGGGAATGGATTTGCTTTTGAGCCTCTGCTCACTGATTTGGTGGTAGATCTGGGAAACCTTTTGTGGTTGGAATGGTGTGGAAAGAGAATTTGTATCCCTGAGAGACAATGTTCAGAATCCATTGGTCCTTGGTAATGGTGGCCCAGGTGATAGAGTGAAAGGAGAGTTTTCCTCCTAGAAGAAAGTAAAGGTCGGGAGGAAGTGAGTCATTGTGAGTTCTTACCATAAGGGGTGGCTTTGAACTCCCTGGTTTTGAAGTGGAGGTAGTCCACTGCTTAGTTCTCTCCATTCCCTGGGGCTGTCTGGGGGGAGGTCCGTTTCCACAGGGCATAGGCTGGGCCTGTTTACACGGAGCAGGAAAGATCCAGTGTTTAGAGGGAAAATGTCTGCTGGACCTGTAAGAAATCTTAACTGTTTGCATAGATTTTGCTTTTTCTGCCATCGGTTTTAAGACGTCTTCTGCCTTAGTGCCACATAAGTTATCTTTGTGCAAGGGGGCATCCAACAATATAGATTTGACATGGTCTGGCAGGGGTTGTTCCTTAACCCCGACTACAGTCTCATGGCACCTTTGTGCTTGCATCAGAGTGTGCTATGAGATAGTAGGAATTGGATGTAGTTACACCAGAGTGCCTTCTCGCAGTGCAAGTAATTTTGCAGTCATATTATTCCTCCACTGCTGAAAATTAAGTTGAAAAAGTAACTGAACTTTGTCAGTTACCTTGTCAGCTTAATTTTTATTGTGGAGGTACATGGTGTTCATATTTGAAAATCAGCTTAAAATGCAATGACAACAGTTATGCCTGTTAGGACAGGAAAAATGTAATTGTTTAAAGGGAGAGTGTCAAAGAACCACCTTCCAGAACACATTCATTTTTTTCTTTTGGCCAGTGCATATTGTAAGTGGAATAAAGTGCATCTGTGTGTCTCTCTCTGCTCCTTTCCCACTTGTTTTTTTACAATTTTATTCTTTTAACTGCAGGAGTGTCCTGCTCTCAATCTGACTAGGTAGTACCACCCTCAGTGTGACATCAGCATATACACCCCCTTACCTACCCTCAGCTCTTTAAATATGACCCTACTTAACCTTTCCCAGGATTATTTTCCTTCCCTTGGGAAAATGAACATAATGTTGCCTTGTTTCCTATAATTTCATCTAAGGAAGCATTTTGTCCAATTGAATAACTTTGTGGGCAAGTTCAAAGCACTTTTGTGTGGCGATCCCTTGGTCTAACTGCAAGAAGTGCAACAGAAATGTTGCCGATTGCCATCTTTCCTTAGTTTAAGGCATTTTTGCTTAAACGTAATTGTTCAGTTCTGCATCTGGTCTTCCCTTTTTGTAGCTGTTTGATAAAAAAAAAAAAAAAAAAAGGTTTAACTGAAGTCGGACAGCTGAAGCACTAAGTGCAGGCAGGTATTGTAGCAATGGATTGCTACATTCCTTGGTGTAGTTTTATCTATCTGTAATGAAGGAATACATATGCCCCAGGCTAACTAGCTGCTAACGGTCATAACTAAACATTCAGATTTCAGAAGTGATTGACTTTCTGCTGTGTAGCTTGATAAATATGACTTATGTGCCAGTCCGTTATTGTATTACCTTCATGCAATGCAGTAGAGAAGTAAATGTTGCCAATTGCCAGTATTCCATACTGTACATATTTTTAGCATAAATCCTAAATAATGGACAGTTCGGCATTTGGTCTGGACTTCAGCAGCTGTTTGCGAACCCTTTTTTTTTTTTTTACAGTAAAATCAGACAGATGAAGCAGAAGGGCTACGTGCAGGCAGGTATAAACAGACTTCAGCAGCATTGAGAGAGTTTCAGTCTGGTATGTAGGGTTGCCAACTTTTCACAATTAAAATCCAGGAGGCCTCTTTTCCTGCCCCTTCCCCTCATGACCCATCCCCGTCTCTCCCTTCCAGGCTCCCCTGTGGGTCCGGGGGCACTGAGCCCCCAGAAAAAAAAATTTAAACAACAGATGCAAGTAGATGAGTTTTAGTGCATTTTCACCCCCGCCCCCAAAAAAACAAAACACTTGAATGCAAGAAGTTTTAGCTCAAAACTGTTATTTTCAAGTAGCCAGCCCACATAGACAGTTAGGCTAACTGCTAAATTGCTAATAGTCATTCATGTTAGAAAACAGCAAAAATAAATAAATGAAATAACATGGAGGTGTAAGCAAAATTTATAGTCAATACAATACAAACGTTATTCAACGTCAGTTGAACGAACTGATTACTTTGATTGAAGTTGAACGTCTAACCTCACGTGAATCCAGAGCAGGCTGACCCCGAGCTGTTAAAAGTACTCGTGGAAGAAGCAGTCTGCTCAGGCTGAGCAATTCATTTCCATTTGCACTTTTCACTGCCAGCTGCTGATGAAATCAATTAGTCATCTTTCAAAGCAAACTGATAGAAATGACTGCAGCTCGTGCATTTAAAGAAAACTTGCAGTTCTGCTTTGATTAGTGCTAGAGTGGCCCTGTTTCAGTCTGCATGCCACTTTGCATTCATTAAAGAAAACACCCTCTCAGGGAAGGCATTGCTGCCTGTAATGACAATATACAATCTTAAACATGTTCGTTGGAAAAGCTGCACTATCACGGACACCTGCAAAGAATTCCTTCCATTTAGTGCATGCGATAGCAGTTGAATTAGCAACAATATTGGATAAAGCATGCCTTGCTGAACAAAACTCATCATAAAGCACATCTAAATCAATGTCCTTTGTTTTCAACCCCATGACAGTGCTTGCATTTCAAAAGGACTGAAATGCTACTTCTGCACTTAGAAATATTTAATGCATCACACACAATGCTGCCATCTGAGAAATTAAACCATTTGTTCAGGTATGCTAAAGACTTTTCTAGAGCTGCCGAAATTTTTTTGTTGCAGACGCACACTATGAGGTTCCATGTCCTCATTCTCAAGTATAGTTTGTGCTTTGTGTCCAAAAAATTTATCAGTTGTGTGAGACTCAATTTTAGTTTTCAGTTGCCGCATTACAGGCAAGACTTCAAGCAATGTAAAATCTTCCCTCTCCACTTTCTGGACGGACACTTCAAACACATTGCAAATGTTCTGGACAAAACATAAGTATGTTTTTTTTTTTTAATGTTTGTCTCTACTGCTTCACAGTCATGCATATTATTTTCTATTCCCAGATGCATACCAATTCTCTGTGAGCAGTCTTCACCGAGAGATGCAAAGAAGAACACAATGGCAGGCCATGAATCAAGTAATCTGTCAATAGCTGGACCCAGAGACAACCATCTCGTTGGTACATGCCTCAACAACTTGTGATATTCTAAGTATACAAAGTCAAAAAAATTTTGCAACTGGGCTCTCCTATTAGCAGATACGCGTAAATGCTGGCAACCACTGTTTCTACATCACAATCAAGTTCATCAATTTGTTTTTCCAAGGCATTGTGTATTACATCAGCATTGCAGTTTGTCTTCAGAATATTACTATTTTTTTTCAACAGCTCAGTAAACACAGACTGCTTTGCACCATAGTTCACACTTGCATTATCAGCTGAATAAGACATGCATGCAATATCAAGGCCATTATCTGAAAGAATTTTAACTAGTATGTCTACGATAGAGGTAGAATGCTCAAAAAAGTCTAAAAGCTTTTTGCTTAAACCAGTTTCAACAGTAAAATACTGAATGCAGACAGGAAACATTTTTCTGTTCTTGAGATTAGATGTATCAGTTGACACAGAATAGTGAATAGAATTGTCACCAGTAATGTCTTTCATAATGGACTCCACTGACTTTAGGCCATGGATGTCAGTCACCAGTGCTTCTGCTTTCGTGCGACCACGTCTTTTTGGCAGTAGCCGAGTCTTGATATAACAAGTGGTCCAGTTTAGCACCACAGTCAGCAGCATTGTAGATGTGGTGACGTACAGTGTGATAAACATGCACAAGTTCTGCAACAGTTGCCTGCTTGTCAATTCCTGTTATTGTCGTTGACTTCTTGAAAAAAAAAAAAAGTCAGTGGCAGCAGTGTTTGCAGCAATTTGAGCTTTCTGATGACTTTTCATATCACCTTTGCCACCATAAGCAACCAAAACCTCCTTCTTACACAATGTGCATCGAGCTGTGAAGACATTGCCGTGAACTTTTTCACACCAGGAAAATTCGGTCTGCCATTTTTGATGATAGCGGATATCCTCTTTGCTTTCTGTTTAGGTGGAGTGTTTGGCAAATCATTACATTCTCCATCAGTTTCTGCTCTACTCACACTACCTTCAGTTGCATAATAACTTGTATCCATTTCCAGCAAACTCACAAGCAGATCAGCTAACAATATCAGATTGCGACTGCTATGCAAAAACATTGCTTCAGACTACAATATCAGTTTTTAGTAAGGGTGAAGCATCCATTCGACAAAGGGGAAGTTGTGGAAAGTCCCGCACTTCAAGCAAACTTTTTGGTAAGACCCTATAAGCCTCAGGCTCTTACTTGTGCGGTTCTGCGTTCTAGCCAATGAGCTTTCCCAGGACTGTCTTTCTCCAACAACTGTAAGCTTATTTGCGGCTTCAATTGAATGCCTGCTCAGCCAGACACAACATGACAGTGTCATCTGGGTATAATGTGTTTAGCAAAAGCTTGCATTTGTGTGCCCGAGAGAACATTCAAGTTTTTACAAAGCAGTCTGGTCCAGATCTTACTTTCAGCACACAGTCAAGTCTGCTATCCCCATTGCAAATTCTGATTCCCTATAGGCATTGAGAACACGCCCTTTTAGAGTACATCTGGAATAACGGTAAATTTTTCAGTCAGCCTCGTTACAATAATTCACACACAGTCACCTGATAACCCAATATATCCTAATAAAACATCTTATTTTGGAAGACGATGTAATACACACACACACACAAGCATAATACTGTGGACACGTTTTGGGGAAAAAAAAAACAGTAAAACTGTGCACAAAACCGAATCACCTAGTAGATCAGTCCTGATTTGGAGGCAAAGAATAAAGATCAGTCAAGGTAGCTCTGTACCCCTTGCTATAGCGATTATGAAGGCAATTTTTTCTAACTTAAAAATCTGTGATACAGACAGTTGGTTAGCAGTAAGAACTTAGCCTTGACAACTTAAAAAAGTGACAAATATGTTTGAATACAAATTACAGTCATGGAAATAAGTAACTTTAGTACAGAAGGTTCAGGTGCAGTCAAAGAAATAACTGAAGTGCATAATAATGAAATAATCACTTGCTGACTGTTTCAGTGCTGTCAGAATTACCACTGCTGCAAGTGAGCTTGCGGATGTTTCTTGTAGGCTGAGCATTTTTTGTCTGCAAAAATAAATAAACTGAAGAAAAAAAAACTATGGAAAAATAACTGAGTCAAATGCAAATCAAGTTTTCCGTGATACACTGTACATTGAAGTGCGTGTGTGACGAGTTTATTTTTTTCCACACCCACGCTGTTCAAGTTAAAAATAAAGACTAGTGTTTTCTGCTGTGCACATATGTTTAGCAACTTGGGTGAGGACCTGAGGTTAATGTCTGGCACATTTCCAACCTTAGGACACTCAGTACAAACAGAAGAAAAGAAATTAACTAGTTTTGACACCAGCAAGTTAAAGGAGACACTTGCTTAATATGCTGTATCTTCAACCCACAAGTCCCCTACCTGGCTACCCTTGACCTACTTCTCCAGAAATCTGTGTTAACCTTATATGCTTTATGTCACACGTATGTATATGTATGACTGTATAGGCAGATCAATGCGTTTATACATTACTACCTTACCTTTCTGCAAATTGAGTGCTCAGTTTCTGTGGTGGACTTCCCATCACTGAGGGTTACAACCAGGAACAGTTACTCTGTACAGGAGCCCCAAGCATCATCACACCACAGAAATATTCTGCTAAATAAACAGTTTCCGGATCTGGATGGTCACAGTGTAGATGTGCTACTGCATCTCAGATTATTATGACTGGGCTGGCTGCCTCTACTCTTTTGCTGGTTTTACATTTTTCTCATGTAAACAGCATTATAAGTGGATAATATAATGTGTCAATTATCGCAGTTATTCATTTCATTGGAACAAGTTAGCAATGCTGCTGACAGGTTGTTGTGCTGGCGAGTAAGAACACCGGCCAGAAGGCCGGGCTCCTCAATGATAGGCTCAGTTGTAATTTTGTAAAGGAACAGTGTGCATGCATGACGAACAGGCCTGTAGGGCTGTCGGCAAATTGCTGTGGGCATTGAGGTCTAAGGATTTGGGCGAGATGATGTCAGCAGGCATGCACATTTCTGATATTGATACCACTTGACTTACCACACATTACTTCAACAGTGATTATGAGAAAACTTAGTAAGTTATAGTAACTTGTGCTAAGCTGTGTCAAAAAAGTACAGTTGTGTACACGTACCATAAATGTAGATGTTTGAGCGTATTCACTGTTGCAGTCATCACACTTGGGTTATCTGCCTGCAGGTAGCCCTCAGTTGGGCCCGAAGACTTAGTATTTCTGAGTCGGTTGCTGTCACTCCAGGACTGATGTCAGGGGTATAAAAACAGGCAGCTGACACCATTACATCAGTTTTTCTTGCCCTAAATGTCAGGAGCCCCCCAAATAGGGAGCTAAGTTATACTTGGGAAAACACACCAGTAAAAAGTAAATACCAATACCCCTGAAAGGGGTGAGTAGTAGATATAGAGAGGTGTGAGGGAGAGACAAGGGGGCTGGAGGGAGGGAAACCAGGACTGTAACAGTGAATACTCATGAACGTCTACATTTATGGTAAGTACACAACTGTACTATGTTCTTTGCATTTCATTGTTGCAGTCATCACACTTGGGTTGATTCCCAAAGCTGAAGAAGGGTGGAGGCAGTCAAGAAGAGTTGGGGCTGGCTAGTATGCCCTGGAGGACTGCTGTTGCAAAACTCGCCCTGGATTTGGAAAAAATATGCAGGTGGTAATGTTTGGTGAAGGTGTGTACAGAACTCCAGGTAGGAGCTTCCAAGAGGTCCCTGGTAGGGACTCCCCTGAGGAATGCTGTAGAGGTAGAAGCTGCCCTAGTGGAATGTGTTCTGACCCCCTGAGGGGGGTTAGTTTCCCATGGTGCTTGCAGAAGAAATGGATGAAGTGTGCTATCCATTTGGAAATTGTTTGTTTTGAAATGGCCTTACCCTTGGCCCCCGGTGCAAAGCTGACTAGTAACTGGTCAAATTTCCTGAAGGGCTTAGTCCTATCAAGGTAGAATCTGAGCTGTCTGTGCATGTCCAAGGAGTGCAGGATCGTTTCCTCTTTATTTTGAGGATTAGGGAAGAACGTTGGCAAATGGATATATTGGTTGAGAACCACACTGGACACCACTTTAGGCATAAAGGAAGGGTTAATCCTGAGGGAAACCCTGTCAGCATGGAATTAAGGGTTCCACAGCCATAAGTGCTTGTAGCTCAGACACTCTTCTAGCTGAAGTGATGGCCAGAAGCAAGGCTGTTTTCCAAAAGAGGAATTTTAACTCTGCTGAAGCTACAGGCTCAAGGGGGGTAAGTGTGAGCTTTTCCAGTACAGAATTAAGGTCCCAAGCAAGGGTGGGTGCTCTCCTTGGAGGCCTTAAGTTATTTGCCCCTCTCAGGAATTATTTGATAAGAGGGTGAGAGAAAAGAGGTGGATCAGTGCTGTAATGAGCCAAAATGGCAGAGGCATGGATCTTAATGGAGGAGAAGGATAGGCCTCTGTGGAGTAGATCTGCTAAGTAATCCAGGATCAGAGGCACGGAGGGCAGAGTTGTGTCCTCCCCTTTAGACTGAATCCAGGAGCAGTACCTTTTCCACTTATCAGCATAGGATTTCCTTGCACTGGGTCTTCTGGCTTCAAGGATGACGTCCAGCACCTGCTTGCTTAGGCTGGTTACTGGGGGATAATTCAAGCAATAAGCCAGGCTGCAAGATTTAGGGTTTGTAGTTGCGGATGCAAGATTTGTCCCCCCTGCTGAGGGAGCAGGGTTGGGATCTGGTGTAGGTGCAAGGGTGGCCGGTGACAGGCTGCGCAGGAGTGGGCACCAGTGCTGGCATGGCCAGTCTGGGGCAATCAGAACTGTCCTTGGTCTGTCCTGTCTTATCTTGAGCAATACTCTTGAGAGAAGGGGCAGTGGGGGAAAGGCATAGATTGAGAAACTTACCCACTGGAAGGATAGGGCATCTACTTTCCAGGCCCTGCTGTGGTGTGTCCTGGTGCAGAATTTTCTGAGCTAGTGATTGCAGGGGGAGACAAAGATCCACCTCTGGGGTCCCCCATTTCTGAATCAGAAGGTTGAAGGTGCTGGGCTCTAATTGCAACTCATGTGAGTATAGGAGATTTCTTGTTAAGTCATCTGCCAGTGAGTTTTGTTTGCCTGGCAGGAATTGAGCTTGCAAATGGACCTGCATGTCCAAGGCCATGTTCCACAGAGCCAAGGCTAGCCTGCAGAGTGGGTAAGAGTGGGTTCTCCCCTGCTTGTTGATGTACCACATAACTGTGGTGTTTCTGTTTTTATTAGCAGGTGTCCTGGAGAGAGTACAGATCTGGAAGCTGTTAGAGCATGCTGCACCGCTAGCATCTCTTTTTGGTTGATGTGCAAATGAATTTGACTTGGGCTCCAGTGGCCCTGAATGCACTTGCTGTCCATGTGTGCATCCCAGGCATAGTCTGATGCATCTGTGGTAAGGGTCTGGGCAGCATGGGGTTGAGTAAAGGGCAGTCCCTTGTTGTGGTTGCATGCTTCTGCCCACCAAAGGAACTCTGTCCTTAGGGTATGATAGGAATGACTGTTTCCAGGTCCTGAGAATGTTGGCACCAAAGACTTTTTAAGTACCATTGAAGTTTCCTCACATGCAGTCTTGCATATGGAATTAGCAGTATACATGAGGCCATGAACCCTAGAACCTGCAGTATTTTTCTTGCAGATAGGTGGGTTCTGGTGGCCATTTATTTGAAGTAGGCTGTCAGATAGACTTGTTTTCCTAAAGTGAGGAATGCCATCTGGGATGTTGTGTCCCAGCTCTCCCAGGAATACAATCTTTTGACTGGGTACCAGTTTTGATTTCTTTTTGTTGATGGTGTACCCCAGGGAAGTGAGAAGGTTTTTCACAAATGTCAGGTGCTGCAACAGCAATTCCTGACTGTCTGCCTGAATCAGGCAGTCGTCCAAGTACGGGTAAATTTGGATATTTCTCTGCCTGCTGTATGCAATGGCTGGAGTCAGGCATTTTGTGAATACTCTGGGTGCAGTGGATAAGCCAAAGGGACGTACAGAAAACTGTTAGTGCATAGATCTGGCCCTGAAACTTAGACACTTCCTGCATGACTCCCTTATAGGGATGTGCAGATAGCCTTCTTTTAAATATAGGGTGACTAAACAGGCATCCTTGGCTAGCATATGTAGAAGGTGTTTGCAGGGTAAGCATTTTGAATTTTGGTACCACCAGGAAGGTGTTGAGAATTGAAAGATCCAGGATTGGGCACCAAGATCCCTCTTTTCTGGGTATCAGGAAGAGTCTGGGATATAATCCTTGTCCTGTTCCACTGGAACCAGCTGAACAGCTCTGATGGAGAGCAGGGATAGAACTTGGTTTTGAGCCTCTGTCCACTGGTTTGGAGGAAGGTTTGGGAACCCTCTTGGGGTTGGCAGTGAGTGGAAGTAAAATTTGTACCACTGGGATACAATGTTGAGGACCCATCGGTCTTGTGTGATGGACATCGTTTTTTGCATGAAGGGCAAGTTTTCCTCCTAGGGGCACAAGCAATTGGGCAGGGATGGGGAGTGGAGTAGAGAAGTCATTGAGAGTTTTTTCCATAAGGAGGTGGCATACCACTCCCTGCTTTGGGGGGTGGGTGCAGTCCATTGCTTAGATCTCTGCATACCCTGAGACTGTAGTCTGGGTGGTCTGTTTCCCCTGGGTTTGGTTTGAGATGGCCTGGAGGGGGGCTGGAAAGGACCAGTGTTTGGAAGGGCAATGCCTACTGAATCTAGGGGGTTGCACTTGTAAGAATTCTTTAACAGTCTGCATAGACTTAGCTTTTTCTTCCATCTTTTTCAGAACCTCTTCTTCTTTGGTGCCAAACAAACTGTCCTTGTTCAAAGGAGCATCTAGTAACTTTGATTTGATATGGTCTGGCAAGGTCTGTCTGCTCCTTGAGCAAAGCATGTATTCTCAGTACAGAACCAATGACTGCTGCCTGGCAAGATGCTTCTAGGGCATCAAAGCCACACTGCAAAGTATGCTTGCTGACTTGGCTTGCTGAGTGCATAAGTTCCTGCAATTCCTTATTTTCTACACAGTCTGTAAAGGTTGCCACTTTTTGTTTAATAAGTTCCATAATATGTTGCTAGTACTTCAGCATGTGAAATTGACAATTCAGTGCCCTAATAGCAAGAGTAGCAGAGGTATATACTTTCTTACCCCAACTGTCCAAAGCTCTGGAATCCCTGTCTGAAGGGGTGGGATTCTTGGCTGTAGATGCCTTGATACATTTAGGCTCCTGGAAAATGATCTCTGGGTCAGCAGTAAGATTCTTGAAAATAAATTTGTGAGCGTCAGGTACTCTGTAGTACCTGTCTGGCTTCCTAGGGGCAGGAGGTAAAGTATCTGAAGTAAGACTGCATTCCATAAAAACATCAACAACCTCCAGGACAGGGGGTATTGTTAAAGGATTGTGCTGTGGCAAATCTAGGAATTCTCTGAGTCTCTTTTTGGACTGAGAATAGTTTTGACATTCCAGGTGGAAATGCTCTCAAAGTATGTAAGGTTTCACGAAAAGAAAAATCCTCTGGAGAGGAGGCAGAGGGAATTAATTCCTCTGCATCTGAATCCTCATAAGCAGATAAGGGCATGTCTTCATCATCAGATACCTCAGAGTCATCAGACTCCTGGTCTGTTGAAGCTACAGGGGACTGGTCTCTTTTCCTCTTAGCAGGGGAAGGCTGACTTCCCCTGATCAGCATAATACGGTCTTCTGCCATTCTAAGCATTTGTCATCATGGCATGGGAGGAGGTGCATGCGCTTTGTTCAGTTTTCTAGGTGTAACGCGTACTCTTGGCCTAAGAAACCCGGCATTTTTTGATAAAAAGGAAGTCGGTTTCAGTTGAACATCGGTAGTGCAAAGAACTGCCTCAGAAGCCGGTGCCTGCACAGCAGCTCCGTACCCATTCAAGGTAGAGACATCCACAGATTCCATAGTCGAAGAAGAGTCTTGTGGCATACCGGATGCCTGTGATTCCATAGAAGTGAGCATCAGGGGCTGTGAAAGTGCCTCACTAAGTACCGGCGAAATGGCGACTAGCTTAGCGGAAGTGTCGGTGGCAGCTTTGGACCTATGTGGTCTGTCTCTGTCTTTATCCTTACATTTTTTCAGAATATCGGTAGTCGGATGGCTTACCGAAGCCATTTCGGAATATCGAGAGCGAAAGAATTTAGCGACAGTGAGAGCCCGACGATGAATGGTTTTGGGTGTTGAACAAGGCACAAAAACCAACAGTGATGTACGTCGTGGTCTGTGCGTAAACAGGTGATGCAGTAAGAATGAAAACCTCTGTGTGGTATTTGCTTTCCACAGGCAAGACAATTGTTAACTTTTTCCTGACATTGGTTAGAGCAAGAAAAAAGGATCCCCAACAAGGTACTTAGCTTTAGAAGTCTTCAGGATTATTCAATTTGTAAACAAAAATTCAGGTAGCAGCTGACCGGCACTTGCAGAGGACCCCAAAACAGAAGCAGTTCGCAAGAAAGACTGATGTAATGGCATTGGCTGCCTGTTTTTATACCCTTGACGTCAGTCCTGGAGCAACAGCAACTGATGCAGAAATACTAAATCTCTGGTATTCGGACCGACTGAGGGCTACCTGCAGGCAGATAACCCAAGAGTGATGACTGCAACAGTGAAACATGAAGAACATCAGGACATATGGCATCCTGGGAAGGTCCTTCCTAGGACACACGACACAGATGGCCAAATCCATGACATCCTGGGAAAAACAGGATAGTTGGCAATCGTACTGGTATGACTTGCTAAATATTTGCTAAGGGTGGATGGCACTAGTGCCGGCAGATGACAAGTCCTTAGGCTTCCATTCTGTATTTGCAACACAGTAAACCATTTGAAATTAGTGCAGAAATAAAAAGTGCAACTATTTCACTAGCAGGGAAGTAACTAGGCTACCCATTCGCTTAGTCCTACAACTTAGCTGCTGTTGCTGGAGTATGTGCGAATATGAACAACTGTACAAATGTACTTTAACTGACCTCCGGTCTAGTTTAAAATATCAGACTGAAAATGTACATGTTTTGCCAGAAGTTCAGTTACTGAGACTTGGTTCATTAAAATGCTTCGATGGTGATCTGCTAGCTCTACTTGCAAACAGACTTCAGCGTTTATTAACGGTTCTCAGGATCTAGGATGTCAGCTGTAGATAGCTGTTGTTGAAAACACGTGCAGCAAAGTCTTAAAATTCCACCGAACAGTTGTTGAAGTGGTACATAAAATCAGTAAAGTAAAACCATCCGTTGCATAAATATCCAATGCAAAAATTAAAGTAAGCGCTTTCATCTGATCTAGTCACAGACTTTTTCAAAACCATAGAAAAGCATTGCATCATGGTATAAATAGTAGCTTAATCAAAATCAATTAACATTTAAAATCAATTAACATTTTAAAGAAACAGATTAAAACTGTGAAGTGAGAATTACACATGCTGTTATATTTATAAAAAAGTGTGTGTTTCATATATGTACTTTGCTTACTAGTTAAATTGTTTTTCAAACCTTTCAAATACCTTTATAACTTAAGTGCCCTTTGTTTCAGTAAAGGCACCAAAGATAAGTGGTCATTGATACCTGGTGGTTGGGTTGCATTTAATGACAACTACCACATCAATTCCCTTCTCGCTAATTCATTACACCAATTCTCCTCCCCTCTCATTGTATCTGACCACTTCTAAAATACCAAACTTGTATCATGTAAAGTTGTCACATTTCAGTGTATGACTGTGCAAAGCATTGTTGTAGTTGTGAGTTTCCATAGCATATGAGTGTTCGTAAATCCTTTTTCTCAGGGGTCTTTCAGTTTTGCCGACGTAAAACATATTACACCTCTAAGAAACACTGACATAAACCAAACCCTTGGTTTGACAGTTCCCCCTCGGCAAATAAATTGTCTGCTGTGGGTCATCTATCAATATTTCTGTATTTTCCAAAATAATTGAACACTGGTTACATCTACCACATTTTTTGTTTCCCTTCTTTCCTTCATATTTAAAAGGGGATGTTCCAGGAGATGTTTCATATTGTGTCCTAACTTATATGAAAATTATGGTCCTTTACCAAAGGACTGAATCAGGTCATCGTTACCCTCCAAAATAACCCAGTTTTTATTGAGAATGTCCCTAATCTTGTGACTGAAGGAACCATAATGGGTAACCATGGAATGTGAGTGGAACTAAACCCCAAAAAAGTTTGCTTCTTTCAGGGCTGGGGCACCCCCAACAAAGGGGTATATCTAGTATCCCACCCTCTCAGAATGTTCATACCCAGTTTACTTAGATGTTAACATTACTAGAGATGCAAACATGAACACATTCACATCCAAAGTTTATCAAAAACCGACATACTCAAATAGTTTTTTAAGTCACAAAAGTCATCACCCCTTTTACATCAAGAAGAATCTTGTGAGAAGTCAAATGGTTAGGGGGGCTCATATGTGTTCAACCCTGGCTTGATTGAAGAGGGAACTAGGCCAGTTAATTCAAATGTTTACTGACAGAGGTTACCCAGAGGACTGGGTATGGACATTCTGAGTAGGTGGGGTACTAGATATACCCCTTTGTTGGGGTGCCCCAGCCCCAAAAAAAGCAACCTTTCTCGGAGGTTAGTTCTACTCACATTCCATGGTTAACCATTATGGTTCCTTCAGTCACAAGATTAGGGACATTCTCAATAAAAATGGGGTATTTTGGAGGGTAACGAGGACAGTGCAGTTGTGTACCCTTACCATAAATGTACACAACTGTACTCTATGTATACTGCGACAGTGAATACACTCGAACATCTACATTTATGGTAAGGGTACAATGACTGCGACAGTGAATACACTCGAACATCTACACTTACCATAAATGTAAATGTTCGAGTGTATTCACTGTCGCAGTCATTGTACCCTTACCATAAATGTAGATGTTCGAGTGTATTCACTGTCGCAGTATACATAAAGTACAGCTGTGTACCCTTACCATAAATATAGATGTGCGAGTGTATTCACTGTCGCAGTATACATAAAGTACAGCTGTGTACCCTTACCATAAATGTAGATGTGCGAGTGTATTCACTGTCGCAGTATACATAAAGTACAGCTGTGTACCCTTACCATAAATGTAGATGTGCGAGTGTATTCACTGTCGCAGTATACATAAAGTACAGCTGTGTACCCTTACCATAAATGTAGATGTTCGAGTGTATTCACTGTCGCAGTATACATAAAGTACAGCTGTGTACCCTTACCATAAATGTAGAAGTGCGAGTGTATTGACTGTCGCAGTATACATAAAGTACAGCTGTGTACCACTTACAATGTACACAACTGTTTATGTATACTGACAGTGAATACATTTCATCATTTATGAGGCTGACGATGCGACAGTGAATACACTCGAACATCTACACTTACCATAAATGTAAATGTTCGAGTGTATTCACTGTCGCAGTCATTGTACCCTTACCATAAATGTAGATGTGCGAGTGTATTCACTGTCACAGTATACATAAAGTACAGCTGTGTACCCTTACCATAAATGTAGATGTGCGAGTGTATTCACTGTCGCAGTATACATAAAGTACAGCTGTGTACCCTTACCATAAATGTAGATGTTCGAGTGTATTCACTGTCGCAGTATACATAAAGTACAGCTGTGTACCCTTACCATAAATGTAGATGTGCGAGTGTATTGACTGTCGCAGTATACATAAAGTACAGCTGTGTACCCTTACCATAAATGTAGATGTGCGAGTGTATTGACTGTCGCAGTATACATAAAGTACAGTTGTGTACCCTTACCATAAATGTAGATGTGTGAGTGTATTCACTGTCACAGTATACATAAAGTACAGTTGTGTACCCTTACCATAAATGTAGATGTGTGAGTGTATTCACTGTCACAGTATACATAAAGTACAGTTGTGTACCCTTAAAAACTAAACTGTACTGCTGATCTAACCAGCATATCCTATAACTGAAAAGTTCATCTCTACTTGATTCCCAAGTAGACTATTCTCTATCTGTAAAGCCTAGCACTTACTCCTACAGTACTTGCACCTTGATAAAGCACTCTTATTATAGATAGTACCCCACCAGCCTAAAACCCACTTCCCCCGGAGTCCTTTGAAAGTTCTTTATCTACTACTTCTAGTATGTCGAGGGATCAGTTGCTAGTGTCCTCTCCAGCTCAACTGGTGAACCTGGGAATATTGAGGCAATGTTACAATTGCCTCATGTACACAGACAATCCTCTCCTTCTCCCACAAAACACAAATACATGCGAGATGCAACTATACGGCCAAACTGGAGGCTGAGCTCTCTCAACATAGGACTGGCAAGACCAGACAGGAGGAGAAGGTAACCACACACAATACATACCCAGTCACACATGGTACCATCACAACTTCAAATCATACACATACTCACACAAAGACATACTCGAGGCTCTGATCAAAATTTACCAAAACAGCAGAGGCCACCAAAGCAGACACCCAAACAACTACCACCACGACCCAACACATGCAACACATGGACCACACAGTCAGAGTGTCAAACAGTCACAGCCCTTAAGGCCAAACAAAATGCCAGACACACTTGTCATTGGTGATTCCATAGTCAGACACACTGACGTCCCACTCACCAGACTGAGTAAGGAGAAGGTCACAGTAAGCTGCCTGTCGGGCGCTAGAATCCGCCACATAACGCAAGCACTCAGGTCTCTCAACAGCAGGTACAAGTACGACTCAGTCATTGTCCACGCTGGTGTCAACGACCTGAGACGTACCTCCTTGGACTACATGAAAAGGGACATCGAGGAGCTCTCTGATTATGTAGCCCAGGCAGGTATGACCCTGACCTTGAGCAGTATCCTACCTTCACCTAGAATGATGCCACAATACAGTGATAAGATGATCAGCTTTAATAATTGGCTTAAATTCTGGTGTCATTCAAAGGGGATCCAATGTCTGTCTGCCTGGGATGACATGCTGGACAAGCCACGCTGCCCAAGGGACGGCTTGCACCTGTCACCCTGGGCTTCCGGATATTGGCAAAGGCTCTTGCCACCCCATAGTGCCTTTTTAGGCAAGGCTCAAATTCTAAACCTACCACCCTAGAACACCAAAAAGGAAAAAACTAAGGGTAATGCTGCTCAATGCCAGAAGTCTCAATCTCAAGATGCACGCACTCGAGGCCCTTCTCAAAATGGAGAACATCGATGTCTGTGCTGTGACAGAAACCTGGTTCAAGGCTCCTGAGAGCACCCCAGCACTAACAGGTTTCACCTCATATCATGCTCCGCCCCAAAATCCGGACAACACCAAGAAAGGAGGGGTGTCCATATTCATAAAGGACACCCACACCTCAAGGTTGGTGGCAACGCACGATGCATCGGAGACCATCCAGGTGCAATTAACCATAGGCAAGACTGCTCTGCAATTTGTAGCATGTTACAGGCCACCCTCTCAAACTCAGGAACCTCACATGGCCTTCCTGAAAACATTGGAGGGATAAATGTATCTCCAAACACCATCATACTAGGTGACTTCAACTACCCTAATATAGACTGGGAACACTACTCAAGCCCGAACACTCTAACCCAAAGATTCCTGGAGTTCATAAACTCAAATGCCATGGAACAACTAGTCACCATCCCCACAAGAGGTGAAAACATACTTGATCTCATCATCACAAACATGGGATCAAAATGTTCAACACCAGAAGTATACCCCTCACTGGTGAGATCAGATCATAAACTAATCTCGCTGGAGGTCCTCATCCGCCCCCACCTGAAACAAAAAGACCACAGTGAAAAACTTCTCAAAAGCCGATTTCACACTTCTAAAAACTAGTGTGGTCTCCTTTAAGGCCCTGGAGCCAGTGGTAAACATTACTCAAACCGCTGAATCACTTACAAATGCCTTCTACCAGCACCTACAGGACTGCATGGATCAGGCAATCCCAAACAAAACTAAGACTCTCTGTACCAAAGGCAAGCGTCCAGTCTGGTGGACCCCAGCCATAAACAAGCTCTACAACAAAAGGAGGAAGCTACTACAAGATAGAGCAAAATCCTTGAAAGGTAAGACACCTTTGATCATTATAAGTAAAAAACTAAGAGCTCTCATAAAATCATCTAAGGCAAATTTTGAGAGAAAATCGCCAAGGACTCAAAAGACAATCATAAGGCCTTCTTTAGCTATGTTAGAAACCTAGGAGGAAACTCCCAGATATGCTCAGAATTAGTTCAAAATGATGTGAAAATTACTGAACCTACACACATTGCTAACATACTGGCTGACAGGTTCAGTGCAAACTTCTCCCAAAAGGAGAGATATCTATTCCAGAGGATTGTAGCCCCCAAACATCTCCAACACCCAGGTGAGAACTGCCCTCACTAAGGCAAAACACAGCATCCATGGGACCGGATGGTGTCCCCGGCTGTGTGCTTCATGAACTCAATGAGGAATTAAACCCACAGTTAGGACAGCTGTTTAATCTTAGCCTCACCTCAGGATACATCCAAGGAATGGCGCCACTGTGGTCCCACTTCATAAGGGCGGTGCCTCCACAGACCCTGGAAATTACCGCCCATTAGCTTGACAAGCCTTATCTGCAAAGCCATGGAGAGGATCATAATGGAACTCATAAATAAAGACATAGGGAACTTGCAGACTTTGGATCCAACCCAGTTTGGCTTTGTCAAAGGCAGATCCTGCCTCTTAAACTTGGTTGACTTTTTCGAGACAGTCACCAAGGCCATTGATGAGGGAAAGGCAGTCCATACAGCCTACCTCGACCTGGCAAAGGCTTTCGACACAATACCCCACTCAGGTATCATCGAAAAACTCATCAGCTTGAATGTAAAACCCATACATCACAAGATGGGTTGCAAACTGGCTAAGCAACAGAACCCACAGGGTCAGAGTTGCTGGAGCCATGTCAGACTCAAAGCCTGTCACAAGTGGTGTCCCACAGGGCTCAGTCCTGGGTCCACTCTTGTTCGGCATCTACTTTTCTGAAGTACAAGCAAACACAGGAGGGTTATGGCTGACAAAGTTTGCAGATGACTGCAAACTGGGCCATAGTCGAAAACACACCTGACACAGATATCCTCCAGAAGGGCCTCACAGAAACAGATAACTGGTGCCAGAGCCATGGCCTGAAGTTAAACGCCAAATAATGCATAGTCATACCCTTCGGGAAAAACAAGGTTACCCCTAGCTACCATATAGGTGGCAATCCACTGAGCACAGAAAAGTCATCAGGGATCTGGGGACCCAAGTTGACAGTAGCCTTCGCTTGACACTCATGTTGCTAAAGTAGTTAGGAAAACCTTCTATATCGCCCACCTGATCATGAAGGGATTCACATCTAGATCAAGGGAGGTCATCGTCCCCTGTACTCATCACTCATTAGACCTATGATTGAGTACAATGCCCGCTCGAATGTATCTAACCAGACACCTGATGCAGCTTGAAAGGCCCCAAAAGTTCCTCACCAAAAGGATAAAGGGTCTCAAAAATATGTCTTATGCTGCCCGACTGAAAGAACTCCAGCTCTATTCAGTCTCATACCGCTTGCTCAGAGGTGACCTGTGCCTGACATATAAGGCCATGTCAAACCCAGATTTGATGAATATGCTTCACCTCAAAAATCTAGATCCCTCAGAACCACAAGGGCGGAGACTTAAACCTTGACACGGTTATAAATAGAACGTGCTGGAGGGACAGATTCATCACCCAGAGACTCCCTATGCTGTGGAACAAAATCCCGGTACATGTGAGGCAGAGCACCTCGCTGGCCTTGTTCAAGAGGAATCTTGACCAATGGATGGGAGATCGCAGATATACCCCAGGGATTACTTCAGTGTCACTGCTTGACAGAGGCACAGAAAAATGATAGGCATAGTTTTTATTCAAACTAAAGGGGTGGCGAAAGCCACATAACTATGGGCTAGGCTTATAAATGCCCTTGGGCAGATAGCCTAGTATGAACCTATGAACCTATGAACCTTACCATAAATGTAGATGTCTGAAAGCAAGGAAACCAAAGAACAAGGCAGAAGCCCTCACAGTCCTAAACGCAATTTATTAAAACAGAAAATCACAGCGCCACACACATATGGTGGCTTCTTCAGAGGATACAAAGGCAACCAAACACAAGCAGTTAAATACTGAAAGTTAATTGAAGTCAACTGCTATCAATTAACCACAAATTATGCAACAAAATGCCTGCATTAACCTGAAGAAGTAAAATGCAAAAAGCCTCAGGCATAGTTTAAATACATGCTAAACTGTTGATGTAGTTAAAAGACTGTGACAATACAAAAAGACACAATATTTTGACACAGTCAAACCCAAATAAAATTCAGTATATTTACTAAGAAATAAAATACACAAGAAAAAGTGTCACAAAATTATATGTACATTTAAAAGCAAAATGCTAAATAGTCATTCCCAAGTATACATTATTTTAAAAAGGGAACATAATAAAACGAATGAATAACTTTTTACTAAAAATTAATATAAATTCCAAAGATGTAGACAACCCACATCTAAAGTGTGACCTTAAAATTAAGTAAAAGTACTAAGTATAAATATAACAACCTAAGCCAAACCTTGCTAGGTCAAATACCAACAAAAAGGTAGAAAACAGTGCCACCAAGTGGCTTGACACTGTACCCACACATAGTGGGCTAATGCAAAAAGGACTAAATCAAAAGTGTCAAGGCAAGTGTGATTCTTAAAATAAAAAGGGAACAACTATCTCATATACGATTTTAATTTGAGATAAGGTGCAATATTACAGCTTTCATTCAACCCCGGAGGGTAGAAAGCGTTAAGCTTAAGTTGCCAAAGCAATTCATTTGTCTCAAGTATAAGAGCACTAGGTCCACCACGAGGATGAACAGGGAGGTGGTCAATCCCCATGAAAGAGAAAGCATGTGAAAAAGGCTTAAAGACAGATTGTATCAGCACTTATATGCCATCAGGAATAAGAGACTTGATAATGCCCTTGCTAAGCATATCTGTTCTTTTCCTGGGCATGCTTTCTCTTTCATGGGGATTGACCACCTCCCTGTTCATCCTCGCAGGACCTAGTGCCTTATACTTGAGACAAATGAATTGCTTTGGCAACTTAGCTTAACGCTTCTACCTCCGGTTGAATGAAAGCTGTAATATTGCACCTTATCTCAAATTAAAATATATGAGATAGTTGTTCCTTTATTTTAAGAATCACACTTGCCTTGACACTTTTGATTTAGTCCTTTTGCATTAGCCCACTGTGTGTACAGTGTCAAGCCACTTGGCACTGTTTTCTACCTTTTGGTATTTGACCAGCAAGGTTTGGCTTAGGTTGTTATATTTATACTTAGTACTTTTACTTAATTTTAAGGTCACACTAGATGTGGGTTGTCTACATCTGAATTTATATTAATTTTAGTAAAAGTTATTCATTCGCTTTATTATGTCGCTCCCCTTTAAATAATGTATACTTGGAATGACTATTTAGCATTTTGCTTTTAAATGTACATATAATTTTGTGACACTTTTTCTTGTGTATTTTATTTCTTAGTAAATATACTGAATTTTATTTGGGTTTGACTGTGTCAAAATATTGTGTCTTTTGTATTGTCACAGTCTTTAACTACATCAACAGTTTAGCATGTATTTAAACTATGCCTGAGGCTTTTTGCATTTTACTTCTTCAGTTTAATGCAGGCATTTTGTTGCATAATTTGTGGTTAATTGATAGCAGTTGACTTCAATTAACTTTCAGTATTTAACTGCTTGTGTTTGGTTGCCTTTGTATCCTCTGAAGAAGCCACCATATGTGTGTGGCGAAAACGCTGTGATTTTCTGTTTTAATAAATTGCGTTTAGGACTGTGAGGGCTTCTGCCTTGTTCTTTGGTTTCCTTGCTTTCAGACGTTTGTGGATTTTTTCAAGTGTTTATAAATGTAGATGTGCGAGTGTATTCACTGTCACAGTATACATAAAGTACAGTTGTGTACCCTTACCATAAATGTAGATGTGCGAGTGTATTCACTGTCGCAGTCATTGTACCCTTACCATAAATGTAGATGTTCGAGTGTATTCACTGTCGCAGTATACATAAAGTACAGCTGTGTACCCTTACCATAAATGTAGATGTTCAAGTGTATTCACTGTTGCAGTCATTACATTTGGGTAATCTGCTGGCAGGTTGCCCTCAGTCAGCTTGATTAACAAAGTCTTGGGTCCTGTGTCGGTTGCTGTCCCTTCATCCATGACATCAGGTTGTCAGGGGTATAAAACATGCAGCCGACACCATTACATCAGTTTTTCTTGCCCCAGATGTTAGGTGCCCCCCCAAATGCGGAGCTATATATAGCTATATACATATAATTTAAAACACAGAAAAAATATACCTCCCAACAAAAGCAAATACACCAAAAAGGCTTTTAAGCATAATAAAAGAAAGGAGAGGTATAGTAAGAGAAAAACAGGGGGGCTGGAGGGTGGGTAACCAGGACTGAAACAGTGAATACACTCGAACATCTACATTTATGGTAAGTGTACACAACCTTACTATGTTCTTCGTGTTTCACTGTTGCAGTCATTACATTTGGGTAGAATTCCAAAGCTATGGTTGGGAGGATGGATTTATACAGCATTAGGAGCAGCTATAAGGCCCTGCAGGACAGCAGTGGCAAAGCCAGCTCTGGATTTAGAGAAGAGGTAAATGGTAATGTTTGGTGAACGTATGAACTGAGCTCCAGGTAGCAGCTTCTAGAATGTCTCTGGTAGGAACCCCTCTGAGAAAGGCTGCAGAAGTAGATGCAGCTCTGGTGGAATGAGATCTGATCCCCTTGGGGACTGGTTTACCATGGTGCATACAGCAGAAACTAATACAATGGCTTATCCATTTGGAAATAGTCTGCTTTGAAATAGCCTTTCCCTCTGCCCCTGCAGCAAATGCCACCAGCAATTGTTCAGATTTTCTTAGAGCTTTTGTCCTGTTTAAGTAGAATCTTAGTTGTCTGTGTAAATCCAATGAATACAGAATCCGCTCACCCTTGTTCTGTGGATTTGGGAAGAAAGTTAGCAGATGAATGGCCTGATTAAGGGCCACACTAGATACCACTTTAGGCATAAAGGATGGATTGGTCCTCAGGGCAACCCTGTCTGGGTAAAAAATAATGTAAGGCTCCACTGCCATAAGAGCCTGTAATTCTGAAATCCTTCTAGCTGAAGTGACTGCTAAAAGGAAAGCTGTTTTCCAAGAGAGAAATTTTAGGTCTGCAGTAGCAGCTGGCTCAAAAGGAGGTAAAGTGAGTTTTTCCAAAACAAAATTGAGATCCCATGCAGGAGTTGGTGCTCTCCCGGGAGGTCTTAAATTTTTGGCCCCTCTGAGGTACTGCTTTAGCAGGGGATGAGAAAAGAGGGGAGGCTCTGAGTTGTACTGAGCTGAAATGGCAGAGGTATGGATTTTTATGGAAGAAAAAGATAGGCCCTTGTGAAGCAAGTTAAGTATTGCAGAATCTGAGGAATATTGAGCATTACTGTACATATTTCCTTGTGCTTGGTTCCAGGCACAGAATATTTTCCATTTGTCAGCATAAGATTTTCTAGTACTAGGCCTTTTAGCCTCCAAAATGACATCCATCACAGGTTTGCTGAGAGATGTAACTGGTGAAATTAGTTGATTAGCCATGCTGCAAGATTCAAAGTTTGGAGCCAAGTGTGCATAATTTAATAGTTCTGCTGAGACAGTAGGTAAGGAGTCAAGCAGGTACCACGGAGGAAGGTGCGACATATTGCGCAGGAGTGGGTACCCGTGTTGGTGAGGCCAGTCTGGAGTAATCAGAATAATTTTTGTTTTTTCCTGTCTGACTTTTAGTAAGACCTTGGAGAGCAGAGCAGAGGCAGAGGGGGAAAGGCATAGGACTGAGGTTTTTCCAGCTGAAGGATAGAGCATCTACTTTCCAAGCTTTTTTGTGATGAATTCTTGTGCAGAATTTGTCTGATAGTTTTGGGGTGAGGCAAAAAGATCTATGTCTGGGCTCTCCCATTTGCGTGTCAACATGCTGAAGATTTGTGGATCCAGTTTCCATTCATGTGGGTCCATAAGATTTCTGCTTAGTTCGTCTGCCAGAGTATTTTGCTTTCCTGGCAGGAATTGAGCTTGTAGATGTATTTGAGAAGTCAAGGCCGTGTCCCACAATGCCATGGCTAGTCTGCAAAGGGGGTAGGAATCTGTACCCCCTGCTTGTTTATATACCACATGACTGTGGTGTTGTCTGTCTTTATCAGTAGTTGTCCTAGACGAAGATAGTCCTTGAAGGCTGTCAGAGCATTCTGTACAGCTAGCATCTCTTTCTGACTGATATGTAGGGTGCATTTGATTTGGGCTCCATTGGCACTGAATGCATCTCCCTGCCAGATGCACCCCCCAAGCATAGTCTGATGTGTCTGTAGTCAGGGTTTGGGCAGCAGGAGGTGGAATGAATGACAGTCCCTTGTTTTGGTGGCAGGCCTCTGACCACCATAGGAACTCTAGTTGCAGACAAGGAATGATAGGAATCATTGTTTCCAGGCTGTGACAACGTTGACTCCATAAACCTTTTAGGTACCATTGAAGTTTCCTCATATGCAGTCTTGCATATGGAATTAGTAGAATGCAGGATGCCATGAACCCCAAAGCCTGCAGAATTTGTCTTGCAGATAACTAGGTTTTTGTTGCCATCTGTTTGAAGTAAGTAGTCAGATGCCTTTGTTTGTCTGGCGTAAGGTAAGCCATCTGGGCAGTTGTATTCAAGCTTGCACCCAGGAATGTAATTATTTGAGAGGGTACCAGTTGGGATTTATTTTCGTTTATTGTGTACCCTAGGCATGTTAGTAGCCTTTTTACAAACGCCAGATGTTAAAGAAGAATGTCCTTGTTCTCTGCTTGAATGAGACAGTCGTCCAGGTAAGGATAAATTTGTATGCTTCTTTGTCTGCAAAATGCAATTACTGGTGCCAGGCACTTTGTAAAGTCCCTGGGTGCAGTAGATAAGCCAAAGGCAGTGCAGAGAATTGGTAATGCAAAAAACCTGCCTTGAAGCAGAGGTATCTTCTGCATGATTGCCTTATTGGGACAGGCAGGTATGCCTCTTTGAGATCTAATGTCACCAGCCAAGCATTCTTGCCCAGCATGGGCAGAAGCTGCTGCAAAGTCAGCATTTTGAATTTTGGAATGTCCAGGTATGTGTTCAGAATCGATAAATCCAGTATTGGCCACCAGGCCTTGTCCTTTCTGGGTACAAAGAACAGTCGAGTAAAAACCTTGTCCTTTTTCCTGTTCTGGTACTGACTGAATGGCCCCTATATCCATGAGGGACGTAACCTGTTTCTGTGCCTCTGCCCATTGATTTTTTTGGCAGATCCGGCCAACCGTTTACCATTGGCAAAGTATGGAAATGGAATCTGTATCCCTGTGATACTATGTTTAGCACCCACTTGTCCTGGGTTATTAACTGCCAATTTTGAGCAAAAAGTGCTAATTTTCCCCCTAAGGGTGCTGCCAATAGGTAAGTGCTTGGTGAAGGCACAGGGAAGTCATTGGGACTGTTTTCTGTAGGTTTGCACTTTACCTCCTCCAGATTTGGAGGTAGAAGCGCCCCATTGCTTTAACCTGTAAGAATCATGTGCCTGGTATCTGGAACCCATAGGGCATCTGGATTTGCCCCTTTGAGCTCTGTCTGACACAGGAAAGGACCAATTTTTTGTAGGCCAGTGTCTACTGAATCTTGGGGGCTGCACTTGTAAGAAGTCTTTTATAGTTTGCATAGACTTAGCTTTGTCTTCCATTTTCTTTAAAACCTCTTCTGCCTTAATACTAAACAGAGTATCATGCTGTAAAGGTGCATCCAGTAATTTAGCTTTAACATGATCAGGCAAATTTTGCTCTTTTAGCCAGGCATGCCTCCTAATCACAGATCCAGTAACTGCGGCCCTGCAGGAGGCCTCTAAGGAATCAAAATCACATTGCAAAGTATGCTTTCCAACCTGTTCAGCTGCATGCAATAATTCCTGCAATTCTTTATTTTCTGCACATTCAAAAATCAACATAATTTTCTGTTTCAGCAAACCCATAACATGTTGTTGATACTTGAGCATATAAAACAGATATTACAGGGTCACTGACTCTCACAAATTTTTATTTAGAAACCCTGCCGCTGATCCTGAAACTATTTCACAGGGTCCAAAGGGGGAGTTAAGGCCTCAACAGCAAAAAATCCTACCCCCTCTGACAGAGATTCAAGGGCACTGGATAGATGGGAAAAAAGGTTTATACATCTGCAGCCTTGGCAATTAGGACCTTAAACTGCCAGTTAGGCTTGCTGGGAGCCAGAGGTAAGGAGTCAGGGGTCAAGCTTGACTCTGAAAACACATCATCCACAATGTCTAAAACAGGGGGTATGGCTAAAGGCCTGTGCTAAGGGAGAAGAAGGAAATCCTGGAGCCTCTTTTTTGATTCTGAGAAATCTTGACTCTCCCATTGAAAATGCTCCCTCAAAGTATGCAAGGTTTCTCCAAATGAACAATCCTCAGGAGGTGATGCAGATGGTATACACTCCTCTGCATCATAATCCTCATAGGGAAGTATAGATAATTCCTGATCAGAAGAGGAATCAGAGGAAATAGAAACCTGATCTGAAGATTCATAGTCAGTGTCTTGCCTAGGCCTCTTATCAGGAGGGGGATGGGAACCCCTGATCAAGGTAACAAGGTCTTCAGCCATTTTGATCATCTTGTTTTTTAGGCATAGCGGCCTGTGCACGTGGCTCATGCGTCTTTTTTTTAGTTTTAGAAGTTGCTTTTGTCTTTGGTTTTGCAGCTGTCGTCGGTTTGATATAAAAATGTTGAGGCCTGAATACACCCTCAGAAGCCAGTGCCTGCTCAGTGGCTCCAGACCCATCTGTGGGTCCAATACTTTGAGTATCTTGCGGCATGTCAGACTCCACATGGGTCTCAGTAGGGGCCTGCGACTCGAAAGTAGCAGGTATCAGGGGCTGCAAAAGCACCTCACTGAGTACCGGTGAACCAGCGACTGGCTTAGGAGAAGCTTCAACGGTTTTGGACCTCGACTGTCTGTCTCCGTCCTTTTCTTTGCATTTTTTATGTACTCCAGTAGTCGGATTGCTATCCAATGACATTTCTGGGTAGTTAAATCTGTTTCCAAAATACTTTGAGGCAAAAATATACCGACGCTTAATAGTGCGTTGGTTAAATCTAGCACAAAACCGACAGCCAGGCACGTTGTGATCAGGGCCTAGGCAAGGAATACAGTATAAATGGAAATCCTTATGAGGTATTTGCTTCTTACAAGTAATACAATTATTAACTTTTTTTGACATCGGTATGGAGCAAGAAAAAAGTTTCCCCAACGGGGTACTTAGCTTTAGTGAAAACTTCGGTTCTGAAACTCAAACTCGAATATTTCAGGAGTCGGCCGACCGGCACTTGCAAAATGCTTCTGCTTCGGGCACGGCAAGAAAGACTGAAGAAAATGGCGTTGGCTGCTTGTTTTATACCCCTGACAACCTGACGTCATGGAAGAGGAGACAGCAACCGACGCAGGACCCAAGACTTTGGAATTCAGGCTGACTGAGGCAACCTGCCAGCAGATTATCCAAATCTAATGACTGCAACAGTGAAACACGAAGAACATCAGGTCCATCTCTGGGCTCCCCCATTTGTTTATCAACATGTTGAATGTCTTTGGTTCCAGTTTCCACTCGTGTGGGTCCATGAGATTTCTGCTTAGTTTGACTGCCAGTGTATTTAGCTTTCCTGGCAGGAATTGAGCCTGTAGGTGTACTTGATAGCACAAGGCTGTGTTCCACAGAGCCATGGCTAGTCTGCAGAGAGGGTATGAGTGGGTTCCCCCTGCTTGTTTATGTACCACATAAAAGTGGTGTTGTCCATCTTTACCATTAACTGTCCTAGCAGAATGTGGTCCTTGAAGGCTGTCAGAGCATTCTGTACAGCTAACATTTCTTTTTGATTGATATGCAGGTGCATTTAACTTGGGTTCCATTTGCCCTGAATGCACTTCCCTGCCAAGTGAGCCCCCCATGCATAGTCTTGATGCATCTGTTGTTAGGGTTTGGGCAGCAGGGTGTAGAGTGAATGGCAGTCCCTTGTTTTGGTGGCAGGCCTCTGCCCACCGAAGGAACTCTAACTGTAGGCAAGGTATGATAGGAATCATTGCTTCTAGATTGTAAGAATGTTGATACCATTGTAGTTTCCACATATGCAGTCTTGCATATGGAATTAGGAGAATGCATGAGGCCATGAACCCCAAGGCTTGCAGTATTTGTCTTGCAGATAGAAGGGTCTTTGTGGCCATTAGTTTGAAGTAAGCTGTCAAATGAACTTGTTTCTCTGGCGTGAGGAAAGCCATCTGGGAAGTTGCATTCAAGCTTGCTCCCGGGAATACAATTTGTTGGCAGGGTACAAGATGTGATTTATTTTCGTTTATGGTGTACCCCAGACAAGTTAGCACCTTTTGTACAAATGCCAGATGATTCAAAAGTATGTCCTGGCTTTCTGCCTGAATTAGACAATCATCCAGGTATGGGTATATTTTAATATTTCTTTGCCTGCAAAATGCAATGACTGGAGCTAGGCACTTTCTGAATACCCTGGGTGCAGTAGATAAGCCAAAGGGCAGTGCAGAGAACTGATAGTGCATGTAACCTGCTTTGAAGCATAGGTATCTTCTGCAAGATTCCCTGACTGGGATGTACAGGTAGGCTTCTTTTAAATCCAGTGTTGCCAACCAGGAATCCTTGCCTAGCATAGGAAGCAACTGGTGAAGAGTTAGCATCTTGAATTTTGGGATCACCAAAAAAGTGTTTAGGATAGAGAGATCCAGGATAGGACAGCAGGAAGTTGTCATCCTTTCTGGGCACCAGGAAAAATCTTGAGTAGAAAACTTGTCCCCTTTCCTCTTCTGGGACAGTTTGAGTAGCCCTAATACTTGAGAGAGAGAGAGAGAGAGAGAGAGAACTTGCTTTTGAGCCTCTGCCCACTGATTTGGGGACAGCTCTGGCCAACCGTTTGGGGTTAGTAAAGTGTGAAAGTGGAATCTGTATCCTTGGGAAACTGTATTTAAAACCCATTTGTCCAGGGTAATGAGTTCCCAGTTTTTTTGCCTGCAGAGCAATATTTCCCCCTAAAGGAACAGTCAGTTGAGAAGGGCTTGGAAGTTTGAAAGTTAAGTCATTGAGACAATTTACCATAGGGGGGAGTCCTACTACTCCCTGCTTTGGAAGAGGGAATCCCACTGCTTAGTTCTGTGTGTACCTTGGGACTGAAGTCTGGGTGCTCTACTGGTTCTGGGTTTGGATTGAAGACCTGGAAGAGGCAGGAAAGGACCAATTTTTAGAGGGCCAATGCCTACTAAATCTTGGAGGCTGTACTTGCAGGAAATATTTAACAGTTTGCATAGATTTAGCTTTCTCCTCCATCTTTTTAAGTACTTCTGCTTTGTTACCAAACAGGCGGTCTTGGTTTAAGTGAGCATCCAGCAATTTCGCTTTAACATGATCTGGCAAAGATTGCTCCTTAAGCCAAGCATGCCTTCAAAGTACAGACCCAATGACAGCAGCCCTGCAAGATGCCTCTAGTGAATCAAAACCACATTGCAAAGTATGTTTTCCAACATTCAGCAGAATGCATTAAATCCTGTAAATCCTTATTTTCAGCACAGTCAGGAATCACCATAATTTTCTGTTTAAGCAATCCAATAATATGCTGCTGATACTTTAACATATGAAACTGGCAGTTCAAGGCCCTAATGGCCAAGGTTCCATAAGTGTATACCTTCTTACACCATCTATCCACGGCCCTGGAATCTCTATCAGAGAGGGTAGGATTTTTAGCAGTAGTGGCCTTAATGCCCTTGGGTCCTTGTGAAATGGTCTCAGGATCCGCAGTAGGATTTTTAAAGAGGAACTTGTGAGAGTCAGGAACCCTGTAATATCTATCTGGTTTTCTGGGAGTAGGAGGTAAGGAGTCAGGGGCCAAGCTAGATTCTGAAAAGGCATCAACAATGTCCAGTACAGGGGGGATAGCTAAAGGCCTGTGTTGGGGCAGGAGTAAGAAATCCCTAAGCCTCTTTTTAGAATCGGAGTAATCCTGGCTTTCTCTGCAAAAATGCTCCCGAAGCGTATGCAAGGTTTCACCAAAAGAGAAATCCTCCACAGAGGAAGCAGAGGGAATAGAGTCCTCTGCATCAGAATCCTCATAGGTAGATAAGGGTAAATCCTGGTCATCAGAGGAAACAGAAATTTCAGAATCCTGATCAGAAGAATCATAAGCAAAATCAGACCTAGGTCTCTCAGAGGGGGAAGGATGGCTTCCCCCGATTAAAGTAACAAGGTCTTCAGCCATTCGTATCATTTGTTTTTTAGGCATAGAGGCCTGACCATGCAGTCCGGGCGGTTTTCTAGGCATGGATCAAGTTTTAGGCGTTGAAGAAGAAGATGGCATTGGTTTAATATGTAAGTCAGTAGACCTGAATACACCCTCAGAAGCCGGTGCCTGCACAGCAGCTCCGGACCCATCCAAAGTAGAGACATTCGCAGGTGCCACAGTTGAAGCATCTCGCGGCATACCATACTCCGAATGGTCTCAGTAGAGGCCTGTGAATCTGAAGTAACGGGTATCAAGGGCTGCGAAAGCACCTCACTGAGTATAGGCGAACTGGTGACTAGCTTAGGAGAAGCGCTGTCGGCAGCTTTGGACCTAGGCGGCCTCTCTCTGTCTTTATCTTTGCGTTTTTTTGGAATGTAGGTAGTAGGTGGCTTACTGAAGCCATATCTGGGTAATTGAACTGAGTACCAAAATATTTAGAAGCGTAAATATACAGACAATGAATAGTTCGTCGTTTAAATAAGACAAAAACTGACAGCGATGTATGTCATGGTCAGGGCCTAGGCAAGGAATACAGTACGAATGAAAATCTTTATGGGGTATTTGCTTTCCACAAGAAATACAATTATTGACTTTTACTGACATCGGTTTAGAGCAAGAAAAAGTTTCCCCAATGGAGTACTTAGCTTTAGTTGAAGACTTTCATTCTGAAACTCGAAAATGAAAATTTCAGGAGTCAGCCAACCGGCACTTGAGAACTGCTTCTGCTTCGGGCACCGGACGGCAAGAAAGACTGATATAATGGCATCGGCTGCAGGCTTTACACCCGACTACCTGACATCATGGAAGACGAGACAGAAACAGACGCAGGACCCAAGACTTTGATAATCAGGCCAGCTGAGGGCTACTGCAAGCAGATAACCCAAATGTGATGACTGCAAAGGTGAAACATGAAGATCATCAGGAAAGGACCCAGGACCGAACCCTGTGGGTCTCCACTTGTGACTGGTTGGCAGTCTGACTTGGAGTCAGCTACTTTCACACTGTGGGTTCTATCTGTGAGCCAGTTTGCAACCCACCTAGTGATATAGGGGTTTATGCCTAGTTTAGTAAGTTTTTCTATGTTGCCATAGTTTGGTTTCTGTTCTGTCCTGCATATGCATGGTTTCAATGATGCCACTGCTGCTGAAAGGTCACATGCAGAAAGAAAAGGCCTAGCTAAGTCTTTTACCTTTCTTGTGTATGCCCTCTGTAGCTCTCTTGTCACTCTCCCTCCCTTCAGGTAAAGCAAGTTTATTTAAGTCAGGGCAAGAGGCAATACATTAGCCCTTTTAATCCTTAAGTCCAATGCTGAAAAGGACACATGGAAATGGAAAAAGCAGGGGGAAGGCAGACTGCTGACACTGAAGGTGGTCATGAAACAGTAGTAGTATCAGCCATCTGAGTGGGTAGCCAGCACAGGTATGGGACACTTCAGACACCTTCAAGTGCCACACAGTTTGTTTAGGGACTTAGGTCATGGAAATTAAGATTTTTTTTCATATTTTGGTAAATAACTTTGCTAGGGAGCATGGAATTGTGCCAAGTGATACTCATTTTGAAGACAAATGTTAGTCCTTACAATATGATAAAAAAACTGTATGCTGTACTCATGTACAGATATCACAGTTTGTTTAGGCCGAAGGTTATGAAAATTATGAATTTGTTTCATATTTTGGTAAATAATTTTGCAAGGGAGCATGTCAGTGAGCTAATACCACATTTTGAAGACAGTGTTAGTCCTTACAACATGGTAAAAGAAAGTACAGTTGTGTACACTTACCATAAATGTAGATGTTCGAGTGTATTCACTGTTGCAGTCATCACACTTGGGTTATCTGCCTGCATGTTGCCCCGAATACCAGAGACTTAGTAACTTCTGTGTCAGATGCTGTCACTCCATGACTGACATCAGGTCATCAGGGGTATAAAAACAGGCAGCCAATGCCATTACATCAGTTTTTCTTGCCCCAAATGACAGGCGCCCCCCTAATAGGGAACTGAGTTATGGTGGGGAAAATACCACCAGTAAAAAGTAAATACCAATAGCAATACCACTACCCCAGAAGGGGTGAATAATAGCCATAGAGAGAAAGAAAACCAGGGGGCAGGAGGGAGGGAAACCTGGACTGCAACAGTGAATACACTCGAACATCTACATTTATGGTAAGTGTACACAACTGTACTATGTTCTTCGTGTTTCACTATTGCAGTCATCACACTTGGGTGGATTCCCAAAGCTGAAGAAGGGTGGAGGCAGTCAATAAGAGTTGGGGCCGTCTAGTATGCCTTGCAGGACTGCTGTAGCAAAACCTGCTCTGGATTTGGAAAAGATAGGCAGGTGATAATATTTGGTGAAGGTGTGTACAGAACTCCAGGTAGCAGCTTCCAGGATGTCCCTGGTAGGGACTCCCCTGAGAAATGCTGTAGATGTACATGTTGCTTCTGACCCCCTGGGAGGCTGGTTTCCCATGGTGCTTGTAGCAGAAATGGATGCAGTGTGCTATCCATTTGGAAATAGTTTGTTTTGAAATAGCCTTGCCCTCTGCTCCTGTTGCAAAGCTGACTAGTAACTGGTCAAATTTTCTGAAGGGCTTAGTCCTATCACAGTAGAATCTCAGCTGTCTGTGCAGGATCCTTTCCCCTTTATTTTGAGGATTATGGAAGAAGGTTGGCAAATGGATGGATTGGTTGAGAGCCACACTGGACACTTGAGGCATAAAGGAAAGGTTAGTCCTGAGGGGAAACCCTGTCAGCATGGAAAATTATGAAGGGTTCCACAGCAATCAGTGCTTGTAGCTCAGACACTGTTCCAGCTGAAGTGATGGCCAGAAGTAAGGTGTTTTCCAAGAGAGGAATGTTAACTCTGATGCAGCAGGTTCAAAAGGGGGAAGCGTGAGCTCTTGCAGTACAAAGTTAAGGTCCCAAGCAGGGGTGGGTGTTCTCGTTGGTGGCCTTAAGTTGTTTGCCCCCTCAGGAACTGTTTGATAAGAAGGTGCGAGAAGAGAGGTGGCTCAGTGTTGTAATGAGCCAAAATGGCTGAGGCATGTATCATAATGGAGGAGGACAGGCCTTTGTGGAGTAGATCTGCTAAGTAATCCAGGATTAGAGGCAGGGAGGGCAGTGCTGTGTCCCCTCCTTTACACTGAATCCATGAGCAGAACCTTTTCCACTTACCAGCATAGGATTTTTTTTTTTACTGGGTCTTCTGGCTTCAAGAATGACATCCAGCACCTGCTTGCTTAGGGTTACTGGGGGAGAATTCAAGGAATAAGTCAGGCTGCAAGATTTAAAGTTTGCAGTTGTGGATGCAAAATCTGTCCATCCTGCTGAGAGAGCAGGGTTGGGTTCTGGTGTGGGTGCCAGGGTGGCACCAATATCAGGCTGCGCAGGAGTGGGTACCAGTGCTGGCGTGGCCAGTCCGGGGCAATCAGAACTGCCCTTGGTCTGTCCTGTCTTATCTTGAGTAATACTCGAGAGAAGGAGCAGAGGGGGAAAGGCATAGATTGAGAGATTTACCCACTGAAAAGACAGGGCATCCACTTTCCAGACCCTGCCTGTGAGGATTCCTGGTGCAGAATTTGCTGAGCTGGTTTTTGCAGAGGGAGGCAAAGAGATCCACCTCTGGGGTCCCCCATTTCTCAATCAAAAGGTTGAAGGTGCTGGGCTCCAATTGTCACTCGTGTGGGTCTAGGAGATTTCTGCTTAAGTCATGTGCCAATGAGTTTTGTTTGTCTGGCAGGAATTGAGCTTGCAGATGGACTTGAATGTCCAAGGCCAGGTTCCACAGGGCCATGGCTAACCTACAGAGTGGGTAGGAGTGGGTTCCCCCCTGCTTGTTGATGTACCACATAACTGTGGTGTTGTCTGTTTTTATTAGCATTTGTCCTGGAAAGAGTAGGGATCTGAAAGTTGTCAAGGCATTCTGTACAGCTAGCATCTCTTTTTGGTTGATGTGCACATGAATTTGACTTGGGCTCCAGCAGCACTGAATACATTTGCTGTCCATGTGTGCCCACAGACATAGTCTGATGCTTCTGTGGTTAGGGTCTGGGCAGCATGGGGTTGAGTAAATGGTTGTCCCTTGTGGTAGCATGCTTCTGCCCACCAAAGGAACTCTATCCTTAGACATGGTATGATAGGAATGACTGTTTCCAGGTCCTGAGAATGGTAGCACCAAAGACTTTTTAAGTACAATTGAAGTTTCCTCATATGCGGTCTTGCATATGGAATTAGCAGTACACAGGAAACCATGAACCCTAAGGCTTGTAGTATTTGTCTTGCAGATAGCTGCTTTCTGTTGTTGATTTGTTTGAAGTAGTCTGTCAGATAGACTTGTTTTTTCTGAAGTGAGGAATGCCATCTGGGAAGTTGTGTCCAGGCTTGCACCCAGGAATACAATAATTTCACTGGGTACCAGTTTTGATTTTGTTTCGTTGATGGTGTACCCCAAGGCAGTGAGAACATTTTTCACAAATGTCAGGTGCTGCAGCAGCAATTCCTGACTGTATGCCTGAATCAGGCAGTCATCCAAGTACGGGTAAATTTGGATATTTCTCTGCCTGCAGTATGCAATGGCTGGAGCCAGGCATTTTGTGAATACTCTGGGCGCAGTAGATAAGCCAAAGGGAAGTGCAGTGAACTGATAATACATAGATCCAGCCCTGAAATGTAGATACTTCCTGCATGACTACCTTATGGACTGTGAAGGCTGCCAGCCTACCCAGGTAAAATTTTATAGATAATTCTGTCATTTGTAAATAATGTAAACCACAGGCTTGTCTTAAGTGGTAAAAATAGAGTTACATGTGGAACTGAAAATATGTAACAGTGCAATCTGCTGTAAGGAAGCCAAGTCAAGCATTTTATGACTGTCTCTGATCTTTAAAAAGTTGGCTCCGGCTGGTCTAGGTGAAGACATTCTTTCTATTGTTTTAACCAGGAGTTAAAGTTCTAGATTTAAACATACAAATATATTTTTATTGCTGTGCTTCCTGACCAGCTGCAAGACAATGCAAGGAGATGTTAAGAATGCAAATGTAGTTTCTGTTAGCCTGGGAACCTAGGGAAGTGTGAAGAAAGATGTAATGGGAACCCAGAAGTGTGATTTTAAAAACGGAAAGACTCAGAGATTATCAAGCATTTTGTCCTGTCCATCCAACTCATCAGCACTCTGCCTGTGTTCTATATGTATTTTAGAAGTGTGTTTTCTCAGTCTAATCTTTCTAGTTTCTAGCTATTTCTAAGTGTTTTTCTGTGATGTCAGAACTGTACTACTGAATTATTTTAAGTATTTCTCTGTGATCTCTGAACTCTTGACCAGCACTGTGTAGTAAAAGTATTGTCTTGTGTTTTTATTTATTAAATATTTTAAACCCTTTTAACTGTGGCTGTTTTGTATAGAGATAAGTTAAGCTCTAAGAGTACATTGCGAGTATATAGGGATCCTGTATCAAGTCACTCTAATAAGCCTTAACTGTATAGTTATACTACCAATTGGATAATAATATTGCACAGTAATAATTGGATACCCTTTTAAGGGCCTTTGAGTAGCTGATACATATTAGCTGGGTGGTGGCAGTGATTTCTACCATATAGTTTGGGTAAAGGGGGCACAGCTGGAGAACCTGTGCCAGCCTTCCCAGGAGTGTGTGTGGTTGTATAAAATTCTTATCTCAAAGTGTGTGTGTGTGTCAGGGGTTGGGAGGGTGGCCTAATGGTTAAGGTGTTTGTCTTACAAACACAAGGTGCAGGGTTTGAGTCTCACATGGCATAATTAGCTAGGCTTAAAAAAGGCTCACAAGGGCAGTAAGCTTAGTACTAATCTATGAACCTATGAACCTATGAACTTGGGCAGGGACATAAAGCATTGGTTGGACAGAGAGGGTGCTGGAGGTTTTAGCTTTTCCAGCTGGCTGAGATCTGGACCCTATAGCTGTGCCAGTGGGTAGTCTTACTGGGGACCTGGAGAACAACGGAGCGACCAGCCCCAGACTGACTGATCTCTGTGTGCTCTTAAGGGAAATTGCACTTTACTGTGTATTTGTTATCCTTTCCTCCTATATGAGATGCCCCTTACTGGTGTTAGTGGTGAGGATTGAGGCTCCTTGATTGCTGGGCCAGGGCACGGGCATCACATATTAATTGTTTGGCAGTGGTGGGATATTCACACCACATATTAATTGGTTGGCAAATACTAATTGGCTTGTAGTGGTGTGGGTAGAGTGAATTCCTGTAGCTTGTGTACAGTGAGCTTTGAAGGTGTTTTGTACTTTAAATCAGCCATACAGTGAATAAAGAGTTCAGATCACAATTGTTTTATTTCTTTTGTTAGCTTAGTCAGGGTGAGCAGGCAGCATGTCAGCAGAGGAGTATGGAAAGCTGACAAGGAGCCAGCTTGTGATGTACCAGGCTTGGGGACTGGTGCATGGAAACATAAGGCAGACCTGATTGCAGCCTTGGTTACAGCTGCATCAGAAAACAGCAACCAGGATGACAAACAGACTGGCAGTGGAGATATAAAAGCCTCGGAGAATGGCCAGCTCAACCTTTCTGCGGAGGACTTAAAAATCCATCTGGAGCTAGAGACTTGAGTTGGAGGCCAGGCGTTTGGAAATAGAAGCAACTGAGAGACTGAGGCGTCTAGAGAACGAGGACAATGAGATACTGCAATGTTTTCAGGCTAAGGAGATTGAGAAACTGCTACACCTGGAAGCCAAGGAAAAGGAGAGGCAGAGGCAGAATGAGAAGGAGATGCTGACTCTTCACCAGAGTTATGGAGGTAGTGAGGAAGAGAGTAAGTGGACCCCAGAAGCACAGCAGGTCAGTAAACGTCTTCCGCAGTTTAAAGAGGGGGATAATTTTGATAGTTTTGCTCATATGTTTGAGAGGGTATGCAAACAGTGCAGTGTTGCCCAAAGGCTCTGGGTACAGTTCCTGACCCCCTTACCCCATGGTAAAGCTGTAACTGTTTTGTCAAACCCTCCCATGAGACATCTGTTGATGGTAGAGTTTCCATCACTTCATCCTGTGCACAATATTTAGATTACAAACTAAAGAAAATTATAGAGAAGGAAAGTACAGTTGTGTACACTTACCATAAATGTAGATGTCTGAGTATATTCACTGTTGCAGTCATTACATTTGGGTTATCTGCTTGCAGGTAGCCCTCAGCCGGCCTGATTAACAAAGTCTTGGGTCCTGCATCAGTTGCTGTCCCTTCTTCCATGACGTCAGGGGTATAAAACATGCAGCCAATGCCATTACATCAGTTTTTCTTGCCCCAGATGTCAGATGACCCACTAATGGGAAGCAATTAAATATAAAGGTACAATGATATACCCTCCCCCCCCAAAAAAAGCAAATACATCAAAAAGCTTTTAAGTAAAGGAAAGTGGAAGTATAGCCAAAAGAAGTTAGGGGCTGGAGGGAGGGTAACCAGGACTGCAACAGTGAATACACTCGAATATCTACATTTATGGTAAGTGTACACAACTGTACTATGTTCTTCGTGTTTCACTGCTGCAGTCATTACATTTTGGTAGATTCCCAAAGCTATGGTTGGGAGGAGGAATTTAGATAGCATTAAGACCAGCTATAAGGCCCTGCAAGACTGCAGTGGCAAAGCCAGCTCTGGATTTAGAGGAAAATGGACAAATGATAATGCTTGGTGAAAGTATGTACAGAACTCCAGGTAGCAGCTTCTAGGATGTCCCTGGTAGGGACACCTCTGAAAAAGGCTGTAGAGGTAAATGCAGCCCTAGTGGAGTGAGGTCTGATCCCCTGGGGGATAGGTTTTCCATGGTGCTTATAGCAGAAATTAATGCAATGGCCTATCCATTTAGAAATGGTTTGGTCTGAAATAGCCTTCCCCTCTGCCCCTGCAGCAAATTCCACCAGTTGTTCATATTTCCTTTGAGGTTTAGTCCTGTCCAAATATAATCTAAGTTGTCTGTGCACATCTAAGGAATGCAGTATCCATTCCCCTTTGTTCTGTGGATTGGGAAAGAAGGTTGGCAAATGAATGGACTGATTAAGAGCCACACTGGATACCACCTTGGGCATGAAGGATGGATTGGTTCTGAGGGACACCCTGTCCGCATGAAAGATGATAAAAGGCTCCACTGCCATAAGAGCCTGTAATTCAGATACCCTTCTAGCTGAAGTGATTGCTAAAAGGAAAGCTGTTTTCCAAGAAAGAAATCTTAAGTCTGCAGTAGCAGCTGGCTCGAAAGGAGGTAAGAGTGAGTTTCTCCAAAACAAATTTAAGGTCCCAGTCTGGGGTTGGAGCTCTCCTGGGTCGTCTCAAATTTTTGGACCCTCTGAGGAATGCTTGAGCATTGGATGAGAGAAGGGGGGGGGTTCTGTGTTATAATGAGCTGAAATGGCTGAGGTGTGGATTTTAATGGAGGAAAAAGACAGGCCCTTGTAAAGCAAATCAGTTAAGTATTGTAAAATCTGAGGTAAATTGGGCGCTGCTGTGCTCATCCCTTGAGATTGGTTCCAGGAACAGAATCTTTTCCATTTTTCAGCATAAGATTTTCTAGTACTAGGCCTCATTGCCTCTAAAATGATATCCATCACAGGTTTACTGAGAAATGGTAAATGAGAGATTAGGTAATTAGCCAGGCTGCAAGGTTCAGTGATAGAAGCTGAGGGTGCAGAATCTGGTTCTCCTGCTGAGACAACAGGGAAGGAGTCTGAGGCAGGTGCCATGGGGATAACCGTGACACACTGCACAGGAGGGGGTACCAGTGTTGGCGTGGTCAGTCTGGAGCAATCAAAATCATCCTTGGTTTGTCCTGTTTGACTTTTAGTAGTACACTGGAGAGCAGAGGCAGAGGGGGGGAAGGCATAGACTGATAGGTTTTTTCCAGCTGAAGGACAGAGCATCCACTTTCCATGCTTGTTTGTGGGGAGCCCTCATGCAAAATATGTCCAATTGATAGTTCTGGGGAGAGGCAAACAGGTCTATTTCTGGGCTTCCCCATTTACTTGTCAACATGTTGAAAATCCTTGGTTCCAGTTTCCACTGATGTGGGTCCATGAGGTTTCTGCTTAGTCCGTCTGCCAGTGTATTTAATTTTCCTGGTAGGAATTGAGCTTGTAGGTGCACTTGGTAGCTCAAGGCTGTGTTCCACAATGCCATGGCTAGTCTGCAGAGGGGGTAAAAATATGTCCCCCTCCCTACTTGTTTATGTATCACATAACAGTGGTGTTGTCAGTTTTTACCATTAGTTGTCCTGGAAGAACGTGGTCCTTGAAGGCTGTCAGAGCATTCTGTACAGCTAACATTTCTTTTTGATTGATATGCGGGTGCATTTGACTTGGGTTCCATTTGCCCTGAATGCACTTCCCTGCCAGTTGAGCCCCCCATGCATAGTCTGATGCATCTGTTGTCAGAGTTTGGGTGACAGGGGGTGGTCTGAAAGGTAGTCCCTTGTTTTGGTGGCAGGCCTCTGCCCACCAAAGGAACTCTAGGCATAGGCAAGGTATGATAGGAATCATTGCTTCTAGATCCTGAGAATGTTGACACCATAGGCTTTTTAGATACTACTGTAGTTTCCTCATATGCAGTCTTGCATAAGGAATTAGAAGAATGCAGGAGGCCATGAACGCCAAGGCTTGCAGTATTTGTCTTGCAGATAGCAGGGTTTTTGTGGCCACTTGTTTGAAGTAGGTTGCCAAATGAATTTGTTTCTCTGGCATGAGGCAAGCCATCTGGGAAGTTATATTCAAGCTTGCTGCCAGAAATATAATTTGTTGACAGGGTAACAGGTGTGATTTCTTTTCATTTATTGTGTACCCCAAACAAGTTAGAACCCTTTGCTCGACAGTGACACAGGAAAATAACTTTCTTGGGTGGCATAAGCCAGGGAACTTTGTTGGCTAGGTTTACATAGGCCCTTGGGCCAACAGCCTAGTACCTACCTATAAACCTTTGTACAAAGGCCAGATTATTCAAAAGCATGTCCTGTCTTTCTGCCTGAATTAGAAAATCGTCCAGGTATGGGTATATTTGAATATTTCTTGTCCTGAAAAATGCAATAACTGGAACTAGGCACTTTGAGAATACCCTGAGCGCAGTAGATAAGCCAAAGGGCAATGCAGAGATCCGATAGTGCGTGTAGCCTGCTTTAAAGCATAGGTATCTTCTGCAAGATTCCCTGATTGGGATGTGCAGGTACACTTCTTTTAAACCAGGCATCTTTGCCTAGAATAGGAAGCAACTGGTGAAGAGTCAGTATCTTGAATTTTGGAATCTCCAAAAAGGTGTTTAGAGTAGACAAGTCCAGTATAGGATGCCATGAATTGTCTTTTCTGGGTACCAGGAAAAGTCTCAAGTAGAAACCTTGTCCCTTTTCCTCTTCTGGTACCAATTGAATAGCCCCCATGCTTAAGACAGAAAGTACTTGTTTTTGGGCCTCTGCCCAATGATTTGGGGGTTGGTCCAGCCACCCGCTTGGTGTTGGTGTGTGGAAGTGAATTCTGTATCCCTGGGACTCTATATTTAAAACCCATTTGCCCTGGGTAATGAGTTCCCCATTCTTTGCATGAAGAGCAATCTTTCCCATCAAACAGGCAGTCAGTTGATAAGTGCTTGGAAATTTTAGAAGGAAGTCATTGAGACAGTTTACCATAGGGGGAGTCTTATTACTCCCAGATTTGGAAGTGGAGGCCCCCCACTGCTTAGTCCTGTGTGTCCCCTGGGACTGAAACCTGGGGTTTCTGCTGTGTCTGGGTGTGGCTTGAGAAGACCTGGAAGGGGCTGGAAAGGACCAGTTCTTAGAGGGCCAGTGCCTACTAAATCCAGGAGGCTGAACATGTAAGAAATCTTTTAACAGTTTGCATAGATTTAGCTTTATCTTCCATCTTTTTAAGAACTTCCTCAGCCTTGTTGCCAAACAGGTGGTCCTGATTTAAAGGAGCATCCAATAATTTAGCTTTAACATGATCAGGCAAAGATTGCTCCTTATGGCAAGCATGCCTACTGAGCACAGACCCAGTAACAGCAGCCCTGCAAAAGGCCTCCAATGAATCAAAACCACATTGCAAAGTATGTTTTCCAACCTGTTCGGCAGAATGCATTAAATCCTGTAATTGTTTATTTTCCACACAGTCAGGAATCAACATTTTCTGTTTAAGCAATCCAATAACATGTTGCGGATACTTTAACATATGAAATTGGAAGTTTAAAACCCTAATGGCCAAGGTTGCAGAAGTGTAAACCTTCTTACCCCATCTATCCAATGCCCTGGAGTCTCTATTAGAAGTGGTAGGATTTTTAGCAGTAGAAGCCTTAATGCCCTTGGGCCCCTGTGAAATAGTTTCTGGATCCACAATAGGATTTTTAAAAAGGACGTTGTGTGACTCAGGAACCCTGTGATATCTGTTAGGTTTTCTGGGAGCAGGAGGTAAGGAATCAGGGGCCAAACTAGATTCCGATAAAGTATCATCAACAATGTCTAGTACAGGAGGAATAGCTAAAGGCCTATGCAGAGGCAGGAGTAAGAAATCCCTAAGCCTCTTTTTTGAATCAGAAAAATCCTGACTTTCCCAGTAGAAATGCTCCCTTAGAGCATGTAAGGTTTCACCAAAAGAAAAATCCTCTGGAGGGGAAGCAGAGGGAATAGAGTCCTCTGCATCAGAATCCTCATAAGTAGAAAAGAGCAAATCCACATCATTAGAAGAATCAGAAAAAAACAGAATCCTGGTCAGAAGATTCATAAACAACTTCAGTCCTAGACCTCTTAGAAGGGGGTGGGGGGTGGCTACCCCTGATTAGAGTTATTAGATCTTCAGCCATTCTTATCATTTGTTTTTTTAGGCATAGAGGCCTAAGCATGTGGCCTGGGCATCATTTTTTTAGGCATTGTTTGAGATTTAGGCCTAAGTGAAGAAGGAGGCATCGGTTTAATATGCAAGTCCATAGGCCTGAATACACCCTCAGAAGCTGGTGCCTGCACAGCGGCTCTGGACCCAACCAAGGTAGAGACATCCACGGGTTCTATAGTTGAAGCATCTCGCGACATACAGGACTCTGAATGGGTCTGAGTAGAGGCCTGTGAATCAGAAGTAGTGGGAATCAGGGGCTGCGAAAGCACCTCACTGAGTACCGGTGAACTGGCTACTGGCTTAGGAGAAGCGCCGTCGGCAGTGTTGGACCTCAGCGGCCTGTCTCTGTCTTTATCTTTGCATTTTTTTCAAAATCCCAGTAGTCGGATGGTTAACCGATGGCATTTCTGGATAATTAAACTGAGAACCGAAATATTTAGAGGTGAAAATATACAGACGACGGATAGTGCACTGACTAAATAAAGCACAAAATCGACAGCAAGGTATGTCGCGGTCAGGGCCTAGGCAAGGAATACAGCACACGAATGAAAATCTTTATGAGGTATTTGCTTTCCACAAGTAATGCAATTATAAATTTTTACTGACATCGGGAAGGAGCAAGAAAAGGTTTCCCCAACAGGGTACTTAGCTTTAGTTGAAGACTTTGGTTCTGAAACTCGAAAACGAAAATTTCAGGAATCGGCCGACCAGCTCTTGCGAACTGCTTCTGCTTCGGGCACCGCACGGCAAGAAAGACTGATGTAATGGCGTCGGCTGCATGTTTTATACCCCTGACGACCTGACGTCTTGGAAGAAGGGGCAGCAACCGACGCAGGACCCAAGACTTTGTTAATCAGGCCGACTGAGGGCTACCTGCAAGCAGATAACTCAAATGTAATGACTGTAACAGTGTAACACGAAGAATATCAACAGATATGCAAGGATTTTTGGAGCTTTTTACCACATGTTAATGAAATTCCCTATGATGCCAATGACAGTCTAGTAACTATTGACGTTAAAGATCTTTATACCGTCATCCCATAAGACACTGGCTTAGAGTGGGTGAATGAGATGCTGTTAGAGCACAAGGTAGCTTATGACACTATCACTTTAATTTTATAACACTTAGAATTGGTTTGCAGTAACAACTTTATCTCTTTTGACAACTACTACCTGCAGAGTAGAGGAGTGGCCATGGGGGTCACCATGTGGTGGAGCTTTCACCAATATTGTAATGGTGTGATGGGAGAAAAAGTTTGAGTTCCAGTCTAGGTATTACCCAAACATCAGATTATATCTCCAGTTCCAAGATGATATATGTGTAATTTGGAATGGTACAAACAGTGAATTGGAGAACTGTTTTGAAACACATTAATGAAACCATCACCTTTCTTCAATTTACATGGAAATATAGCACTCAATCTATTGATTATCTGGATATTTCTTTATGTTAAGATCATGTTAACAACAGGTATGTGGCTAGAATTGTTAGGAAGGAAACCTATTTTAATTCCTTCTTTCATTTCAGTAGCTCACATCCCTTTCACCAAAAGAGGTCGGTCGTCAAGAGGCAACTGGTTCGAGCAGCCCAGATGACCACCACATTTGAGGATTTTTTAGATGAGTGCGATTTCTTAAGTTCCATGTTTCTTAGAAGGGCATACTCAGGTCAACTTGTTGATGAATTAGTAGAAGTTAAAACAAAGACTGAATGGCCATTTCAAACCAATATTGGACAAGCAGCATACAATTTTAGAACTAATTCCCACAGAGAGGTAGGTGTTGGTGAGACTAACCTCCAGGACATTTGTCCAAGTGGAGCAAAAAAGGTTTCATCAGACTTGTCTTGGGCACTTATTACTTATAGCAAGGAAGCTCATGCCTTAAGATCCATCTTTGAGAAGAACTGGCCTATACTGCTAGAAGATTCTTACATGAGACAACATGTGGGGGATAAACCCATGATCATATATAGGAAAGGGCTTAACCTTAAAGATTTACTTAAAATGAAACAAGTAACCGAAATACAAAATAGACAGGGAATGACTAAGTGCATGTTCATGGTGTCTAAGTCCAAGTAACCAAGAGCTTTACAGTGGGAAATATCACATACATGAACAGTAAGTATTCTTTTTTTACTTAGATTTAAAAAGTTAGCCAGCGAGACCTGAATGCAAACTCGCTACCACTCGTAACAATGTTGCCAACAGCAATTATGTGAATCCAACACCACGATATAAAAAAACAAACTTAATATGTAAAAAAACAAATTTAATATAAAAAGGTTAAGCGCTTTCACTCGCAGATAGCGAGCTTCATCAGAACAGTGATACAGCAAGTAAAAAACATTTAAATAACCAATTTTTGGCGCCAAAAAAAGTCTTAAAGCTGTATACATTATATATCTTACCTATCCACATTTATATTCATTTAATTTACTATTATAAGAAAAATGCAAAATGCATATGGTGTTTAAATACCAGTGAATTAACTATTTCATACATTCTGTTGAGTTAAAAACCATAAAATGTGTATAATTATGAAAAATTGCGAAATTAAGAATAATTAAATAAATTCTCCGTAGTAAATACTTTAACTGTCTAACTCCAATATGGGTTTGACAGAAATAAATTCATTTAGTCCTGGGGGTGTCATAGCGTCAGTTAACAATTGCCACCAAAACTCTCTATAAACTAAAAATTTCTTGATGTTACCACCTCTGGGATTCATTGTAACAATTTCTAATTTACCAAATTTAAAATAATGATCACCACCCTGATTCATTATATGCTTGTAAAGTGCGTTTTTTGTGTCCTTGGTTCTAATACTGTACAAATGTGAATAAATTATTTTTTTAAATTTTCTCTCAGTCTTTCCTATATAATAGGATGGGCATGACATACATTTAAGCAAGGTAAACAAGCATACTGGTATTACAATTACCATGTTTGAAATTAATTTTAGTTTTGTTAATGTTATTCAAAATAATATATTTCTCCTCATTTATCACAAAGCATTGATGGCATGCCCCACATTTGACAGTGTGTCCAAATTCCTCACTAATTTGTGAGGTTGAAAACACCAATGAGTTAATTTTACAGGATTTAGCATTCCCTCAGTGGGACAAACTATATTTTAAGCAATTTGAGATAGCTGAAACTAGAGCAAAAAAGGTGTTTGATAGAAAAAATAAGAAATTACTCAGGGATACAGAACAATATAAAAGATTAGACACATACAAAATGGGGGGGCAGAATGATAAAGATTTTGAAGCCAATAGGAACACAAATATTTATTCCCAAGTATTAGATGATGAAAATTTTCACCAGTCATATCAAAACGGGAATTTCAACAAGTGGACAAAAAGGTGGAAATGGAAGAAGAAGAATTTTCAACCAAACAGGTGGCAGAGAACATATTATTAGACAATATCAGTTTAAATGTCTTTGATGTGACTAAGGGGGATTCAATTGTACAAAATGGGGTATTAAGTCAGTACAAAAATTTCAATATATTTAATTACAGTGACATACACTTGGACAAAGCTCACTTTAGCTTACTTTCTAAGGGGATGAAATTTGTACCCACTACTCAGTTCAGGGTAGTGGACTGTTTAAGTGAGTTCAAGCAATATGTCAGGAAATTAAATCTAGCACTTATGTTCAAAAATAAGAATTCTATGGATGCTAAACAGGAAATATTCAAAAAGAAAAGTAGCTTTATACCTGTAAACAATGTTAATGTTCAGATGTACGACAAAATGGTCACTAGGGAAATTTATCAGTTCAACAACAACATTAGAAAGAAAAAAGCTAAGAATAATTTATCTAATGAAGAAATTAAAATTTTGGATGAATTAAGATCCAAAACATTAGAAAGAAAAAAGCTAAGAATAATTTATCTAATGAAGAAATTAAAATTTTGGATGAATTAAGATCCAATCACAAAATAAGAGTCATGAAACCTGATAAAGGTGGAGGGATCGTGATATACGACTCTTTAGCTTATAGTTCCATTATGCATGAAATCGTACACAGTTCATGTAAGTACACAGTGGCCTCTATGAATGAGGCTCATATTGCATACAGAAGAATTGACATGTATTTAGAAGAATATTTATTAGAGCATAGGATAACTGAAGAAATGTATAAATTTATGGTAGTTGAACACCCAGTTATGGCAACCATAGTAGGAATACCCAAGGTTCATAAGAATTTAGTAGATCCCCCTTTTAGACCTATAATATCGGGAAGTAAATCAAAGACATTTCCCTTGGGTGTGGTAATAGATACTATACTTAAACCAATATATGCTGAAATCAAACATTTGGCAAAGGATTAATGGGAGTTTTTGATGAACTTCCCAGTGAATTTAGAAAGGGAAGGGTTATTGTTTACTTCTATTGATGTAATTGATTTGTTCACATGTATTCCACTTACTCAAGGAATTGAGGATTTTACTAACAGTATAAGAAAATATACTAAACATAGTTGGGATAGGACCTGCCTAATTGTTGAATTAATGAGCGTAGTACTTGAAAACAACTTCATTTATTATGAAGGAGAGATATTTAGACAGACTAAAGGTGTAGCTATGGGGGCAGCATGTGCCCCCATCTACACCAATCTGGTAATGTTGGATTGAGAGGAGGAAAAAATCTTTAAAAGTGAACATATAGTTAACATAAAATACTATTCACGATTCCTGGATGATATTTACATCTTATGGAAGGGGGACTCTAACTCTTTTTTTACATTTTGTAGATTATCTTAATAGTAGTAGTGATTTTTTAAAATTCACCACTGAATACAATTACACAGGTGTGGCTTATTTAGATACGTACATTACCAGTGAGGGTAACAGTTTCAAATCCAATATTCATAGAAAAGTTACGTTCACTAATTCTTATTTGGATTTTTATAGCAATCATCCAAGAAAACTGAAATATAACATTTATAAGGGGCAGTGTATTCGAGCGATAAAAATGACATCAAATTACACTGACATGTTAGATGAGGTAAAATACATTAATAATTTATTTAAGGAACGTGGTTACGATCATATGATGGAGGACATTAATTCATATGTCATAAGTGAATGGGGGAAGAAATACATACCCCTATTGGGTTTGAATAAGAAACAAAACTTGGAACTGACAAACAAAATTATCATTAAGAATGAAAAAAATATATATAATAGAGCTTGTATTGTTGAATTTGGTCCCTACAGTAATCAAATTAAAGCCATTATGAATAGGAATTGGCACATTTTTTAACAGACCAAGAAATAACTGATATTTTAGGATCTAAACCTTCTTTTGTATATAAAATGGGTAGTAATTTAAAAGAACTACTTGAACATGGTACCAAAGGTTCGAGGAAGGAACTTGGACACACTGTCAAATGTGGGGCATGCCCATCAATGCTTTGTGATAAATGAGGAGAAATATATTATTTTGAATAACATTAACAAAACTAAAATTAATTTCAAACATGGTAATTGTAATACCAGTATGCTTGTTTACCTTGCTAAATGTATGTCATGCCCATCTTATTATATAGGAAAGACTGAGAGAAAATTAAAAAAAATAATAATTTATTCATATTTGTACAGTAGTAGAACCAAGGACACAAAAAAACGCACTTTACAAGCATATAATGAATCAGGGTGATGATCATTATTTTAAATTTGGTATATTAGAAATTGTTACAATGAATCCCAGAGGTGGTAACATCAAGAAATTTTTAGCTTATAGAGAGTTTTGGTGGCAATTGTTAACTGACACTATGACACCCCCAGGACTAAATGAATTTATTTCTGTCAAACCCATATTGGAGTTAGACAGTTAAAGTATTTACTATGGAGAATTTATTTAATTATTCTTAATTTCGCAATTTTTCATACTTATACACATTTTATGGTTTTTAACTCAACAGAATGCATGAAATAGTTAATTCACTGGTATTTAAACACCATATGCATTTCACATTTTTATTATAATAGTAAATTAAATGAATATAAATGCAGATAGGTAAGATATATAATGTATACAGCTTTAAGACTTTTTTGGTGCCAAAAATTGGTTATTTAAATGTTTTTTACTTGCTGTATCACTGTTCTGATGAAGCTCGCTATCTGCGAGATGAAAGCGCTTAACCTTTTTATATTAAATTTGTTTTTTTATATATTAAATTTGTTTTTTTATATTGTGGTGTTGGATTCACATAATTGCTGTTGGCAACATTGTTACGAGTGGTAGCGAGTTTGCGTTCAGGTCTCGCTGGCTAACTTTTTTCATTACTTGTTCCAAACGCTAGTTTCAGAGGTTTTTTTACTCAGATGATTTTTATTTTAAATTTGCAATAAACAATAAATGAAAACTTATCACGGTTTACAATCAAGTTAGATAATTAACTATATACAAATTTACATTTAGCCTGACATTTTAAAACTTGCGTGATAACAAATTACACAGATATAGTTTAATTAAAGTTAAATAGTACTTGTTTCAAGAGGAGGTAAGATCCATTTGCAAAGTATCAATCAAAGTTAGCACTTTTTTCCAAGGGTTTTTAGTTAAATGGTCTAGGAAAGAGTCTTAATTCTTTGTTTTTTATTTCCATTAAGGCTGTCCTCTTCAATAGACATATGAAATCTTCTTTGCTAGGAGCCGTGGTAGAATTCCATCTCTTTGTTATGCATTTCCTAGCTATAGCTAGTATAGTCCAAAGTAAATGAAGGTCAGTCTTATTTGAAGAATAAGCATTATCAGTTATATTCAGTAATAGCAAAGCCTTGGTCATGACAAAATTATCTGTATAAATTGCCTGCAGGAAATTGTTAATACTTTCCCAAAAGGGTTCAATTTTTATACAGTCATAGAAAATGTGAGACCAATCAGCTTTATTATACTGTTGACATCTCCAGCATAACCCATCATTAGAAGGATTGATTTTTTGAAACTTTATCAGGGGTTAAAAGGATCTATGAAGGCATTTCCAGGTAAATATTTTCCAATAATGAGAACAAAAAGTTAATTTTACTGAGAGAAGTAAATTAGATTTATTTTCGGAGGTTAACTGAATCATATATCCTTTAGTAATATATTGCCAATATGCTGGTTTAGGCTGTGTTTTGTAATTTTTATTAGATTATATAAATATGAAGTACCATTTTCCAATTTCTTCTTTTTATATAAAATTTCAAACAGTCTGGATACAAAATTTGGTGTATTTGAAAAAGAAGAATTATCCTACATAGATCCTTGAAGTATGTCAATATATTCTGAAGCATTAACCATTCATGAGAATTCACTTTGTAAGTTGACATCATATATGTAAATCCCATACTTGCTGATTTTTTTAGACAGTGTAACCAACAGATTAGATGTTTCTGCTCCCAGGAGAGGAATATATCTCTCTGAATTCTATCTGGAAAGTTTTTAGTAATGCTGAAGGGAATTAGTGTTGCAAACCAAAGCTTTAAATCCATATTCATGTTTAGAAATTTCCTAAAATAGTCAAATAAATTATTTATTAAATTTGTCCTAGTTAGTTTAGTTATATTGTATTGATAATTTAAGGCCAGTAAGTACCGTAATATATTGTCCTTCTCTAGAAAAGTAGAATGTTTAAGTAAATTAATTTCATTTATTATTATAGTTGAATGTAACAATTTCCAATTAGACATATAATTTGGATTGATCCATTCAAGCACAGTTTTAAGTAAAGCTGCTCTTATATAAGATTCAATATCTGGGAAATGTATTCATCCCTGGTCCCATTGTCTGATATGATGGGTATATGCAATTTTGTTTCTTTTAGGAAACCACAGAAATCTTAGCAAAATTTATGTTTTCTTAAGATGAGTTTTCTCAGGAATTAACAAAGTGGCTTGTACAACATACAAAATTTTAGGGAGAAGAATCATTTTAATTAACTGTAATCTATCTTCAAAAACTATAAATAACTTATATTTACCCACTAGAGAGTCTATTGTAGTTATGACCCTTCTATAATTAATATTCAATATATATTGAATATTTTCACACAAGTCTATCCCTAAGTATTTTATTGCTGAGACATGTTCTCCTATGATATGATTCTTATCTATTTGAAAATCTTTTTTTTTATTTAATAAGTATTTAGACTTTTGTTTATTAAATCGGAGTCCTGAGATCTTATGAAATTTCTTTATCAGATTATCTAATTCAACTGTTTCTTTTGAATTCAGTAGTGTAAGAAGTATGTCGTCAGCAAAGAGCATGATCTTGGAGTTATATTGACCAAATATATTTATTCCTTTTATCTTTGGACTGTTTCATATTAATATTGCCAATAGTTCTATAGCTAATGCAAATAAAATGGGTGACATGGGACATCCTTGTTTAGTACCTCTCGTAACTTGTATAGCTTCTGAGGTAAAGGGTCCTAATTTAACATAAGTTAAATTGTTTTCATAAACCTTTTTAATAAATGTAATGAAGGAGATGGGAAATTTATAAGCATCTAAGATTTTAATTAAATAATCCCAGTTCAAGGAATCGAAAGCTTTCTCAATATCTAGTCCAATTATTAAGGTTTCTATATTTTCTTTGTTTAAATAATCAATTGTCAATATTCTTTTAATGTTATCATGTGGATGTCTATTTTGAATAAACCCAGTTTGGTCATAGTTGATAATTTCATTCATATGATTTTATATTTTTTTAACCAATATAGACAAATATTTTATAATCATTATTTAATAATGAAATTGGCCTATATGAGCTGCATTGACTATCATCCTTGTTTTCTTTTAAAATGGGTTTGATTAAGGAGCATCTCCATGAAGGAGGAATTAATGCACGAGTTTGAATTTCAATGTTTTATGTAGTAATGAGGTTATATTTTTGGGGAATAGTTTGTAAATTTCTGTGATTAAGCCATCCATTCTGGGAGATTTACTTTATTTGATTGTATCTATGATTTCTTTGTGCATAATGGATTTTTGTAATTCATTTTGTAAACTTTCAGGGATTGGTGTAATATTTGAAAACACATTTTCTAAAAAGGGATGTTCTGGCAAATTGTTATTTTTAAAATGATTTTTGAAATGACATTTGAAAGCATCTAGAATATCTCCTATTTCCAAGACTTTCTTACCTTTTTCTACATGTAGTATGTTAACAATAGTGCTAGCTTTAGACTGCATTTTAACTTTAACAGATAAGTTATGTAAGTGTATTGGAGAGGTGGCATAAGATCTTATTTTTAACCTCTCCATGGCTAAATTAGTTTTGTGATTTAAGATTTCAATATATCGTTTAAGTCTTCTATTGTTTTCTTATACTCTAATAAATTAGGAGATTTTTTTAGATTTAAATAATGTGAACTTCCTTTGTAGTTTTTGAAGTTCTGATTCCCATTCCTTGATTTTATTTTTATACCAAGCAATCGTTTTTCCATAGATATAAGCTTTTAATGAATCCCATTGCTTACGAGTTGTAGTTTACATCTACAAAGAAATTGAGTTCATTCACTAACCATTGCTTAAATTCTTTATTTTTTGTAATATATGAAGGAATTTTAGTAAGAAAGGCAAGTGATTTAAAATGTATTTGCACTGTTAGAACTAAAGAATTATGATCTCAGAGGGGGCAAGGAATTATTGTAAAGGAAGTAATTTTTGTTTGAAGATCCTGGGAAATGTATATCTTGTCAATTCTGGTTTGGGTACCATATCTATAATATTGATGGGAGAATACCAAGGAATTACTATCTTTAACATTAAAGGTATCTTTTAATTTTAAGGATTCAGTCCATTATTTTAGTAATTTTGCAGTAGCTGTTAGACATGGAGATTTTTTATTAGTAGTTTCAGACATATCTGTAATACAATTAAAGCCCCCTATTAAATTATCTTTAAATATGCTTGTAATTTAATCTAAATGCTTTTTGACTGTCCCCATCCCAATATCCAGAAACTAATATAGGTTTACTAGTGTTCACAACCTGTTAGTAAACTTCAGAATGATTATAGCTATAAGGCCCTCATTGTCTATATATTTATGTATCATTTCAGGATTTAATAAATTGTTTCTCCATAGAATTATTACCCCCCTCTTCTGTGTTTTAAAATTGGAACATGCTAAGGTCTTGAACTCACTTGGGTTCCATGTGAAATTATCATTGCACTTGGAATGTGTTTCCTGTAAAATAATTATTTGTGATCTATTTAAGTTTAGATATCTTAGTAAGTTAGATCTTTTATTTTGGACTATTTAGACCATTAATGTTTAACGATAATATAGAAAGGTCCATATCAAATTATTTTGAGGAAATATTTAAAGGTGTCATTGACTTTACCTGAAATCATCCCCTCCTTAAAAAATAAAGTATTATTGATTAGGACATAATCAATTATCTCAGTGAAGCATGTTATCACTAAGGTAATCAATAAGTATACGTCAGGCTCGGTAAAAATAATTAATTTAAAAACTAAAATAAATACTAAAGTTAAAGTAGCTAGCTCATTAATCCCTACCCACCATGGAATGAAATACATTCCTAGTCCAACAGTACATCTGGTGAACTATCACTCTAACTTCCTTTTCCCATTCCTTTGAACTCCATATATACTGTAAATAATCAAGAAGTCTAATAAACAACTATTATTGTGATTTAAAAATATTTGGTTGTAGAAGGCATTGTTTAACATGAATTAACTACTATATCATTACCATCTAAACACAGAAAACAAATGCAGTTGAATTATACTAATTATTAACTTATTCAGCTCATTGTATCAACATAACTTTCCATATTGAATATGAATTCACTTGTTTAAACACACAGACACTTTAATCCTTAATCACAAGGCTTGCAAGCAATAACAAATTAAAAATGAATATCACATCTTATATATAAACATATGCTTTCAAGAACTGTTTATCAGATTTTAAAAGAGACTGTATAATTACCTTATAATCTAAATATAGGCTTAATCTTATATTTCAGCTAATAGTTATAGTAATGCTTTAGAAAGGCAGTCAAATAAATGCATATGTTTAAATTATCTAAGTGGTGTAAAGCATAGTAGTTTCTATGAATGTGTTGATCAGGTACTTGTATCATTTTAGTTGCTTGGTTTACTTTAATAATGATTTTGTTAAAATATGGTTCAAATAACAATCAGATTTAATTTTATATTCTCTTGTACGGGATATAACTAGATAAGGGAAAGCTAGCTTGTTTCCTAAAGTGTGTTGTGAACGTGCTTCTGTAGGGTATGAGTATACCAACAGCCAATCAAAACCTTATCTATTCGTTATGACATTAAACTACTCTGCAATTGTAATGATGGGAGAAAACTTTTTCCCTAGCTCGTGCAAACTGCAGTCTAAATAGACTTTTATAAAACTTCACAAGCACTTATTCCCCGCTCAAACAACTGCCATGAAAATGGAAGAGAGAGAGAAAAAAAAAGCGACTCAAGACAATGACACTCTCCCTCGAAAGGAGCACACCATCCCTGACCCAAAGACACCAGGGTCAGCTCACATCATGTCCATTGCACCTTTAACCCCACTCTCTTCATACTATCTGACTTCATACACCAATTCACTCAACCGACAGTGCTTCTCCAATCTGACCCGACAACTGTACATCAGTTCCACATAATCTGCAACTATAACCAACAAAAAACGCACCATTCATTATCAATTCAGAAGGCAAAGCAGTACATCACCAGAATTACAACAGTTCCCGGCCTCTATTCCACAGAGAAATCCCACCAATTATCCCCAAGTAGAGATCAACAGATACTTCAACAAACCCTGCCCAGAAAATCACTCCACTGTCAGCCAACTTCCTGAAATAGGAACAATCGTCAAGTCAGTCCAAGTAACTATTTCAGTAATGCAGCCATCTAAGAAACCCAAACCCTACTTTTAGTAACAATTTTTTCCTCTAGCTGCAACAACAGTCCCAGTCCTTGCAGCAAGCACACAATGACAGACCGGACAAGATTTCAAATAGGGCATAACCCTGGTGTACAACCTTTCTTCATCAGTGCATCTGAGGCAAGAAGCAAAAAAAAAAAGAAAAGTTTTTCACCATAATACCAACAGTGATGATTACGGCAATACTCTCCAGAAGCATACACATTGTTTAAGGGCATTGCGAAGACCCCAACTAATCAATGACTGCAATGTATATATTATGCAATAGGCTGTGGGCAGTATAACAAAGGTCAAAATAAATAGGTATGCAATAATTGTCATTTATGCCAGGGAAGGAAGTTGATGTTTGAATACTGTAATGAATATAAATTAATGTGTAGTCTGTGTGTATTTGCAGTTCGTTAGATCACCTCTTCCATACATTACTCTAATGCATCGTCCAAAGGCAGGACATTCATTTTCGCTTAATTCAAATAATTCTATACTGTTCCCGATCACAGTATGTTAGTTACTAATCGATCTAACATTTTAACATGGAATGAAATTCAGGTAGCATATTTAAAATGTAAAAACAAAAATAGAAAAAAAAAACTGTTTTATACGCACCTAGACTGACAACCACACACCAGTTTGGAACAATCAAAGCCAATCAGATAAAGCATATATATATATTGACTCTACCATTACTAAATGATAAGCAAGGTAAATTCCAGATTTATATTATAGACAATTTACTACATAATTATTAAATGCAAAACAGCCAAAAGTCAATCAGATAAACAAAAAATGGCAGAAAATAATGGCTCAGATGAATAAAATGCAGATGCTTCACAAGAAATAGCGTATAAAACCTTTAATCACCGCTTTCATCGACTGACTTCCTCAGAATACATAATGCATATAAAACACACCTTTATAAACACCTTCTAATCAATTCTCAATTGAATAATTGATTGTTAATTAAAAATATCTAATATATTCTAAAACTCATAGTTTTAAAATGTAGACAATGACAATTCATGTTGTTTGTCAATACATAATTTTCTGTGTTTCAAAAAGCATTTTATATTAATAGTTTCGTTTAGACCAGGTGGATGGTCTGCTTTAAGTTTGATCTGCCATAAGGTCTCTTTTTGTTCAAGGTAGTTTTTAAAATCACCTACCCTTAGATCTTTTTGGCAGACCTCTACTACAGTGAAAACAAATTTCTTAAAATTTGTACAAACAGTTGAGTGTTTAAATAATACACTTTTGGGGTCTTTTGTCTTTATATAGTATAAATGTTCCTTAATACGTGTTGCCAAACTCCTAGTGGTCATGCCAACATAGAATGCCGGGCAGACCGTACACAGAGCAATATACACTACACCAGTAGTGTTGCAAGAAATATACCCTGGAACTTCCAAAGTTCTGTCACTTGTAGTTACAAAAATGTATGGACCTGTGGATATGTATCTACAAATTTTACACTTGTAACAACAAAACATACCTCTCTTGACTATGTTGTTATTTCTTGTAGAACTGTTGTCCTGTTCTAATAATTTTTTTATATTGTAATCATTACGGAAAACAAAATTTGGTTTACTTCCTACAACTTTAAGAATCTCACTGTTTCCTGTATAATTCTCCAATTCTTTTCCAGAGCTACCTTAATGCACTTAACATCACTATTCATGGCCAAAGAACAAACTAATCCAGGGTCTTTAGAAGTAGATTCCACTTTGTTAGTTATATCTATAGGTTGCTTATTTAAGATAGCTGAGTAGTTTGTATGGTGTTTATTAAAGATCTCATTACCTATATCCATCACTAAATTCTCTTCATATCCTCTATTTACAAACAAAGACAAAATAAAATGAAATTCTTGTATTAAATCACTTAATCTACTGGTCATCCGACAAGCTCTTATATACTGACCCCTAGGAATATTTCTGATAGTGTGTTTTGGATGGTTACTCTGGAAGTGTAAATAACTGTTTGTAAAAGTCTGTTTTCGAAAAATCTTACTATGAAACCTATTTTCTTCTATGTCCCACCAAAAACATACATCTAAAAAATTAATATTTAAACCTATATCACCTTTGGTAAATTTCAAATAATTGGATGTTGTATTAACTTCTTTATAGAATTCATTTACTGTGTTGCTGTTTCCTTCTATTATGAAAATTAAATCATCTATAAATCTTGAATAAAATAATATCTTGTATATATTACATAACCGAGACAGATGTTCTGTTTCCCACCACGCCATTACTATGTTTGCATAGGCTGGTGCAGCCGGGGAGCCCATGGCTACCCCTCGTATCTGTTGAAAATATTGATTTTTAAATAAAAAATAATTATTTTCTAATACTAGTTCCATAAAACCACAAATTGTTGAGATTGTATTATTGGAAAAAACAGTTTTATTTGTTAAGTAACTTCGTACAGCTTCTACGCCCTCACCATGAGGTATACAGGTGTATAGCGACACCACATCCAATGTAAAAATTATACGTTTCTCGGGGTCAAAGGTTCCTTTCTCCTGAAAAATTCTCAATTTTTCTAAAAAGTGCCAGGAGTCTTTAACATAGGAATCACATTTAGAGATTAATGGCCCCATACTAGCATCCAAAACTAAGGAAATTCCTTCGAAGATAGAATGAGGGGCAGAAACTATGGGCCGAAATGGGGGGTTAATTAATTTTTTATGCGTTTTTGGTATTCCAAAAAAGACCCCTATTTTAGGACTTTCTACTAAACAGAAGTTATATATTTCATTACTAATGTCATCCGACATTAACGCTTCATAAAGAAATGAATTGATGAAGCGATATGATTTCTGTATGTCAAAGACAGTTACTTTTTTATATTCATTTGAATTTCCCAAAATGTTCAGAATACTAGCTTCATAAACTTCCTGTTCCATAACCACTATATTCGAACCCTTGTCACTTTTCATAAATCTGTATTGTCCTGCCAAAGTTCTAAGATTTCCTAGTGCTACCCTTTCAGATTTACTAAGGTTATCAAAAAAATAATTTCTAGTATTAAACACTTTATTTATATCAGCTATGCACATTTCTTCATAGACTTTAATTGTATTGTGTAATTTTGGTGTATAACTTGAAGGTTTAATTAAGTTACTTTTGGTGTACTTTAAATCGTGCATCACATACATTAAATTCATCTTTCTAGTAAATTTTTTTATGTCTACTACAGTTTTACTATAATTTCCTCTACTGCATGGTACAAAATTTAAACCATACTTTAACACTTTCATTTCTATGTCGGTAAAAATGTGCTTAGATAAATTAATAATATCAAAACATTCATTAGCTTCATTTAAATATCGTCCTCCGACGAATTTGACCCCAAAAAAGTTTTACTGCGTGTCAAAACGTTGCTTTTACTATAACTATTTGTCAATGGTTTCTTATTATGTGCTGTCTCCTTGTTTGTAACATTCATTCTCGTGTTTCCACCATTTTCTTTTCTTTTGTTACCAACACCTTCTTCACTGTTAGTACTACTATGTTCATTATCTAAAACAATTTCATTCTCATCATTGTCAGACATGATATTATTCTGATAACCATCTTGTAATAAACATTCAGTATTGTCATCTCTACCAGAGTTAAAAACCACATCTGTTGAATGACTAGCATGTGAAGCCAAAGCTTTTCCATCATTAAACATTTGTCAGTAGTGAAAGTTATTTGTTTCTTATGTTTACTTTCACTTCCATTAAAAATTCTAGTGTTGACAGTTCTCGTGTTAACAGCAAAATTTTCATATGCCTTTTTATTTTTGTAGGCGACAATGTCCCGATTCAATTTCTGTTGTTTTCTGTTTGTAACATCAGAAGCATGTTGTTGTACTTCCTTCGAGACCGTTTGAAAAAATATTTTATAATTTTCTTCACTAATGCGTTCACTTAACTGCTTTTCAATATCAATAATCTCATTTTTCAAATGTCCCATCTTCTGTTTATTATGTTCTATTAACAATTTAAGGAAATTTAAGCCGGCTTCGTTAAAAAAATCTACCAAGGTACTAAACATTGTGCTTCCCAAACTGACACCGTTCGGGCACTTAAAAAACCTTAATCCTTTCGGCACTATGCCGAGTTCAATGCAGTACTTAAAGTAACAGTTTTCTAAGTGAAGTGATTTGTACCTTTTTAGTAATTTAGTTAAATTGTCCTGTTCTCCTCTTGATGGTCCTTGTGGTGAAGATTGGAAACTTCGTTTTGAAGAGGTAAAAGGATTCTCTGCTTCGTTTAACAGCTGCTGACACCCCATGCTGTTCTTTTCACGAGCGGAAAATGGCAAACGTTTCTTTGCTTCTCGTTCGTGTGACGTTGTCTTCTTTTGGGTGGGACTTCCAACTTCAAGCACAGTGTCAAGTTCCTGTTCAAATCCCATCGGACTGGATACCTGCATCACATTGTCAGACCCGATGGACCTGGCCAGCAAAGTTTTTAAAGATCCTCGAATGTCCATTAGGGTCGCCAATAACAAATTGTTTAATTTTTCCGTCTCTGACTGTGGAGTTGGATGAATAGTCATATTCATCAACAATTCATCAGCCGCTTCTGCCATACTGGCTAAATAAAACGATTAAATGCAAAACAGCCAAAAGTCAATCAGATAAACAAAAAATGGCAGAAAATAATGGCTCAGATGAATAAAATGCAGATGCTTCACAAGAAATAGCGTATAAAACCTTTAATCACCGCTTTCATCGACTGACTTCCTCAGAATACATAATGCATATAAAACACACCTTTATATACACCTTCTAATCAATTCTCAATTGAATAATTGATTGTTAATTAAAAATATCTAATATATTCTAAAACTCATAGTTTTAAAAGGTAGACAATGACAATTCATGTTGTTTATCAATACATAATTTTCTGTGTTTCAAAAAGCATTTTATATTAATAGTTTCGTTTAGACCAGGTGGATGGTCTGCTTTAAGTTTGATCTGCCATAAGGTCTCTTTTTGTTCAAGGTAGTTTTTAAAATCACCTACCCTTAGATCTTTTTGGCAGACCTCTACTACAGTGAAAACAAATTTCTTAAAATTTGTACAAACAGTTGAGTGTTTAAATAATACACTTTTGGGGTCTTTTGTCTTTATATAGTATAAATGTTCCTTAATACGTGTTGCCAAACTCCTAGTGGTCATGCCAACATAGAATGCCGGGCAGACCGTACACAGAGCAATATACACTACACCAGTGGTGTTGCAAGAAATATACCCTGGAACTTCCAAAGTTCTGTCACTTGTAGTTACAAAAATGTATGGACCTGTGGATATGTATCTACAAATTTTACACTTGTAACAACAAAACATACCTCTCTTGACTATGTTGTTATTTCTTGTAGAACTGTTGTCCTGTTCTAATAATTTTTTTATATTGTAATCATTACGGAAAACAAAATTTGGTTTACTTCCTACAACTTTAAGAATCTCACTGTTTCCCTGTATAATTCTCCAATTCTTTTCCAGAGCTACCTTAATGCACTTAACATCACTATTCATGGCCAAAGAACAAACTAATCCAGGGTCTTTAGAAGTAGATTCCACTTTGTTAGTTATATCTATAGGTTGCTTATTTAAGATAGCTGAGTAGTTTGTATGGTGTTTATTAAAGATCTCATTACCTATATCCATCACTAAATTCTCTTCATATCCTCTATTTACAAACAAAGACAAAATAAAATGAAATTCTTGTATTAAATCACTTAATCTACTGGTCATCCGACAAGCTCTTATATACTGACCCCTAGGAATATTTCTGATAGTGTGTTTTGGATGGTTACTCTGGAAGTGTAAATAACTGTTTGTAAAAGTCTGTTTTCGAAAAATCTTACTATGAAACCTATTTTCTTCTATGTCCCACCAAAAACATACATCCACCTGGTCTAAATGAAACTATTAATATAAAATGCTTTTTGAAACACAGAAAATTATGTATTGACAAACAACATGAATTGTCATTGTCTACCTTTTAAAACTATGAGTTTTAGAATATATTAGATATTTTTAATTAACAATCAATTATTCAATTGAGAATTGATTAGAAGGTGTATATAAAGGTGTGTTTTATATGCATTATGTATTCTGAGGAAGTCAGTCGATGAAAGCGGTGATTAAAGGTTTTATACGCTATTTCTTGTGAAGCATCTGCATTTTATTCATCTGAGCCATTATTTTCTGCCATTTTTTGTTTATACAATTTACTACATGTAATAACTGCAATTCGAAACGAGTCTCTTTCTCAACATCCTCATTCAAATCAGCAATGACCAAATACCTTCTTGTTACTTTAATTTTAACTGACCGATCTCAATAGCATTTCTTCATTTAAAAATGGAAACGTTTCATAGCTACGAAGAATATTTCATTAATATAGTCTAAAAAGCCTATAAGTGCTACTGTATGAGACTCAGACTGAAAATAACAATAATAAGACATGACACTAGTAGGCTGAAAAAAGTACAGTTTTGTACCTACCATAAATGTAGATGTTCGAGTGCTAATACAGCTGCAGTCATAACAGATGGGTTCTCCTGCCGTCAGGCGGGTCCTCGGTCGGCCGAATTCCAAAGTCTAGGTCCGGCGTCGGTTGTCGTCGCTTCTTCCCTGACGTCAGTGCTACAGGGGTATAAAAGAACCAGCCGACGCCATGTTCTTTAGTTTTTCTTGCCCCAGATGTCAGGTGCCCCCAGAAGGAAGGCAATACATAAAATTATGAAATAATGCAATGCAATATAATCAAAAAACAGTAGTTGCAAGCAAATACACCATAAAGAATACCCCTAGAGGGAAGGAGGAGGAAACCTGGACTGCAGCTGTATTAGCACTCGAACATCTACATTTATGGTAGGTACAAAACTGTACTATGTTCATCGTGCATACAGCTGCAGTCATAACAGATGGGTAGAATCCCAAAGCTAAGAAAGGGGTGGTAGGCACTAGGTGGAACTAGGAGGAGCTAAAATGCCCTGCAAGACTGCAGTGGCAAAGCCTGCTCTAGATTTGGAGTATAATGGTAAGTTGTAGTGTTTGGAGAAGGTATGCACAGAACTCCAAGTTGCTGCTTCCAAGATATCCTTGGTAGGAACTCCTCTGAGGAAGGCTGCAGAGGTGGCTGTGGCCCTGGTGAAGTGAGTTCTAATGCCTGTAGGAACAGTTTTGCCATGAAAGGAATAGCAAAAGCGTATGCAGTGGGCTATCCATTTTGAGATTGTCTGTTTGGAAATTGGCTTTCCTGGAGCTCCTACCGCATAGGCCACAAAGAGCTGTTCTGATTTTCTGAAAGGTTTTGTTCTGTCCAAGTAATAACGTAGTTGCCTGTGGATGTCCAAGGAATGTAGTAATCTCTCCCCTTTGTTTTGAGGATTGGGATAAAAAGTAGGTAAATGTATGGCCTGATTTAAAGCTACCCTGGATACCACTTTAGGCATAAAGGAAGGGTTGGTTCGTAATGAAACTCTGTCCTGATGGAAGATGATAAAAGGGTGGACAGCCATGAGGGCCTGTAGTTCTGAAACTCTATGAGCTGAAGTGATAGCCAGAAGGAAAGCTGTTTTCCAGGACAAATATTGCAAATCTGATGAAGCAGCTGGCTCAAAAGGAGGCAAAGTCAGTTTTTCCAGAATGAAATTTAGATCCCAAGCAGGAACTGGTTGTTTCCTTGGAGGTCTTAAATTCTTAGCCCCTCTCAGCAACTGTCTTAAAAGGGGGTGAGAGAATAAAGGAGGATCAGTGTTGTATTCTGCAGAAATGGCTGAGGCATGTATTTTGATGGAGGAGAACGAAAGTCCACTGCTTAGTAGTTCAGCCAAATATTGTAGTATTTGAGGTAAATTCAGATGTTCATCGTGCATACAGCTGCAGTCATAACAGATGGGTTCTCCTGCCGTCAGGCGGGTCCTCGGTCGGCTGAATTCCAAAGTCTAGGTCCGGCATCGGTTGTCGTCGCTTTCTTTCCTGACATCAGTGCGACAGGGGTATATAAGACACAGCCGACGCCATTTTCTTCAGTCTTTTCTGCCGCGCGGTGCCTGAAGCAGAAGCAGTTCGCAAGTGCCAGTCGGCCAGCTCCTGAAATTATGAAAATTTGGAAACCGAAGTCTTCTTTAAAGCTAAGTATCCCGTTGGGGAAACTTTTCTTGCCTCAGACCGATGTCAGACAAAGTTAACAATTGTATTTCTTGTGGGAAGCAAATACCGCATAAGGATTTCCATTCCCTCTGTATACCTTGTTTAGGCCCAGACCACGACGTCTCGGGCTGTCGCTTTTGCGCTACTTTCAATAAACGCACTATTAAGCGTCGGGCGAAGTTCGCCCAGCACTTTTTTGGTAAAGCTTTTGATTATAAAATGTCGGAGACTCCGACTACCGTTTTGTCCAAAAAATGCAAGGACAAAGATCGACACGCGAGGTCCACGGTCTCCACCGACACCACGCCAAAACCGGCTACACGTGGTCCAGTTCTCTGCGAGGTGCCTATGCAACCCCTGACTACCATCGACACTTCTCTGGCGGTGTCTTCTGTAACCGAGATCGCAGGTGCCTCGGCCCATACCCAGACTACAGCTACCGAAGCCACTGTGAGTGTTGAGCCTCCTAATGTGGACAGGTCCACTTCCACCCATGGTGTCTTTAGACCCTCATCTTCCTTTTCCATAAAGGCCTTTACTAAGTCCAAATCAGCCATGCATCCCAAGAGGCCTGTTGCACAGGGCCCATCTCCAGGCCCCATGCCTAAAAAGCAGATGCTAAAAATGGCTGAGGATTTAATTACTCTTATCAGGGGTTCCCAACCCCCTCCGGACAAGAGACCCAGAGTGGAGGAAGATTCCCCCTCTTCTTACCAGGGCTCCATTATTTCAGAACATTCTGATGTAGAGCAATACTCGTACTCCCCTTTTGAAGATTCTGATGCAGAGCAGTCCATTCCTTCTGCATCTCCCCCAGAGGATTTTTCTTTTGGGGAAACCTTGCATACCTTGAGGGAACACTTACATTGGGAAGGCCAAGACTTTTCTGATTCCAAGAAAAGACTTAGGGAATTTCTTTTGTTGCCTCAGCACAGACCTCTGGCGATACCTCCTGTCTTGGACATACTTGATGATGTTTACTCGGAGGCTTGCCTTAATCCGGATTCCCTGCCTCCTGCCCCAGTCAAGCCTGATAGGTACTACAGAGTTCCTAACTCTCACCAATTTCTTTACAAAAGCCATAATGCTGACCCTGAAACCATTTCTCAAGGCCCCAAGGGAATGAAGGCCTCTACTGCTAAGAATCCACTACCTTCGAAGAGAGTCTAGATCCTTAGAAAGGTGGGGAAAAAAGGTATATACCTCGGCCACCCTAGCCATGAGGGCCTTAAATTGTCAGTTCCATATGCTTAAATATCAGCAGTTTCTGTTATCACAATTACGGAATAAAATGTCACAACCTGAACAACCAGATTTGAAGGAGTTGCAGGATATGATGCATAGTGCAGAACAAGTGGGTAAACACACCTTACAATGTGGCTATGATGCTCTAGAGGCCTCAAGTAGAGCTGCTGTTACAGGATCAGTCATTCGTAGACATGCCTGGCTTAGGGAACAAATCTTGCCTGATCATGTTAAAGCTAAATTACTAGATGCTCCTTTACAAAAGGATGTATTATTTGGTACTAATGCTGAGGAGATACTACGGAAGATGGAAGAAAAAGATAAATCTATGCAAACTGTCAAAGCTTTTCTACAGGTTCAACCACCACATTTTAGCAAAAATTGGCCTTCAAAAAACTGGTCCTTTCCAGCCACGGACAAGCCCCAAAGAGGTAGATACAGGCGCACAAGGGGCAGAGGACAATCACAAGGATCATATAGAGGCAGGCAATGGCAAACTCCAGCACCAAGAGGTGGCGAAGACAGTACAATACAGGAAACAAACCCAATGACTTTCCCCTTTTCATGCCAAGCAAGTCTCAACTGGCAGCACCCTTGGGAGGAAAGCTGGCATTATTTATAAAAAATTGGCATATTATCACAGCAGACAAATGGATCCTGGACATTATAAACAGAGGCTACAGATTTAATTTTCACACTCTTCCAAAAATGAGAGGCATGCCAAACCTGCCACACAATCAAAGGGCAGAGGCTCAAATACAAATTTCAAAGCTCATGGACATGAAAGCTATTCAAGAGGTACCTACTCACAAACAAGGTCAAGGTTTTTATTCCTGGTACCAAGGAAAGGAACCGACTGGAGACCCATTTTGGACTTATCCATCCTAAACACATTTCTACTCGTACCAAAATTCAAGATGCTCACCTTACAGCAGCTTCTTCCCATGCTGGGCAAGGAGTCTTGGCTGGTAACATTGGACCTCAAGGAGGCATACCTGCATGTCCCAATCAGACAAAGCTGCAGAAGATACCTCAGATTTCTTGCAGGTTCAATCCACTATCAATTCTCTGCATTGCCCTTTGGCTTATCTACTGCACCCAGAGTATTCACGAAATGCCTGGCATCAGTAATTGCCTACTGCAGACTTCAAGAGATACAAATTTACCCTTATTTGGACGATTGCCTGATCCAAGTGGACAGCAAACACATACTTCTGGAACATCTGGCTTATGTAACACGGTTATTGAATTCTCTGGGATACACAGTCAACAAAGAGAAATCCAGGCTAACACCATCTCAGAAAATAACTTTCCTGGGTGCCAACTTGGACACACCCAGATGGCCTATCTTATGCCAGAAAAACAGGGGCAATTAACTCAGTACTTCAAAATACTAGAAAATTGTACCAGGCTAACTGCAAGGAAAATCCTGCAGGCTCTGGGCTTCATGGCATCTTGCATTCTTCTAATCCCATGTGCAAAGTTGCATATGAGGAAACTTCAATGGTACCTAAAAAACCTTTGGTCTCAACACAGCCACAGTTTGGAAACAATAATACGAATAATACCATGTTTGCAAAAGGAATTTCTATGGTGGGCCCAAGCATCCCAAACAAACACAGGTCTACCATTCTGCAAGCCTCAAGCAAATCAAGTCATCACAACAGACGCCTCAGACTACGCCTGGGGGGCACACATGACAGACAGGTGCATTCAGGGCAAATGGTCCCAAAAGGAAAAGCACCTTCACATCAATCAAAAGGAAATGCTAGCAGTGATAAATGCAATTACAGCTGTCAAGGACCTCCTGCATCCAGGGCAATTATTGATTAGAACAGACAACACCACAGTAATGTGGTACATAAACAAACAAGGAGGAACACATTCATACCCCCTGTGCAGACTAGCCATGACACTTTGGAGCTTGGCTCTGGAATGGCAAATCGAACTTCAAGCACAGTACTTGCCAGGTTTGGAAAACACGCTGGCAGACAATCTAAGCAGAAATATGACAGATCCACATGAATGAAAGTTGCATCCTCAAGTGTTTACAAAGATAATCCAAGCGTGGGGGAGGCCAGACATAGATCTCTTCGCCTCCCACAGGAATCATCAATTGGAAAAGTTTTGTTCAAGGACCTTTCATCCAAAGGCCGTCATTTATGCCTAAAGGGGTATCCAGGGTAGCTTTAAATCAAGCCATACACTTACCTACCTTTTACCCCAATCCTCAAAACAAAGGGGAAAAGCTGCTACACTCCTTAGACATCCATAGACAGCTACATTATTATTTGGACAGAACAAAGCCCTTTAGGAAATCAGAACAACTTTGTGTTCTATGCTGTAGGAGCTCAAGGGAAGCCAGTTACCAAACAGACAATTTCAAAATGGATAGGCCACTGCATACGGTTTTGTTACTCCTATCATGGAAAATCTGTCCCTGCAGGCATCAGATCCCACTCCACCAGGGCCACAGCTACCTCTACAGCCTTCCTCAGAGGAGTTCCTACCAAAGATATTTTGGAGGCAGCCACTTGGAGTTCTGTGCATACCTTCACAAAACACTACCACCTGCCTTTATATTCCAAAACTAGAGCAGGCTTTGCCACTGCTGTGTTGCAGGGCATTCTGGCTCATCCCAGTTCCACCTAGTGCCTACCACCCTGTGCGTAGCTTTGGGATTCTACCCATCTGTGATTACTGCAGCTGTATGCACGATGAACATAGTACAGTTTTGTACCTACCATAAATGTAGATGTTCGAGTGCTAATACAGCTGCAGTACAGGTTTCCCTCCCTCCTTCCCCTCTTGGTAAAGGCCTAGGGTCTAAGCCCTCTCCATACAACCTGATTGGGTTATTCTTCTATGGTATATTTGCTTACAACTACTGATTTTTGATTATATTGCACTGCATTGCATGTAAGAGGGGAAGGAGGGAGGGGAAACCTGTACTGCAGCTGTATTAGCACTCGAACATCTACATTTATGGTAGGTACAAAACTGTACTATGTTCATCGTGCATACAGCTGCAGTAATCACAGATGGGTAGAATCCCAAAGCTATTGCCTTCCTTCTGGGGGCACCTGACATCTGGGGCAAGAAAGACTGAAGAAAATGGCGTCGGCTGTGTCTTATATACACCTGCCTCACTGACGTCAGGAAAGAAAGCGACAACAACCAACGCCGGACGTAGACTTTGGAATTCGGCTGACCGAGGACCCGCCTGACGGCACATGGAATTAAAAGAATGCAAGATGCCATGAAGCCCAGAGCCTGCAGGATTTTCCTTGCAGTAAGCCTGGTACATTTTGCTAGTATTTTGAAGTACTGAGTTAGTTGCCCCTGTTTTTCTGGCGTAAGATAGGCCATCTGGGTGTTTTGTGTCCAAGTTGGCACCCAGGAAGGTTATTTTCTGAGATGGTGTTAGCCTGGATTTCTCTTTGTTGATTGTGAATTCCAGAGACTGCAGTAACCGTGTTACATAAGCCAGATGTTCCAGAAATATGTGCTTGCTGTCCGCTTGGATCAGGCAGTTGTCCAAATAAGGGTAAATTTGTATCCCTTGAAGTCTGCAGTAGGCAATTACTGATGCCAGGCATTTCGTGAATACTCTGGGCGCAGTAGATAAGCCAAAGGGCAATGCAGAGAATTGATAGTGGATTGAACCTGCAAGAAATCTGAGGTATCTTCTGCAACTTTGTCTGATTGGGACATGCAGGTATGCCTCCTTGAGGTCCACTGTTACCAGCCAAAACTCCTTGCCCAGCATGGGAAGAAGCTGCTGTAATGTGAGCATCTTGAATTTTGGTAAGAGTAAGAATGTGTTTAGGATAGATAAGTCCAAAATGGGTCTCCAGTCGGTTCCTTTCCTTGGTACCAGAAATAGTCTGGAATAAAAACCTTGACCTTGTTCGTGAGTAGGTACCTCTTGAATAGCTTTCATGTCTATGAGCTTTGAAATTTGTAGTTGTGCCTCTGCCCTTTGATTGTGTGGCAGGTTTGGCATGCCTCTCATTTTTGTAAGAGTATGAAAATGAAATCTGTAGCCTCTGTTTATAACATCCAGGATCCATTTGTCTGTTGTGACAATATGCCAATTTCTTGTAAATAATGCCAGCTTTCCTCCCAAGGGTGCTGCCAGCTGAGACTTGCTTGGCATGGAAAGTAGGAAGTCATTGGGTTTGTTCCCTGTATTGTTGTGCACTGTCTTCGCCACCTCTTGGTGCTGGAGTTTGCCCTTGCCTGCCTCTATATGATCCTTGTGATTGTCCTCTGCCCCTTGTGCGCCTGTATCTACCCCTTTGGGGCTTGTCCATGGCTGGAAAGGACCAGTTTTTAGAAGGCCAATTTCTGCTAAAACGTGGTGGTTGAACCTGTAGAAAAGCTTTGACAGTTTGCATAGATTTGGCTTTTTCTTCCATTTTCCGTAATATCTCCTCAGCATTGGTACCAAATAACACATCCTTTTGTAAAGGAGCATCTAGAAGTTTAGCTTTCACATGATCAGGCAAGATTTGTTCCCTAAGCCAGGCATGTCTACGAATGACTGATCCCGTAACAGCAGCTCTACTTGAGGCCTCTAGGGCATCATAGCCACATTGTAAGGTGTGCTTACCCACTTGTTCTGCACTATGCATCATATCCTGCAACTCCTTCAAATCTGGTTGTTCAGGTTGAGACATTTTATTTCTTAATTGTGATAACAGAAACTGCTGATATTTAAGCATATGAAACTGACAATTTAAAGCCCTCATGGCTAGGGTGGCCGAGGTATAATCCTTTTTTCCCCACCTTTCTAAAGATCTTGACTCTCTTTCGGAAGGTAGTGGATTCTTAGCAGTAAAGGCCTTCATTCCCTTGGGGCCTTGAGAAATGGTTTCAGGGTCAGCATTATGGCTTTTGTAAAGAAATTGGTGAGAGTTAGGAACTCTGTAGTACCTATCAGGCTTGACTGGGGCAGGAGGCAGGGAATCCGGATTAAGGCAAGCCTCCGAATAAACATCATCAAGTATGTCCAAGACAGGAGGTATCGCCAGAGGTCTGTGTTGAGGTAACAAAAGAAATTCCCTAAGTCTTTTCTTGGAATCAGAAAAGTCTTGGCCTTCCCAATGGAAGTGTTCCCCTCAAGGTGTGCAAGGTTTCCCCAAAAGAAAAATCCTCAGGAGGAGATACAGAAGGAATGGACTGCTCTGCATCAGAATCTTCAAAAGGGGAGTAAGAGTGTTCCTCTACATCAGAATGTTCTGAAAAAATGGAGCCCTGATCAGAAGAGGGAGAATCTTCCTCCACTCTGGGTCTCTTGTCTGGAGGGGGTTGGGAACCCCTGATAAGAGTAATTAAATCCTCAGCCATTTTAAGCATCTGCTTTTTAGGCATGGGGCCTGGAGATGGGCCCTGTGCAACAGGGTCTCTTGGGATGCCTGGCTGATTTGGACTTAGTAAAGGCCTTAATGGAAAAGGAGTATGAGGGTCTAAAGATACCATGGGTGGAAGTGGACCTGTCCACATTAGGAGGCTCAATGCTCACAGTGGCTTCAGTGGTTGTAGTCTGGGTATGGGACGAAGTACATGTGGTCTTGGTTACAGAAGACACCGCCAAAGAAGTGTCATCGGTAGTCAGGGACTGCATAGGCGTCTCGCTGAGAACCGGACCACGTGTAGCCGGTTTTGGCGTGGTGTCGGTGGGGACCGTGGCCCTCGCATGTCGGTCCTTGTACTTGCATTTTTTGGACAAAACGGTAGTCGGAGTCTCTGACAACATTTTAGAATCAAAGGCTGTACCAAAAAAGTGTTGGGCGAACTCCGCCCGACGCTTAATAGTGCGTTTATTGAAAGTAGCGCAAAAGCGACAGCCCGAGACGTCGTGGTCTGGGCCTAAACAAGGTATGCAGAGGGAATGGAAATCCTTATGCGGTATTTGCTTCCCACAAGAAATACAATTGTTAACTTTTTCTGACATCGGTCTGAGGCAAGAAAAGTTTCCCCAACGGGGTACTTAGCTTTAATGAAGACTTCGGTTTCCAATTTTTTGTAAATTCAGGAGCTGGCCGAACGGCACTTGCGAACTGCTTCTGCTTCGGGCACCGCGCGGCAAAAAAGACTGGAGAAAATGGCGTCAGCTGTGTCTTATATACACCTGCCTCACTGACGTCAGGAAAGAAAGCGACAACCGACGCCGGACCTAGACTTTGGAATTCGGCCGACCGAGGAGCTGCCTGATGGCAGAGAACCCATCTGTGATTACTGCAGCTATATGCACAATGAACATCAGTGACAGACCGAGATGTCGTGGTCTGGGCCTAAACAAGGTATACAGAGGGAATGGAAATCCTTATGCGGTATTTGCTTCCCACAAGAAATACAGTTATTAACTTTGACATCGGTCTGAGGCAAGAAAAGTTTCCCCAACGGGGTACTTAGCTTTTAAGAAGACTTCGGTTTTCCAAATTTTTCGTAATCTCAGGAGCTGGCCGACCGGCACTTGCAAACTGCTTCTGCTTCGGGCACCGCGCGGCAAGAAAGACTGAAGAATATGGCGTCGGCTGGTTCTTTTTTACCCCTGTAGCACTGATGTCAGGGAAGAAGTGACGACAACCGACGCTGGACCTAGACTTTGGAATTTGGCCGACTGAGGACCCGCCTGACGGCAGGAGAACCCATCTGTTATGACTGCAGCTGTATGCACGATGAACATCAGTTATAAAACATAATAATTTAACTGATATTACTAGATTAAATAAATAGCTATATTAAGTAGTAGAAATTTTTAACATTTATTTATTAAAAGAAAGAGAAGAGGAGAAACTTAATAGGATGATAAGACATGTATAAATAGTTATAGGAAACATACCTTTTCTTGTATATATGTGTTGTGAATAAATGCATGAAATTAAAGGTATTAATACATAGTGAGACCATTTAGATGCTTTTAATAGTTCGGTTGCAGTTGACACTTTGTGAGATTTCATAGAAATTGATACTTTGGATTCAGTTTTCTGCTTCTTTCTTTTGAAATCAGTCCAGACATTTTTGTCAGTGGTTCTCTTCAGGGATGGGGATGCTCATTCCATATCTTCAGAAATGGTTAATGCACGGCTTATTCCAGAGTGGTGAAGGTTCTCATCTCACTTAGGTGCATTATTTTAATTTTTGCAGGAAAGGCTATTTGAGCTTTAATATTATTCTGTTTTAGAGTTTTTATTAGAGGCCATACCTTTTTTCTCTGTTCCAGCACTTTAGTGGAGTAGTCACTGTCAAATCTTATTGTGTTCTGGTTATATTTTATTGGACTTTTCCTCCAAGATGTTTTTAACACCAGTTCTTTGTCCATATATTTCTCCCATATTACAGCCAATAGAAAGCCAAATGACTTCCTTCTACTAAGCTTAAATATTAGAAGTATATCCAACAAAACTTCAAAACTTTACGAAAAGCTCACCTAAAAACATGCTGGCTATGCCCTTGCAACTCCCACTCTAATATCACCCACCCCATCCAACCACTACCTTTCTTTCCACTCCACTCCACTAACTCTCTTGATTATAGCAAGCTCAGATGCTCATAAACCTAGTACTTATACAGCAGGAACTTCTTATTTTAACATTTGTTAATGTCTGTTGTTATGTACTTCACAGATAAAGATTCTAGTTGTCTACTGATGTACTGTGTTCTTCATCTGTAAATATGTTGTAATTGCTGTGTAAATTGTTAATCACTATGTAATCCAATGCAACTACTGTCTGTTGATTTTAACTGTAGAGCTTTTCTCCCTGGGCCTCCGCTGAAAATGGACCTATGTCCAGTTGGACACTCCCCGTCAACAAATATAAATAAATAAATGATAAGAATTTTACTATAATTGATCTTGGTGGTATGATGGATGTTGATGAAGTTGTTGCTGAAGTTCTATTCCCCAGAGCCCGATGGGTCCTTCTATTCCAAAGGAAAAACCTTCTTTAAGATTTAGAACCTCTGGTATCCAAGAGTTTAGAAAATATATAGTGTCCCCTCCTTCTGTTTTCTCAGGTAAACCAAAAATCCTGATGTTTGACCTTCTCTCTCTATTTTCAAGATCATCTAGTTTGTTAGATAACCAAGTATTTTGCTTCAAGAGAAACTCTGTTTGTGTTTCCTCCTCTTTGAGCCTTTGATCAATGTCAGTCAAAGAAGTTTCAATGTTTGTTAACTTTGACTGGCGTTGCTGAAGTATTTATTTGAAAACTTCTGTTTGCTTCTGTGAGTTCTCTTCTAGGGTTCTGTAGATTAATCTTAAAATCATCCATTTTTGTTGACAATTCTTGTAATGTGGTAGTCACCAGTTGTAGTTCCTTTTTTAGTGTCAAGTCAGCATGAGAATTCTTTAGGTTGCTCATCTCTTCAGATGCTGTGTATAGACTTCTAAGTAATTTGACAGGAAATTTCTTTTAGAAATCCACCAAAATTTGTATTTAGTTGCTTTAGACTATTAACTAAATATTTGTAGTAGTTTTGTTAGTAATAGATAATTTAATTTCCTGAATTTAGTACTAATCTATGGAGCTCCAAAAAATGCTTTTTTTCAGTTGGCCATTCAGGCTCCACCCCCTGAACAGTAAGTATTCTTGTTCTCCTAAAGCAGTGGTTTACATGGCATTTTGCACTTCCTGCCCATGCTTCTACGTTGGTAAAACAGAGAGAAAATTCTGGCAAAGGATTTATGAACATGATTATGCTGTAAAGAAACAAAACTTAAATAATGCTTTGGCTAGGCACAATTGCAATATTGATCACAAATGGCCATAGATTAGGTGTCTGTACAAGACAACAAGCCATGGGGGCTCATTTTAGAAATAAAAGAACTAAAGTGGCAAATCCGCCTATAGGTGTATAGTTGGCCAAGACTGAATGAGTGGAGCTCCATTGCCACAGTGTTGAAATTGAAAGCTCTTGAAAGGAAAAAAGTTAAGATAGCAACATCTAAATAAATAAACTGTATTGCCTTTTATTCACATTTTGATATATTCATCTCTCTCTCTCTCTCTCTCTATATATATATATATATATACATATATATATATACACACACACACACACAGTGGTGGATCCAGGAATTTGTAAAAGGGGGGCGCAGTCTGGTCAGTTGACTACCAGGGTGGAAGTGGGAAAGTGGGACACTGGGTTTGGTGGTTGTGAAAAGATCTCCTTAAGAAGCGCTGATATCATGTGTGGAAGGAGAGCAATATACATTCAGATGCACGTAATTTTGCTGTGGATGTGGTAGTAGAAGCAGGTAATTCTTGTGCAGCACACAGTACATGTACGGATAGTATAATATTTCCAATGTATACCTGGAAAAGATGGCTGGTTGCCCATACCAAGTCACATTCTCCTTACATGCCACAGCGGATATGCACTGTTATGAACTAGGAATGGGTCCCACTAAAGGTGAAAATAGCCACAGCAAAATATTTATTTAACTTTTTTTTAAATTAAATAATGATTTATGTGGAAACAGTGAAGTTCAATTAAGTAAAAGTCTTTTCACCAGTTTGAGAGCAGTCCCAGATTAATACTTAGACTTCCTTTCTCTTCTGAAGGGAAGAGCTGCGCACGCTACTAAAACTTTATGAAAACTGTCCAGCCTTTGCTAAATCTCTGGCACTGACAATTCATAAACACACACAGATATAAGTGCATATGTAGATATGTTTTTGTGTAATTCACCATGGATGGTATGCATCTCCACTCTGCTTGATGACTTTCCACTGTCCATGTTGTGCAGTGGTGGTCTGTGTAACTTAACTGCCCTTACTGTTGTTTTCCAACCTTTGTCTGTCATCTGTTATATTTGTTCTGTAGGTATACCTGCTGTGCTGACCTTCGCCTCTCCTCTTTCCCTGTCTTTGCCTTTCCTTCTATTCTTAAAAAATAAAAAATGGGGTTTATTCTCACCATAAAAAAATGCCCATGCCCCTATGACTTTCCTTAAGATTTTCCTATTCCAATATACCTCTTGTGTGTCCCTCTTCTTCATCCACATCCATACCCCTCATCTGCTTTTCTATGTCCCAATTTCCTTGGGTGTGTGTGTTACTCACACAAGTCCTGCACTCATAGTTAGTCAATGTTAGCTGTGCTGAGGTGACCATGATTGCCCTTCAGCTTTATTAATTTTTATTAGAAAATTTGCAGATTCCACAAGTGATAGCTAGCATATTTTATTAACAATGGACTTACATAGATATTCCACAGCTGTCTGTAAATGTACTGGTAAGACTCTGTTACAGATACGTACCTATGAAGGTTAGGCTGCTTAGAATGTGAGATTCGTTCCGTAACTTTGTTAATGTACATCATGCTTTGACAGCGATTTTTCATTACTTATGGAGCACCTAAACATGATATACAATACACCATTACTGCTGAGATATTCCATTGTGCACTGGGATATTCTGAGTTCTCTATAGTTATTCTCAACATTTCCACTGCTGTCAGCAAAATGTGCCAGATTCCTCAAACTTTTCAGATTCTGGCCATCTGTGTTATGTGGGTATGACTATATAATCACATATATTAATCTTTAATGTAGGGTGTTTATTGTGAGGTTCACAGCTTACAACTTGTTTCACTAGAATATAAGCCTTTCCTTTTGTTGCAGTGTTAAAGGAAATGCAGTAGGCTATATATTGACTTAGAAAAACCACGAACTCCTTCACACAACTTCCAAAATACGATACAACTCTGACCACAAAAAATAATAATTTTGGCACCAAATGTTGTAACAGATGTAGTATTTGTAAAAACATTGTCAGGACGTTTGATAACATCAATGGGGTTAAAATTTATCCCAAGGGAAGTTTTTACATGCAGGAGTAAGGGGGTTATTTATGCCCTTAGTTGTCCATGTGGGTTATATTATATTCGTGAGACCAAAAGTGAATTTCGAATTAGATTAACAGAACATATTAGGGACATAAAACACAAGAGAGAAAATAAGTCTATTGCAACACATTTTAATACTTGTCACAAAGGTGGTGTGTCTTTATTAAAAGGAACTGTTTTAGAAAGTATTAAGTGTTTATATGATGATGAAAATGTTTTGAAACAAATTATTGTACAAAGAAAGTATTTTTATTTTAAAGTATAAAACTGTGGTACCTGTAGGCCTTAACAGTGAATTTAATTGGAGGTGTTTGCTTTAAGTTTTAATAGTATAATTGATTAATTATGTAATTAAGAAGAATTGATTGAATATTTGATCTATATATATGTTTGTTTTATATGTAAGTATTTGTACTCTTGAAAGGTGGTAACACCGAGGCGCTGGAGAATAAAAGAAAGATATTTCATTTCCTTGGTTGATTTTTCTTTCACAGTCGGTGAAAAGATTTTCTTTTTTGTGGTCAGAGTTGTATTGTATTTTGGAAGTTGTGTGAAGGAGTTCGTGGTTTTTTATAGGAGTATGGCGACTGACCCAAATTTGGATGTGCCCCGCATGTTCCGAGCGGATGTGGTTCTTCAATCAGGTATATTAGGGGCAGGGAGCTCCAATTTGCAACCAGCTTCACAAAGGACTATTGAACAATTTTTTAGCGGTTCCCGACCGATTCTCAATACTTCTATGGACAATCGTCAGGCAGATGTAAGGAACAATCATATTTTTGATATGTTTGTTAAAGAAAGGAGTAAAAGGGTTTCTGATCCTTTTATCTCAGTGGGACAAAAATTCCACAGTATACCTTCGGATGTTAGAGAATTATGCCAGAAATATGAGAGACTGCTTGAAAAAGAAACGGGTGCATTTAAATATGCTGGGTCTTCAGAAATATATAGAATTGGACATTACACCAAAAGGGCTAAGGTTTGTAAAAAATGCTAGTACCCCTTTTGATATAAACTGTTCGGTAGACAAGCAGTTTAAGGAGCCTTGGTTTAGATCTGCGCATAAATGTGTCATAGAATGGTTGCATATTCTACTGGAGAGGGATCAGATCAAACATCAAAATTTAAACCAGGAACTGGCTGTTCTTTCACAAAATATCAGTGCTTCTGTCAATATGGACAATATGAAATCTTTTTTTGGAAAGAGCTAATAAAAGACTTTGTGCATTAGAATCTGAGTTAATTGAACAAAAGTCAAAATTGGTCCAGGACATTAATGACTACGAGGCAGGTTCTGCTTTTTCTTACCATTTTAATTGGTCTGAGAGAAAATGGAAGCAACGTCATAGGGTGAGATTCAATGGTACACCTTCTTCTTCCTCTTTCGTGTCTTCCGGTGAGGATTTTCGGTCAGATACAAGTATGGAGTTTCCCGAGCTTCCTCGACCTGAACAACCGGAAAACTTTGCACAGGAGTTTTGGAATCAAGGGGGGCGATACCAGAATCAACCTAAACAACAACAGAGACAGAAGCGTACAAGGAATTATGGACAAAACGCAAGTAGTTTTAAAAAAGGCTACCAGGCAGACTTTCAACAAGACCGAAGGTATGGGCAACAGTCTAATAAAAGGTTTAAACAATAGTGACTGTAACATACCAAATGTAGTTTTGAATGTGTCGAATTGTACTTTAACTACGGAACAATTGTCAGTTTTAGCTTTAGGGCTTAAATTTGTCCCGACTGTTTTACCAAGGGATTATGTGGTTAAACAAGATATATTTAAGTTCCTTAGAAAGATTCATTTGAAATATTATTTTTATAAGGGTTTTCAGGATTCCTGTTTGGAATCTAATTCTATTTTTGCATGTGAATCCAAGGATAGATTTTTCTCATGTGAAGAGTTTTTAAGTGACAATGATATTAATAGTTGCATTGATATGTGTGATAGAATAGACATTTCTTATGTCCCTACATCTAATAAGTTCATACCACCTTTCATTAATCAACGAATTATACAGTTTGGTTCAATGATAAGGCTTGGATGTGAAAATATTTGTAACAATGTAATGTTAAGAAGGCATGAGATATCTTATAATTTAACATCTAGGGAATGGTATGCCTTAAAGGAATTAAGTGGCAGGAATGATATTGTCATTAAGCCTTCTGACAATGGTAATAAAATTGTTGTGATGAATGTAATACAATATTATCAAATGTGTATGGACCATCTGGACAACAATGAGGTTTATGAAAGAAGTGATATTAATAAATACAACAGAGCTGTAACAGAATTTAGGTCTCTGTTGGAGAGAAGTGTTAGATTAGGATTTTTTTCAGAAAAGGATGTTAAAGGCAAATTGTACAATGAAAGAAATTAAATAGCTACTTTTTTTTGCTTGCCAAAGATTCATAAGGATATGGTCAAACCCCCGGGTAGACCTATCATTTCTGCATGTAATTATTTCCTTCATAATGTCGGTTTAGTTTTGCATAAGGTTTTGTTACCTTATGTTGTCAAGTCTCCGGTTTATATTAGGAACAGTATGGATTTTCTGAATAAAATTTCCTCTATAAAATGGAACAGAAAGATGTATTGGCTTGTAGTGGACGTAATAAGTTTATATACTTCAATTAAACATAGGGATGGATTGGAAGCTATAAAATTTTTCTTACAAGATAGTCCTTTTACTCAATTTGTTTTGGATATGATTGATTTTTGTTTGAAAAATAATTATTTTCTTTTTAATGAGATATTATATAGGCAAAAACAGGGGACGGCAATGGGGGCTACATTTGCCCCCATGTATGCAAATCTTTTCATGTCCTATTTTGAAAAAAGTTTTTATTTGCTTTAGAATTTATGAAACAAAATGTACTGTTTTATTTTCGTTACATAGACGATTTAATTTTTATTTGTGATGGTGGAATAGAATTGGTTGATAAATTTATGTTGGATTTACATAGTAATCCCTTTGGTCTGAGGTTGATAAATTTATGTTGGATTTACATAGTAATCCCTTTGGTCTGAGCTTTGATGGTCTACAGAAGGGTAATAAGGTGATTTTTCTGGAACTTATTTTAGAAGGCATGGACCAAGGGAATATTTTTTCCAACATACATAGGAAGTTTTTAGATGGGAATCAATACCTTCATGCTTCTAGTTGCCATCCTAGTCATGTTATGGAAGCCCTTCCTTAAGGGGAGTTGGCTCGAGTTTCAAAATTATGTAATGTTTATGACAATTTGGAGAATGAATGGGAAACAACATATAATATGTTTTTGCAGAGGGGGTATGATTCTAATACGTTGACACAAGCTCTCAAAAGGGCGAGGAAAGAGAAAGGTTTAATAAGGAATGATTTTTTGAGTAAAAGACATAATTTTTATCCAAGATATACTTTTTTTTTTTTTTTTTTTCCAAAACAAGTTTATTGTTTTAACATAATAAGAGAAATATCATAACAATTTTATACAAATAATTAAAAATAGGTATTATTATAATATTCAACAAAACAACTAAAGTATTTACAAAGACATCCACTACAATCAGATCAATTAATTAAACTAAAATACTGTGCTATTGAAATTAGAATTTTTTTAACAAATTTTGTAAATTATCCCATACAATAAAATGTGATGTTTTTCTAGTTGTTCTCATTCTAATTGTGCTTATTTCCATATGACACATTATATTCATAACATTTTTAAATTCATTGAACGAAGGAGGTGTATCTGAAATCCAATTTCTAGTTATTATTTTCCTAGCCACTGCTAGGATAGACCATAACAAGGGAAGCTTAATCTTTTAACACATTGAGGTACAGGTGTGTTGAATAATATAAGAGACTTAGAAATAATGAAATTATCTGTAAAAAGAGCCTGCAAAAATTCATTAATTGACTTCCAGTATTCTTTCAACTTCATACAGTCATAAAACATATGAGCCCAGTCAGCATTAATTTCTACATTACATCTCTTACATAGATTATCTTTATTATTAATTTTATTCATCATCAAAGGTGTATAAAAGATCTATGTAAAAATTTCCATGTATAAAGTCTCCAGACAATGGAAGATGTAGTTCTATAAGCAGATTCCAATATATATTGTTTATCTTGTTGAGTTGGTGGGTCCCCATTAATAGAGGTGAAATAATTCCAGTATGAATCTACATTGTAAAATGTTTCTTGTCTGATAATTTTATGTATATATGAAAGTTTACCTTTATCAGAAACTTTATGCTGTAAATTTATTATCAAGTAATCAATCAGTTTTGGAATAGATTCTTTAACTGTTATAGACATTAGATCTATTCTATCAATGAGATGTTGTCTAAAGATCTGAACCTCTAACCAACAAGTTTCTCTTAGATCAAATTCTTGTTTTAAGAAATCTAGATTTTTAACTTTATTATCAGATATCAGCTGATACCAGTACTTTAGATTATTAACTATAGCTAAATGAGCTCCTTCAGAAGTAGATGACATAAGCATACCCTGAGTATAAATTATAGGGAATACAATAAAATTCCATTCCCTATACTTAGGGTGCATGAATATAAAGTTACGATAACTAATAATAATATTTAATGGGTAACAGACCATATGTTTAGGTGTAATAGGTGAAGTACAAAATTCCTTTAGCAACCACAACATGGAGTTATTTATAATCATATTTTTATGTGTTAAGGAGATTTTCATGAAGTGCATACTAATTAGCTCTCAATAATCTTTCCATTTTGCGACATATGCCCGATCTATTAATAAAGTAATAACTTTTATAATAGAAGAGATAATATATAAATTAAAGTCTGGAAAAGAAATACCCCCTTGAGACCAGCTATTAGTATGTTTCTTTAATGCAATCCTAGGTCTATTAGGTGCCCATAAGAAATTTAACATTAGTGTATTCAGTTTCTTGATAGTTATTTTTGTAGGTGAAAGTATTATTGATTGTATTAAGTATAAAATCTTGGGGAATATTATCATTTTAATAATTGTAAGTCTCTCCTCCATAGTAAAAAACATATTATTCCAGGTATTAGAAAGATTTTGTATATTAAGAAAACAGGTATTATAGTTATTATATATAATAGATTTAATATCTTTAGATAGTATTATACCTAAATAAGTTATCTGACCTGAGTTGGGTACATATTTAGTAAAATCACTAATGAGAGTATTTTTTCGTGTATATATAGGTAGTATTTTAGTTTTTTCTTCATTGAATATTAAACCAAAAATACTTTTAAAATTCATCATTTTATCAAATAAAGACTGCATAGAAGAATTAGATCCTGCTGATGTAATTAGAACATCATCTGCAAAAAGTTGAATTTTTGATGTTGTATTTTCTTCTATTTCAAAACCCTCTATGTCAGTACTGTTTCTAATCAAATTAGCCCAAGGCTCCATTACTAAAGTGAATAATAGTGGAGAAAGTGGACATCCTTGCTTTGTACCTTTAAGAATGGGTATTTTTGTGAAACATATGTTCCTACCTTAATATAAGCCAGTGTTCCTTTGTATAAATGCTCAATTAAATTTACAAATGCATCAGAGAAATTTGTGCATTTCAGTAAGGTAAACAGATAGTCCCAACTTACTGAATCAAATGCTGAACCTATATCAAGACTAATAAGTGTTAAATCTTTCTTTTTCCTATTTGCAAAATCAATTAATGTTAAAGTTCTTCTTATATTATCAAAAGTATTTCTATTTACAATGAAGCCCGTCTGATCTATGTCTATAATGCCGGGATAATTGTCTTCAATCTATCAGCAAAAATACTCATAAACATTTTATAATCAACATTAAGTAATGAGATGGGTCGATATGAAGAACATCTAGTTGGATCTTTATTAGGTTTTAAAATTGGTGAAATAAATGTATATTGCCAAGATGGGGGGATTATTAACTCAGTTTGGGCCAGAATAAAAACCTTATGTATTAATGAATATGTAGTTTTAGAAAGGATTTTATATATCTCTGGTATAATACCATCATTACCCGGTGCTTTGTTTGACTTAAGCTTATTTATTTGTGTAATAACTTCTGTATATGAAATACTCTTGTCCAATAGTTTAATCTGTTGTTTATTAAGCTTTTTATTCATGTTTGTGGTTATAAACTCCTTTATTTTATCTTTAGGTTCCATGTTAATGTTGTTATGGTTAATCTTGTGAAAGTGATTTCTAAATTCATCCAGTATTTCTGGTATACTAGAAACATTCTTCTTTTCCTTAGAGAAAAGATTTCTTTGATATGGTTTTGTTTATTCAATCTTTTGTTTTATTTTAAGTCTATGTAAGTATTTGGGGCTTATTGAATAAGACAAAACTTGTATTTCTCTAAAGTTATTTTAACTTTATGAGTTAAAATTTCTTTGTATTTCTCATTTAGTTTGTTTATTTCTTCAATAACTTTCTTGTCCATAATATTTTCTTTATTATTATGTTTATAAGAGTCTAGTTTACTTTGAATATCTAACAATTCCTTATCCCAAGATTTCCTTTTGTTATTATACCATCTGATACTTTGTCCATATAGATATGATTTTAAGGCATCCCAAACATAGACAATGGAGACTTCAGGAGTATTATTTATGTCTAGAAAATGTTGTACTTCTGAAAGTATATATTCTTTATAGTCTTTTAGCTGAGTTAAGTATGCTGGTATCCTTTTGATCTGAACATTATGAGTATTTTTTATCATGAATTTGAAAACAATTGAGTTATGATCAGATATAGGACATGAAATGATTTTGGAATTAATTAAATCTGTTACCATCTGGTTAGAAATAAAGACCCTATCTATTTTTGAATAAGTTTTGTATCTGTTAGAAAAAAAGGTGTATGGTAATGATTTTGACTCTATCTGATTATTAATATCATTCAAATGATAAGAATTAGCAAAATCATTTAAATGTTTTGCATTAGATGTAATTATTCTTTTCTTTATAGTGGTAGTATCACTTTCATGTAGTATACAATTAAAATCACCAGCTAAAATAATATCCCCTACAGAGAATGATATGATCTTATCAATATGATGTTTCACTGTATTAATACCAATTCCAGGTATCCAATATACATTAATTAAAGTGTAAGTCTTCCCATTAATTTGTATTGTAACCATACAAAACATCCCTTTGTCATCCTGATAAGACTTAATGGTTTTAGGAATGGGCATACTTTTATTCCATAAAATAGCCACTCCACTTTTTTTCTGAGTGTGCTCTGAACTAACCAATACTGTATACTTATTAGTGGCTAGTTTATCAATATCTTTTTTCAAGAGATGGGTTTCTTGCAGGAAGACTAGATTGGCCTTGTGTAGATTAATGTATCTTATTAGGCTTGCCCTTTTACACGGATTATTCAATCCATTAATGTTTAAAGAAATTCCTTTTAAAGATGTCATTTGGCATTTTTAAAACTCAAGAATCTTATGATCGAAATAACAAATAACAAGATAAATAATGTTACATCTCCTCTTTTAGGTGTACCTTTAAACATAGCTGTATTTATTAAATCTCTTATGGGATTTTGTATAGGATTCAATTTTGTTTGTAGTGACAATGAGTGTACAAAATATATTGTGGATGTCAAAACTATATACATATAACAATGAACAAGTGAAAATAATGTAAGGATTAAACCTTGCATCCCGCCTGGAGTTGAAAACTCCAACTTAGAGCAGTATTTACTACTCAAGTTAACCCCCTACCCTAAGCAGCAGTACCTCAGCTACCACCTTATCAATTTAATACTAGTTATATTTAACTGAGGTTAACAGTTTTCAATTCAATTATCTATCAAGACAAAACTACACATTTGGTAAAACAGCATCATATAAACTAAAATAAACTTTTTTTTTTTTTTTTTAAAAACTGTTCATACTATTATATAGATCTATGTAATATATAACACTTGTATTCTAATAGCATTCAAATAATCTTAATGTTAGAAATCAAGAGGAGAGAAAATTATGTTCTAACATTCATTTAAATCAAAAACTTTGGCTAATATGATTCAGACATTACATGCATTAAGATGCATCTATTTTCTGTCATGTGAATTCTATCAATAGCTTCCAAAAAAATCTTGAATTGTTTGTATATGAGCATTTACTTAAACTCATTATTGTCAATAGAGTAAAATATTGTATTCATAAAAATTATTATAAATCATATTGCATAGTTATGCAGATTCTCAGAAACACCTGCGTTATTACTTAAAAAAAAAGCAATCACACACATAAACACAGACACAGACACATACATACACACACACACATATACACACACACACATACCCACACACACACACACACACACACACATACATATATACATACACATATATACATACATACACACACACACACATATATACACATATATCTGATCTCACCGAGCCGTGCCCCTGCAGAGCACCATCCCACTTGCCGTCCCCAGAACAAATCTGTCCGCTTCACACAAAATAATGCACAGCAAACACACACTAGCAACCAGATTTTACAATCATGCTAACCTACTGCTTTAAAATATATCACATGACATTTCTTCCAGAATAGAGTTATAAGATTATTTATGCTTGTCAATCAGATGAATTAAATGAGTAAAGTATATGTTTGGGACACAAGTTTTTAACACAGATTATTATGCTACTGTTAAGTAGATTTTCAAAAACATTTAAATAAATGTTTCATTTTCTATGCCTTCTAAAATAAGATATTTACTTGCTACAAGAAACTACATCATCTAAACTCATCATAACTGACACATTTTATGAATAGAGTATTTTTCCTGAATCTGTGGTGTGTCAGTGTGATAACCTTGTCAATGTTTATACTAACTGCTTTCAGTTTCTCTGTGAAAATTCTGTGAGTGAAGCTTCTGAGGAAACTCATGGACACTGTGCATGAGACAGCCCACATCCCAGATTGTCTCCCTTAACATTTTGGCGGGAAACTTATTAAAACTTGTGGCAAACATTCATTTTGTCAATAGAGTAAAACATTGTATTCATAGAAATCATTACAAATCATATTGGATAGCCATGCAGACTCTCAGAAAAAAAGCCATCACACTCACTCACACACACACACACACACACACACACACACACACACACACACACACATATATATATATATATCTGATTTCACTGAGTTGTGTCCCTGCAGAGCACCATCCCACTTGCTGTCCCCAGAATAAATCTGTCTGCTTTATACAAAACAATGAACAGCAAACACATATTGGTAACCAGATTTTACAATCATGCTAACCTACTGCTTTAAAATATATCACATGACATTTCTTCCAGAATAGAGTTATAAGATTATTTATGTTTGTCAATCAGATGAATTAAATGAGTTATAGTAAAGTATATGTTTGGAACACAAATTTTTAACACAGATTATTATGCTGCTGTTAAGTAGATTTTCAAAAACATTTAAATAAATGTTTCATTTTTATGCCTTCTAAAATAAGACATTTACTTACTACAAGAAACTACATCATTTAAACTCATTATAACTGACATATTTTATGAACAGAGTATTTTTCCTGAATCTGTGGTGTGTCAGTGTGATAACCTTGTCAATGTTTATACTAACTGCTTTCAGTTTCTCTGTGAGAATTCTGTGATTTGAAGATTCTGAGGTAACTCAAGGACATTGTGCATAAGACAGCCCACATCCCAGATTGTCTCTCTTAACATTTTGGCGGGAAACTTATTAAAACTAGTGACAAATATTCATTTAGCAGTGTAAATGCATCTAAACATGACAGAACCTTCACAATGTATTCCACAGATCATCACAGCCTCTATGCAAGTGAAATTAAACTCAAAATTACCAACAAGCAATAAAACTCAGCATTCTTCTCCCAACTCAATTTTCATACAAATCCTATTATTCACTGTGCCCACACAGTCAAAAGCATTTCTATATATTAATAAAGAAAAGAAAAGAGAGTAGAAAATAAAAGGAGTGAGGCAGAAATAAAAAATGTAAGAGAAAGCTGTAAGAAGTATATACAATGGAATGTTACTTACTGTTTATATTAATAGAGTTAAAAATAAAACATATTATTTACTCTTATTTAGTTCTGATTATTATTAGTTAAAGCATGACAGATTATTTACAAACAAGCATAAGCAGTATAATCAAGGAAGTATAATTAGAAATAGCATTTGAAGAACTTATAAACTTTTACAAGAAATAAATATGTTATTATTCTATTAATGATATTTTCATTACTGTTCTCTCCCTGCCCTCCCCACCCTTTACCCACTACATAATCTAAATAGAATGTCATTGTTTAAACAAAGAAAATAATAAAAGAAGAAGGAAAAAAGATAAAGATAAAAAATGTATCAAATTACTAACCTTACTTTTTCAGAAAGAAAACAAATCGAGTCACAGCCTGCCATTAAATCCTCAGGCATTTTGACTGGTTATGAAACAAAACATTTCTTTGCACATAGAGAATAACTTTGATTAAATCTTTTCCAAAATATTTGTGGCTTTCTGGAAATGCAGGAACTATATTCAAAAGATTAATAATGAACTAAAATGATGAGAGAGAAAAAAACATAACAAATCATTTGTTTTTAGTCTCTTCTTCTTCTCTGAAGTCTTCCAGGAAGCTTCAGTTGCCAATCTCTTTAATGAAGAACTAGCCCATTCCATTTCTTCTATTTTATCCAAAATCCTTTTTCTTTGACAAACAGTAAAGCAGAGTCTAAATCATCAAGACCTTAGGACCATCAGGAAGGAAGATTTTAAGCTTGGCAGGAAACAGAAGGTATGTTTTAAACTGTGCTTTTTAAGCTCCCTTATTAGTGGCAGAAAAACTTTTCTTTTAGCAATTACCATGGAAGAATAGTCATTGTCAAAACGCACAGTTGTCTCATTAAACTTAACAGGAGCTTTAGCCCAAGCAGATTTAAGAACCATCTCTTTATCAAAAGATGATAGAAATCTAACTATAACTGATCTAGGATAGTTTTTGTTAGAGTTGGTATTAGCTATAGATCTATGTGCTCTTCGATACCAAAAGAGAATGCTTCTGGTAAATCTAAAGTTTTAGGGAGCCATGTTGTTAAAAAGAAGTAATATTGTTACCTTCAATATTTTCTGGCAGTCCAAAAATCCTAATGTTATTGCGCCTAGATCTATTTTCCAGGTCATCCAGCTTTGTTTGTAAATGTGTATTTTGTTTCAGCAGAAACTCAATGTTGATTTCCTCTTCTTGTATTTTATTTTCCATGTCATTCACAGCTTCTTCTATGCCTGTCATCTGGATCTTCTGTTGTTGCAGGTCCATATGTAACAAGTCTATTTGTTTTGTAGTTTTTCTATGAAAGTGTCTATTTTAGTATCCATTTTATCCATCTTAGCAGTAAGTTGCTGGACTATAATTATCAGAGACTGAAGTTCTTTCTTGATGCTGGAGTCTTGAGAATTTGTCTTACTGGAACTCATTTCAGACTGATAAACTGACAGGAAAATTTCCAAAGTAATTTCTGACAGGAATATTATTAAGATTTCCTTTCTTTTTTAGATATAGTTCAAGAACTATATAAAACAAACATATTTAGAAAGAAAATTACTTCAAGAATTAATTTTTTAAGTAATTAATTCCTGTCAATGTAATGAAATTGGTGGAGCTGAAGAAATCTGCTGCTATCCTGTGTTCATCCTTGGCCACACCCCCCAAGATATACTTCTGATATGAGGGACAAAGAAAGAGACAATATTTATTTTGTTTCTACTTTTAATGTCAGGAGTGAAGAAATCAGAGATGTAATAGAGTATTATTGGAAATTTTTAATAGATGATAGAATATTGGCAGATATTCTTCCAAAGAAACCCCTTTTTTCTTATAAAAGGGGTAGGAGTTTGAAAGATATGGTAGTACATGGAAGGTTTATAATGCCTCAGACTAGCGTGCAGAGGCCTTTAAATAATTTTGGCACCAAATGTTGTATCATATGTAGTATTTGTAAAAACATTGTCAGGACGTTTGATAACATCAATGGGGTTAAATTTATCCCAAGGGAAGTTTTTACATGCAGGAGTAAGGGGGTTATTTATGCCCTTAGTTGTCCATGTGGGTTGTATTATATTGGTGAGACCAAAAGAGAATTTTGAATTAGATTAAAAGAACATATTAGGGACATAAAACATAAAAGAGAAAATAAGTCTATTGCAACACATTTTAATACTTGTCACAAAGGTGATGTGTCTTTATTAAAAGGAACTGTTTTAGAAAGTATTAAGTGTTTATATGATGATGAAAATGTTTTGAAACAAATTATTGTACAAAGAAAGTATTTTTATTTTAAAGTATAAAACTATGGTACCTGTAAGGCCTTAACAGTGAATTTATTTGGAGGTGTTTGCTTTAAGTTTTAATAGTATAATTGATTCATTATGTAATTAAGAAGAATTGATTGAATATTTGATCTATATATATATGTTTGTTTTATATGTAAGTGTTTGTACTCTTGAAAGGTGGTAACACAGAGGCGCTGGAGAATAAAAGAAAGATATTTCATTTCCTTGGTTGATTTTTCTTTCACAGTCGGTGAAAAGATTTTCTTTTTGTGGTCAGAGTTGTATCGTATATATTGACTTGGGTAGTGAGGTATTGTAGGTTCAGTCTTTCATGATGTCATGACAGTAGATTACAGCTTCATGAAAATTTTTAAAGAGGCCTTCCTAATTAACAAAATTAAATGCACAAGTATCCATACTTTTCATCAAAAATAGTATAAGTTGGCATTGTATGTGGTAAGGATACTATACTAATCTCTAAGGGATTGTTATTCACATTTGCTATGGAAAGTGCTGTCTGCAATAGCTGCATTTGGGCTTCCACAGGGGCTATGACTGGCATATGAGAGTTAAAGACTCTAGTGGAGGTGAGTAGTGGAAGGTGGATGGAGAGAACAAAGATAGGGAAAGAAGGGAGGTGAATGAACATTAAGAAAACTTTGAATAAGAAGAGTAGTAGTCTGGTGATGGAGCAATTAAGGCGGTCTTGGAGGAAAGACAGCAAGGAGTGGGAAAAGGAATGAAGAGTGGACAGATGAGGGGTTTGGGAAGAAAATATGGAGGGTATGTAGATGAATTAGGAAGGCAAAACTGGAGTTTGATGCAGAGGTATGTATTTGTCACAAAACTGTCACCAGTTAGGTTAAAATAATAGTGATTACCAAGTCTCAGTTTGCAGGAGATGTTGCTTATGATTGTTATCTGTGATGGTAATTCTGAGTGATATGGAGACTATAGGAATGGATGGAAAATATGATAAATGACCTGTGAGGAATATGTACTCAGAAAAGGGGTGGTTCTTTGATCCCAAACAGAGAAAGTTAGTGAGGCTTGAAGCAGAAAGGAGGCACTAGAGGTCACCCACTGATTGGGTGGGTGAAAAACTGGAAAGATAACACTGCAAGTGTAAATGTGAGAAGGGTAATTTATCCTAGCTGATTCAATTATGGAGAGTAAAGATTATATCTCCTGTCACCTGCAGAGTGGGCAGCTCTGGGAAACTTGTAATATCATATGAGGAATGGCTGTGTGTCTTTGTGAAAGAAGAAGGGCGATGGTGAGATGAGAATTTACAGGGAGCTGCAAGGGAAGGTTTCAGAGATGGAGAGACAAACAAAAAGGTAATGTATAGGGAGGAGAAATGTAAGGAGTAGATAGACTGAGGTCTGACTATATTATTAAATGAGTGAAAAGGAATGAAATAAAAAGTTTTACCTGTTCAAAAAAGTGTAAGCCCCTCTACAACAGTACAAGGCACTTCCGGGAAAGACAGGATGGGATAAGGTGAATGTTGGAGTTGAAGAGATGTACTCAGGAAGCATTCTTACTTGAAAGGTAAAATGTGGCTTGTAAAGGGATGCAGGAGCCTCCCAGATGGATAAACTGCTAAAGTTATAATGTGTGCTGCTTCGGAACTCTAATGTGGGATCTATTTAATTCACTCAAATACTTCCAGTTATTCTTTTCTTAACAGAGTTCCACAAAGTATAGAACTGATTTTTAATTTAAAACTATTTTGGGGGGTATAGTATAGATTTAAATATATCCTGAGCAATCTTTGACTCAAAAATTTGGATTTCAAATCATTCACAATCGGTATACTTTTTAAGTTCTTACATTATGCCCAGTACCACATTTGTTGTTTACCATTCCTCAACACAAGTTATCTAACGAGTAATTGCGAATGCCTACTTCCAGTTCTACAAAGTAATTTATCTCTGTTACATCATAATGTTTTGAAAACATACACTGTTCCTGAATGCCAGTGTGTACTTCCAAACCAATGGTGCTGCCTGTTGAAGTCAAGCGTCCCTGGATTTGAAGCGAAGAGCTCCCCTGAATGTCAACACTGTTACTGCAGGTATTACATGGGAAAGACCAACATACAGTTAATGACTTAATATGATTTAGAACAGATTCAGTTTTACATACCTTGGACACAGACCCAGCCAATGTAGAAAGTACAGTTTTGTACCTACCATAAATGTAGATGTTCAAGTGCTAATACAGCTGCAGTCATAACAGATGGGTTTTCCTGCCGCCAGGCGGGTCCTCGGTCGGCCGAATTCCAAAGTCTAGGTCCGGCGTCGGTTGTCGTCGCTTCTTCCCTGACGTCAGTGCGACAGGGGTATAAAAGAACCAGCCGACGCCATTTTCTTCAGTTTTTCTTGCCCCAGATGTCAGGTGCCCCCAGAAGGAAGGCAATACATAAATTTATGTAATAATGCAGTATAATCAAAAAACAGTAGTTGCAAGCAAATACACCATAAAAGAATACCCCAATCAGGTTGTATGAGGAGGTGTTAGCCATTAGGCCTGTTCCAGAGGGGAAGGAGGGAGGGAAACCTGGACTGCAGCTGTATTAGCACAAGAACATCTACATTTATGGTAGGTACAAAACTGTACTATGTTCATTGTGCATACAGCTGCAGTCATAACAGATGGGTAGAATACCAAAGCTAAAAAGGGGGTGGTAGGCACTAGGTGGAACTAGGAGGAGCCAGGATGCCCTGCAAAACTGCAGTGGCAAAACCTGCTCTAGATTTGGAGTATAAAGGCAGGTGATAGTGTTTGGAGAAAGTATGCACAGAACTCCAAGTGGCAGCTTCCAAAATATCTTTGGTAGGAACCCCCTTGAGGAAAGCTGCAGAGGTAGCTGTGGCCCTTGTGGAGTGAGACCTGATGCCTGCAGGCACAGGTTTACCATGAAGAGAGTAACAAAAGCGTATGCAGTGGGCTATCCATTTTGAGATTGTCTGTTTGGAAATAGGCTTCCCTTGAGCCCCTGTGGCATAGGACACAAAGAGTTGCTCTGATTTTCTGAAAGGCTTTGTTCTATCCAAATAATAACGTAGTTGTCTGTGAATGTCCAAGGAATGTAGTAGTCTCTCCCCTTTGTTTTGAGGATTGGGGTAAAAGGTAGGCAAGTGGATAGCCTGATTCAAGGCTACCCTGGATACTACCTTTGGCATAAAGGAAGGATTGGTTCATAAGGAAACTCTGTCCTGATGGAAAATGATGAAAGGCTGCACAGCCATGAGGGCTTGTAGTTCTGAAACCCTGCGAGCTGAGGTGATAGCCAGCAGGAAGGCTGTTTTCCAGGACAAATATTGCAGTTCTGTTGAGGCAGCTGGCTCAAAAGGAGGCAAAGTCAGTTTCTCTAGAATGAAATTGAGATCCCAAGCAGGTACTGGTTGTTTCCTTGGGGGTTTTATATTCTTAGCCCCTCTTAGGAACTTCCTTAAGAGGGGGTGAGAGAATAGAGGAGGATCAGTGTTGTATGCTGCAGAAATGGCTGAGGCATGGATTTTGATGGAAGAGAATGAAAGTCCACTGCTTAGCATTCTGGCCCTTTTTCTCATTCCAAGCACAAAACCGTTTCCATTTGGCGGAGTAGGCTTTTCTAGTAGAAGGTCTTCTGGCCTCCAAAATGACATCCTGTACCTCCTTGGAGAGTAGGGTCTGTTGTGATTTTAAGGAATCTTCCATGCGGCTAGATTGTTTTCAGCTGACTGTGAAGAGTTTTGAAGTTGTGCTGAGTCAGAAGAGGCATTAGAGGAAGGATCCATGGTGGGGAATGCGTTAGGCTCCTCAGGAGTGGGTACCAGTGTTGTCTTGGCCAGTCTGGAGCGATGAGAATCATCTTTGGTCTGTCTGCTCTGGTTTTTAATAGAACTTTGGGCAGCAGAGGAAGAGGTGGAAAGGCATAAACTGTCATTGTTGTCCAACTGAAAGAGAGTGCGTCCACTTTCCAGGCCTGTGGATAAAAGGTCCTTGAGCAGAATTTTGCCAATTGGCGATTTCTGTGGGAGGCAAAGAGATCTATGTCTGGCCTTCCCCATGCTTGAATTATCTTTGAAAAAACTTGAGGATGCAACTTCCATTCGTGTGGATCTGTCATATTTCTGCTTAGGTTGTCTGCCAGCATGTTTTCCTTGCCTGGCAGGAACTGTGCTTGAAGCTCGATTTGCAATTCTAGAGCCATGTTCCAAAGAGACATGGCTAGCCTGCATAGGGGGTATGAGTGTGTTCCTCCCTGTTTGTTTATGTACCACATTACTGTGGTGTTGTCTGTCCTTATCAAGAGCTGGCCTGGATGCAGCCGGTCTTTGAAAGCTATAATAGCATTTATTACTGCTAGCATTTCCTTTTGATTGATGTGTAGGTGCTTTTCCTTTTGGGACCATCTGCCCTGAATGCACCGATCTGTCATGTGCGCCCCCCAGGCGTAATCCGAGGCATCTGTTGTGATGGTTTGACTTGCTTGAGGCTTGCAGAATGGGAGACCTGTGTTTGTTTGGCATGCTTGAGCCCACCACAGAAATTCCTTTTGAAGACATGAAATTAGTGGTATTATTGTTTCCAAACTGTGGCTGTGCCGAGACCATAGGTTTTTCAGGTACCATTTAAGTTTTCTCGTATGCAGCTTTGCACATGGGATTAGTAGGATGCAAGATGCCATGAATCCCAGAGCCTGCAGGATTTTCCTTGCAGTCAGCCTGGTGAAAGTTGCTAGTTTTCTGAAGTATTGAGTTAGTTGCCCTGTTTCTCTGGCATGAGGTAGGCCATCTGGGTGTTTGTATCCAAGTTGGCACCCAGGAAAATTATTGTTTGAGAGGGTATTAGCCTTGATTTCTTTTTGTTGACTGTGTATCCCAGGGAATTCAACAACCTTATTACAAAAGCCAGATGTTTCAGAAGTATGCGCTTGCTGTCCGCTTGGATCAGGCAGTCGTCCAAATATGGGTATATTTTTATCCCTTGCAGTCTGCAGTAGGCAATTACTGATGCCAGACATTTTGTGAACACTCTGGGTGCAGTAGATAAGCCAAAGGGCAATGCAGAGAATTGATAATGTGTTGAACCTGCAAGAAATCTGAGGTATCTTCTGCAATCTTGTCTGATTGGGACATGCAGGTATGCCTCCTTGAGGTCCAATGTTACCAGCCAAGACTCCTTGCCCAGCATGGGAAGAAGCTGCTGTAATGTGAGCATCTTGAATTTTGGCACGAGTAAAAATGTGTTTAGGATGGATAGGTCCAAAACAGGTCTCCAATCTTTGCCCTTCCTTGGTACCAGGAATAGTCTGGAATAAAAACCTTGACCCTGTTCTTGTGCAGGTACCTCTTGAATAGCTTTCATGTCCATGAGATCTGAAATTTGTTTTTGTGCCTCTGCCCTTTGATTGTGTGGCATGTTTGGCATGCCTCTCATTTTTGGAAGGGTGTGAAAGTGGAATCTGTAGCCTCTGTCTATAATGTCCAGGATCCATTTGTCTTTTGTGACAATATGCCAATTCCTTGAAAATAATGCCAGTTTTCCACCTAAAGGTGCTGCCATTTGAGCCTTGCTTGGCATGCAAAGGGGAAAGTCATTGGTTCTGCTTTCTGAATGGCTGTGAACTATCCTCACTACCTCTTTGGGTAGGTGCTTGCCATTGTCTGCCTCTAAACGATCCTTGAGATTGCCCTCTACCCCTCGGGCGCCTGTATCTACCTCTTTGGGGTCTGTCCATGGCTGGAAAGGACCAATTTTTTGAAGGCCAATTTCTACTGAATCGTGGAGGTTGAACCTGTAGGAAATCTTTCACTATTTGCATTGATTTTGCCTTTTCCTCCATTTTCTTTAATACCTCCTCAGCTTTAACACCAAGCAATACATCTTTTTGCAGAGGTGCATCCAGTAATTTAGCTTTGACATGATCTGGTAAGGTTTGCTCTTTGAGCCAAGCATGCCTACGTATGACTGATCCTGTAACAGCAGCTCTACATGAGGCCTCTAAAGCATCAAAACCACATTGCAAGGTATGTTTACCTACTTGTTCTGCACTATGTATCAAATCCTGCAACTCCTTCAAATCTGGTTGTTCAGGTTGTGACATTTTGCTTCTCAACTGTGATAACAGAAACTGTTGGTACTTTAACATATGGAATTGGCAGTTTAACGCCCTCATGGATAAGGTGGCCGAAGTGTATACCTTTTTCCCCCACCTTTCTAAAGCTCTGGAATCCCTCTCTGAAGGTAAAGGATTCTTAGCAGTGGAGGCCTTAATTCCCTTGGGGCCCTGTGAGATAGTTTCTGGGTCAGCCGCATGGCTTTTGTATAGGAATTGGTGTGAGTCAGGAACCCGGTAATACCTGTCAGGCTTGACCGGGGCTGGAGGTAAAGAGTCTGGGTTAAGGCAGGACTCCGAATACACATCATCAAGGATATCTAAGACAGGGGGTATTGCCAGAGGCCTATGCTGAGGGAGCAAGAGAAAATCCTTAAGCCTTTTCTTGGAGTCTGAGTACTCTTGACCTTCCCAGTGGAAGTATTCCCTCAAGGTATGCAGGGTCTCCCCAAAAGAGTAATCCTCAGGGGGGGAGACAGAGGGAATGGACTCCTCTGCATCAGAATCTTCAAAAGGGGAGTATGAATGTTCCTGGTCATCAGAATGTTCTGAAATAATGGAAGCCTGGTCCGAGGAGGGGGATTCTTCCTCCACTCTGGTCCTTTTTTCCCGGGGGGGGTTGAGAACCCCTGATTAGAGAAATTAAGTCCTCAGCCATTTTGAGCATCTGCTTTTTAGGCATGGGTCCTTGAGAAGGGCCCGGTGGGGTTTGTTTTTTAGAATGCATGGCTATCTTAGACTTAGTGAAAGCCTTGATGGAAAAAGAAGAGGAAGGCCTGAAGACACCTTGAGAGGAGGCAGGCCTGCCTAAACTCTGAGTTTCACCGCCAAGAGTGGCTTTGGTATCTGTAGTCGGGGTGTGGGCCAAAGAGGCTGCAACCTCGGGTACAGAAGACACCACCAATGAAGTGTCGTCAGTAGTCAGGGGCTGCGTAGGCGCCTCGCTGAGAACCAGAACACCTGTAGTAGTCTTTGGCGTGGTGTCGGTAGAGGCCACGGACCTCGTGTGTCGGTCCTTATCTTTGCGTCTTTTAGTCAAAACTGGAGTCGGAGTATCCGACGACATTATGTAGTTAAATTTTTTGCCAAAAAAGTGCTGGGCGAACTCCGCCCGATGCTTAATGGTGCGTTTGTTGAATGTAGCACAAAAACGACAGGCTGAGACGTCGTGGTCTGGGCCTAAGCAAGGAATGCAGAGGGAATGAAAATCCTTATGCGGTATTTGCTTCCCACATGAAATACAATTATTAACTTTGTCTGAAATCGGTCTGAGGCAAGAAAAGTTTCCCCAATGGGATACTTAGCTTTCAAGAAGACTTCGGTTGCAGATATTCGTAATCTCAGGAGCTGGCTGACCGGCACTTGCGAACTGCTTCTGCTTCGGGTACCGCGCAGCAAGAAAGACTGAAGAAAATGGTGTCGGCTGGTTCTTTTACACCCCTGTCGCACTGACATCAGGGAAGTAGTGACGACAACCAACGCCGGACCTAGACTTTGGAATTCGGCTGACCAAGGACCCGCCTGACGGCAGGAAAACCCATCTGTTATGACTGCAGCTGTATGCACGATGAACATCAGTGAGGACATATGAAAAGAAACAAAATAACTAGATGGGAATGTTATTTCCAGCATCCCGTTATACCATGTTTCCATGACTATGTAGCCCATGTCATGGAATTAGAATGTGATAAAGCAGCTTATGTGCATACTCAGAATGCAATGCATAATTGTAATTTATTCAAATTCAAGAAAGTGCAAATAAGTTTTTTCCCTGCACACCATAACCCTCAACTATCCAAATTTCTGCAGAATGTCCCGACTTTTGGCTCATATTTTGGTCTGTTCCTCCTAAAATTTGTGGTTTTCTGGCAAATCACTGAGGATACATGTCCCTAAATAATGACACACATTTGAGTTTCAGACTTCATATCCTTCAGAAAATGCATGTGAACACAAATCCTGTTATTCTAGCAACTTTCTAAGTTGATAGGAGTAATATTTAAAATCTGTCCACATTTTCTGGGCGTTTGTCCCACCATTATTTTAAGCTTTGTTCAGATTTCTTGCACTACGAAGTTGAGAGGTATAGTGTACACAAAATACATGCTTGCAGAGAGACAGACATTTGAAATACAACAAGACAGACATTTGAAATACAACAGAGTAACACTCATCCACTGCATTGCACTATTGCTAATACAATGAAGCCAAATGCCAGATGTATCATAATATCAGAGCTGCACCTTGGCTGAGACAGTGAAAGCGGCTTCCCTTTCTATCGTAGTGCCTGCCATGGGCTGTGAAGATGTCCTGCCTGCTGATGGGATTCTCTTGCTCACAGAGTTTCCTCTCTGCCACAGGGCTGTCTGGAACTGAACACTGACTTAGTGGCTCAAACAGTAAAAGTGTGAAACCTCAGTTTTCCTACTGAGTTGACTGCAGGCTTCTAAGAGGGACGGAGATAGCGCAGATGGAACGAGGGCAGCTGCGGGCTAATCAAGTGCAAGTTTGAACAAGGGACATGGCCGAGGAGGGGAGTTGTGCTTCGACACAGGACAGACTGGACGCCTCAGAAATTAAACATTTTATAATAGTTACCTCTTAAACATGTGAAAGAGCAGTTAAAACTGGAGCACGCATCTCCAATACAGTCTCTGACCTCAGCCTAAATAAACCCTTACAAACAAAAGACTGGTTTGAGCTCCCAAACCCTGTCACCAGTGTTGTGTACAAATGATCGTGCTGTTTTGGTGTATAAGGGTGTGCCTTGTCCAGGTGTTTACATGTTCTTGTACCACTTGACTGTGAGTCACAATTCCTATTGAGTTCAGGTACTAAGCACGCAGCTTATATGATTTATATATATGTGCCATAATTCTTTTTAAGCACCCCAAATACATTAAAACATGAATTGGTTCGCATTGTAAGGCAAAACAAATCTAAGCTAAAATAAAGAATATTCAACTCATTCACTTTGCACCAAGACAGTGGGTCACCATAACTGAGTCTTTTGTTGGTTTTATTTTAATTATATTACACTACTTCAGTGAAAATATTTGTGTGTATACTGTATTTTGATGCCTTTTCTTCACCAGCTACTTTCCTAAAATGTTTAGAATCACCCCCTCCCCCCTAGTTTCTTAGGCAGCCTAGAGGAGTGGCCCAGAATAAATAATTCCAATCCTACCACTCTGGCATTTTATGTCAAAGTAAAACTGCATTCCCCACCCCTGCAAGCTAAGCAGCTTGTCAAGTGCTCGTGGCTTTAAATCCAGCCACTGAATATGATGCAAGTCTGCACAGCCATTCCAAATGCGGCCCATTTAACTAGTGTTATACAACACATATGTACCTGTGTGCAAGGGCGCCCGCAGGCAGGTGCAAGGGGGTGCACTTGCACCCCCCTGGAATCGGCTGACTAGATAATTTCCCAAAAAGTTTTTTTTTTTTTATAGGTGCGTTCTTCTTTAAGAAGTCTGTGCTAACAGCACAGTCGCGGGCAGGTGTGCTGACATCATCGCTGTCGCTCATGCGATGATTTAGAGGTTTGAGAGCGGGAACGGAAGATGGGACCCGAAACGGAATACCTCAGGTAGAGCATGAGTGTGTGTGTGTGTGTGTCAGATAAACTGGAATATTATTTTTGTTGTCCTGTATAGTCATCTTTACGTTTGTATAAAGGTAAAAATGATTAAACACTATAGTCTGTAGTGTGCTTGGTCACATGCTGTGCAGGGGATTCATCTTTTCGGAATATTTCTGGAAGTCTTTTAAGCATATTATGTAAATATTTGTAGTTTATTTTTATACGTTACATTAGTATGCTGTCGATTGAGTTCCCAAGTATGTGTAATTAGGACTCTGAAAAGCTGTTCATCTGATCCAAAGTGTCACAGTTGGATCAAATCAGACTATTCTCTTAATAGTTCTTCAGAAGCACATGCCTTAACCATGTCGTAGGAAGGTCCCCCAAAAGTTTCATTAGGCCACTCGTAAGAACACGGTTTCTTCAAGCGCATAGGTCGTGAGCACCAGTCCAGGGCTCTTTACTTTACTTTAACCTGTTCGAGCATCTTGCTGTTTTATGCGTTTTGGCCCGTTGCCAGTCTGCTGCCGAGCTCCAACAAATTTGATGCTGCTCACAGTCCGCAGGGTCCAGCTTGCATTGCAAACTGGGCATCTGGCTTCAGTCTGTTACTTGGTTTTTGATGGTGTATTGAATAATTTTATAAGAATATCTTCTAGCTGCTCTTTGCCCTGTAGTGCCTTAAAGAATACTGTAGCGGAATTGGTTTTCGTGAAAGTGGTGCCGTGCTTGTTGCGATCCCCCTTTTTACTAGGCTAATGACCATTGGGGCCTTTTTAAACTTTATCAAGCATCCCAACTCTGTCAAATTCTCGTACTCTTGGTATGTGTAAGCATTAAACAATTTCCAGGCTGTGACCACTACCATAGTTCTCAACCAATCGGGACAAAATCAAGAAAAAAAATCTGGGACAATTTTAAAATGTTAATGCTGTTAACTTGAGACATTGATGTTATTGGAGCATAAGAATTTATATACTCTTTTCTGAAGTAAAATACGAGTGTAACTCTTGACTATTGTCCCTATTGATTTAATTGTAGTTCACCCTTTCCTCCAAAAATCACTAGTTTTAGGATGGATTAAGAGGGACAGAACTAAAAATTGAGTCGGGCAGGGAACAGTTGAGAGGTATGACCATTAGAGTAGGGGTTAATGCACCAGCAATGAATTTCCTGTTCCTCAGCCAGTGGTTGAAGTTGTTTAGGGGGGACCTCTGCTTCACAGGGATGAGGTGCCTGCTCCAATGAAAGAGTATTCTCTGGGATACACACACTTCTCTCCAGCAGGTTCTATGACAATTGTTTATATTAAGACACAGTTGTACTTTGCACAGGTGTGGGTGTGCTGACTTGACACCCTGATGGGGCTTTCAGTCAAGTGTGATACTTTTTTTAATTATTGCTCTAATTGTTTTACTACTTGAAAACGTTTAAAAAGGTTAAACTGTATAATGGTGATTACTGGGTTGATGTCAATGCAAGAAACGACTCACATCCAGCAGGGGGCTGCTAACCCCTTGCTTCACGTATCTTAAATTTCTTTATGCCCTTTTGTGGTGTGTTGGGGAGGGGGCATTTGCCCCAATGGATTTTAGGTTGCCCCCCCAAACTCTCGATTCCAACTGGCAAGATTTGTGTCTTTAGGGTGCTTCTGGCTTATTTTGCAGATCTGCTGGAAGTCCAGTAGGGTGGTGTCTTAACAATTCCTTGTATGCCAAGCATACATGTTCCCTCAATGGCCTGTAACAGAGTACAGGAATAGGGCTTTGAGTCAGTCTGCATAGGATAGACTGTTTACATGTTTTCTTTTGGTGAGGAGCATTTGTAAACAATACAATCTTTGGATGTGCATGGTTGGGTACATACTAAAGGTGGCCTTGGGACTCTTGTGATGGGTCTGAATGTTAAATGTAGTGGAACGGTGACTTTCTTGGACCTAGCTGCCATACTTAAGTCGCTCAACATAGAATGATTTTCTCACTACTGTAGACAGGTGATGGTCAAAGGCTGTACTACTGTCTACATGTGCCCCCAGATCCCGGACTACTCGATCAACTCTTAGTAGTGTGCTGTTGATATGACAGTTGCCAGGGGTGGATAACTTAAAGAATATTGTGTATTTCTTGGGTAGCATTATCAAACCCACTTTTTTCTCATTTTTATATGGGGTTGGGGTGTCAGAATCACAAGGTATGGTATGCACACTTGGGAAACTGGATGAGGTGGTTTGGTTCAGGTATTCCATCCTAACCATTTGTGTTACCAACTTTATTTTCATAGGTTCCTAGGCAATTACTGTGCCAATGACACTAGGGCAGTTATTAAACCTAGCCAAGTTGAAGCCCTGCTCCCTGGAGTGCCAGTTTTGAGCCAGCACTAAATTCTGCAGTTACCCCTCTCCACACCAGGGATTCCACCCGTTTCCCTTCTGAAGTTACTGCCGCCCATCCAGTAGTCCAAATTTCACTTAAAATAGGGTCAACAAGTGACTTAGTTGTGAATTGAAAGCCTATTCCAGAAATGGGACAACTTCTGAGACACAAATCTGTGTCTCCAGCAATTGCTATTGATGTCACATACCAGGTTAAGGTCTTTAGGGTGGGTGACACTCTTACCATTGGACTTGCAAATGTGCAGTATTTCTAGTAAAGCAGGGTCTGGGTTTGCTTTATGTGCAAGGCACATATCCCTTCTGAGTCCTCTGTATGAAACAGAGTAAAGTGATTGATTTGAGTTTCTCCAAGTAGAACGTGCTGAAGACCCTAAAGTTTCTTTGTGAGAAACCTCTGTGGTCTCTCCAGTTGCTGCAGATGTCTGGAAAGGTATATACCAAAGGGAATATTTTATTCAGTTGTTTGAGTGAGGGAAAAGTACAAGGGATTAATTTTCCCCCTTTCCGGAGGCAGTATTATGAAGTGAGTAACGTAGAATGCCCTTCTTACCATTGTAGAGATGTAGTGATCAAACGTAAGCTTGTCCACCTGCGTGCCTAAGTCTCAGCAGTGATTTTGTATGTGTAGTTTGTTAATGTGGTAATCTGCAGGGACATTGCATTTGCCAAAGATATGATGATGCATTTTTGTGCATCAAGTTTGAGTCTGACTTTGGCACTAGTCGGTCAGTGTAAATCCCTCCTGCAGGATACTGACATCATTAGGGGACTCTGATTGCTTCCCATTCATAGTCTGCCACAAACCTTTTTGTTTTAGCCTGTACTTATATTCTGAATGGTAGGGCCCCCAGACCCGAACCTTGTGGAACACCACTCGTTACTTACTGGCCTGCTGAGGGAGGTGGGAGTCTCCTATCATTGAGCTAGTTTGCAACCCACCTGATTGTATTCGTTTCCAGGGATGCATGGCTAGGCTTAAAAAGGACCTGAAAGGCTCAATGGTACAGTGGTTAAGGTGTATGCCTTTCAACCATAAGGTGCATGGTTTGATTCTCACCACTGGAAAGAGTTTAACCTCGAAAAAGGGCATAGCAAAATTAATTTAAAATGGGTGGCGAAAGCCAAACATACTCTGGCTAGGCTTATAAATGCCCTAGGGCAGATAGCCTAGTATGAACCTATGATTAAAAGCAAATGGATCCATCCTATACGCATCTCTCTCCATTTATCTGTGTGCATTTCCAAAATCAGTGAATTAGCATGGATCACTGGCACAATACATAATGCAATAGTACTATATACAAAGTGCATGATTTGCACACCAGGATTTGATATTAGATCTACAGAATGACAAAGTAAAGTAAATGTATAACCCTGCAATTTATCTAACTCCCTCCGGGCAAAATATTGTGGGTTGAATATCAACAACAGTACACGTTAATACTAGTCATTTGGAATCTAATAATGTACTATTTTGTAGGTCAATAAAGGGGTTAGAAATCAACATACAGCTGGAAATCAGGGACAGTTGAAAGCAATACAAGAGAAGAGCACGATTACAAACGTGTTAACCTGGGTACTGGATTTGGTACACTTAGTTGCAGAACAGGAATAATAACACAGGCACTGCTGGCTTTACTCCTGACTTCCAGGCATCATCTGACGCTTTGTTGTGTACTCACTCTTGACAAAATGTTTGCTTCCTGGTGCTTAAAAATTAAGATAATTTTCGCTTTCGATGGGAGGTCGATACGTAGCACCAGTTTTAATATTTGTTTTTCAGAATGAGTAGAAGGCACTGGGCACAGGAGCATGACATTACATTACAGTCATGTACTACAGCTGGATCAATTAATCGATTAGCTGAGTTACAACCCCGCACGCGTGTTCAGGCTCAGTGTTGTCGAGTTACCTAATGCCTAAAACACAACACACAATTAGCTAAGCTTTACTGTATCAATGCAAACAAGGCCACAGCCCCATAAAACATTTAGCACTGTTTAAAGGTGTTTGCCAAGATGGCATTTCAAGCCTTAATGTCCTGACTGAAGATCTGGTTTCTAAGTGAACAATATCAGACAGGAATATTAACATATTTTGCTGGGTAATACAAGTATTTAGTCTTTATTTGTTATTGTAGAGAGGTGTGTGTGTGTGTGTGTGTGTGTGTGTGTGAAATGCCCCAGGTGTACATGGTGCTGGGTAGAGAATAAGGCTTGAACCCTGTACCTTGGGCCCAAGTGGCAAGAGCCTGAATTCCCTACCCACCACCATTTGTAAAAATGTTGCAGGATTTTCCCTCATATTTTTTCTGTTCCTCATAAAATCTGTGGTTTCTGCATTTGTGTCCTTGTTGCCTGACAGCTAAATGTTATCTGGTTTTATTCTTGGCTGTCTGTAGTGTTTCTCCCTGGGCCTCTGCTAAAAAAATTAGCTTTTTTTTTTCAAAGCCAGACTTTCCTGGTTAATAAATGTTAAAAAAATGGACACATTTCAATATTGGACTTCATATTCTTCAGAAAGTCAGAAAGTGTATGGTAACAAAAGCAAGCTTTTATTTTAGCAATTTTCTAAGTGTACAAGATGGATATTTGAAATGTATCCCTGTGTTTGGGACTGTATTCCCCCCATTATTGGCTTCATCCAGGTTTTGTGCTAGGGTTGAGAGTTATGGTAAGAATTGAATTCACTGAATATGTTTGGGGGCTGTATTAACCCAGTATTGGCTTTGTTCAGGTATTATTGGCTTCATCCAGGTTTTTTGCTAATGTTGAGAGCTATGGTAAGAACTGATTTCACTGAAAATGTTTGGGGGCTATATTCTCTCATTACTGGCTTTGTCCGGTGTTATTTGCTAAGAGGTTGAGAGCTATGGTGAGAACTGAATTCACTGAATGTTTGGTGGTTGTAGTCACCCATTATTGGCTTTGTTCAGGTCTTTTGTGCTAAGAGGTTGACAGCTGTGCTATGGTGAGAACTGAATTCACTAAATGGTAAAGTTTCAGTCTTCCTCTTTCACAAAACAGCTGATTTGGCGTAGTGGTATGTTGCTTTGACTGTTTTGCACGGGTCCCCTGGGTTCAAGACGTGGCAGTGAAATGTATGGTGGTAACGTAGCATTTTATTCTAGCAACTTTCAAACATTATACAAGCAATGTTTAAAATGTGTCCCTGGTTTTGGCCTTTTGCCCCAATAAATTTCGGCTTTTTCCAGATTTCTTGTGCTGCAAAGTTCAGAGATACAGCTGACTGTCTAGTAGATTTTACAAGGAGCTGAGAGCTGCAGGGGAGCAAAAGTTTAGTGCTGCTTATGTTTAGTCTGCTTGCATTGTTAATAACACAACAGATAGTGTACTTGCTTTAGATGCTGAAGGCTGTGGGTTCTACTCCCACAGTAGGTAAATGCATTGCTGATGCTGTATTGTGTTGTAAAGGGGGTGGATGCTGCAGTCCTTTTGGCAAAGATACCTAGTAACTATGAACCTGTTAACAGTTTGCTATCCATTCTCTATTGCGGTATTACTAGCTTTTCATTTTACTGCATGCAACAAAGGCAATTTATTCTTCAAGGGTAACAGGCACTTTATTTGTAGATTAAACAATGACATATAAAGTGTTTGCTAGCAGCAACCTCTATTAGTTACAAATTTCTTCAATGTGGATTTTACTACAGAGATTGTGTATTTTTTACTGATACTGGTGGACTTGAGTAGACTTTTTATGATGGAAATGTTCTGAATTGGGCAATTTTGTCCTTGGTGGATGCTTTTGTTTCTTTGTTTACTGGAAAAATTTTCAAAACAATAAATTTAAAATGCCCTTTAACAACTGTACTGTATTGTACAAGGAATATAATGTAATACAGTCAGGAAGGTGTATCAAAGAGCATGTGTATGTTATGTTCGAGGGGCCTATGATTTTGAAGACAGCCCAGAGTTAATATTTGCAATTGGCAAAATGTATTTTCTCTGAAAGTGGGTTTCAGTGCTGTTTCAATGCATGTGAGTTTCAAGGGCAGAGAAGTTTTAATGTTAGTCTATTTTCATTGAGACTGCATTGCTTTAACAGATATGTATTAGGGTTTGTGCTGTAAAATGCAAAATAAAACTTTCAAATGAAATCCTAAATCATCGCAGAAGTAAAGCAGTATGCACATTAGTGTTTATGGTAAATGGGGCAAAATAACCAAGGAATGGGACATTGGAATGGCTGCAGGGGGGGAGGCTCCATTTGACCATGATTTTGTGAGGGGGGGGGGTATCAAACTCAGACAGCCCTGTTTGAACTATACCTCTCAGTTGTCCATATTTTTGCAGAATTAATAGATATTTGCTGCTTATTTTTGGTTTGTTCCTCATAACATTTGTGGTTTTCTAGCAAATCATTTAGGAATGAAGCCATTAAATGACAGACACTGAGTTTCAGATGTCATAACCTTCAGAAAAATGCATGCTAATGCAAGACTGTTTAAGTTTATACAAGAGTAATTTTTAGTAGTGTCTGTATGTTCCCCAATATATTTGGCCTTGTTCAGATTTCCTGCATTAAGAGGTTGAGAGGTACGTGCAAATCACTTTGTAGATTAGGAATATCCAAACATCTCAATTGTCCCCAATTCTGGCTCAAAATGTTGCTCTCCCCTAATAATCCCTCCTCCAAAATGGCAATTTTGGAAGAAAATGTGGAGGGTTTACAATTATAACTGTAATGATCAGTTATAGATTACCTTTATTTCAGAAATGCATGTGGATGCTCTTATTTTGTTAGCTGCTTCAAGTTAACTGTTAATATTAAATAGGTGTCCCTTTTTGACAGGTATTTTGCATCACATTTTGGTCTGTTTTTCATAAAATTGTGGTTTCTGGCAAATTAGTGGCAAGTCATTAAAGACTGAAGTTAGAAAATAATGGCAGACATTTGAGTTTCAGATTTTATACCCTTCAGAAAATTTGTACTAATACAAGATCTACCTGTTCTATTAAGTTAATAAGTGCAATATTTAAAAATTGGCCTTATTTTTGGGCCTGTGTCCCACTTCTAGTTCTATGTATGGCTTTGTCCAGATTTCTTGCTCTGAAGATGAGAGGTAGGAGTGTCAGTCATCACTGTCAGCCAGAGACATTTCAAATTATGACATACTTATTGCACCCCAGCCCCCATTGTAGTGGCTCGGGATGTGTCCAAGGAAGGCAAGAAGCAGTTATGCAGTAAGTGTGCAGAGTATTCCCCCATCCAAAGTAGAACACAAATACGACCGTGGCTTTTCATCTGTCCTTGATTTTGCAAAATGTTCTGGTTTTCTATCAGATTTTTATACTGTTGATTTATGCTTCTTATTATTCAGGAACTGCATGCTATCACAGTGTCCTGTTGCTCTGTTTAAGTAGCCATGGTTTAATGAACATCAGGTAAGCTTGTCTGAGATTGTAAGATGCAAGTAAGCTTGTCGGACATTGTAAGATGCAAGTAAGCTTTAGTAAGCATATTGTTAAAGAATTGCCAGCATTGAAAGCCTTTTCGTTGTTGCCATGCAGAGAATATTTACATAGCTAGATAATGTATAAGCCTTGGGTATTGAAATGCATATGACAGTATTTGTAATAAAAGGACAGGATTACAGTGTTTTCAGAAGTTCATTACATTTTATTGGAGACCAGTGTCTTATAGCAGTGTCTGTGTGTTAGTACACTTGTAGTTGGGTGGCTTTAATGGTATATGGTAAATAAGCATTGCTACCTTACTTAAAAGCCAAGCCCAACAACTAGCTCCACACTGAAGCCAAAACACAATAGCTCTGGTGGGTAAATGTACTCTGTAGTAATCAAAAAAGGCAAATGTTTGAAATAACTACAGCTTATGTGCAAACACAATAGGTAGTGATGAAACAATGCTCTGCTAAAAATGCTTTAATGCTCCACATTGCTGAGCTGCAATCACTAGCTACCAGGATTTCACCCACTTCAGATCAAGCACGGTGCCGTTCAGTGCAACCTTCCCAGAACTAATTCAAGTCTGACCAGAATTATTTGGTGTGTGTGTATAAGAGGGAGGTAGCATACCCTCAGCTGTCCAGATTTTTGCCCCATATTCCTCTTAAAAAGGATTGAAGTTGCTAAATAATGAGACATTTCAGTTTTAGATGTCATGTCATTTAGAAAATGCATACCAACACAAATCCTGTTACTCTTGCAATTTTCTAAGTTTCTGAGAGCCATATTTATAATCTGTCCCTATTTATTTTAGGCTTTGTCAAGATTTCTTGCACTAAGGGTGAGGCCTTGAGGGGTGTGGTATCTTTGTAAGAGAGAGAAAGTGAAATGCCCAAGTTAGTTAGCAGGTGGAATTTTCAAGTGCATTTTCAAGGAACTGTGAGTTTTAAGGGAAGCGAAGTTCACTGCTGCTCATGCCAAGTCTATTTACAATGTGCAACCATTTTGTTTAGCAAATGGTATCTCTATTGTGGTATAAAGTTTTAAAGCTATGTTAGTAGCACCACAAGTAGAATACTTGCATCTTAATGTAAAGGCTTGAGGTTCTATTCCTACAGCATATACATTTGTATGCTGCAGTCCTCAGGATGTCCTCCTTTGGATGAGATGCCTAATAACTATGAACCTGTTTTTCAGCTTGTCATCCATTTTCTATTGCAATATACCAGCTTACCATTTTTTTAATTTAACATAGGCAATTTATTCTTTGATGGCAGCAGGCACTGAATTTGTAGATGAAACACTGAAATATACAGTTTTCTAGCAACAACATCTTCATTAGTTTCAGATATCTTTAATGTGGAATTATTCAGATTACTTTTACTTCGGCAGCGACACTCAAACAAGTGTTGCTGTATAATACAAGGGATATAATTCGATTATATATTATAATTAATACAATCAGGTAAATCAAATAACTTTTGCATGGCCCTAACGGTGTGGAAGGAGCCTATTGCTTAAACAGTTCAAAGGTAAATAACCTGCCACTGGCCAGATGCATTTTCTCTGAATGTGGATTTCAATGCCGTTTCATTGAATGTGAGTTTCAAAAGTAGAGAAGCTTTAATGCCAAGTCTGTTTTCATTGTAAGACTATTGCTTTGTTTAGGTTTAGTAAATGTCTCGGTGTTTGGGCTATAATGTTTGAAATAAAAGTTGTAAATTAAATCCAACTGCCTGTAATCATTGTAGAACTAAAGCATAACACAATATGCACACAGATTTGAACAGTGTCTACAGTAAATGGGGAGAAATAGCCAAGTAATGGGACACTGGAATGGCTGTGTGGGCAGGGCTTGGGGTGGGTGGACTTGGGCGGGGCTGTGTTGGCAGGGGGCGGGGTGAGCTATGTGGGTGGGGCTCTGGGTTTGCACCCCCCTGCAAAAAATCCTGCGGGCTCCCTTGCCTGTGTGGGTCATGAGAGATGAATCAGGTACTACAGATTAATCCTGCCTGCCCTTTCAACAGCAGGCCAAATGCGGTACTCTCTCTCAATTGTACTGCGTTAGTGCCTTGAAAACCCCTGCTTCAAAAGTTCTTCAATTAAAAAAAAAAAAAAAAAAAAAAATACCTCATTGCGGACAATTGTGACTCGCTCACAATGGAAGAGCAGGTCTCTGCACACACTGCAAAGTCGGACTAGTTTAAAATTAAATTAATAATAAAAGGTTAAGTAAACTATTTATTAAAACATGTCACCCAACGCTTGCACCCACCAACGCGCCTAATTCAACTAGGGAGATGCTGTTGGAGGAGAATCGTTAGAAAAAAATCACATGATGACAGCAAACTCCAATTGCATCTCCAGATGTATTAGGCATGTTTGGTGACAGCATACAATTCTTTGCAAAGAAAACACACACCTTCAGAAGTTGAATCTGAAAAATATACCGCCAAATGTACTTTACATTTTTGGGTTTCAACTTATATTCTTTACTGCACTATGAAATGGAAAACGCACTGATAGTGGATTTTCGTTTTCATAGTGCAATAAAAAAATATATAAGTTGAAACCGGAAAATAGATCATTTTGGTGGTATTTTTTTCCGATTTCCAAAAAAAAAAAAACAACACATTTTAAAAGGGGGTGGTGCGTGCCCCTGCGCCCATGCCTAAATCCACCACTGCATATATATATTTTTTTACATTTTTTTATAAATATGAGATGGTTATTATACTGTATATAACTTGTATGTTTGTTGAGAACATTTTAAAAATGTAAAAATGCTTTGATGAACTATAGCAATTAGCACATTATTTATATGTATTTAATATAATATATATATATATATATATATATATATATATATATATATATATATATATATATATACATATATATATATGTATGTGTGGATCTACTTCACAATGCCCAAACTTCAGAATGCAGACAACCATATGGCTGACACCATATGATTGACATCCGAAATCTTGACATTGTAAGTAGACCATGAAAAAGGAAAATAAAATTTCCCTACAATTGCTAGCAGGGGGGCTAAGCCCCCCACCCCCCCGTAACTTTTATATACCAACACAGAGATCGCACTACAGTGCAGGAATGGAAATCTTTCCATTCGGCACTATAGTGAGATACCAGTTCCGCATTCTGAATGTCGATCATATGGCGTCGGCCATATGGTTGTCAGCATATTCTGGACTATCGGCAATGTCAGGTAGACCCATATATAATATATATATATATATTTTTTTTTTAACAAACATTTTTATCTACATATTTTACACACACACACACACACACACACACACACACACACACACACACACACACACACATATATTTTAACATTTTTTTAGACATTTATTCAATATTTAACTTATTTAATATTTTTTATATGCATTTATTTTTTACATATAAAAGAGTGCACATTTGATATTGGTGTAGTGACCTAAGCAATATGTCTTTAATCAGACATGAAGTTGTTCAGAACTATGGATGGTTTGTTTTTAATGAATATAGAACATATACTTTTTTAGAAGCATCTTATTACATAAAAATGTTCTAGTAGTGGTCTTTTATTGTACATATATACAAGAAGTTAAGAATTCTATTTACAGTTCACTATTAGCTTGATAGCAATAGAGTGGCAGGCAGGTGCTTTTTAGAATGTGTTTTATATTCATGAGATGTAGTATTTAAATGTTATTAATATTCATGAGTTGATTCACCAATTTTACAGGAAGTCTATATAGGAAGTGATTTCAAAATTACCAACTGTCTGATGAAGTTTAACATATGGTTTAAACGAAAGCGACAACCTGATTTTTTATTTTCAGCAAATAAAGGATTTTATGGGACAATTCAACCTTCTGGGGTTGTTCCTTAACCTAGTTTGCTGCCAGTGGAGTCTGTGAACTGCTTTTGACTCAGTTCTGAGTTTACATTGTGTTTTTTTGCATTTTTTCAGGTCACCACTTTTGAAGGGCTGGCAGACCTTTTGATGAGGGAAAGTACAGCTGTGTACCTACCATAAATGTAGATGTTCGAGTGTATTCACTGTTGCAGTCATTACACTTAGTGGCAGGCTACCCGCAGTCAGCCTGAATTCCAAAGTCTTGGTCCGGCATCAGTTGCTGTCGCCTCTTCCCTGACGTCAGTGCGCCAAGGGTATAAAAGATGCAGCCGACACCATTTTTATCAGTTTTTCTTACCCCAGATGTCAGGTGCCCCCCAAAGGGTAGGCTAAGAAATTATGCCAATAAAAGAGCATGCACTAAAATAAAACAATCTTCATCTACAAGCAAATACACCACATAGGTTGTATAGAATAGAGAAGTACAGATAAGACCCAGCAAAGAAAGGGGGATGGTGGGAGGGTAACCTGGACTGCTACAGTGAATACACTCAAACACCTACATTTATGGTAGGTACACAACTGTACTATGTTCATGTTTCACTGTTGCAGTCATTACACTTGGGTTGAATCCCAAAGCAGAGGTTGGGTGGCTGGGCCTAAATAGAATTAGGAGAGGCTACGAGGCCCTGCAGAACTGCAGTGGTGAAGCCTGCTCTGGATTTAGAGTAAAGAGGTAAGTGGTAGTGCTTTGTGAAAGTGTGCACTGAAGTTCAAGTTGTAGCCTCCAAAATGTCCTTGGTTGGTACTCCTCTGAGGAAGGCTGTTGAAGTAGCTGCTGCTCTGGTTGAATGTGGCCTGATGCCCTTTGGCACTGATTTTCTATGTTGAGAATAGCAGAAATGAATGCAGTTGGCTATCCATTTGGAAAGTCTGCTTTGAGATAGTTTTTCCTTGAGATCCTGCAGCATATTCCACTGAGTTGCTCAGACTTTCTGAAAGCTTTAGTTTTGTCCAAGTAGAAGCGTAGCTGTCTATGTCCAAAGAATGTAGAAGTCTCTCCCCTTTATTCTGTGGGTTTGGATAAAAGGTAGGCAAGTTAATTGATTAAGAGCCACACTGGACACTACCTTAGGCATAAATGTTGGGTTTGTCCTCAGAGAAACCCTGTCCAGATGGAAAATTATGAAAGGTTCAACCGCCATTAGTGCCTGCAACTCTGAGACTCTTCATACTGAAGTTATTGCTAAGAGCAGAGCTGTTTTCCATGATAAGAATTTTATTTCAGCTGTATTGGCTGGCTCAAAAGGAGGCAGCGTGAGTTTTTCCAAGACAAAGTTGAGGTCCCATGCAGGTATTAGTGCATGTCTTGGGGGTCTTATGTTTTTGGCCCCTCTGAGGTACTGCCTTAGTAGTGGATGTGAAAAAATAGGTGGGTCCGTATTGTAATGAGCTGAAATGGCAGAGGCATGGATCTTAATAGATGAAAAGGATAGGCCTTTGTCCAGCATCTCAGTTAGGTATTGTAAAACCTGAGGAATATTTGGGACAAGCATGTCAATTCCTTGTGCCTGGTTCCAAGCACAGAATCTCTTCCACTTTTCTGCATATGATTTTCTGGTGCTGGGCCTCCTGGCCTCTAGAATAACATCCATAACTGCTTTGGAGAGGTGTGTTCTGAATTGTTACATTATCTGCCATGCAGCCAGATTTAGGGTTCTGAGTTGGCTGTGCAGTATCTGTTTTGTTGGGTCAGTAAATGAGGAATTTGAGGTAATGTCCAGGCTGTGCCTTGAGACAAGCTCTTTAGGATTGGGTACCAGTGCTGGTGTGGCCAGTCTGGGGCAATCAGGATCATTTTTGGCTTCTCTTGTCTGACTTTTAGGAGTACCTTGGGGAGGAGAGGTAGTGGAGGAAAGGCATATACTGTAAGGTTTTTCCAGCTGAATGATAGAGCATCCACTTTCCATGCTAGCTTGTGGTAAGTCCTTGTACAACATATCTCTGTAGTTGGCAGTTGTGAGGGGAGGCAAATAGATCTAAGTCTGGGCATCCCCATTTCCTTATTATGCTGAAGATTTGTGGATCTAGTTTCCACTTGTGAGGATCCATGAGATTTCTGCTTAGTTCGTCTGCCAGAGTATTTGTATTTCCTGGCAGGAATTGTGCTTGCAGGTGCACTTGATAAGTCAATGCTGTGTTCCACAAAATCAAGGCTTGTCTGCAGAGGGGGTAGGAATGCGTGCCTCCCTGCTTGTTTATGTACCACATGACTGTAATATTGTCCATCTTTATCAGCAGTTGTCCTGGATGAAGCAGATCCTTGAAAGCTGTCAGGGCATTCTGGACAGCCAGCATTTCTTTTAGATTGATATGAAGATGCATTTGGCTTGTGGGCCATGTGCCCTGAATACATTTTCCTGCCATGTGGCCCCCCAGGCATAATCTGATGCATCTGTTATTGTCTGCCTGGCAGCGAGTAGAGTGAAAGGCTGTCCCCTTGTTGTGGTGACAGGCCTGTGCCCACCATTGACACTCCTGTTGCAGGCAGGGAATGAGGGTAATTAGTTTTTCCAGGCTGTGGCAATGCTGAGTCCAAACACTTTTTAGATACCATTGTAGTTTCCTCATATGCAGTCTTGCATATGGAATTAACAGAATGCAGGATGCCATGAAGCCCAAAGCCTGCAGAATTTTTCTTGCAGATAACTGGGTTTTTGTTGCCAACATTTCGAAGTAAGAAGTCAGTTCCTTTTGTTTGTATGGCATGAGATAAGCCATCTGGGCAGTTGTATTTAAGCTTGCACCCAGGAATATTATCTCTTGAGAGGGTACTAGTTTTGATTTCTTTTCGTTTACTGTGTACCCTAGGCAAATTAACAATCTTTTTACAAACACCAGATGCTTTAGTATAATGTCCTTGTTCTCTGCTTGAATAAGGCAGTCATCCAAGTAGGGATATATTTGGATTCCTCTTTGTCTGCAAAAAGCAATTACTGGTGCCAGGCATTTTGTGAAGACCCTGGGTGCAGTAGATAAGCCAAAGGGCAGTGCAGAGAATTGGTAGTGCATTGAGCCAGCTATGAATCTGAGGTATCTTCTCCAAGATTGTCTGATTGGGACATGCAGGTATGCCTCTTTTAGGTCCAAGGTTACAAGCCAAGCCTTCTTGCCCAGCATGGGCAGAAGCTGCTTCAGAGTCAATATTTTGAAACTTCCAGAAAAGTGTTTAGAATAAACAGGTCCAGTACTGGTCTCTAGGCTTTGTCCTTTCTGGGTACCAAGAAAAGTAGTGAGTAAAATCCTTGTACTTGGTCCTGTAGGGATACTCCCTGAATGGCCCTCATGTCCATGAGAGATGAAAGTTGCTTTTGTGCCTCTGCCCATTGATTGTGTGGCAGGTCTGGCATGCCTTTTGCCTTTAGCAGGGTGTGAAAGTGGAACCTGTAACCCTGAGACACTATATTCAAGACCCATTTGTCCTGGGTGATCATGCGCCAGTTGTGTGAAAAAAGTGCTAGTTTTCCCCCTAAGGGAGCGCCCAAAAGATAAGTGCTTGGTACTGGTAGAGTAAAGTCATTGCGACTGTTTCCTATAAGATTGAGATTTGTCTTCTCCGCTTTTGGAGGTAGAAGCACCCCATTGTTTAGGCCTGTATGAACCTAGGGGCTGGGATCTGCCTCTAGGGCATCTGTATCTGCCTCTTTGTGGCCTATCTAACACTGGAAAGGACCAGTTTTTTGAAGGCCAGTTCCTGCTAAATCTGGGTGGCTGTACCTGTAAGAAATCCTTAACTGCATAGATTTCACTTTTTCCTCCATTTTCTTCAACACCTTTTCTGCCTTAATACCAAAGTATCATGCTGTAATGGAGCATCTAATAATTTTGCTTTAACATGATCTGGCAGATTCTGTTCCTTTAACCAAGCATGCCTCCTAATCACAGGACCCGTTACAGCGGCCCTACAAGAGGCCTCCAAAGAATCAAAACCACATTGCAAAGTATGTTTTCCCACTTGTTCAGCTGCATGCAATAAATCCTACATTTCCTTGTTTTCTGGACATTCAGAGTTAGTCAACATTTTCTGTCTTAACAGTGACATTTATTGCTGATATTTAAGCATATGAAATTGACAATTTAAAGCCCTTACACCCAAAGTAGCAGAAGTGTAAACTTTTTCCCCATCTATCCAGTGCCCTTGAATCTCTATCAGAGGGAACAGGGTTTTTAGCAGTGGAAGCCTTGACCCCCTTAGGACCCTGAGATACAGTTTCTGGGTCAGCAGCAGGGTTTTTGTATAGAAATTTATGGGAATCTGGAACCCTGTAGTATCTGTCTGGCTTAACAGGTGCAGGGGGTATAGAGTCTAGAGACAGTCCGGACTCTCAAAAAGCATCATTTACAATGTCCAGAAAGTACAGTTTTGTACCTACCATAAATGTAGATGTCCGATAGGCATGCATCTGCAGTCCTTACAAATGGGTTGTCCTGTCGTCAGGCAGCCCTTCGGTCGGCCGGATTCCAAAGTCTGGGTCTGGCCTCGGCTGGTGTCGCACTTCACCCGACATCATAGCTGCAGTTCTTCGGGTATAAAGGCATCAGCCGATGCCATTTTCCTCAGTGTTTCTTGCCCCAGATGCCAGGTGCCCTCTAGGAATGCTAAATTTGGATAATGCAAATGGTTCCAAATAGTGGAGAGCAAACAAAAAATAAGCATGTATGTACATATATACAAACAAATACACTATAATAGATTCCCCCAGCTAGCTACAAGATGGGCAAGTACCCTAGGAGTACCACAGAGGGGAAGGAGGGTGGGTAATCCTGACTGCAGATGCATGCCTATCGGACATCTACATTTATGGTAGGTACAAAACTGTACTATGTCCTTCAAGGATGCATCTGCAGTCCTTACAAATGGGTAGAATACCATAGCCAAACTGGGGAGGAGGAGAAATAAGATTATGGTGTAGTTAAGATCCCTTGCAAAACAGCAGTGGCAAAACCTGCTCGGGATCTGGAGTATAAAGGTAAATTATAATGCTTGGCAAATGTATGCACGGAGCTCCAAGTAGCAGCCTCTAAAATGTCTTTGGTAGCCACTCCTCGTAGAAAAGCTGTGGTAGTGGCTGTTGCCCTTGTAGAGTGAGGTCTGATGTTTTCTGGAGTTTTCTTCCCATGGTAAGAGTAACAAAATCTAATGCAATTTCCTATCCACTTAGAGATTGTCTGTTTTGAAATTGCTTTTCCTTCCATCCCTGTTGCATATGCTACCAGTAGCTGGTCAGTTTTTCTATTGCCCCTGGTCCAGTCCAGGTAGTAGCGTAGTTGTCTATGTACATCCAAGGTATGCAACAGTCTTTCTCCCCTGTTCTGTGGGTTGGGGAAGAATGTAGGTAGATGGATAGCTTGATTTAAAGATACCCTGGAGACCACCTTTGGCATAAAAGTAGGATTTGTTCTCATGGACACTCTATCTTGATGGAAGATCAGGAAGGGCTGTACTGCCATTAATGCCTGTAGCTCAGATACCCTTCTTGCTGAAGTGATTGCAAGCAGAAAAGCAGTTTTCCATGATAAGTATTGTAAGTCTGCTGTTGCTGCTGGTTCGAAAGGAGGGAGTGTCAACTTTTCTAGTACAAAGTTTAAGTCCCATGCTGGCAATGGTGGTTTCCTAGGTGGTTTTACATTTTTAATTCCTCTCAGAAACTGCCTGAGCAGAGGATGTGAGAAGACGGGAGGATCCAAGTTGTATTCTGCTGAAATAGCTGATGCATGAATCTTAATGGAAGAACAGGACAGGCCGTTGTGGAAGAGCTCTGCCAAGTATTCCAGGATGTTGGCTATGTTTACCAGTGACACATTTTCTCCCTTTGCAGTACTCCAAATGTGATATCTTTTCCATTTTGCTGAATAATTTTTTCTTGTTGAGGGTCTGCAAGCCTCCAAGATAATGTCTTTAACCCTTTGAGATAAATCTGGGTTATTTGGTCTTATGCAATGTTCCAGGCAGACAGCTGCAGTGTTTTCAGGTTTGGATGCAGGGTGTTGTAGTTGTTCTGTGTTAACAGTAAGGGAACTAGAGGTAGAGTCCATATTTGTTCCCGAGACATGCTCCTCAGTAGTGGGTACCAATGTTGCCTTGGCCAGTCTGGAGCTATCAGGATGATCCTTGGTCGGTCCTCTTTGATTTTCAATAGCACCTTGTGCATCAAAGGAAGTGGTGGGAATGCATACGCTGTCAGGTTTTTCCAACTGAAAGATAGGGAGTCCACTTTCCAAGCAAGTGGGTGGTACGTCCTTGTGCAAAATTTCTTCAGTTGGTGATGGTGTGGGGATGCAAATAAGTCTATTTCTGGTAGTCCCCACTTTCTTGTAATGGTTTTGAAGATGTCCGGATGCAGCATCCATTCGTGGGCATCCGTGGTAGTTCTGCTTAGTATGTCTGCTAGAATGTTTTCTTTTCCTGGCACAAAAATTGCTTGTAACTGAATGTTGAAGCTCAGGGCCACATTCCAGAGGTCCATTGCCATCCGGCATAGAGGGTACGAATGTGTGCCTCCCTGTTTGTTGATGTACCACATAACTGTGGTGTTGTCTGTCCTTATCAACAGTTGGCCTTGTTGGAGAAATGGTCTGAATGTCTGAATTGCCAGTTTTACTGCCAGCATTTCCTTTTGATTTATGTGTAGGTGCAGCTGGTCTTGAGTCCATAAGCCTTGTATGCATTTGTCCAGCATGTGCGCCCCCCAACCGAGGTCTGAGGCGTCCGTTGTGATGGTCTGTCTTGGTTGAGTGTTGTGGAAGGGCAGTCCTTTGTTTGATTGACAGGCCTGAGCCCACCATTGGAATTCTTGTTTCAGACATGGGATTATTGGAATTTGGGTTTCTAGGCTGTGCTTGTGCTGAGACCATAAATTCCTTAGGTACCACTGTAACTTTCTCATATGCAGTCTGGCATGTGGAACCAATATTATGCAGGATGCCATGAAACCCAAGGCTTGCAGGACTTTTCTTGCTGTTAGCTGGTTCTGCTTTGTTAATGCCAAGAAGTAGAGAGGGAGTTGTTCCTGTTTTTCTACTGTTAGGAAGCCATTTGTTTTGATGTGTCCAGCTCTGCACCCAAAAAGGTTATCCTTTGGGATGGCATCAGCCTTGACTTTTTTATATTGACTGTGTATCCCAGGGCTTGCAGTAGATAAATGACCCTTTTCAAGTCTTCTGTTAGCTTGTTTTTGTTGTCCGCTTGTAACAGGCAGTCGTCCAGGTAAGGGTAGATTTGGATTCCCTGAAGCCTGCAATGAGCAATTACTGATGCCAGGCATTTCGTGAACACTCTGGGCGCAGTAGATAAGCCAAAGGGCAATGCTGAGAATTGATAATGCTCTGATACTGCAAGAAATCTGAGGTATCTTCTGCAATTTGGTCATATGGGGACGTGCAGGTATGCCTCCTTGAGATCTAGAGTTACCAGCCAAGACTCCTTGCCCAACATGGGAAGAAGCTGCTGTAGAGTCAGCATTTTGAATTTTGGAACAATGAGGAATGTGTTTAAAGCGGACAGGTTGAGAATAGGTCTCCATTTGTTTTCTTTTCTTGGTACCAGGAAGAGTCTGGAGTAAAATCCCTGTCCTTGCTCCATAGATGGTACCTTTTCTACAGCTCTCATCCTTAGTAAGTGAGTTATTTGTTTTAGAGCTTCTGCCTTTTGATTTGGAGGTAGGTTTGGCATTCCACTCTTCCTTGGTAGAGTATGGAAGTGAAACCTGTAACCTTGGTCTATTGTCTGCAAAATCCACTTGTCTCCTGTGATGAAATGCCAGTTTACTGAAAATAAGGCTAGCTTCCCGCCTAAGGGTGCTTCTAGTTGTTCCCTGGTAGGCGGTTCCAGAGCCAAGTCACTGTGATTGTCCTGTAGTAGTGGTGGTGGCTGTATCTGTGGCTGTACCTCGCTGGTTGTTACCCTGCCACTGGCGTCCCCTGTGGGCACCTCTGGATTGACTTCTGCCTCTTGAGCGCCTATTCCTGCCTCTCTGAGCTCTGGAGGTGTCTGGAAAGGACCAATTCTTGGAGGGCCAATTCCTGCTAAACCTTGGAGGTTGGACCTGTAAGAAATCTTTCACTGTCTGGACAGATTTTGCCTTCTCTTCCATCTTCTTCAGCACCTGTTGTGCAGGAGAGCCAAACAAATTGATCTTGTCCATGGGAGCATCTAGTAGCTTTGATTTGACATGGTCTGGTAAGGCATGCTCTTTTAACCATGCGTGTCTTCTGATAACTGTGCCAGTCATGGCTGATCTAAAGGAAGCCTCCAGTGCATCATAGCCGCATTTTAAGGAATGGTTACTGACTTGCTGAATGTTATGTACCATTTCCTGAACAGATTTTTTTGTCTAATGGTTCATCCGAGGACAGCTTTTTGGTTAACTGGTCTAACATAAATTCTTGATACTGGATCATGTGGAATTGACAGTTCAAGGCCCTAGCTGAAAGAGTAGCAGAAGTGTAAACTTTTTTACCCCATCTCTCTAAGGACCTGGATTCCCTTTCAGAGGGGAGGAGGTTTTTGGCAGAGGTAGCTGCTACAGCCTTAGGTCCCTGGGAGATAGTCTCGGGATATGCAAAAGGAGCCTTATACAAATGATAATGCGTGTCCGGGACCCTGTAGTACCTATCGGGCTTAGCAGGGGCCGGAGGTAGTGAATCAGGAGCAGTACAAGCATCATTAAATGCATCATCCACAACAGAGAGAACTGGAGGGATGGCTAACGGCCTATGTTGTGGTAAATGCAGAAAAGTTCTAAGCCTTTTTCTAGAGTCTGAAAAATCCTGGCCCTGCCACTGAAATTGTTCCCTCATAGCATGCAAGGTTTCCCCAAAGGAAAATTCCTCAGGCGGAGAGGCAGAAGGAATGGACTCTTCAGCATCAGAGTCTTCATAAGGGGAGAAAGGGCCCTCTGGAGGGTTTGTATTATCTGAATCATCAGAGGAGTCATCTGTAGAAACTGGCTCAGGGGGCTCTGCTCTAGGCCTCTTCTCTGGAGGTGGGTGAGAGGCCCTGTCTGGGTGAGGTTGGGATCCCCGGATCAAAGAAATGAGATCCTCTGCTAGACTAAGCATTTGTGAACTAGAGCTAGGCCTGTGAGAGGGGGTCTTAGCAGGCACAGATTTAGTAGATTTAGCTGCTTTAGCCCTGGCAAAGGCCTTAATAGACATGATTGCAGGTGGCCTAGCAGCTCCACGTGCAGGGGTTGAAATATCCAAGGGAATAGTGTCAGATAATTCCTGGGAAACTGCAAGAGCAGGTGGGATTTCAGAAGCCGATTCCACCAGGTTGGAAGAGGCCTCGGTAGGAGGTAAGTTTTCGGCTGAAGGAAGAACCGCTTGCTCGGTTTCAGCCGAAACCGAGACACTCGGTTGGCTTAACGCGGTTTCGGCGAAACCGCGGACCGCGAGTGTCGGTCCTTTTCCTTGCGCTTTTTAGATATTTGCGTAGTCGGAGGATCCGACGGCATAATGTAAGCAAAATTGGAGCCGAAAAACTCCTCAGCAAATTCCGACCGACGTCTAAGCGTCCGTCGATTAAAAGAAGCACAGGCTAGACAAGCTGCTACGTCGTGGTCTGGGCCTAAACAAGGTAAGCAGTAAGAGTGGAAATCTTTATGAGGTATTTGTTTCCCACAAGTTAAACAGTTATTCACTTTTTCTGACATCGGCTGAGGCAAGAAAGAGTCCCCAACGGGGTACTTAGCTTTTTAGAAGTCTTCGGTAGTAGTAGAAGTATTCGGTAGTAGTAATCTCTGGTTCTGACTGACCGGCACTTGCGAACAGCTTCTGCTTCGGGCGCCACGTGGCAAGAAAGACTGAGGAAAATGGCGTCGGCTGATGCCTTTATACCCGAAGAACTGCAGCTATGACGTCGGGTGAAGTGCGACACCAGCCGAGGCCAGACCCAGACTTTGGAATCCGGCCGACCGAAGGGCTGCCTGACGACAGGACAACCCATTTGTAAGGACTGCAGATGCATCCTTGAAGGACATCAGGGAAAATAGCAAGGGGCCTGTGCTGAGGAAGTAAAAGAAAATCTCTGAGCCTTTTCTTAGATTCTGAATAATCCTGGCTCTACCAATGAAAGTGCTCCCTCATAGTATGCAGGGTTTCCCCAAAGGAGTAATCTTCAGGAGGAGAAGCTGAAGGAATAGATTCTTCAGCATCAGAATCCTCATAGGGAGGAAGGGAGTATTCCAGATCAGAGGAGGAATCAGAGGAAATGGAAACCTGATCTGAAGATTCATATTCTGTCTCTTGTCTAGGCCTCTTATCAGGAGGGGGATGGGAACCCTTGATCAAAGTAATAAGGTCTTCAGCCATTTTGAGCATCTGTTTTTTAGGCATGGAAGTCTGTCCTGGAGAATGCTGTACTTGTTTCTTTGTCTTTAGAGATGCTTTAGTCTTTGGCTTTGAAGCTGAAGATGGCTTTACAAATAACTGTGTAGGTCTGAAAACACCCTCAGAAGCCGGTGCCTGCACAGCGGCTCTGGACCCATCTGAGGGAATAGTTTCTGAGGATCCAATACCTGGAGTTTCCAAAGGCCCAGTCAGCTCCACGAGGGAGTCAGAAGCAGGCTGTGGCTCTGAGGTAGCGGGTGTTAGGGGCTGCGAAAGCGCCTCACTGAGAACCAGTGAACTGATGACTAGCTTAGCGGAAGGCTCATCGTAGGTTTTGGACCTTGGATGCCTGTCCTTGTCTTTATCTTTGCGTTTTTTATAAACTCCGGTCGTCGGCTGTTCTGCCGGCAATGTATAATTGAATCTTCAGCCGAAGTAATAAAAGGCAAAATCGTACTGACGCTTAATAGTGCATTGGTAAAATCTAGCACAAAACCGACAACAAGCAACATCGTGGTCAGGGCCTAGGCAAGGAATAAAGTAAGAGTGAAAATCCTTATGAGGTATTTGCTTCCCACAAAAAATACAACTTAACTTTTTCTGACATCAGTCTGGAGGAAGAAAAGAGTTTCCCCAATGGGGTACTTAGCTTTAATGAAGACTTTGGATCTGAAATTCGAATTCAAAAATCTCAGGAGTCAGCCGACCGGCACTTGCAAACTGCTTTTGCTTCGCGCAGCAAGAAAGACTGAAGAAAATGGCGTTGGCTGCATCTTTTATACCCCTGGCGCACTGATGTCAGGGATGTCAGGGAAGCGGTGACAGCAACCGACGCCGGACCAAGACTTTGGAATTCAGGCCGACTGCGGGTAGCCTGCCAGCAGGATAACCCAAGTGTAATGACTGCAACAGTGAAACACGATGAACATCAAGCCCTTAGCACGTTGCCTGAGGACATGAGGATCTGGTTAGCTAATGGATAATGTGCTACTTCAGATGAGTTGGGGATGGAGGGAGACCTATACCTGGCAAGCAGGGCAACCCTGCACAGGAAAGGGACCCTCCCAGTACTACACAGACTGGCCCAACAGGATCTGCCAATAGCAGGGGAAGCCACTAGTCCAGGTACACGTCCAGCAGCTAGGGTCAGATGTTTTGAATGCAACCAGTGGGGCCATGTGGCATACAGGTGTCCACAGAGGCAAGGTGGGGAACAAAAGATGAGGGAGCCAGTAAGTGGGAAAGACAAAATGCCAATAGTAGGTTGTCTTGACACAACAAGGGTACCAAAAGTACAGTTGTGTACACTTACCATAAATGTAGATATTAGAGTGTATTCACTGTTGCAGTCATTACATTTGGGTAATCTGCTGGCAGGTTGCCCTCAGCCGGCCTGAATTCCAAAGTCTTGGGTCCTGCGTCAGTTGCTGTCTCCTCTTCCATGACATCAGGTCATCAGGGGTATAAAACAAGCAGCAGACACCATTTTCTTTAGTTTTTCTTGCCTCAGATGTCAGGTGCCCCCATAAAGGTAGCAAAGATATATATATATATATAAACTATATATTCATGCATCAATACAAACTTTACCTTTATCTACAAGCAAATACACCACATAGGTTGTAGAAGATAGAGAAGGAAAGATAAACTCCAGAATGAAAGGGGGATGGCGCGCGGGTAACCTGGACTGCAACATTGAATACACTCTAACATCTACATTTATGGTAAGTGTACACAACTATACTATGTTCTTCATGTTTCACTGTTGCAGTTATTACATTTAGGTAGAATCCCAAAGCTATGGATGGGAGCCTGGAGCTAAACAGCAGTAGGTGCGGCTATAAGGCCCTGCAGACCTGCAGTGGCAAAGCCTGCCCTGGACTTAGAGTAGAGAGGCAAATGATCATGCTTTGTAAAGGTGTGAACAGAACTCCAAGTAGCAGCCTCTAGAATGTCTTTGGTTGGTACTCCTCTGAGAAAGGCTGCAGCTCTGGTGGAATGAGACCTAATGCCCTTGGGCACAGGTTTGCCATGGTGTAAGTAGCAGAAACTAATGCAGTGACTTATCCACTTTGAAATAGTCTGCTTTGAAATAGCCTTTCCTTCTGAACCTGTAGCATATGTCACTAATAATTGCTCAGTTTTTCTTAGAGCTTTAGTCCTGCTCAAGTAGAACCTTAGCGGTCTGTGTACGTCCAAGGAATGCAGAATCCTCTCCCCCTTGTTCTGCGGATTTGGATAAAAGGTTGGCAGATGAATAGTTTGGTTAAGAGCCACACTGGAAACCACCTTAGGCATAAATGAAGGATTTTTCCTCAGACACCCTGTCAGGGTAAAATATAATAAAAGGCTCCACAGCCATGAGGGCCTGTAGCTCTGAGACTCTTCTTGCTGAAGTAATTGTCAGTAGCAGAGCTGTTTTTCCATGATAAGAACTTTATAACAGCAGTAGCAGCTGGCTCAAATGGAGGCAGGGTGAGCTTTTCCAACACATAATTGAGGTCCCATGCAGGTAATGGTGATCTTCTTAGGAGGCCTTAAATGTTTGGCTCCTCTAAGATACTGCTTTAGCAAAGGATGAGAAAAGATTGGTGGCTCTGTATTGTAATGAGCTGAAATGGCAGAGGCATGGATTTTAACTGATGAGAAAGATTTGCCTTTATCAAGCATCCCAGTCAAGTATTGTAATATCTGAGGAATGTTTGGTTGTGCTTGATTCCAAGCACAGAATCTCTTCCATTTATCAGCGTAAGATTTTCTAGTACTAGGCCTTCTGGCTTCCAAAATGACAACCATCACAGCTTTACTGAGAGGTGTTGTTTGTATAACTACATGATCAGCCATGCTGCCAGGTTCAGTGTCTGGAGTTGATTGTGCAGGATCTGATTGTTTTGCTGGGACAGTAGCTGAGGTAAGGTCCAAGCTGGGTATTGAGACAAGTTCCTTAGGATTGGGTACCAGTACTGGAGGGGCTAGTCCGGGGCAATAAGTATCATCTTTGGTTGCTCTTGTCTGAATTTTAGTAGGACCCTGGGAAGAAGAGGCAGAGGAGGAAATGCGTAAACTGATTCCAACTGAAGGATAGGGCGTCCACTTTCCATGCTTGTCTGTGAGAAGTCCTTGAGCAGAATCTTTTCAATTGACAATTTTGAGGAGAGGCAAATAGATCTATGTCCGGGCTGCCCCATTTCTTTATCATCATGCTGAAGACTTGTGGATCTAGTTTCCACTCATGAGGGTCCATAAGGTTTCTGCTTAAAACATCTGCCAGAGTATTTTATTTTCCTGGCAGGAATTGAGCTTGAAGATTTATTTGGTAAGTCAAAGCTGTGTCCCACAGTGCCATGGCTAATCTGCAAAGGGGGTATGAGTGCGTGCCCCCCTGCTTGTTTATATACCACATAACTGTGGTGTTGTCCATCTTTATCAGTAGTTGTCCTGGATCAAGTAAGTCCTTGAAGGCTGTCAGGGTATTTTGCACAGCTAGCATTTCTTTTTGGTTTATATGTAAATGCATTTGTTTTGGGGTCCATATGCCTGAATGCATCTTCCCGCCACGTGGGCCCCCCAGGCATAATCTGATGCATCTGTTGTTAAGGTTTGGCTGGCAGGGGGTAGAGTGAAGGCCCATCCCATGTTTTGGTGACATGCCTTTGCCCACCTTAGAAACTCCTGTTGTAGGCAGGGAATGAGAGGAATCATAGTTTCCAGACTGTGACAATGTTGACTCCATAAACTTTTTAGGTACCATTGAAGTTTCCTCATATGCAGTCTTGCATATTGAATTAGTAAGATGCAGGATGCCATGAAGCCCAAAGCCTGCTGAGTTTGTCTTGCAGATAACTGGGTTTTTGTTGCCACCAGTTTGAAGTAAGTAGTCAGTTGCCTTTGTTTGTCTGGCGTGAGGTAAGCCATCTGGGCAGTTGTATTCAAGCTTGCACCCAGGAATGTTATCTTTTGAGAGGGTACCAGTTGTGATTTATTTTCCTTTATTGCGTACCCTAGGCATGTTAGAAGCCTTTTCACAAACGCCAGGTATTGAAGAAGAATGTCCTTGTTCTCTGCGTGAATGAGACAGTCGTCCAAGTAAGGATATATTTGTATACTTCTTTGTCTGCAAAAAGCAATTACTGGTGCCAGGCACTTTGTAAAGACCCTGGGCGCAGTAGATAAGCCAAAAGGCAGTGCAGAGAATTGGTAATGCATTAAGCCAGCCTTGAATCTGAGGTATCTTCTGCACAATTGTCTTATTGGGACATGCAGGTATGCTTCTTTTAGGTCTAATGTCACCAGCCAAGCATTCTTGCTCAGCATGGGCAGAAGCTGCTGCAAAGTCAGCATTTTGAAATTTTGGAATGTCCAGGTGTGTGTTCAAAATCGACAAATCCAGTAGTGGCTGCAACGCCTTGTCCTTTCTGAGTAAAAACCTTGTCCTTTTTCCTGTTCTGGTACTGGCTGAATGGTCCCCATATCCATGAGGGACGTAACCTGTTTCTGTGCCTCTGCCCATTGATTTTTTGGCAAATCCATAGGTTTATAGATTAGTACTAAACTAACTGCTCTTGCGAGCCATTTTAAGCCTAGCCAATGATCCCTTGTGAGACTCAAACCGTGCACCTTGTGTTTGTAAGGCAAACACCTTAACCATTAGGCCACCCTCCCAACCAAGACATTCGGCCAACCATTTGCCATTGGCAGAGTATGGAAATGGAATCTGTATCCCTGTGATACTATGTTTAGCACCCACTTGTCTTGGGTTATTAACTGCCAATTTTGAGCAAAAGTGCTAATTTTCCCCTAAGGGTGCTGCCAAAAGCTAAGTGCTTGGTGAAGGCAGAGGGAAGTCATTGGGACTGTTTTCTGTAGGTTTGTGCTTTATCTCCTCCAGATTTGGAGGTAGAAGCACCCCATTGCATTGACCTGTAAGAATCTTGTGCCTGGTATCTGGAACCCTTAGGGTGTCTGGATTTGCCCCTTTGAGCTCTGACACAGGAAAGGACCAATTTTGTGTAGGCCAGTGTCTACTGAATCTTGGTGGCTGCACTTGTAAGAAGTCTTTTACAGTTTGCATAGACTTAGCTTTGTCTTCCATTTTCTTTAAAACCTCTTCTGCCTTAATACCAGAGTATCATGCTGTAAAGGTGCATCCAGTAATTTAGCTTTAACATGATCAGGCAAGTTTTGCTCTTTTAGCCAGGCATGCCTCTCTCTGATCACAGATCCAGTAACTGCGGCCCTGCAGGAGGCCTCTAAGGAATCAAAACCACATTGCAAAGTATGCTTTCCAACCTGTTCAGCTGCATGCAATAATTCCTGCAATTCTTTTTTCTGCACATTCAGAAATCAACTTAATTTTCTGTTTCAGCAATCCCATAACATGTTGTTGATACTTGAGCATATGAAACTGGCAGTTTAAGGCCCTAATCTCTGTCAGAGGGGGTAGGACTTTTTTGCTGTTGAGGCCTTAACTCCCTTTGGTGCCTGTGAAATAGTTTCAGGATCAGCAGCAGGGTTTCTAAATAAAAATTTGTGAGAGTCAGAGACCCTGTAATATCCGTCAGGCTTGCTGGGAGCTGGAGGTAAGGAGTCAGGGGTCAAGCTTGACTCCGAAAACACATCATCCACAATGTCTAAAACAAGGGGTATGACTAAAGGCCTGTGCTGAGGGAGGAGGAGGAAATCCCTGAGCCTCTTTTTTGATTCTGAGAAATCTTGACTCTCACAGTGAAAATGCTCCCTCAAAGTATGCAAGGTTTCTCCAAATGAATAATCCTCAGGCCTTGCAATGTAGGGTCTGCCTAGCCTCACAGGCTAGGAGACAAGCATCCTCCCAATCGGTTTGATATAAAAATGTTGAGGCCTGAATACACCCTCAAAAGCTGGTGCCTGTTCAGCGGCTCCGGGCCCATCCGAGGGAGATACATCTGTGGATCCAATACTTTGAGTATCTCGTGGCGTGCCGGACTCCACATGGGTCACCGTAGGGGCCTGCGACTCAAAAGTAGTGGGTATCAGGGGCTGCGAAAGCTTCTCACTGAGTACCGGCAACTGGCTTAGGAGAAGCTTCATCGGTTTTGGACCTCGACTGTCCATCTCTGTCCTTTTCTTTGTGTTTATGTACTCCGGTAGTCGGATTGCTATCCAACGACATTTCTGGGTAGTTAAATCTGTTTCCAAAATACTTTCAGGCAAAAATATACTGATGCTTAATAGTGCGTTGGTTAAATCTAGCACAAAACTGACAGCCAGGAACGTTGCGATCACGGCCTAGGCAAGGAATACATTATAAATGGAAATCCTTATGAGGTATTTGCTTCCCACAAGTAATACAATTATTAACTTTTTCTGACATCGGTATGGAGCAAGAAAAAAGTTTCCTCAACAGGGTACTTAGCTTTAGTGAAGACTTCGGTTCTGAAACTCAAACTCGAATATTTCAGGAGTTGGCCGACCGGCACTTGCGAAATGCTTCTGCTTTGGGAGCCACACGGCAAGAAAGACTGGAGAAAATGGTATCGGCTGCTTGTTTTATATCCCTGATGACCTGACACCATAGAAGAGGTGATAGCAACCGACGCAGGACCCAAGACTTTGGAATTCAGGCCGACTGAGGGCAACCTGCCAGCAGATTACCCAAATGTAATGACTGCAACAGTGAAACACGAAGAACATCTACCATCCTGCAGATGTCCTGATAGGGAAGGATTTGGATGAGGCAGTACCATGTGCTTATGCAGTTACACACAGTGAGGCTAGGAGACAAGCATGTGGGTCTGGAAGCCTGAGGGAGACCCAGACAGACTGCATACTTGCAGCCAGGACTGGTGAGGTGGTTACTTCAAGGAGGGAGCTACTCTGTAGCAGTGAGACTGAAGGTGAGCCACAGCTGCTTTTGGGAACTGATGATACCTTGGATAGAATGACTGCAAAGGTAGAGGTGAGTAGTAGTACCCAGGCTGACAGTGAGGCACCACTGTCAGAGGATGCCAGACTTCCTCTGGAAGGGGAGCTGGGGAAGGTTACAAGGAGAGAGTTGAGACAGGCTCAGCTCTCAGACCCTACATTGCAAGGCCTGAGGCAGGTAGCAAGGGAGGCACCTGATTCTCAAGGAAAGAGAGAATCTGTTTACTGGGACAAAGGGTTCCTATACAGAGAGTGGACCCCTGAGGGAGGGCTAGAAGGTGAGAGAGTACAGCAGTTGGTAGTGCCTAGAGCTTACAGTCTGGTGCTTTTAGCCATAGCCCATGATATTCCCTTTGCAGATCATATGGGCATAAAACATACAGGCGTATTATGCAGAACTTCTATTGGCCTGGAATTTCCAGAGACGTAACAGGGTACAGCAGGACCTGTGAGCAGTGCCAAAAGGTAGGCAAGGCAGGAGACAAGATGAGAGCTCCTTTGATGCCTTTGCCTGTGATTGAGGAGCCATTTCAGAGGGTAGCTATGGATATTGTGGGTCCTCTGAGTACCCCAAGTTCCACAGGGAAAAAAGTACAGTTGTGTACACTCACCATAAATGTAGATGTTCGAGTGTATTCACTGTTGCAGTCATTACATTTGGGTAATCTGCCGGCAGGTTGCCCTCAGTTGGCCTGAATAACAAAGTCTTGGCTCCTGCGTCAGTTGCTGTCTCCTCTTCCATGACGTCAGGGGTATAAAACATGCAGCCAATGCCATTTTATTCAGTTTTTCTTGCCCCAGATGTCAGGCACCCCCAAATGGGGAGCAAAAAAAAAAAAAAAAAAAAAAAAATATATATATATATATATATATAAATGCAGTTTTAGCAACATAAACTTTACCTTCATCTAAAAGCAAATACACCACAAAAGCTTTAGTGTATAGTGAAGGAAAGAAAAGGTATAGAAAGGGGGGGGGTGGATAACCCGGACTGCAACAGTGAATACACTGGAACATCTACATTTATGGTAAGTGTACACAACTGTACTATGTTCTTCGTGTTTCACTGTTGCAGTCATTACATTTGGCTAGAATCCCAAGGCTATGGATGGGAGGATGGAACTAAACAGCAGTAGGAGCGGCCATAAGGCCCTGCAGAACTGCAGTGGCAAAGCCTGCCTTGGATTTGTAGAAGAGAGGCAAATGATAATGCTTTGTGAAGGTATGAACAGAGCTCCAAGTAGCAGCTTCTAGAATGTCTTTAGTTGGAACCCCTCTGAGAAAAGCTACTGAAGTAGAGGCAGCCCTGGTGGAATGTGATCTGATCCCCTTGGGCACAGATTTGCCATGGTGCAAGTAGCAGAAATGAATGCAGTGGCTTATCCACTTAGAAATAGTCTTTGATATAGCCTTCTCCTCTGACCCTGCAGCAAATGCTACCAGTAGCTGCTCAGACTTTAAGAGATTTGGTCCTGTTTAAGTAGAATCTTAGTTGTCTGTGTACGTCCAATGAATGCAGAATCCGCTACCCCTTGTTCTTCAGATTTGGATAAAATGTTGGCAGGTGAATGGTCTGGTTAAGAGCCACACTGGATACCACCTTAGGCATAAAAGAAATATTGGTCCTAAGGGACAACCTGTCTGGGTAAAATGTAATAAAAGGCTCCATAGCCTTGAGAGCTTGTAGTTCTGAAACCCTTCTTGCTGAAGTGACTGCCAAGAGAAAAGCTATTTTCCAAGATAGAAATTTTAGAAATTTTATATCCGCAGTAGCTGCTGGTTTAAAAGGAGGCAGGGTGAGTTTTTCCAGCACAAAATTGAGGTCCCATGCAGGAGTTGGTGATCTTCTGGGAGGCCTTAAATTTTTGGCCCCTCTAAGATACTGTTTACGCAGAGGATAAGAAAAGGGGAGGCTCTGTGTTGTAATGAGCCGAGATGGCAGAGGCATGGATTTTTACTGAAGAAAAAGATAGGCCCTTGTCAAGCATCTCAGTCAAATATTGTAAAATCTGAGGAATATTGGGCTTTCTTCAGAAACATAAGCACCACGAAATTCAAAGGAAGACACAGAAGTAGCTGACATCCATCTTTATTCTTTCCATCCTGGTACCTCGGCTATTCGCCTTCAATGGGACATACTTTAACATTTTCAGAGTTCTTTTATATATGCATTAATTGATTAATTAGGCATAATTAAATCAATTAAACCACATAATGTCAAACATTTAACTCATTCACCACTGAAACCTATTCCAAGGAAAGAAACATTTCCATTATTTAACAATTTAAAATTCATTTTTTTTTTTTTCTTCACTTACAAAAATTTCTAAATATTAGTTACACAATATATAAATATAAATAAACTAAACACTCCAAATTTAATTAGATAAATTTCCTTAAACAATTAATTCTTAACATTTAAACATTATGTATGAATGTAACAACCTATTACTTATTTTAACTTATACAAAACTTCATTCTAAACATGTATTACATCACAAATATAAGTTAAATTTTATTTTAAATTTCCAAATTCATTCCATTAGGGAATAAAGTATGATACTCAATAATCATCCTCTGTTCTAACTTACTTAATGCTGCTTTGTAATTTCCTTTACTAAAATGGGGCCTGGCTAGAACACTAAACCTAAAACTATCATTCTCACCATTATGTGTGCTACAAAAATGTGCAGCTACAGGGCTCTCTAGATTACCCCTCCTTATGTCACCCAGGTGTTCCAAAATACGAATCTTAATTTGTCTAGTAGTTTGCCCAATATACCATTTTGCTGGAACACAATCACAACCTAATATGTATACAACACCTGTTGACCTACAATCAAACCTTTCAAAAGCAGTGTACCTCTTTCCATTTATTTTCACCCCGTGCATATTTTTAGTTTTATTGCAGACAGAACATCTCCCACAGCTATACATCCCTATCTTATCATCTATTTTAACTTCAACTTTCCTATTCAAAATCTCTTTTAAATTAGGATACCTTTTATAGGAAAAGGTGATGTGTTTGGGAAAAAGGTGACCTATTACAGGATCTTCACTCACCACAGGCCACAAATCTCTAATAATTTTTCCATAATGTTTGAAAAGTTCGAATACTTAGATACAAAAAACAACTTGTTTAACTCTGACGCATTTTCAAACTCAGATGCATGCTTATGCCCTCTTCTCCCAAAAATTTTTTTTATTTTTACACAATCTGTGTTTTATAGATTGAAGCTTGTCATGCTCGTATCCACGTGAATATAATCTATCCAAAATTTCATCACACACCTCCTCCCATAGATTTTTGTTGGAAGTATTCCTTAAATTCCTTTTAAATTCTCCTTCCGGTATAGCCTTAATCAAATGTAATGGGTGCATGCTGCTGGCATGTAGAAAATTATTTACTGAAGTGGGTTTTCTATATGTTTTATGCTCAACTAAACCATTTACCCCCACATAAAATTCTACATCAAGAAAAGGAATTCAAAATTCAGATACGTGTGCCTCAAATTTTAAACCATGGTTGTTATTGTTTAAACTCACCATAAATTCATCAAAGAGACTCATATCTCCTTTGCACACAAAAATCAAATCATCAATATAACGTTTAAAAAAAACAACATTAACAAAAAATGTGTTCTGAAACAAATTCCTTTTCAAACTCTCCCATATAGATCACTGCATAACTGGGAGCAAAAGCAGCACCCATGGCTGTTCCTTTTGTCTGCAAAAAATATTCTTTTTTCCACGTGAAGTAATTATGTGTTAAACTAAACTCAAGCAAACTTAATATAAATCTAGTGTATGGCCCTTCTCCCATCATTTTGTACACTGCTTCCAAGCCCCATCTAGTCTTAATGTTGGTATAAAGTGATACAACATCAACACTGGCCCAATAATAATTCTCTTCCCATTTGAGTGCCTTTAAAGCCAAACAAACATCCTGAGTATTCTTAACATGAGATTGAACCTTAGGCAAAAATTTCTTTAAATGATGGTTTGCTTTTTGGAGGTGTATTGTTTCTGAAGAATATTGGGCTTTGCTGTGCCTGTTCCTTGTACTTGGTTTGAAGCACAGAATCTCTTCCATTTATCAGCATAAGAGTTTCTAGTACTAGGCCTTCTGGCTTCCAAAATGACATCCATCACAGATTTACTACTGAGAGGTGGTGTTTGAATAATTAATTGATCAGCCATGCTGCAACATTCAGAGTTTGGAGCTGAGTGTGCAGAATTTGACTGTTCTGCTGAGACAGTAGATGAGGTATTTGAGGCAAGTACCATGGAGGAAGTTGAGACATATTCCTTAGAAGTGGGTACCAGTGCTGGCGAGGCCAGTCCGGAGAAACTAGGATCATTTTCGTTTTTTCCTGTCTGACTTTTAGTAAGACCTAAGTAGAGTAGAGTAGAGGCAGAGGGGGAAAGGCATAGACTGATAGGTTTTTCCAACTGAAGGATAGGGCATCCACTTTTCATGCTTTTTTGTGATGAGTTCTTGTGCAGAATTTGTCCAAGTGATAATTTTTGGGAGAGGCAAATAGATCTATGTCTGGGCTCCCCTATTTCTGTGTTAACATGCTGAAGATTTGTGGATCCAGTTTCCATTCGTGCGGGTCCATAAGATTTCTGCTTAGGTCATCTGCCAGAGTATTTTGTTTTCTGGCAGGAACTGAGCTTGAAGATGTATTTGGTAAGTCAAAGCTATGTTCCACAAGGCCATGGCTAGTCTGTAAAGGGGGTAGGAATGTGTACCCCCCTGCTTGTTTATGTACCACATAACCGTGGTGTTGTCCATCTTTATCAGTAGTTGTCCTGGATGAAGTAAGTCCTTGAAGGCTGTCAAAGCATTCTGAACAGCTAGCATCTCTTTCTGGTTGATACACAGATGCATATGGTTTGGGCTCCATTTGCCCTGAATGCATCTCCCTGCCAGGTGGGCCCCCCCAAGCCTAGTCTGATGCATCTGTATTTATGGTTTGGGTGGCAGGGGGTAGAGTGAATGACAAGTCCCTTGTTCTGGTGACATGTCTCTGCCCACCAAAGAAACTCCTGTTGTAGGCAGGGAATGAGAGGAATCATTTCCAGACTGTGACAATGTTGACTCCATAAACCTTTTTGGTACCATTGAAGTTTCCTCATATGCAGTCTCACATATGGAATTAGTAGAATGCAGGATGCCATGAACCCCAAAGCCTGCAGAATTTGTCTTGCAGATAACTGGGTTTTTGTTGCCATTTGTTTGAAGTATGTTGTCAGTTGCCTTTGTCTGGCGTAAGGTAAGCCATCTGGGCAGTTGTATTCAAGCTTGCACCCAGGAATGTAATTATTTGAGGGGGTAACAGTTGAGATTTCTTTTCATTTATTGTGTAACCCTAGGCATGCTAGAAGCCTTTTTACAAATGCCAGATGTTGAAGAAGAGTGTCCTTGTCCTCTGCTTGAATGAGACAGTCGTCCAGACAAGGATAAATTTGAATGCTTCTTTGTCTGCAGAATGCAATTACTGGTGCCAGGCACTTTGTAAAGACCCTGGGCGCAGGAGATAAGCCAAAGGGCAGTGCAGAGAATTGGTAATGCAAAAAACCTGCCTTGAAGCGGAGGTATCTTCTGCATGATTCCCTTATTGGGGTATGCAGGTATGCCTCAAGTCTAGAGTTACTAACCAAGCATTCCTGCCTAGCATGGGCAGTAGCTGTTGTAAAGTCAGCATTTTGAATTTTGGAATTCCAGGAACGTGTTCAAATTCGATAAGTCCAGTATTGGATGCCATGAATTGCCTTTTCTGGGTACCAGGAAAAGTCTTGAATAAAAACCTTGTCCTTTTTCCTTTTCTGGTACCGGATGAATAGCCCCCATATCCATGAGGGACATAACTTGTTTCTGGGCCTCTGCCCACTGATTTTGTGGCATTTCTGGCCATCCGTTTGGAATTGGCAAAGTATGGAAATGAAATCTGTACCCCTGGGTACTATGTTTAATACCCACTTGTCCTGGGTAATTAACTGCCAATTTTGAGCATGAAGTGCTAGTCCCCCCCCCCAAGGGGGCTGCCAAAAGATAAGTAGTTGGTGATGGTAGAGGAAAGTCATTGAAACTGCTTACTGTAGGGTTGTGCTTTGTTTCCTCCAGATTTGGAGGTGGAGGCACCCCATTGCTTTGACCTGTAATAACCCTGTAATTGGTATCTAGAGCCTTTTGAGCACCTGAATTTGCCTTGAGAGGCTCTGTTGGACACAAGAAAGGACCAATTTTTAGTAGGCCAATGCCTACTGAACCTGGGTGGCTGCACTTGTAAAAAACCTTTCACAGTTTGCATAGATTTAGCTGTGCCTTCCATTTTCTTTAAAACCTCTTCTGCCTTATTACCAGAGTATCATGCTGTAAAGGGGCATCCAAAAGTTTAGCTTTAACATGATCAGGCAGATTTTGCTCTTTGAGCCAGGCATGCCTTCAATCACAGATCCAGTAACTGCGGCCCTGCAAGAGGCCTTAAAGGAATCAAAGCCACATTGCAAAGTATGATTTCCATCCTGTTCTGCTGCATGCAATAATTCCTGTAATTCTTTATTTTCCACACACGTCAACATAATTTTCTGTTTCAATAAGCCCATAACATGCTGCTGATATTTAAGCATATGAAACTGGCAGTTTAAGGCCCTAATTGCCAAGGTTGCAGACGTATAAACCTTCTTTCCCCATCTATCCAGTGCTCTGGAATCTATCAGAGGGGGTAGGATTTTTGGCTGTAGAGGCCTTTGCACCTTTGGGACCCTGTGAGATGGTCTCAGGATCAGCAGCAGGATTTTTGAATAGAAATTTGTAGGAGTCAAGAACCCTGTAATATCTGTCTAGCTTACTAAGAGCCAGAGGTAGGGAATCAGGAGCCATGCTTGATTCCGAAAACACATCAACAATGTCTAATACAGGAGGTATTGTCAAAGGCCTATGCTGAGGAAGAAATCCCTATGCCTCTTTCTTTTTTGATTCTGAGAAATCCTGACTCTCCCAATGAAAATGTTCCTTTAAAGTATGCAAGGTATCTTCAAAAAGAATAATCCTCAGGGGAGATGCAGATGGGATGGATTCTTCTGCATCTGAATCCACATAGAGTGGAATAGAAAATTCCTGATCAGAAGATTCATAATCAGTGTCTTGCCTAGGCCTCTTAGCAGGGGGGTTGGGAACCCCTGATCAAGGTAATTAAGTCCTCAGCCATTTTGATCATCTGTTTTTTAGGCATAGGGGCCTGAGCACGTAGCTCATGCGTCGGTTTTTTAGACTTAGATGTTTTTTATCTTGTTTTTGAAGCAGGCGGTTTTATATAAAAATGTTGAGGCCTGAAAACACCCTCAGAAGCCAGTGCCTGCTCAGTGGCTCCGGACCCATCCAAGGGAGAGAGACATCCGCAGGTTCAATACTCTGAGAATCTCGAGGCATACCGGACTCCGCATGGGTCTCGGTAGAGGCCTGCGACTCAAAAGTAGTGGGTATCAGGGGCTGCGAAAGCACCTCACTGAGTACTGGCAACTGGCTTAGGAGAAGCTTCATCGGTTTTGGACCTCACGGTGTCTGTCTTTCCTTGCATTTTTTGTGAACTCCGGTAGTTGGATTGCTAACCGACGATGTTTCAGTGTAATTAAATCTGGATCCAAAATATTTTGAAGCAAAAATATACAGACGCTTAATAGTACGTTGGTTAAATCTAGCACAAAATCGACAGCAAGGCACGTTATGATCTGGGCCTAGGCAAGGAATACAGTACAAATGAAAATCCTTATGAGGTATTTGCTTCCCACAAGTAATGCAATTATTAACTTTTACTGACATCGGTAAGGAGCAAGAAAAAATTTCCCCAACGGGGTACTTAGCTTTAGTTGAAGACTTCGGTTCTGAAACTGGAATGCGAAAATTTCAGGAGTCGGCCGACCGGCACTTGCAACTGCTTCTGCTTCGGGCACCGCACAGCAAGAAAGACTGAATAAAATGGTGTCGGCTGCATGTTTTATACCCCTGACAACCTGACATCATGGAAGAGGAGACAGCAACCGACGCAGGACCCAAGACTTTGTTATTCAGGCCGACTGAGGGCAACCTGCCAGCAGATTACCCTAATGTAATGACTGCAACAGTGAAACATGAAGAACACTGGGGTAAGGTACATTCAGACCTAACCCTCTCAAGCAGTGTTTCTAAAGGGTCTCTTGAAAAACTAGCTTGAGTTCTCCGGGGGGGGGGGGTGAAGACTGCCAGCCTAGCCAGATAGAATTTTATAGATAATGCTATAATTTGTAAATATTAATGCAAACCACAGGCTTGTTTGTCTTAAATGATAAAAATACAGTTAAATGTGGAACTGAAAACAAAATGCAACAGTGCAATCTGCTGTAAGGAAGCTAAATCAAGCATTTTATGACTGTCTTTGATCTTTAATGTTGGCTCCCGGTCTAGGTGAAGACATTCTTTCTATTGTTTTAATCAGGAATTAAATTGCTAGATTTAAACATGCAAATGTATTTTTATTGTTCTGCTTCCTGATCAGCTGCAAGATAACACAAGGAGATGTTAAGAATGTAAATGTAGTTTCTGTTAGCCTGGGAACCCAGTGAAGTGTGAAGAAGGATGCAATGGAAACCAGGAATATGATTTTAAAAACAGAGAGAATCAGAGATTATCAAGCATTTCTGTCTTGACCATCCAACTCATCAGCACTCTGCCTGTGTTCTAGATTTAAGTTATTTTAGAAGTGTGTTTTCTTTTAGAAATAGCTAGAAACTAGAACAATTAGACTAAGTGTTTTTCTGTGATGTCAGAACTGTACTACTGAATTATTTTAAGTATTTCGCTGTGATCTCTGAATTCTTGACTAGCACCGTGTAGTAAAAAATATTGTCTTGCGTTTTATTTATTATTAAATATTTTTAAACCCTTTTAACTATGGCTGTTTTGTGTACAGATAAGTTAAGCTCTAAGAGTACACTGCATGTATATAGGAATCCTGTATCAAGTCACTCTAATAAGCCTCGACTGTTTAGTTATACTACCAATTGGATAATAATATTGCACAATAATTGGACACCCTTTAAAGGCCTTTGAGTAGCTGATAAATATTAGCTGGGTGGTGGCAGTGATTTCTACCTAATAGTCTGGGTAAAGGAGGCACAGCTGGAGAACATGTGCCAGCCTTCCCCAGGAGTGTCTGTGTGGTTGTACAAATCTCTTATCTCAAAGTGTGTGTGTGTGTGTGTGTGTGTGTCAGCTACTTGGGCAGGGACACGAAGCACTGGTTGGATAGAAAAGGTGCTGGATATTTTAGCTTGCCGAGATCTGGACCCTATAACTGTGCCAATGGGGAGTCTTATTGGGAAATGGAGAGCAAGGGAGCAACCAGCCCTGGACTGACTGTGATCTCTGTGTGCTCTTAAGGGAAATTGCACTTTACTGTGTGTATTTGTTATTCTTTACTTCTATACGAGTAGCCCCTCACTGGTGTTACTGGTGAGGATTGAGGCTTGATTGTTGGGCCAGGGCATGGGTGGGTGTCACATGGGGATGTGCAGATAGGCTTCTTTTAAATCTAGGGTGACTAACCAGGCATCCTTGGCTACCATACGAAGAAGCTGTTGCAGGGTAAGCATTTTGAATTTTGGTAACACCAGGAAGGTGTTGAGAATTGAAAGATCCAGGATTAGGCACCAAGAGCCTTCTATCCTGGGTACCAGGAAGAGTCTGGAGTAGAATCCTTGACCCCTCTGTTCTACTGGAACCAGCTGAATAGTTCTAATATTGAGCAGGAAACGTACTTGGTCTTGGGCCTCTGCCCACTGGTTTGGAGGAAGGTCTGGAAACCCACTTGGGGTTGGCAGTGTATGGAAATACAATTTGTAACCCTAGGATACAATGTTGAGGGCCCACCGGTTCTGAGTGATGGCCATCCAGTTTTTTGCATGGAAGGCAAGTTTTCCTCCTAGGGGCACAAGCAAAATGGCAGGGCTGGGTGAGTGGAGTAAACAAGTCATTGTGAGATTTTTCCATAAGGAGGTGACTTACCATTCCCTGTTTTAGGGGTGGGGGCACTCCATTGCTTAGAGCTCTGCATACCCTGAGACTGTAGTCTGGGTGGTGTTTCCTCTGGGTCTGGTTTGAGAAGGCTTTCAGGGGGCTGGAAAGGATCAGTGTTTGGAAGGGCAATACCTACTGAATCTAGGGAGCTGCACTTGAAAGAATTCTTTAACAGTCTGCATAGACTTAGCATTTCCTTCCATCTTTTTAAGAACCTCTTCTGCTTTGGTGCCAAACAGTTCTTATTCAAAGGAGCATCAAGTATCTTTGATTTGACATGATCTGGCTAGGTCTGCTCTTTCAGCCAAGCATGTCTTCTCAGTACAGAGCCAGCGACTGCTGCCCGGCAAGATGCTTCTAGGGCATCAAAGCCACAGTGCAACGTATGCTTGCTGAGTTGGCTTGCAGATTGCATAAGCTTCTGCAATTCTTTATTTTCTGTATGGTCTGGAAAGGTTGCCACTTTTTATTTAATAAGTTCCATAATATGTTGCTGGTACTTCAGCATGTGAAATTGACAATTCAATGCCCTAATAGCAAGAGTTGCAGAGGTATATACCTTCTTACCCCATCTGTCCAAAGCTCTGGAATCCCTGTCCAAAGGGGTGGGATTCTTGGCTGTAGTAGCCTTGATACCTTTAGGCCCCTGGGAAAGTATCTCTGGGTCAGCAGTAGGATTCTTGAAAAGAAATATGCGAGTGTCAGGTACTCTGTAGTACCTGTCTGGTTACCTAGAGGCAGGAGGTAAAGTGTCAGGAGTAAAAACATCATCCACAACATCCAGGATGGGGTATAGCTAAAGGCTTATGCTGAGGCAACTCTAGAAATTCTCTGAATCTGTTTTTGGACTCAGGATAGTCTTGGCATTCCCAGTGGAAATGCTCTCTTAAGGTATGCAAGGTTTAACCAAAAGAAAAATCCTTGGGAGGGGAGGCAGAGGGAATAGATTCCTCTGCATCTGAATCCTCATAAGCAGATAAGGGCATATTTTCCTAATCAGAAATCTCAGTCTCAGACTCCTGGTCTGTAGAAGCTGAAGGGGACTGGACTCCATCTCTTAGCAGGGGAAGGCCGACTTTCCCCTAATCAGCATAATAAGGTCTTCGGCCATTCTAAGCATTTGTTTTTGTGGCATGGGAGCAGGCGCATGCGCTTTTGTTTTTGTGGCATGGGAGCAGGTGCATGCGCTTTGGTAGTCAGTTTTCTAGGCGTAGTGCATACTCTGGGCCTAAGAAACTCTCTAGTTTTGGTTAAAAGAGAGGTCGGTTTGATTCGAACATCAGTTGAGTGAAGAACTGCCTCAGAAGCTAGTGCCTACACAGCGACTCTGGACTTATCCAAGGTATAGACATCTGCAGGTTCCATAGTCAGAGTGTCTCATGGCATACTGGACTCCGAATGGGCCTCGGTAGAGGACTGCGAATCCACTGAAGCGGGTGTCAGGTGCTGCGAAAGCGCCTCACTGAGTACTGGCAGACTGGCAACTAGCTTATCGGAAGCGTCGGTGGCAGTTTGGGACCTATGCGGTCTGTCTCTGTCTTTATCTTTACTTTTTTTGGAATACTGGTAGTTGGATGGCTTACCAAAGCCATTTCAGAATATGGAGATCAAGAGCAAAAGAATTAAGCGACAAAGAGCCCGACGTCAAATGGTTCGGGTGTTAAACAAGACACAAAACTGACAGAGAGGGACGTTGTGGTGTGGGCCTAAAACAGGTGGCGCAGTAAGAATGAAAATATCTGAGGTATTTGCTTTCCACAGGCAAGAAAATTGTTAACTTTTTCTGACATTGGTTAGTGCAACAAAAAAGGATCCCTAACAGGGTATTTCACTTTAGAAGACTTCAGGATTATTCAATTTGTAAATGAAAATTCAGGTAGTGGCCAACCGGCACTTGCGAACTGCTTCTGGCTCCTCGGCAAGAAAGACTGATGTAATGGCGTCGGCTGCCTGTTTTTATGCCCGTCAGTCCGGAAGCGATAGCATCTGACGTAGAAATACTAAGTCTCTGGTATTTGGGCCAACTGAGGGCTACCTGCAGGCAGATAAAACAAGTGTGATGACTGCAACAGTGAAACATGAAGAACATTTGTGCCCATGGGCTGTACACATGCAGAGATATCACAGTTTGTTTAGGACGAAGATTATGAAAATTATGAATTTTTTTCATATGTCAGTAAATAACTTTGCAAGGGAACATGTCAATGTGCTAAATAATACCTCATTTTGAAGACTGTTAGTCCTTACAATGTCGTAAAAGAACTGTGCCCATGGGCTGTACAAATGCACAGATATCAGTTTGTTTAGGACATAGGTTATGGAAATTATAAATTTATTTCATATTTTGGTAAATAACTTTGCTAGGGAGCATGTAATTGTGCCACCTGATACCTCATTTTGAAGACAGTGTTAGTCCTTACAAGATGATAAAAGAACTTGTGTCTGTATGCTGTACACATGTACAGATATCACAATCTGTTTAGGACAAAGGTTATGAAAATTATGATTTTTTTTCATATTTTAGCAAACAACTTTGCAAGGGAGCATGTCAATGTGCTAGGTTACACCTCATTTTGAAGACAAGTTTTAGTCCTTTACATCATGGTAAAAGAACTGTGCTTGTATGCTGCACACATGTACAGATATAGTTTTAGGACGAAGGGTAAGAAAATTATGAATTTATTTTCATATTTTGGTAAATAACTTTGCAAGGGGGCATGTCATTGTGCTAAGTAATACCTCATTTTGAAGAGTGTTAGTCCTTTACATGGTAAATGAACTGCGCCCTTGAGCTCTACACATGTACAGATATCAGAGTTTGCTTAGGATGACTTATGGAAATTATGATTTTTTCATATTTTGGTAAATAACTGCAAAGGAGCATGTAATTGTGCCAAATGATACCTCATTTTGATAGTCTTAGTCTTTACAACATGATACAATAAGTGTCTGTATGCTGTACACATGTACAGATATCAGTTTTAGTCTTGTAGGATTATGACAATTATACATTTGCAATATTTGTCATTCTTATGCCAATATCTTTGTAAGAGACCATGGTGACGCGACAAAAGATTTTGAAGATGACACAGACATACACCGATATGTAGTCTCTGTTACAGGTGATGAGATGATATGCTTTATCAATTCTGATAAATATATTAATCATATTTCTGTGAATATCTCTGTAAACAAGCATCACCCAGTAATGGTTAAGGTATCATTTTAACGCTGACAATCATACAAATTAATTACAAGTTGAATGGGTCTACATGGCATATTTACCAAGACAATTGTGATTTGTTGTACCAAAAAGGTAAAAAATAAGCACAATAGCAGTATTGCTTGGCAAACATTTAACAATGACAGATAAGCACCATCAACATTTACACTTTTGGAATGGTCAGTGTCTGCTGAACAACTTTCACATTTACATTTTTAGTCTAGCTCTTATGGTTAGAGAGTTATGAAAGTACAGTTGTGTACACTTACCATAAATGTAAATGTTAGAGTGCATTCACTTTTGCAGTCATCACACTTGGGTTCTTGCCTGCAGGTAGCCCTCAGTCTGCCCAAATACCAGTCTTGGGATTTCTGCATCGGATGCTGTCACCTCGTCAGGTGTATAAAAACATGCAGCAGACACCATTACATCAGTTTTTTCTTGCCCCAAATGTCAGGAGCCCCCAAAATAAGAAGCAATTACATGGTGTGGAACACCTCCAGTAAAAGGTAAATACCATAGCCATAAGATATGTGCAAAAAGAGGATAGGCAGAAAGTCTAGGAAAGTCAGGGGGCTAGAGGGAGGGTAACCAGGACTGCAACAGTGAATGCACTCGAACATCTACATTTATGGCAAGTGTACACAACTGTACTATGTTCTTCGTGTTTCAATGTTGCAGTCATCACACTTGGGTTGATTCCCAAAGCTGAGTAAGGGTGGAGGCAGTCAAGAAGTACTAGGGCTGACTAGCAGGCCTTGCAAGACTGCTGTGGCAAATCTAGTTCTGGATTTACAAAGGACAGGTAAGTGGCAATGCTTGGTGAAGGTGTGTACATAACTCCAGGTTGCAGCTTCCAGGATGTCTTTGGTAGGGACTCCCCAGAGAAATACTGTAGAGGTTGAGGAAGCCCTAGTGGAATGAGTTCTGATCCCCTGTGGGGTAGGTTTTTCCATAGTGTTAGTAACAGAAAAGGATGCAGTGTGCTATCCATTTGGAAATAGTTTGCTTTGAAATAGTCTTGCCCTCTTGCTCCTGTAGGAAAGCTGACTAGCAGCTGGTCAGATTTTTTGAAAGGCTTAGTCCTGTCAAGGGAGAACCTGAGCTGTCTGCGCACGTCCAAGGACTGCAGGATCCTCCTCCTCCCTTTATTCTGAGGGTCAAACAAAAAGGTTGGTAAATGGATGGATTGGTCTAAGGCCACACTTGATGCCACCTTGGGCTTAAATGATGGGCTAGTTCTGATGGAGACACTGTCAGCCTGGAAAATAATGAAGGGTTCCACAGCCATTAGTGCCTGTAGCTCACTCTCTTCTTGCTGAAGTGATGGCTAGAAGGCTGTTTTCAAAGAGAGGAAATTTAACTCTGCTTTAGCAGCAAGTTCAAAAGGGGTAAGCATGAGCTTCTCTAGTACAAAGAAAGGGTCCCAGTCAGGGGTTGGAGCTCTCCTTGGGGGTCAAACTGTTAGCTCCTCTCAGGAACTGTTTGATTAGAGGGTGAGAAAAGAGAGGTGGCTCCGTATTGTAATGAGCTGAGATGGCTGAGGCATGAATCTTAATTGATGCGAAGGAAAGGCCTTTGTGGAGCAACTCTGCTAGGCAACCTAGAATTTGAGGTAAGGAGGACACAGATGTGCCCTTTCCTAGAGACTGGCTCCAAGAATACATCTTTTCCATTTTTCTGAATAGGATTTCCTAGTACTAGGCCTTCTGGCCTCAAGGAGGACGTCCAGCACTTGTTAGCTGAGAGTTGCTGGTGTTGTGTTCAGGGAAGAAGCCAGGCTGCAAGCTTCAGTGTTGAGGATGCAAAATCTGTCCCTCCTGCTGTGACAGCAGGAAGGGGGTCTGATGTAAACGCCAGGGTGGCACTGCTGTCAGACTGTGTAGGAGTGGGTATCAATGCTGGCGTGGCAGTCTGGTGCCATGAGGATTGTCCTTGGTCTGTCCTGCTTGGTCTTGAGTAGTACTTTTGAGGAGGAGCAGAGGGGGAAAAGGCATAAATTTATGGATTTTCCCATGTAAAGGATAGGGCATCCACTCGCCATGCTTGGCTGTGGGGATTTCTGGTGCACAGTTTGCTCAATTGATGGTTTGGGGGGAGGTAAAGAGGTCCACCTCTGCTGTCCCCCACCTGTTGATTGGAAGTTTGAATGAGTTTGGCTCCAGTTTCCACTTGTGGGTCCAGTAGCTTTCTGCTTACGTCTGCCAGTGCATTTTGTTTGCCTGGCAGGAATTGAGCTTGCAGGTGCACTTGGTTGCTCAAGGCCATGTTCCACAGGGCCATGGCTAACCTGCAGTGGGTAGGAATGAGTTCCCACCTGCTTGTTTATGCACCACATACCTGTGGTGTTGTCTGTCTTTATCAAGAGCTGTCCTGGAAGGAAAAGGTATTTGAAGGCTGTCAGAGCATTCTGTACAGCTAACATTTATTTTTGATATGCAGATTAATTTGTTCTGGGCTCCCTTTTGGCTTGAATGCATATGCCTGCCATGTGAGCCCCCCCCCATGCATCTGTTGACAGGGTTTGGGAGGCAAAGGGTTGAGGGAAAGGAAGTCCCTTGTTGTGGTTGCAAGCCTCTGCCCACCAAAGTAACTCTGCCCTTAGACAAAGAATGATAGGAATCAGCATTTTCAATTCCTGAGTGAGTTGACACCAGAGACTTAAGTACCATTGAAGTTTCCTCATATGCAGTCTTGCATATGGAATTAGTAGAATGCATGAGGCCATGAACCCTAGGGCTTGCAGTATTTTTCTTGCAGATAGCTGGGTCTGGGAGGCCGTTAGTTTATAGTAGCTGTCAAATGAACCTGCTTTTCTGGAGTGAGGAATGCCATCTGGTAAGTTGTGTGCAAGCTTGCTCCCAGGAATACATTCTTTTGACTGGGCACCAGATGTGATTTCTTTTTGTTGATGGTGTACCCCAGAGAAGTTAAAAGTCTCTTTACGAATGCCAGGTGCTGAAGTAGCAATTCCTGTCTATTCGCCTGAATCAGGCCATCGTCCAAGTATGGGTAAATTTGAATATTTCTCTGCCTGCAGTATGCAATGGTTGGAGCCAGGCACTTTGTGAATACCCTGGGCACAGTAGACAATTCAAAGGGAAGTGCAGACTACTGACAGTGCATAGTGCCTGCCCTGAAACGTAGATATTTTCTGCAAGAATCCCTTGTGGGAATGTGCAGAGAAGCATCTTTTAAGTCTAGGGTGACTAGCCAGGAGTCCTTAGCTAGTATAGGAAGCACCTGTTGTACTGTAAGCCTTTTGAATTTTGGGACCACCAGGGGAGGTGTTGAGAATGGACAGATCCAAGATAGGGTGCCATGAGCTCTCTTCTGGGCACCAGGAACAGTCGAATAGAAATCCTGTCCCCTTTGCTCTATTGTAACAGGTTGAATAACCCTGATACTGAAGAGAAAGTACTTGCTTTTGAGCCTCTGCCCACTGGTTTGGAGGAAGGTCTGGCACTCCTCTTGGGGTTGGCAGTGAGTGGAAGGAAAATCTGTATCCCTGGGATACAATGCTTAGGACTCATTGGTCCTGGGTAATGGACATCCCATTTTTTAGCATGCAGGGCGAGTTTTCCTCCTAGGGGTGCAAGTACTTGGGCATGGCTGGGAAGAACGATAGACAAGTCATTGTGAACTTTTTCCATAAGGGGACAGCTTACCACTCCTGGTTTTAGAGGTGGGAGCACTCCATTGCTTTCATCTCTGCATACCCTGAGATTGCAGTCTTGATGGTCTGTTGCCCCTGGGTTTGGATGGAGAAGGGGTGGGAGGGACTGGAAAGGACCAATTTTTAGAAGGCCAATGCCTACTGAATCTAGGTGGCTATACCTGTAGGAAATCTGCAACAGTTTGCATAGATTTAGCTTTTTCCTCCATCTTTTTAAGAACTTCTGCTTTTGTGCCAAACAAGCGTTCCTGGTTCAATGGAGCATCTAGCAATTTTGCTTTGACATGGTCTGGCAGGATTTGTTCCTTCAGCCAAGCATGCCTTCTCAGTACAGACCCAGTGACAGCAGCCCTGCAATATGCTTCTAAGGCATCAAAACCACCCTGCAAAGTATGTTTACTAACTTGGTTTGCAGAATGCATCAACTCTTGTAACTCTCTATTCTCTGCACAATCTGGAAGAAACATTTTCTGTTTAATTAGCTCCATGATATGCTGATAATACTTCAACATGTAAAACTGGCAATTTAAAGCCCTTATGGCAAGAGCGGCAGAGGTGTATACCTTCCTACCCCATCTGTCTAAAGCTCTAGAATCCCTGTCCGAAGGGGTAGGGATTTTGGCTGTAGTGGCCTTAATACCTTTAGGTCCTTGGGAAATAGTCCCTGGATCTGCAGTGGGATTCTTAAAGAGAAACTTGTGAGAGTCAGGTACGCTGTAGTACCGGTCAGGCTTTCTAGGAGCTGGTGGTAAAGAATCAGGAGTAAGACTGGATTCCATAAAGACATCATCTGCAATATCCAGGATAGGGGGTATAGCTAGAGGCCTGTACTGAGGCAAGTAAAAAAATTCTCTTGAGTCTCTTTTTGGACTGTGGGTAGTCCTGGGATTCCCAGCAGAAATGCTCCCTTAAGGTATGCAAGATTTCACCAAAAGAAAAGTCCTCTGGAGGGGAGGCAGAGGGAATGGAATCCTCTGCATCTGAATCCTCATAGGTAGACAAGGGAATGTCTTGGTAATTAGAGGGATCCAAGTCATCGGACTTGTGGTCTGTAGAATCAGAAGGAAAATCCTGTGTCATACAGAGGGGGAAGGCTGGCTTCCCCTAACTAAGCATTTGTTTCCGTGGCATGGGAGCTTGAGCATATGCTTTGGTTGTCTGTTTTCTAAGCATAGTGCAAACTCTGGGCCTGAGAAAGTCAGTCGTTTTAGTAAAAAACAAAGATGTCAGTTTAAAACGAACATCGGAAGGTTGGAATACACCCTCAGAAGTCGCTGCCTGCACAGCGGCACCGGACAAATCCAAGGTAGAGACATCCACAGGCTCCAAAGTCGAAGAAGCAACTTGCGGCATACCGGACTCCGAATGGGTCTCAGCAGAGGCCTGCGAATCTGAAGCGGGTATTAGGGGCTGCGAAGGTGCCTCTGAGTACTGGCCTATGCAGTCTGTCACTGTCTTTATCCTTGTTTTTTTCAAAAGATCAGTAGTCAGATGGCTTATAGAAGCCATTTCGGAATATGGAGAATGAGAACGAAAGAATTTAGTGACAAAAATAGCCCGATGAACAGTTCGGGCATTGAACAAGGCACAAAACCAACAGCAAAGAATGTTGTGGTCTGGGCCTAAACAGGTGACGCAGTAATAATGAAAATCTCGGAGGTATTTGCTTTCCATAGGCAAGACAATTAACTTTATCTGACATTGGTTAGAGCAACGAAAAAGGGTCCCCAATGGGGTTCTTATCTTTTAGAGGACTTCAGGTCTGAAACTCGAAAAAAGAAAATTTCAGGAGGCGGACGACCGGCACTTGCGAACTGCTTCTGCTTCGGTCACTGCATGGCAAGATGTAATGGTGTCGGGCTGCATGTTTTACATCCCTGACGTCATGGAAGAGGCAACGGCATCAGATGCAGAAATCCCAAGACTCTGGTATTCAGGCTGACTGAGGGCTACCTGCAGGCAGATAACCCAAGTGTGATGTCTGCAACAGTGAAACACGAAGATCATTTGTTTTCTGTATGGTATTACAAATGGAATATCTGAAAATGAGCTCAGACTGCACTGTTCTTATGGTGAAAGTAACCAGGCAGCATTGTGTGAGCTGCTCTGGAATGAATGAGTTAAGCCATGCATGCCTTCTAATGACAGATCCAGTGACTGAGGCCCTGCAAGAAGCTTCTAGGGTGTCAAAAACCACAGTTCAAAGGGTGTTTAGTTACTTGACTTGCAGAATGATTTGTCTTGTAAATCTTTAAATTCGGCTCAAGCAGGGAAGGAAGACATTTTTTCTTTAAGGAGTTCCAAGTTATGTTGCTGATATTTAAGCATATGGAACTGGCAATTAAGTGCCCTGATAGCATGAGTAGCTGAGGTGTATACTTTTTTACCCCATCTGTCCAGTGCTCGGGAATCCCTGTCTGAAGGGGTGGGATTCTTAGCAGAGGTTGCTTTAATCCCTTTTGACCCTTGAGAAATGACCTAAGGGTCAGCTGTTGGATTATTAAAAAGATATTTGTGCGAGTCTGACTCTGTAGTACCCGTCTGGTTATCTGGGAGCAGGAGGTAGGGCATCAGGAGTCAAGATGGACTCATGGAAAACCTCATCCACCACATCCAGGACTGAAGGGATGGACAAGTATCTGTGTTGCTGAAGATCTAGGACCCCCCCGTCTCTTTTTAGATTGAGGGTAGTCCTGAATCTCCCACTGGAAAGTATGGTGGGTTTTCCCAAAGGAAAAATTCTCTGCGGGAGAAGCTGAAGGAATGGATTCCTCTGCATCAGAATCCTCATAAGTGGAAAGGGGTTGCATGTCTTCATAGTCAGATGGATCAGATTCATCTGACTCTTGTTCAGACAAAACTACTGGGGACAGACCTCTTTTCCTTGTTGAGGGGGTAGCTTGGCTTCCCCTGATCAGCATGATAGGGTCTTCCACCATTTTAAGCATTTGAGACTGAGGCAAGGTAGCAGGCGCCTGAGTGTGGGTAGTCTGTTTCTTGGGTGTGGTTCGAACACTGGGTCTAAGGAACTCTGTTGTTTTCAAAAGCATGGTAGTCGCGAAAGAAGATGTTGGTTTGTGTCTAGATTCGGTGGTGCAAAGGACTTCCTCGGTAGCCGGTCCCTGCTCAACGGCTCCGGATCCATTCAAGTTAGAGATGACTACAGGATCCTAAGACACGAGTTTTGCAGCACACCAGACTCTGAAAGCGTCTCGCTAGTTGCCTGCGAATTAACTGAAGCGGGCAACAGGGGCTGCGAAAGCATCTCAATGAGTACCGGAGGACTGACTACTAGCTTAACGGAAGCGTCATCAGAAGGTTTGGGCCTGTGCAGTCTTCCCTGTCTATCTTTACATGTTGTCAGAAGATCTGCTGTCAGAAGGCTTACTGAAGCCATATCGGAATTCGAGGACTGTAAACGAAAATATCTGGCTACAATAAGGGCTCGACGACAGATAGTTCTGGCATTAAAGCACAGAAGCGACAATGGGGGACGTCATGGTCTGGGCCAAGACAATTGATGCAGTAAGAGTGGAAGTCTCGGTGTGGCATTTGCTTTCCACAGGTGAGACAATTAACTTTTTCTGACATCGGTTAGTGCAAAAAAAAAAGGATCCACAATGGGGACTTAGCTTTACAAGACTTCAACTTGGAAACGAAAACTCAGGTAGCAGCTGACCGGAACTCGTGTAAAATGCTTCGGGCTCCACAGCAAGAAAGACTGATGTAATGGCGTCGGCTGCCTTACTTTATACCACTGACAAAGTACAGTTTTGTACCTACCATAAATGTAGATGTCCGAGAGGTATGCATCTGCAGTCCTAACATATGGGTTGTCCTGCCTCAGGCAGCCCTTCGGTCGGCCGGATTCCAAAGATAGGGTCTGGCTTCGGCTGATGTCGCACTTCACCCGACATCATAGCTGCTGTCAATTGGGTATAAAGGCATCAGCTGATGCCATTTTCCTCAGTGTTTCTTGCCCCAGATGCCAGGTGCCCTCTAGGAAGGCTAAATTTGGATAAATGCAAAAGATTCCAAATAGTAGAGAGCAAACAAAATAAGCATGTATATACATATATACAAACAAATACACCATAATAGATTCCCCCAGCTAGCTACAGGATGGGCAAATACCCTAGGAGTCCCCCAGAGGGGAAGGAGGGTGGGTAATCCTGACTGCAGATGCATACCTCTCGGACATCTACATTTATGGTAGGTACAAAACTGTACTATGTCCTTCAAGGATGCATCTGCAGTCCTAACATATGGGTAGAATACCATAGCCAAACTGGGGGAGGAGGCACTAAGATGATTATGGTGTAGTTAAGATCCCTTGCAAAACCTGCTCGGGATCTGGAGTATAAAGGTAGATTATAATGCTTGGCAAATGTATGCACGGAGCTCCAAATAGCAGCTTCTAAAATGTCTTTGGTAGCCACTCCTCGTAGGAAAGCTGTAGTAGTGGCTGTAGCCCTTGTGGAATGAGGTCTGATGTTTTCTGGAGTTGTCTTTCCATGAAAAGAGTAACAAAATCTAATGCAATTTCCTATCCATTTTGAGATTGTCTGTTTTGAAATTGCTTTTCCTTCCATTCCTGTTGCATATGCTACCAGAAGCTGGTCAGTTTTTCTGTTGGTCTTGGTTCTGTCCAGACAGTAGCGCAATTGCCTGTGCACATCCAAGGTATGTAGTAATCATTCCCCCCTGTTCTGTGGGTTGGGGAAGAGTGCAGGTAGGTGGATTGCTTGGTTCAATGATACCCTGGAGACCACTTTTGGCATAAAAGTAGGGTTGGTTCTCAAGGACACTATCTTGATGGAAGATAAGGAAGGGCTGTACTGCCATTAATGCCTGTAATTCAGAAACCCTTCTTGCCGAAGTGATTGTAAGCAGGAAAGCAGTTTTCCAAGATAAGAACTGTAATTCTGCTGTTGCTGCTGGCTCGAAAGGTGGAAGTGTTAACTTTTCCAGCACAAAGTTAAGGTCCCATGTAGGCAAAGGTGGCTTCCTTGGAGGCTTTACATTTTTAATTCCTCTCAGAAACTGCCTGAGTAGAGGATGTGAGAAGACTGGAGGATCCATGTTGTATTCTGCTGAAATTGCTGATGCAAGAATCTTAATGGAGGAATAAGACAGGCCATTGTGGAAAAGTTCTGCTAAGTATTCCAGGATGTTAGCTATGTTTACTAATGATACATTTTCTCCTTTTGCTGCACTCCAAATGAGATATCTTTTCCATTAGGCTGAATAAGTTTTCCTTGTGGAGGGTCTGTGAGCCTCCAGGATAATGTCCTTAACCCTCTGAGATAAATCTGGGTTATTTTGTTTTATGTAATATTCCAGGCAGCTAGCTGTAGTGTTTTCAAGTTTGGATATAGGATCTTGTAGTTGTTCTGTGTTAGCAGTAAAGGAACTAGAGGTAGAGGCCATGCGTGTGTCCGAGACATACTCCTCAGTAGCGGGTACCAATGCTGCCTCGGCCAGTCTGGAGCTATCAGGATGATTTTTGGGTGATCTTCTTTGATCTTCAGTAGCACTTTGTGCATCAAAGGAAGATGTGGGAATGCATACGCTGTCAGGTTTTCCCAACTGAAGGATAGGGAGTCCACCTTCCACACAAGAGGGTGGTATGTCCTTGTGCAGAATTTCCTCAATTGGTGGTTGTGTGGGGATGCGAACAGGTCTATTTCTGGTAGTCCCATTTCTTTGTAATGGTTTTGAAGATGTCTGGATGCAGCATCCATTCGTGGGCATCCGTGGTAGTTCTGCTTAAGGTGTCTGCTAGTATATTTTCTTTTCCTGGCACAAATTTGGCCTGGAGTTGAATGTTGAGGTTCAGGGCCACATTCCACAGGTCCATTGCCATCCGGCATAGAGGATATGAGTGTGTGCCCCCCTGTTTGTTGATATACCACATGACTGTGGTGTTGTCCGTCCTTATCAGCAAATGACCCTGTTGAAGAAAAGGTCTGAATGTCTGTAATGCCTGTTTCACTGCCAGCATCTCTTTTAGATGTATGTGAAGGTTCAGCTGGTCTTGTGTCCATAGGCCTTGTATGCACTTGTCCACCATGTGCGCCCCCCAGCCTAGGTCTGAGGCGTCCGTGGTGATAGTCTGGCTTGGGAGAGGTTTGTGGAAAGGCAGTCCTCTGTTCATCTGACAGGCCTGAGCCCACCACAGGAATTCTTGTTTCAGGCATGGAATTATTGGAATCTGGGCTTCTAGACTGTGCTTGTGTTGAGACCATACATTCCTTAGGTACCATTGCAACTTCCTCATATGCAGCCTGGCATGTGGTATCAATATTATGCAGGATGCCATGTAACCCAGGGCTTGCAGGACTTTCCTTGCTGTAAGCTGGGTCTGTGTTGTTAATGCCATGAAACAGAGTGGTAGTTGCTTTTGCTTTTCTGCTGTGAGAAACGCCATCTGATTTGATGTGTCCAGTTCTGCACCCAAGAATGTTATCCTTTGGGATGGTACCAGCCTTGACTTTTTCATGTTGACTGTGTATCCCAGGGCTTGCAGTAGTTGTATAACCTTTTCCAAATCTTTTGTTAATTTGATCTTGTTGTCCGCTTGTATTAGGCAGTCGTCCAGGTATGGATAAATCTGAATTCCCTGGAGCCTGCAATGAGCAATTACTGATGCCAGGCATTTCGTGAATACTCTGGGCGCAGTAGATAAGCCAAAGGGCAATGCTGAGAATTGATAATGCTCTGATCCTGCAAGAAATCTGAGGTATCTTCTGCAATCTGGTCGTATAGGGACGTGCAGGTATGCCTCCTTGAGATCTAGAGTCACCAGCCAAGACTCCTTGCCCAGCATGGGAAGAAGTTGCTGTAGGGTTAGCATTTTGAATTTTGGAACAATGAGATATGTGATTGGTTTTCTTTTCTTGGTACCAGGAAAAGTCTGGAGTAAAATCCTTGCCCTTGCTCCATGGGTGGTACCCTTTCTATAGCTCTCATCCGTAGTAGGTGGTTGATTTGTCCTAGAGCGTTTGTTTTTTGGTTTGGTGGTAGGTTTGGCATTCCACTCTTTTTTGGTAGAGTGTGGAAGTGAAACCTGTAGCCTTTGTCTATTGTCTGTAAAATCCATTTGTCTCTTGTAATGTAATGCCAGTTTACGGAAAATAAGGCTAGCTTTCCGCCTAAGGGTGCTTCCAGTTGTTCCCTGGTAGGCAGTGTCAGAGCCAAGTCATTGTGTCTGTCCTGTGGAAGTGGTAGTAGCTGGATCTGTGGCAGTACTTCTCTGGTTGTTAGGCTGCCACTGACGTCCCCTGTAGGCACCCCTGGATTGACCTCTTCCTCTTGGGCGCCTATTTCTGCCTCTCTGTGCTCTGGAAGTGTCTGGAAAGGACCAATTCTTCGAAGGCCAATTTCTACTAAACCTTGGAGGCTGGACCTGTAAGAAATCCTTTACTGTTTGGACAGATTTTGCTTTTTCTTCCATCTTCTTTAGCACTTGCTGTGCAGGGGAACCAAACAAACTTTGTTTCTCCATGGGAGCATCTAGGAGCTTTGACTTTACATGGTCTGGTAAGGATTGTTCTTTTAACCATGCATGCCTTCTAATCACTGTTCCAGTCATAGCTGATCTAAAGGAAGCCTCCAGTGCATCATAGCCGCATTTTAAGGAATGATTACTGACCTGCTGAGTGTTATGTACCAAATCCTGAAGGGACTTACGGTCTATAGGTTCAGGAGAGGACAGTTTTTATTTAGCTGGTCTAACAAAAATTCCTGATACTGGATCATGTGGAATTGACAGTTTAAGGCCCTAGCTGAAAGAGTAGCAGAAGTATAAACTTTTTTACCCCATCTCTCTAAAGCTCTAGATTCTCTTTCAGAGGGGAGGAGGCTTTTGGCAGAGGCAGCTGCTACAGCTTTGGGGCCCTGTGAAATGGTTTCAGGATCTGCAATAGGAGCCTTATACAAGTGAAAGTGTGTGTCTGGGACCCTGTAATATCTGTCGGGCTTGGCAGGGGCCGGAGGAAGAGAGTCAGGGGCAGTACAAGCATCATTATATGCATCATCAACTGTTAGTACTGGAGGAATGGCTAAAGGCCTATGCTGTGGTAAATGTAAAAAGGTCCTTAGCCTTTTCCTTGAATCTGAAAAATCCTGGCCCTGCCATTGAAAATGCTCTCTCATAGCATGTAAGGTTTCCCCAAAAGAAAATTCCTCAGGAGGAGAGGCAGAAGGAATGGAGTCTTCTGCATCAGAATCCTCATAAGGGGAATATGGGCCTTCTGGAGGTTCTGAGTTTTCTGAATCATCCAAGGAATAGTCTGTAGAAACTGGATCGGGGGCCTCTGCTCTAGGCCTCTTCACTGGAGGGGGTTGAGAGGCCCTGTCAGGGTGGGGTTGGGATCCCCTGATCAAGGAAATGAGATCCTCAGCCAGGCTGAGCATTTGGGAACTAGAGGTAGGCCTGTGAGAGGGGGTTTTAGCAGGCAAGGCCTTAGAAGATTTAGCTGCTTTAGCCCTAGCAAAGGCCTTGATAGACATAGATGCAGGGGGCCTAGCAGCTCCATGTGCAGGAGTAGATATGTCTAAAGGAATAGTATCTGATAAATCCTGGGTGCCTGCTGCAGCAGGGGAAATTACAGTAACAGATTCAGCCATGCTGTGTGAAGCCTCGGCTATAGGAGGCATGCTTTCGGCCGAAAGAAGAACCGTGGACTCGGTTTCAGCCGAAACAGAGACACTCGCGGTTGGCTTAACTGTGGTTTCGGCCGAAACCGCGGACCGCGAGTGTCGGTCCTTTTCCTTACGCTTTTTAGCTAATTGTGAAGTCGGAGTCTCCGACGGCATTTTGTAAGCAAAAGCGGGACCAAAAAACTCCTCTGCAAACTCCGACCGACGTCTAAGTGTCCGTCGGTTGAAGGAAGCACAGGCTAGACAAGCTGATACGTCATGGTCTGGGCCTAAGCAAGGAAGGCAGTAAGAGTGGAAATCCTTATGAGGTATTTGTTTCCCACAAGTTAAACAATTATTTACTTTTTCTGACATCGGCTGAGGCAAGAAAGAGTCCCCAACGGGGTACTTAGCTTTTTAGAAGTCTTCGGTAGTAGTAATCTCTGGATCTGACCGACCGGCACTTGCGAACAGCTTCTGCTTCGGGCACCGCGCGGCAAGAAAGACTGAGGAAAATTATGTCGGCTGATGCCTTTATACACAATTGACAGCAGCTATGACGTCGGGTGAAGTGCGACATTAGCCGAGGCCAGACCCAGACTTTGGAATCCGGCCGACCGAAGGGCTGCCTGAGGCAGGACAACCCATATGTTAGGACTGCAGATGCATCCTTGAAGGACATCCTACGTCAGTCAAGTGACAGCAACCAATGCAGAAATACCAAATCTCTGGTACTTGGGCTGGCCGAGGGCTACCCTGGCAGGGATAACCCAAATGTGATGATAGCAACAGTGAAACACGAAGAACACCTGGCTAAGCTTCTGCTGCCATTCAAGGGGGATCCAGTACTTCTCTGCCTGGGATGACCTGATCAACAGACCATGATGCTTTCCTAGAGATGGCCTGCATCTGTCACCCCTGGGATTCCAGACACTGGCTAAGGCTCTTACCACCCCTATAGTGCCTTTTTAGGCAAGGTTCAAACGAGAAATCCACCACTGTAGCAGGTACAGGCAAGCAAAAATTGAGGGTAATGCTACTCAATGCTAGAAGTCGAAACCTCAAAATGCACCGACTCGAAGCACTTCTCAATATGGAGATCAACAACATCTGTGCAGTAACAGAGACCTGGCTCAAGGCTGCAGAGGGCACCTCTGCATTACCAGACTATAATCCATACCACACCTTTCGACCACCTAACCTGGGCTGAAACACTAAAGCAGCAGAAGTGTCCATATTCATTAAGGATATCCACACCTCCAAGCTAGTTGCTCAACATAATGTACCCAAAATTATCCAAGTGCAGCTAACACTGGGCAAGACTGCAATCCAGGTTGTAGCTTGCTACAGATACCCCTGCCGTGCCCCAAGACGCTGTTCCTCGATATACTGGATAACACTAAGGTACAGCACAATATTCTAAATAATGGGAGATTTCAACTACCACATCATCAACTGGGAAAACAACTCTAGTACTAACTTATTAACTCAATGCTTTCTGGAATTCATAAATTCCAACGCTCTGGATCAGCTTGTCCATACCCCCACCAGAGGCAGCAATGTCCTGGACCTGGTCATTACCAACATGGGTAACCAATGTTCCACATCAGAGGTCAACTCCTCACTGGTTAGATCCGACCATAAGCTAATCACCCTATACATCAATATTCCGCACCTCCACCTCCATGAAGGAAAAGTACAGTTTTGTACCTACCATAAATGTAGATGTCTGATAGGAATGCATCTGCAGTCCTTACAAATGGGTTGTCCTGTCGTCAGGCAGCCCTTCGGTCGGCCAGATTCCAAAGTCTGGGTCTGGCCTCGGCTGGTGTCGCACTTCACCCGACGTCATAGCTGCAGTTATTCGGGTATAAAGGCATCAGCCAATGCCATTTTCCTCAGTGTTTCTTGCCCCAGATGCCAGGTGCCATCTTGGAAGGCTAAATTTGGATAAATGCCAATGATTCCAAATAGTAGAGAGCAAACAAAAAATAAGCATGTATGTACATATATACAAACAAATACACCATAATAGATTCCCCCAGCTAGCTATAAGATGGGCAAATACCCTAGGAGTACCACAGAGGGGAAGGCGGGTGGGTAATCCTGACTGCAGATGCATTCCTATCGGACATCTACATTTATGGTAGGTACAAAACTGTACTATGTCCTTCAAGGATGCATCTGCAGTCCTTACAAATGGGTAGAATACCATAGCCAAACTGGGGGAGGAGGCAAAAAGAAGTTATGGTGTAGTTAAGATCCCTTGCAAAACAGCAGTGGCAAAACCTGCTCGGGATCTAGAGTATAAAGGTAAATTATAATGCTTGGCAAATGTATGCACGGAGCTCCAAGTAGCAGCCTCTAAAATGTCCTTGGTAGCCACTCCTCGTAGGAAAGCTGTGGTAGTGGCTGTAGCCCTTGTAGAGTGAGGCCTGATGTTTTCTGGAGTTTTCTTTCCATGGTAGGAGTAACAAAATCTAATGCAATTTCCTATCCACTTTGAGATTGTCTGTTTTGAAATTGCTTTCCCTTCCATTCCTGTTGCATATGCTACCAGTAGCTGGTCAGTTTTTCTATTGGCTTTGGTCCTGTCCAGGTAGTAGCATAATTGTCTATGTACATCCAAGGTATGCAAAATTCTTTCTCCCCTGTTCTGTGGGTTGGGGAAGAATGTAGGTAGGTGGATAGCCTGATTTAAAGATACTCTGGAGACCACCTTAGGCATAAAAGTAGGATTTGTTCTCATGGACACTATCTTGATGAAAGATCAGGAAGGGTTGTACTGCCATTAATGCCTGTAGCTCAGATACCCTTCTTGCTGAAGTGATTGCCAGCAGGAAAGCATTTTCCATGATAAGTATTGTAATTCTGCTGTTGCTGCTGGTTCGAAAGGAGGAAGTGTCAATTTTTCTAGCACAAAGTTCAAGTCCCATGCTGGCAATGGTGGCTTCCTAGGAGGTTTTACATTTTTAATTCCTCTGAGAAACTGCCTGAGCAGAGGATGTGAGAAGACTGGAGGATCCAAGTCGTATTCTGCTGAAATAGCTGATGCATGAATCTTGATGGAAGAATAGGACAGGCCTTTGTGGAAGAGCTCTGCCAAGTATTCCAGGATGTTGGCTATGTTTACCAGTGACACATCTTCTCCTTTTGTAGTACTCCAAATGAGATATCTTTTCCATTTTGCTGAATAATTTTTCCTTGTTGAGGGTCTGCGAGCCTCCAGGATAATGTCTTTAACCCTTTGGGATAAATTTGGGTTAATTGGCCTTATGCAATGTTCCAGGCAGTCAGCTGCAGCGTTTTCAGGTTTGGATGCAGGATGTTGTAGTTGTTTTGTGTTAACAGCAAGGGAACCAGGGGTAGGGGCCATATTTGTCCCCGAGACATGCTCCTCAGTAATGGGTACCAATGTTGCCTTGGCCAGTCTGGAGCTATCAGAATGATCCTTGGACGGTCCTCTTTGATCTTCAAAAGCACCTTGTGCATCAAAGGAAGTGGTGGGAATGCATATGCTGTCAGGTTTTTCCAACTGAAAGATAGGGAGTCCACCTTCCAAGCAAGTGGGTGGTACGTCCTTGTGCAGAATTTCTTTAGCTGGTGATTGTGTGGGGATGCAAATAAGTCTATTTCTGGGAGTCCCCATTTTCTTGTAATGGTTTTGAAGATGTCCGGATGCAGCATCCATTCGTGGGCATCCGTGGTAGTCCTGCTTAATATGTCTGCTAGAAAGTTTTCTTTGCCTGGTACAAAGATTGCTTGTAACTGAATGTTGTAGCTCAGGGCCACATTCCAGAGTTCCAGTGCCATCCGGCATAGAGGGTACGAATGTGTGCCTCCCTGTTTGTTGATGTACCACATAACTGTGGTGTTGTCTGTCCTTATCAATTGACCTTGTTGGAGAAATGGTCTGAATGTCTGTATTGCCAGTTTTACTGCCAGCATTTCCTTTAGATTTATGTGTAGGTGCAGCTGGTCTGGAGTCCATAATCCTTGTATGCACTTGTCCAGCATGTGGGCCCCCCAACCGAGGTCTGAGGCGTCCGTCGTGATGGTTTGGCTTGGTTGAGTGCTGTGAAAGGGCAATCCTGTGTTTGATTGACAGGCCTGAGCCCACCATAGGAATTCTTGCTTCAGGCATGGAATTATTGGAATTTGAGTTTCTAAGCTGTGCTTGTGTTGAGACCATAAATTCCTTAGGTACCACTGTAACTTTCTCATATGCAGTCTGGCATGTGGAACCAATATTATGCAGGATGCCATGAAGCCCAAGGCTTGCAGGACTTTTCTTGCTGTTAGATGGTTCTGCTGTGTTAATGCCAAGAAGTAGAGAGGTAGTTGCTCCTGTTTTTCTACTGTTAGGAATGCCATTTGTTTTGATGTGTCCAGCTCTGCACCCAAAAAGGTTATCCTTTGGGATGGTGTCAGCCTTGACTTTTTTATATTGACTGTATATCCCAGTGCTTGCAGTAGGTAAATGACCCTTTTCAAGTCTTCTGCTAGCTTGTTTTTGTTGTCCGCTTGTATCAGGCAGTGGTCCAGGGTAAGGGTATATTTGGATTCCCTGAAGCCTGCAATGAGCAATTACTAATGCCAGGCATTTCGTGAACACTCTGGGTGCAGTAGATAAGCCAAAGGGCAATGCTTAGAATTGATAATGCTCTGATCCTGAAAGAAATCTGAGGTATCTTCTGCAATTTGGTCGTATGGGGATGTGCAGGTATGCCTCCTTGAGATCTAGAGTTACCAGCCAAGACTCCTTGCCCAGCATGGGAAGAAGCTGCTGTAGAGTCAGCATTTTGAATTTTGGAACAATGAGGAATGTGTTTAAAGCGGACAGGTCGAGAATAGGTCTCCATTTGCTCTCTTTTCTTGGTACCAGGAAGAGTCTGGAGTAAAATCCCTTTCCTTGCTCCACAGATGGTACCTTTTCCACAGCTCTCATCTTTAATAATGGAGATATTTGTTTTAGAGCTTCTGCCTTTTGATTTGGAGGTAGGTTTGGCATTCCTCTCTTCCCTGGTAGAGTATGGAAGTGAAACCGGTAACCTTGGTCTATTGTCTGCAAAATCCACTTGTCTCGTGATATAGTGCCAATTTGTTGAAAGTAAGGCTAGCTTTCCGCCTAAGGGTGCTTCTAGTTGTTCCCTGGTAGGCGGTGCCAGAGCCAAGTCACTGTGATTGTCCTGTAGCTGCGGTGGTGGCTGTGTCTGTACCTCGCTGGTTGTTGCCCTGCCACTGGCGTCCCCTGTAGGCACCCCTGGATTGGCTTCTGCCTCTTGAACGCCTATTCCTGCCTCTCTGAGCTCTGGAGGAGTCTGGAAAGGACCAATTTTTTGGAGGGCCAATTCCTGCTAAACCTTGGAGGTTGGACCTATAAGAAATCTTTCACTGTTTGGACAGATTTTGCTTTCTCTTCCATCTTCTTCAGCACCTGTTGTGCAGGAGAGCCAAACAAATTGATCTCATCCATGGGAGCATCTAATAGTTTTGATTTGACATGGTCTGGTAAAGCCTGCTCTTTTAACCATGCGTGCCTTCTGATAACTGTGCCAGTCATGGCTGATCTAAAGGAAGCCTCCAGTGCATCATAGCCGCATTTTAAAGAATGGTTACTGACTTGCTGAATGTTATGTACCATTTCCTGAACAGATTTTTTTGTCTAATGGTTCATCCGAGGACAGCTTTTTAGTTAACTGGTCTAGCATAAATTCTTGATACTGGATCATGTGAAATTGACAGTTCAAGGCCCTAGCTGAAAGAGTAGCAGAAGTGTAAACTTTTTTACCCCATCTCTCTAATGACCTGGATTCCCTTTCAGACGGGAGGGGGTTCTTGGCAGAGGTAACTGCTACAGCCTTAGGTCCTTGGTAGATAGTCTCGGGATCTGCAAAAGGAGCCTTATACAAATGGTAATGAGTGTCCGGGACCCTGTAGTACCTATCAGGCTTAGCAGGGGCCGGAGGTAGAGAATCAGGAGCAGTACAAGCATCATTAAATGAATCATCTACAACAGAAAGAACTGGAGGTATGGCTAAAGGCCTATGTTGTGGTAAATGCAGAAAGGTTCTAAGCCTTTTTCTGGAGTCTGAGAAATCCTGGCCCTGCCACTGAAATTGTTCCCTCATAGCATGCAAGGTTTCCCCAAAGGAAAATTCCTCAGGCGGAGAGGCAGAAGGGATGGACTCTTCAGCATCAGAGTCTTCATAAGGGGAGAAAGGAGCCTCTGGAGGGTCTGTGTCATTTGAATCATCAGAGGAATCATCTGTAGTAACTGGCTCAGGGGGCTCTGCTCTAGGCCTCTTCTCTGGAGGCGGGTGAGAGGCCCTGTCTGGATGAGGTTGGGATCCCCGGATTAAAGAAATGAGATCCTCTGCTAAACTAAGTATTTGTGAACTAGAGCTAGGCCTGTGAGAGGGGGTCTTAGCAGGCACAGATTTAGTAGTTTTAGCTGCTTTAGCCCTGGCAAAGGCCTGAATGGACATGGTTGCCGGTGGCCTAGCAGCTCCACGTGCAGGGGTTGAAATATCCAAGGGAATAGTGTCAGATAATTTCCGAGAAACTGCAACAGCAGGAAGGATTTCAGAAGCTGATTCCACCAGGTTGAGAGAGGCCTCGGTAGAAGGTAAGTTTTCGGCCGAAGGAAGAACCACTTGCTCGGTTTCAGGCGAAACCGAGACACCCGCGGTTGGCTTAACCGCGGTTTCGGCCGAAACCGCGGACCGCGAGTGTCGGTCCTTTTCCTTGCGTTTTTTAGATATTTGCGTAGTCGGAGGATCCGACGGCATAATATAAGCAAAATCGGAGCCGAAAAACTCCTCAGCAAATTCCGACCGACGTCTAAGCGTCCGCCGGTTAAAAGAAGCACAGGCTAGACAAGCTGCTACGTCGTGGTCTGGGCCTAAACAAGGTAAGCAGTAAGAGTGGAAATCTTTATGAGGTATTTGTTTCCCACAAGTTAAACAGTTATTCACTTTTTCTGACATCGGCTGAGGCAAGAAAGAGTCCCCAACGGGGTACTTAGCTTTTTAGAAGTACTCGGTAGTAGTATTCGGTAGTAATCTCTGGTTCTGACCGACCGGCACTTGCGAACAGCTTCTGCTTCGGGCGCCACGCGGCAAGAAAGACTGAGGAAGATGGCATCGGCTGATGCCTTTATACCCGAATAACTGCAGCTATGACGTCGGGTGAAGTGCGACACCAACCGAGGCCAGACCCAGACTTTGGAATCCGGCCGACCGAAGGGCTGCCTGACGACAGGACAACCCATTTGTAAGGACTGCAGATGCATCCTTGAAGGACATCACTGTAAAAAATTTTTCCAAAGCCAATTCACGCTTAAGACAAAAGTGGCAAACTTCACTACACCCATGCAGACAGAGATACAACTGCTGAAAAGTACAGTTTTGTACCTACCATAAATGTAGATGTCCGATAGGTATGCATCTGCAGTCATAACATATGGGTTGTCCTGCCTCAGGCAGCCCTTCGGTCGGCCGGATTCCAAAGTCTGGGTCTGGCCTCGGCTGATGTCGCACTTTCCCCGACGTCAGAGCTTCTGGGGTATAAAGGCATCAGCAGACGCCATTTTCCTCAGTGTTTCTTGCCCCAGATGCCAGGTGCCCTCTAGGAAGGCTAAATTTGGATAAATGTTGAAAATTCCAAACAGTAGCAAACAATATATATATACATACAAACAAATACACCATAATAGATTCCCCCAGCTAGCTGAAAGAGGGGTAAGCACCCTAGGAATACCACAGAGGGGAAGGAGGGTGGGTAATCCTGACTGCAGATGCATACCTATCGGACATCTACATTTATGGTAGGTACAAAACTGTACTATGTCCTTCAAGGATGCATCTGCAGTCATAACATATGGGTAGAATACCATAGCCAAACTGGGGGAGGAGGTACTAAGATAAGGATGGTGTAGTTAAGATCCCCTGTAAAACTGCAGTTGCAAAACCAGCTCGGGATCTGGAGTATAAAGGTAGATTGTAATGCTTGGCAAATGTATGCACGGATCTCCAAGTAGCAGCTTCTAAAATGTCCTTGGTAGCCACCCCCCGTAGGAAAGCTGTAGTGGTGGCTGTGGCTCTTGTGGAATGAGGCCTGATATTTTCAGGAGCTGTCTTTCCATGAAAAGAGTAGCAAAAACGAATGCAATTTCCTATCCATTTTGAAATTGTCTGTTTGGAAATTGCTTTTCCTTGCACTCCAGTTGCATATACTACAAAAAGTTGGTCAGTTTTTCTGCTGGTTTTAGTTCTGTCCAGATAGTAGCGTAGTTGTCTGTGTACATCCAAGGTGTGCAATAGTTTTCCCCCCTAGTTCTGTGGGTTAGGGAAGAACGTAGGCAAATGAATAGCTTGGTTCAAGGATACCACCTTTGGCATGAAAATAGGATTGGTTCTCAGAGACGCTCTATCCTGGTGAAAAATAAGGAAAGGCTGCACTGCCATTAATGCCTGTAACTCGGATACTCTTCTTGCTGAAGTGATTGCCAGAAGGAAAGCAGTTTTCCAAGATAAGAACTGTAAGTCTGCTGATGCTGCTGGTTCAAAAGGGGGTAGTGTCAATTTTTCCAGCACAAAATTGAGATCCCATGCAGGCAGAGGGGGTCTCCTTGGAGGTTTTACATTTTTGATCCCTCTTAAAAATTGTCTGAGGAGAGTGTGAGAAAAGATAGGAGGATCCATATTGTACTCTGCTGAAATTGCTGAAGCATGAATCTTAATGGAGGAATAGGACAGGCCATTGTGGAACAATTCTGCTAAATATTCTAGGATGTGTGCTAGGTTTGCCACTGTGACATCTGTACCCTTTGATGTGCTCCAAATGAGGAATCTCTTCCATTTAGCTGAGTATGTCTTCCTTGTGGAGGGTCTGCGAGCCTCCAGGATAATGTCCTTGACCCTCTGAGATAAGACAGTTTGGTTTTGTTTTAAGCAATTTTCCAGGCAGTTAACTGCAGTGTTTTCAAGTTTGGATGCAGGGTCTTGAAATTGTTCTGCGTTAGAAGAGGCCATAGGGGTAGAGGCCATGAGTTCGCCCGAGACATGCTTCTCAGTAGCGGATACCAGTGCTGCCTTGGCCAGTCTGGAGCTATTAGTATCACCTTTGGCTGTTCCTCCCTGATCTTCAGTAGAACTTTGTACATCAATGGGAGAGGTGGAAATGCATACACTGTTAGGGCATTCCAGCTGAAAGAGAGAGAGAGTCCACCCTCCAGGCTTGTGGGTGGTATATCCTTGAGCAGAATTTCTTCAGTTGGTGGTTGAGTGGGGAGGCGAACAGGTCTATGTCTGGCATTCCCCATTTGTTTGTTATGAGTTTGAAGATGTCGGGATGCAGCATGAGAAGAAATTCTGCTCAAGGATATACCACCCACAAGCCTGGAGGGTGGACTCTCTCTCTTTCAGCTGGAATGCCCTAACAGTGTATGCATTTCCACCTCTCCCATTGATGTACAAAGTAGTTCTGCTTAAACTGTCTGCTAGTGAATTCTCTTTTCCTGGTACGAATTTGGCCTGCAGTTGGATGTTGAGATTCAGGCCTAGGTTCCACAGATCCATTGCCATCCAGCATAGAGGGTAGGAATGCGTGCCTCCCTGTTTATGTACCACATGACCGTGGTGTTGTCTGTCCTTATCAGCAGATGTCCTTGCTGGAGGAATGATTTGAATGCCTCGATTGCATGCTTCACTGCCAGCATCTCCTTTTGGTTTATGTGCAAGTTTAGCTGGTCTTGAGACCATAGGCCTTGGATACATTTGTCCTCCATGTGTGCTCCCCATCCTAGGTCTGAGGCGTCCGTGGTGATGGTCTGCCTTGCATGTGGTTTGTTGAAAGGCAACCCTCTCTGTTGGACTGGCAGGCCTGAGCCCACCACAGGAATTCCTTTTTCAGGCATGGAATGATTGGTATCATGGTTTCTAAACTGTGCCTGTGTTGAGACCATACATTCCTTAGGTACCATTGTAATTTTCTCATATGCAGCCTGGCATGCGGGATCAAGATTATGCAGGATGCCATGTAACCCAGGGCTTGCAGGACTTTCCTTGCAGTAAGCTGAGCTTGTCTTGTCAAAGCCATGAAGTAATCTGGAAGTTGCTTTTGTTTTTCTTCTGTGAGAAAAGCCATCTGAGTTATTGTGTCCAGATCCGCACCCAAAAAGGTTATCCTTTGGGATGGCACTAGTCTTGACTTCTGGATGTTGACTGTGTATCCCAAGGCCTGTAACAGGTGTATGACATAGGCCAAATCCTTTATTAGTTTTGTCTTGTTGTCCGCTTGTATTAGGCAGTCGTCCAGGTATGGGTAGATTTGAATTCTCTGAAGCCTGCAATGTGCAATTACTGATGCCAGGCATTTCGTGAATACTCTGGGCGCAGTAGATAAGCCAAAGGGCAATGCTGAGAATTGATAATGCTCTGATCCTGCAAGAAATCTGAGGTGTCTTCTGCAATCTGGTCGGATAGGGACGTGCAGGTATGCCTCCTTGAGATCTAGAGTCACCAGCCAAGACTCCTTGCCCAACATGGGAAGAAGTTGCTGTAGGGTCAGCATTTTGAATTTTGGCACAATGAGATATGTGTTCAGTGCGGACAAGTCGAGAATAGGCCTCCATTGGTTTTCTTTTCTTGGTACAAGGAATAGTCTGGAGTAAAATCCTTGGCCTTGTTCCATAGATGGTACCCTTTCTATCACTTTCATCAGAAGTAAATTGTTTTGTCTTAAAGCCTCTAGCTTCTGGTTTGGTGGAAGGTTTGGCATTCCGCTCCTTTTTGGTAAAATGTGGAAGTGAAACCCGTATCCTTTGTCTATTGTTTGCAATGCCCATATGCCCTTTGTAATACAATGCCAGTTTTTTGAGAATAAAACCAGCTTTCCACACAAGGGTGCTTCCAGTTGTTCCCTGGTAGGTGGAATCAGAGTCAAGTCATTGTGTCTGTCCTGTGGAAGTGGTTGTAGTTGCAGCTGTGGCAGTACTCCTCTGGTTGGCAGGCTGCCACTGATGACCCCTGTAGGCCCCCTTTGATTGACCTCTGCCTCTTGGGCGTCTATTCCTGCCCCTCTGTGCTCTGGAGGTGTCTGGAAAGGACCAATTCTTTGAAGGCCAGTTTCTGCTGAACCTCGGAGGTTGAACCTGCAGAAAATCCTTTACTGTTTGCACAGATTTTGCTTTTTCTTCCACTTTCTTTAGAATCTCCTGTGCAGGGGAGCCAAATAAACTTTGTTTCTCCATTGGAGCATCCAGGAGTTTAGCCTTGACATGGTCTGGCAAGGATTGCTCTTTTAGCCAGGCATGCCTCCGAATTACTGCCCCAGTCATAGCTGATCTAAATGAAGCCTCCAGTGCATCATAGCCACATTTTAAGAAATGATTACTGACCTGCTGAGAGTTGTGTACCAAATCCTTAAGGGGCTTACGGTCTAAATGTTCAGGTGAAGAAAGCTTTTTTTTTTCTAACAAATATTCTTGGTACTGTATCATATGGAATTGGCAGTTTAATGCCCTGGCAGAAAGAGTAGCAGATGTATAAACCTTTTTACCCCATCTCTCTAATGCTCTTGACTCTCTTTCAGAGGGTAGGGGATTTTTGGCAGTGGCAGCTGCAACACCTTTTGGGCCCTGAGAAATAGTTTCTGGGTCTGCAGCATGGGCTTTATACAGGTGGAAGTGAGAATCCGGGACCCTGTAATATCTGTCAGGTTTGGCAGGGGCCGGGGTAAGAGAATCAGGGGCAGAGAACTGACATCATTATACACATCATCAACTACAGTAAGCACAGGTGGTATGGCTAAAGGCCTATGCTGGGGCAAATGTAAAATGTCCTTAATCTTTTTCTAGAATCAGAGAAATCCTGACCCTGCCACTGAAAGTGTTCCCTCATTGAGTGCAAAGTCTCCCCAAAGGAAAATTCTTCAGGAGGGGAGGCAGAAGGGAGAGAGTCTTCTGCATCTGAATCCTCATAAGGCGAATAGGCCCCTTCCTGATGGTCTGATAAATCAAATCCATCCAAGGAGTAATCAGAGGATAGAGGTTCAGAGGGTTCAGTCCTAGGCCTTTTGTCAGGAGGAGGGTGGGAGGCCCTGTCTGGGTGAGGTTGGGAACCCCTAATCAATGATATAAGGTCCTCAGCAAGACTGAGAATCTGAGAACTTGAGGAAGGTCTCTGAGAAGTAGATTTGGCAGGTAAAGCTTTTGAAATTTTGGCAGCTTTAGCCCTGGAGAAGGCCTTAATAGACATAGAAGCAGGGGGCCTAGCTGCCCCACGTGCAGGGGTAGAAATGTCCAATGGAATGGTGTCGGACAATTCTTGTGCGCTAGCTTCGGTAGGGATTTCTGAAGCAGACTCAGCCAGGGCCCTCTCTGGCCTCGGTTGTCGGAGGTATGATTTCGGTAGAAGTAAGAACAGAGGACTCTGTTTCAGCCGAAACCGAGACACTCACGGTAGGCCTAACCGTGGTTTCAGCCGAAACCACAGGCCGCGAGTGTCGGCCCTTTTCCTTGCGTTTTTTGGCCAAATGTGTAGTCTGAGTCTCCAACGGCATTTTATATGCAAAAGCGGATCCAAAAAACTCTTCTGCAAACTCCGACCGACGTCTAAGAGTTCGTCGGTTGAAGGAGGCACAAGCTAAACAAGCTGATACGTCGTGGTCTGGGCCTAAGCAAGGAAGGCAGTAAGAATGGAAATCCTTATGAGGTATTTGTTTCCCACAAGTTAAACAATTATTTACTTTGTCTGACATCGGCTGAGGCAAGAAAGAGTCCCCAACGGGGTACTTAGCTTTTTAGAAGTCTTTGGTAGCTAAAATCTCTGGATCTGACCGACCGGCACTTGCGAACAGCTTCTGCTTCGGGCACCGCGTGGCAAGAAAGACTGAGGAAAATGGCGTCGGCTGATGCCTTTATACCCCAGAAGCTCTGACGTCGGGGAAAGTGCGACATCAGCCGAGGCCAGACCCAGACTTTGGAATCCGGCAGACCGAAGGGCTGCCTGAGGCAGGACAACCCATATGTTATGACTGCAGATGCATCCTCGAAGGACATCCTATATAAATGTATTGTATAAACAAACATGCGAGTGCATGGATTGTGCCATCCCCAACAAAATCAAGACACTATCCTCCAAAAAAAGGAAGCCAATTTGGTGGTCCCCTGCCATAAATAAACTGTACAACAGAAGGAAAGTACAGTTTTGTGCACTTACCATAAATGTAGATGCTCAAGTGCATTCACTGTTGCAGTCATTACATTTGGGTAATCTGCTGGCAGGTTGCCCTCAGTCGGCCTGAATACCAAAGTATTGGGTCCTGCTTAGGTTGCTGACTCTTCCATGATGTCAGGTCATCAGGGGTATAAAACATGCAGCCGACGCCATTTTAATCAGTTTTTCTTGCCCCAGATGTCAGGTGCCCCCCAAATGGGGAGTGTATATATATATATATATATATATATATATATATATATATATATATATATATATATATATATATATAAATATAAACAGCAATATATGTAAACGGACTTTTAGCAACATTAACTTTTACCTTCATCTAAAAGCAAATACATCACAAAGGCTTTAGAATATAGTGAAGGAAAGAGAAATTATAGAAAAGGGGGATGTCGGTCGGGTAACCTGGACTGCAACAGTGAATACACTTGAACATCTACATTTATGGTAAGTGTACACAACTGTTCCATGTTCTTCGTGTTTCACTGTTGCAGTCATTACATTTGGGTAGAATCCCAAAGCTATGGATGGGAGGATGGAACTAAATAGCATTAGGGGCGGCTATAAGGCCCTGCAGGACTGCAGTGCCAAAGCCCTCCCTGGAGTTGGAGAAGAAAGGCAAATGATAATGCTTTGTGAAGGTATGAACAGAGCTCCAAGTAGCAACTTCTAGAATGTCTTTGGTTGGAACTCCTCTGAGAAAAGCTGCAGAGGTAGAGGCAGCCCTGGTGGAAAGTGACCTGATCCCCTTGGGCACAGGTTTACCATGGTGCAAATAGCAGAAATGAATACAGTGGCTTATCCATTTAGAAATAGTCTGCTTTAATATAGCCTTCCCCTCTGATCCTGCAGCAAATGCCACCAGTAGTTGCTCAGACTTTCTTAGAGATTTGGTCCTGTTTAAATAGAATCTTAGTTGTCTGTGTATGTCCAATGAATGCAGAATCCGCTCCCCTTGTTCTGCGGATTTGGGTAAAATGCTGGCAGGTGAATTGTTTGGTTAAGAGCCACACTGGATACCACCTTAGGCATCAAAGAAGGATTGGTCCTGAGGGACACCCTGTCCGGGTAAAACATAATAAAAGGCTTCACAGCCATGAGAGCCTGTAGTTCTGAAACCTTTTTTGCTGAAGTGATTGCCAAGAGAAAAGCTGTTTTCCAAGATAAAAAGTTTATATCCGCAGTAGCTGCTGGTTCAAAAGGAGACAGGGTGACTTTCCAGCACAAAATTGAGGTCCCATGCAGGAGTTGGTGATCTTCTGGGAGGCTTTACATTTGTGGCCCCTCTAAGATACTGTTTTAGCAGAGTATGAGAAAAGATGGGGGCTCCGTGTTGTAATGAGCCAAGATGGCAGAGGCATGGATTTTTATTGAAGAAAAAGACAGGCCCTTGTCAAGCATCCCAGTCAAGTATTGTAAAATATGAGGGATATTTGGTTTTGCTGTGTCTGTTCCTTGTCCTTGGTTCCAAGCACAGAATCTCTTCCATTTATCAGCATAAGATTTTCTAGTACTAGGCCTTCTGGCTTCCAAAATGACATCCACCACAGATTTACTGAGAGGTGTTGTTTGAATAATTAAATGATCAGCCATGCTGCAAGGTTCAGAGTTTGGAGAAGAGTGTGCAGAATTTGATTGTTCTGCTGTGACAGTACATGAGGTATTTGAGGCAAGTACCAAGGAGGGAGTTGAGACATATTCCTTAGAATTGGGTATGAGTGCTGGCGAGGCCGGTCCAGAGCAATTAGGATCATTTTTGGTTTTTCCTGTCTGACCTTTAGTAAGACCTTGGAGAGAAGAGGCAGAGGAGGAAAGGCATAGACTGACAGTTTTTTCCAACTTAAGAATAGGGCATCCACTTTCCATGCTTGTCTGTGATACGTCCTTGTGCAGAATTTGTCCAGTTGATAATTTTGGGGAGAGGCAAACAGATCTATGCCTGGGGCTCCCCCATTTCTGTTGCACCATGCTGAAGATTTATGGATCCAGTTTCCACTCGTGCGGGTCCATAAGATTTCTGCTTTGATAGTCTGCCAGAGTATTATGCTTTCCTGGCAGAAATTGAGCTTGAAGATGTACTTAAGTCAAGGCTGTGTTCCATAATGTCATGGCTAGTCTGCAAAGGGGGTAAGAATGTGTACCCCCCCTGCTTGTTTATGTACCACATAACCGTGCTGTCCATCTTCATCAGTAGTTGTCCTGGAAGAAGTCCTTGGAGGCTGTCAGAGCATTCTGAACAGCTAGCATCTCTTTCTGGTTGATATGCAGGTGCATTTGTTCTGGGCTCCATATGCCATGAATGCATCTCCCCGCCAGGTGGGCCCCCCCAAGCATAGTCTGATGCGTCTTTAGTTAGGGTTTGGGTGGCAGGGGGTAGAGTGAATGACAGTCCCTTGTTTTGGTGACATGTCTCTGCCCACCAAAGAAACTCCTGTTGTAGGTAAGGAATGAGAGGAATCATCGTTTCCAGACTGTAACAATGTTGACTACATAAACTTTTTACGTACCATTGAAGTTTCCTCATATGCAGTTTTGCATATGGAATTAGTAGAATGCAGGATGCCATGAACCCCAAAGCCTTCAGAATTTGTCTTGCAGATAACAAGGTTTTTGTTGCCATCTGTTTGAATTATATACTCAAGTTGCCTTTGTCTAACGTAAGGCAAGCCATCTGGGCAGTTGTATTCAAGCTTGCACCCAGGAATGTAATTTTTTGAGAGGGTACCAGCTGTGACTTCTTTTTGTTTATTGTGTAACCTAGGCATGTTAGAAGCCTTTTTACAAACTCCAGATGTTGAAGAATGTCCTTGTTCTCTGCTTGAATGAGACAGTCGTCCAGGTAAGGATAAATTTGTATGCAAAATGCAATTACTGGTGCCAGGCACTTTGTAAAGACCCTGGGCGCAGTAGATAAGCCAAAGGACAGTGCAGAGAATTGGTAATGCATAAAACCTGCCTTGAAGCGGAGGTAATCTTCTGCACGATTCCCTTATTGGGATATGCAGGTATACCTCTCAAGTCGAGTCACTTACCAAACGTTCCTGCCCAGCATGGGCAGTAGCTGTTGTAAAGTCAGCATCTTGAATTTTGGAATGTCCAGGAATGTGTTCAAAATCGATAAGTCCAGTATTGGACGCCAGGCATTGTCTTTTCTGGATATCAGGAACAGTCTTGAATAAAAACCTTGTCCTTTTTCCCGTTTTGGTACTGGCTGAATAGCCCCCATATCCATGAGGGACGTAACTTGTTTCTGAGCCTCTGTTCATAGATTTTGTAGCAGATCTGGCCAGCCGTTTGGAATTGACAAAGTATGGAAACGAAATCTGTACCCCTGGGATACTATGTTTAATACCCACTTGTCCTGGGTAACTGACTGCCAATTTTGAGCATGAAGTGCTAACTTTCCCCCCAAGGGGGCTGACAAAAGATAAGTGCTTGGTGATGGTAGAGGGAAGTCATTGAGACTGCTTACTGCAGGGTTGTGCTTTGTTACCTCCAGATTTGAAGGTGGAGGCACCCCATTGCTTTGACCTGTAAGAACCCTGTGACTGGTATCTAGAGCCTTTTGAGCGCCTGGATTTGCCTTGAGAGGCTCTGCTGGACACAGGAAAGGACCATTTTTAGTAGGCCAGTGCCTACTGAATCAGGGTGGCTGCACTTGTAAGAAATCTTTTACAGTTTGTACAGACTTAGCCTTGCCTTCCATATTCTTTAAAACCTCTTATTACCAGAGTATCATGCTGTAAAGAGGCATCCATCAATTTAGCTTTAACATGATCAGGCAGATTTTGCTCCTTGAGCCAAGCATGCCTTCTAATCACAGATCCAGTAACTGTGGCCCTGGAGGAGGCCTCCAAAGAATCAAAACCACACTGCAAAGTATGCTTTCCAACCTGTTCTGCTACATGCAATAATTCCTGCAATTTCTTATTTTCCACACAATCAGAAATCAACATCATTTTCTGTTTCAATAAGCTCATAACATGCTGTTGATATTTTAGCATATGAAACTGGCAGTTTAAGGCCCTAATTGCCAAGGTTACAGACGTATAAACCTTATTTCCCCATCTATCCAGCTCCCTGGAGTCTCTATCCGAGGGGGGTGGGTGGGATTTTTGGCTGTAGAGGCCTTTACACCTTTGGGACCCTGTGAGAGAGTTTCAGGATCAGCAGCAGGATTTTTACATAGAAATTTGTGGGAGTTAAGGACCCTGTAATATCTGTCTGGCTTACTAGGAGCCGGAGGGTAGGGAATCAGGAGCCATGCTTGATTCCAAAAACACATCAACAATGTCTAATATAGGAGAATTCCCTAAGCCTCTTTTTAGATTCAGAGAAATCCTGACTCTCCCAATGTAAATGTTCCCTTAAAGTATGCAAGGTTTCTCCACAAGAATAATCCTCAGGAGGAGATGCAGATGGGATAGATTCTTCTGCATCTGAATCCTCATAGGGTGGTATAGAAAAATCCTGATCAGAAGAAATAGAAACCTGATCTGAAGATTCATAATCAGTGTCTTGCCTAGGCCTCTTAGCAGGAGGGGGGGGGGGTTGTGGAAACCCCTGATCAAGGTAATTAAGTCCTCAGCCATTTTGATCATCTGTTTTTTAGGCATAGGAGCCTGAGCACGTGGCTCATGCATCGGTTTTTTAGACATAGAAGTTGGTTTTAGCCTTGCTGATGAAGGCGTCTGTTTAATATACAAATCTTTAGGCCTGAAAATACCCTCAGAAGCCGGTGCCCGCTCAGCGGCTCCAGACCCATCCAAGGGAGAGACATCCGCGGGTTCAATACTTACAAGAATTTCGCAGCATACCGGACTCCGAATGGGTCTCGGCAGAGGCCTGCAACTCAAAAGTAGTGGGCATCAGGGGCTGCGAAAGTGCCTGCGTACCGGCGAACTGGCGACTGGCTTAAGAGAAGCTTCGGTTTTGGACCTCGACTGTCTCTGTCTTTGCGTTTTTTGTGGATTCCGGTAGTCGGATTGCTAAGACATTTCAGGAGAGTTAAATCTTGAAACAAAGTATTCAGAAGACAAAATTATACAGACGCTTAATAGTGCGTTGGTTAAATTTAGTACAAAATGGACAGCAAGGCACATTGTGGTCAGGGCCTAGGCAAGGAATACAGTACAACTAAAAATCCTTGAGGTATTTACTTCCCACAAGTAATACAATTAACTTTTACTGACATCGGTAAGGAGCAAGAAAGTGTTTTAAGACTTCGGTTCTGAAACTCGAAAACGAAAATTTCAGGAGTCGGCCGACCAGCACTTGCAAAAGTACAGTTTTGTACCTACCATAAATGTAGATGTTCGAGTGTTCACCCTGCTGCAGTCATCACACTTGGGTTATCCTGTCGTCAGGCGGTCCCGCAGTCGGCCGGATTTCCAAAGTCTTGGTCTGACGTCGGTTGCCGTCGCCTCATCCCTGACGTCAGTGCACCAGGGGTACATATATTGCAACAGACGCCATTTTCTTCATTTTTTCTTGCCCCAGATGTCAGGTGCCCCCAAAAAGGTGATCCAAATTAGTACCAAAAGGTGAGAACACTGTACAAACACAAAATCCCTTCAGCTATAAGCAAATACATCAGTAAGGCATAGCAAAGATTTAGCCAGTAGATCAGAGGGGTTGGAGGGAGGTTAACCTGGACTGCAGCAGGGTGAACACTCGAACATCTACGTTTATGGTAGATACAAAACTGTACTATGTTCATCGTGTTACCCTGCTGCAGTCATCACACTTGGGTTGAGTCCCAAAGCTAAGGTAGGGTGGAGGCATCATAGAGGGTTAGAGGAGGCAATGAGGCCCTGCAGAACTGCAGTGGCGAAGCCTGCCCTGGACTTAGAATAAAGAGGTAAGTGATAGTGTTTGGTGAAGGTGTGTACAGAAGTCCAAGTTGCAGCTTCTAAAATTTCCTTGGTAGGAACCCCCCTGAGAAAGGCTGTAGAGGTAGCTGTTGCCCTGGTAGAGTAGGATCTAATGGTAGGAGGAACTGGTTTCCCATGATGGGTATAGCAGAATCGTATGCAATGGCCTATCCATTTAGAAATGGTTTTCTTGGATATGGACCTCCCTTGAGAAGCTGTAGCATACGAAACAAAGAGCTGGTCAGTTTTTCTGAAAGCCTTAGTTTTATCAAAGTAGTAATGAAGCTGCCTGTGAATGTCCAAGGAATGCAGGAGTCTCACACCTTTGTTCTATGGATTGGGGAAGAAAGTGGGTAGGTGGATGGTTTGATTTAAATCTACACTGGAAACCACCTTAGGCATGAAGGAAGGATTAGTTCGTAGAGAAACTCTGTCTTGATGAAAAATGAGGAAAGGTTCCACTGTCATAAGTGCCTGTAATTCTGAAACTCTACTAGCAGAAGTTCTTGCCTGGAGCAGGGCAGTCTTCCAAGATAGGAACTGAAGATCTGCAGAAAAAGCTGGTTCAAAGGGAGGTAGCGTTAGTTTTTCCAGAACAAAGTTGAGGTCCCATGTAGGTCTAGGTGCTCTTCTAGGTGGTCTAATGTTTTTTGCCCCTCTGAGGAACTGCCTTAGGAGGAGATTTGAAAATAAAGGTGGATTTGTATCGTAGTGAGCTGAAATAGCTGAAGCATGGATTTTAATGGAGGAGAAGGAAAGTCCTTTACGCAACATCTCAGCTAAATACTGCAGAATGTGAGGCATATGAGGCTGAGTTGTGTTTTGGCCTTTAGCTTAGTTCCAAGCAGAAAACCTTTTCCATTTGTCCGAGTAAGCCTTCCTGGTGCTTGGCCTCCTGGCTTCTAGAACAACATCCAGAACTGCTTGTGAAAGAGGGGCTGGTTGGATGCTTAATTGATTTGCCATGCAGCCAGGTTTAAGGTTTTGATCTGGCTGTGCAGAATCTGCTTGTCTTGCTGCGTGAGCAAATGAGGTATTTGAGGCAATATCCATGGGGGGCTGTGAGCCATATCCTTCAACAGCGGGTACCAGTGCTGGCATGGCCAGTCTGGGGCTATGAGAATCATTCGAGGTTTTCTCCTTTTTGACCTTCAAAAGAACCTTTGTGAGAAGAGGTAATGGAGGAAAGGCATACGCTGTCAGGTTTTTCCAAATGAAGGAGAGCGTCCACTTTCCAAGCTTGATGGTGGAATGTCCTTGTACAAAATTTTGTCAGCTGGTAGTTTTGAGGACTGACAAACAGGTCTATATTTGGTAGGCCCCATCTTTGAGTTATCATTGTAAATATTTGTGGGTCTAGCTTCCACTCATGGGGATCTTTGATGTTTCTGCTTAGGTCGTCTGCCAATGTGTATTTCTGTCCTGGCAGAAATTGAGCTTGTAACTGGACTTGGTAGGCCAGAGCTGTGTTCCATAAAATTATTGCTTGCCTGCAAAGAGGGTAGGAATGTGTGCCCCCTTGTTTGTTTATGTACCACATTACTGTGGTGTTGTCCGTCTTTATTGCAAGTTGTCCAGGCTGTAGTAGATCCTTGAAGGCTGTCAGAGCTTTCTGTACAGCTAGCATCTTTTTGGTTTATGTGCAGTTTTCTTTGTTCTGCAGTCCATAGGCCTTGAATGCATTGCCCTGCCATGTGTACCCCCCCAGGCATAGTCTGAAGCATCTGTTGTGATAGTTTGCCTGGGTGGGGGCAAGGTGAAAGGCTGACCCTTGTTGAGGTGACATGCCTGTGCCCACCATAGAAATTCCTGTTGAAGACCGGGAATGAGATATCACTGTGTCCAAGCTGTGGCTGTGTTGAGACCATACACTTTTTATGTACCACTGTAATTTCCTCATATGCAGTTTTGCAAATGGTATTATCAGAATGCAAGATGCCATGAAGCCCAAAGCCTGCAGAATTTTTCTTGCAGTTAATTGGGTCATTGTTGCCATTGTCTTGAAATATTGAATCAGTTGTAATTGCTTGTCTGGTGTAAGATAAGCCTTCTGGGCCGTTGTGTCCAAGCTGGCACCCAGGAATGTCATTTTTTTGTGAGGGTACTAGTTTTGACTTCTTTTCGTTTACTGAGTACCCCAGACAATTTAGTAGATGCTTCACAAAAGCCAGGTGTTGTAAGAGAATGTCTTTTCTTTCTGCTTGGATGAGGCAGTTGTTCAGGTATGGATTTATTTGAATTCCTCTTTGCAGTATGCAATTACTGGTGCCAGGCACTTTGTGAATACTCTGGGTGCAGTAGATAAACCAAAGGGCAGTGCAGAGAATTGATAGTGGGTTGAACCTGCAATGAAACAGAGGCATCTTCTGCAACTTTGTCTGATAGGGACATGCAGGTATACCTCCTTGAGGTCCAATGTTACCAGCCATGCTTCCTTGCCCAACATGGGAAGTAGCTGCTGTAGTGTTAGCATCTTGAATTTGGGAACTTGTGTTTAGAATTGAAAAGTCCAGAATTGGTCTCCAAGCATTTTTTTTTTCTGGGTACTAGGAAGAGTCTTGAGTAAAATCCTTGGCCTTGCTCTTGAGTTGGTACCCTTTAAATGGCTCTCATGGCCAGGAGAGCTGTGATTTGCTTTTGAGCCTCTGCCCTTTGATTTTGTGGCAGGTTTGGCATAACTCTTTTTATTGACAAGGTGTGAAAGTGGAATCTGTATCCTCGTAAAATTATGTCTAGGACCCATTTGTCCTTTGTGACCAAGTGCCGGTTGTCTGCAAATAGTGCTAGTTTCCCCCCCAGGGGGGCTGACAAAGGAGCTTTGTTTGGCCAGCTGAGGTGCAAGTCATTGAGTTCGCTTTCTGGTGGGTTGAGACCTGTCTTCTCCTCCCTTCTGGGTTGGAGTGCCCCATTGGCGAGGTTTATACTGAGCTTGTGGTTGTCCTCTGCCCCTTGGGCGCCTGTATTTACCCCTCTGAGGCCTGTCAGTGGCTGGAAAGGACCAATTTTTTGTTGCCCAGTTTCTGCTGAAGCGAGGGGGTTGTACTTGTAAGAAATCTTTGACTGTCTGCATTGATTTTGCCTTATCTTCCATTCTCTTTAAAACTTCTTCTGCTTTAATACCAAAAAGAACATCCTGCTGTAAAGGAGCATCTAGTAGTTTTGCTTTAACATGATCAGGCAGACTTTGTTCCTTTAACCAGGCATGCCTACATATAACTGATCCAGTGACAGCTGCTCTGCAGGAGGCCTCTAAAGAATCAAACCCACATTGTAAGGTATGTTTGCCCACCTGCTCGGTGGCGTGCAACAAATCCTGTACTTCTTTCAATTCAGATTGTTGAGGGCGGGTGGTTATCTTTTGTTTTAACTGAGAGATCAGAAATTGCTGATACTTAAGCATACGAAATTGACAGTTTAGAGCTCTCATAGCTAAAGTGGCTGAGGTGTAAACTTTTTCCCCCCATCTGTCTAGTGCTCTTGAATCCCTTTCAGAAGGTACTGGATTTTTAGCCATGGAAGCCTTAGCCCCCCCTTGGGACCCTGGGAGATAGTCTCTGGGTCAGCTACTGGGCTTTTGTAAAGAAATTTGTGGGAGTCAGGTACTCTGTAGTATCTGTCAGGCTTAGCCGGGGCAGGAGGCAGAGTCAGGGTTGAAACTGGATTCTAAGTAGACATCATCCACAATGTCCAAAACAGGAGGGATGGCTACAGGTCTGTGTTGGGGGAGTAAAAGAAACTCTGAGCCTTTTCTTGGAATCAGAGTAATCCTGACCTTCCCAGTGGAAATGTTCCATACACAAAACAGCTCTTTTCAGAGCTCACGTGGATCTGCACCTTACACCAAACAGCTCTTCTCAGAGGTCACAGTACACCAAACAACTCTTCTCAGAGCTCACAGAGATCTGCAAAAGCTCTGGTAAGAGCAACCAGAGACACGTTGAAGAATAAAACAAAAAAGTTATTAGAGCTACCACCAACACCTGAACGGGCATTTAAAACACAACTCGGCCCTTCTCAGAGCTCACAGAAATCTGTATCAGCTTCGGTAACACCAGCCGGAGGCACAGACACAGCTTTGGTGAACCAAACAAAACAGTTCTTTTTAGAACTACCGCATCTGCCCGAAAGGGCATTCTAAACACAAAACAGCTCTTCTCCGAGCTCATAGAGATCTGTAACAGCTCTATATAGAGCTCCAGCTGCCCACAGGGCTAAAACAGCTCTTTTTGGAGCTAGCTCCACCACAGACTACACGTAGAAATCTGTTCACCGTTTAGGATCAAGAGTGAAAGGCTTTGTAAAATTGGTTATTCCTTCCCTCCGGGCAGGCATCACTCAGGATCGAAAACCCAAGAGGTCCACACCTATTTTTCTGGTTTTATTCCCTCATAGTGTGTAAAGTTTCCCCAAAAGAGTAATCTTCTGGAGGGGAAGCTGAGGGAATAGAGTCCTCAGCATCAGAATCTTCATAAGGAGAGAAGGAATAGTCTTAGTCCTCAGAGGAATCCGAAGAAATAGTTGTTCAGAGGAAGCAGATTCTTCCTCTTGTCTAGGCCTTTTGTCAGGAGGAGGCTGAGAATCCTTGATAAGAGAAATCAAATCTTCAGCCATCTTAAGCATCTGTTTCTTAGGCATAGGGCCTTGAACAGGAGACTGAAGTGAAGCTTTTTTCGATTTGGATGGAGTCTTCGACTTGGAAAACGTTTTGACTAAGTCTCATCAGTCTGAAAACGCCTTCAGAAACCGATGGCGTTTCAGAGGCACCAACGCCCTTGGAAGGTAAATCGTCGGTAGGGCCTGAAGTAAAAGGCTGCGACGGCCTAGTACATTCAGTCAAAATATCTGTAGCGGTCTCGGTTTCCTGAACTGCGGTAGTCAGAGGCTGCATCGGGGCTTCACTGATAACCGGAGACCGGATCAACCGAGGCCTCGGAATCGGGCTTAGGCCTGGGCTGTCGATCCTTATCCCTGCGCTTTTTGTGCACGCCGGTAGTCGGTAGCTCCGACGGCATGTTATAATTAAATTTTCTGCCAAAAAAGTGTCGTGCAAAATCAAATCGTCTTTTAATAGTACGTTTGTTAAATCTAGCACAAAAACGACAAGTGACGTCGTGATCAGGGCCTAGGCAAGGTATACAATAAGAATGAAAATCCTTATGAGATATTTGCTTCCCAGAAGAAATACAATTGTTAACTTTTTCTGACATCGGTCTGAGGCAAGAAAAGTTTCCCCAACGGGGTACTTAGCTTTGTAGAAGACTTCTGTCTGAAATTCGAATATCTCCGGAGTCGGCCGACTGGCACTTGCCAACTGTTTCTGCTTCGGGCACCGCACGGCAAGAAAGACTGAAGAAAATGGTGTCTGTTGCAATATATGTACCCCTGGCGCACTGACGTTAGGGATGAGGAGACGGCAACCAACGTCGGTCCAAGACTTTGGAAATCCGGCCAACTGCGGGACCGCCTGACGACAGGATAACCCAAGTGTGATGACTGCAGCAGGGTAACACGAACATCTGCTTATGCTTCGGACACCTCGTGGCAAGAAAGACAGATTAAAATGGCATTGGCTGCATGTTTTATACCCCTGACGACCTGATGTCATTGAAGAGTAGACAGCAACAGACGCAGGACCCAAGACTTTGTTATTCAGGCCGACTGAGGGCAACCTGCCAGCAGATTACCCAAATGTAATGACTGCAACAGTGAAACACGAAGAACATTAAGCTGTTGCAAAAGAGTAAAAATCCCGATTGCAGGAACTCCCTGGTCACCCTCAGTAAGAAGCTGGGATCCCTCAAAATCCTCCAAAGCTAGCTACGAAAATAAAAATGTCACTGATTCTAAAGACAACCACAAAGTATTCTAAATCTATGCCAAGAATCTCAATGGCAACACTCAAACCTGCTCAGAGCTACAGAAGAGCACTAGATATACAGAACCAACTGATACTGCCAACATCCTGGCGGACAGGTTCAGTGCAAACTTTACCCCTCCCCCCCAAAGGGCCCATCCCTATACCAGAAGAATGCATAGCCCCTGTAATCATGGATGCACAAGTTAAGACCACACACTCCAAAGCCAAAAACACAGCCTGAAGTGAGGCTATGATTTAACATGGTACTTAGGTGGGGTGCAAGTTTGTTCTGTAGTACGTGCAGAATGCAACCTGGAATGTTGTCTGGTCCCATGGATGCTTTGTGCCTACTGAATGGCGCACAGCGACGGTTATTCCACTCCACAAGGGGGGGGGGGTGCCACCACGGATGCCCGGGAACTACCTGCCTGACGAGCCTGGTCTGCAAGGCCATAGAATGTATCATGGAACTTATAAACAAAGACATAGGTAACCTGCAAACGCTGGACCCCACTCAATTTGGATTTGTAAAAGAAAGATCATGTCTCCTAAACCTGACTGACTTCTTTGAAGCAATCATCAGAGCCGTGGACGAGGGTAAGGTGATGCACACAGCCTATCTTGACCTCGCCAAGGCTTTCACCACAAGCACCCACTCTGGATTTATAAACTCACTAGACTGGGCATAAATCCCTATGTCACAAGATGGGTGGCCAACTGGCTCACTGATAGAACCCACACAGTGAAAGCAGCCAACTCCAAATTTGACTTCAGACCAGTGAAAAGCGGAGTACCACAGGATTCAGTCCTGGGGTCCTCTCCTGTTTGGCATCTATTTCTGATGTCCAGGCTAATACAGCAAATCTTTGGCGTACAAAGTTCGCAGATGACTGCAAACTGGGAGCCATAATAGAATCGCCTAACAATGAGTACATTCTACAAAGGGCTTCACTGAGACAGATGCCTGATGTCAAAGTCATGGCCTCAAGCTCAATGCCAAAAAGTGTACTGTCATCCCCTCTGGGGAAAAAAGTACAGTTTTGTACCTACCATAAATGTAGATGTTCGAGTGCTAATACAGCTGCAGTAATCACAGATGGGTTTTCTGCCGTCAGGCGGGTCCTCGGTCGGCCGAATTCCAAAGTCTAGGTCCGGCGTCGGTTGCTGTCGCTTTCTCTCCTGACGTCAGTGAGGCAGGGGTATATAAGACACAGCCGACGCCATGTTCTTCAGTCTTTCTTGCCCCAGATGTCGGGTGCCCCCAGAAGGAAGGCAATACATAAATTATATTTATATACATGCAGTGCAATATAATCCAAAATCAGTAGTTGCAAGCAAATATACCATAGAAGGATAACCCAATCAGGTTGTATAAAAAGGGGTTAGGCCCTAGGCCTTTACCAAGAGGGGAAGGAGGGGGGGGGGAACTGTACTGCAGCTGTATTAGCACTCGAACATCTACATTTATGGTAGGTACAAAACTGTACTATGTTCATCGTGCATACAGCTGCAGTAATCACAGATGGGTAGAATCCCAAAGCTACGCACAGGGTGGTAGGCACTAATTGGAACTGGGATGAGCCAGAATGCACTGCAATACAGCAGCCTGCTCTAGTTTTGGAATATAAAGGCAGGTGGTAGTGTTTTGTGAAGGTATGCACAGAACTCCAAGTGGCTGCCTCCAAAATATCTTTGGTAGGAACTCCTCTGAGGAAGGCTGTAGAGGTAGCTCTGGCCCTGGTGTAGTGGGATCTAATGCCTGTAGGGACAGATCTTCCATGATAGGAATAACAAAACCATATGCAGTGGCCTATCCATTTTGAAATTGTCTGTTTGGTAACTGGCTTCCCTTGAGCCCCTACAGCATAGGACATAAAGTTGTTCTGATTTCCTGAAGGGCTTTGTTCTGTCCAAATAATAACGTAGCTGCCTATGGATGTCTAAGGAGTGTAGCAGCCTTTCCCCTTTGTTTTGAGGATTGGGGTAAAAGGTAGGTAAGTGTATGGCTTGATTTAAAGCTACCCTGGATACCACTTTAGGCATAAATGATGGGTTGGTTCGAAGGGAAACCCTGTCATGATGGAAGATGAGGAAAGGCTGCACAGCCATGAGGGCTTGTAGTTCCGAAACCCTACGAGCTGAGGTAAAAGCCAGAAGGAAAGCTGTTTTCCAGGACAAATACTGCAAATCTGTTGAGGCAGCTGGTTCAAAGGGAGGCAATGTTAATTTTTCTAGAATGTAATTAAGATCCCAGGCTGGTATTGGTTGTTTCCTTGGTGGTCTTATATTCTTAGCCCCTCTGAGGAACTGTCTTAACAGTGGGTGAGAGAATAAGGATGGATCAGTGTTGAATTCTGCAGAAATGGATGAGGCATGGATTTTTATGGAAGAAAATGAAAGTCCACTGTTCAGCAGCTCAGCTAGATACTGTAATACCTGAGGCAAATTCAGTTTTCTAGGATCCTGGCCTTTTTTCTCATTCCAAGAGCAAAAACGTTTTCATTTTGCGGAGTAAGCCTTTCTAGTAGATGGCCTTCTGGCCTCCAAAATGACATCCTGCACCTCTTTGGGGAGTAGGGTCTGTTGTTTTGTTAAGGAATTTTCCATGCAGCGAGGTTGAGTGTTTTCAGCTGACTGTGAAGAGTTTTGTAGCTGTGCTGAGTCAGCAGAAGAGGCATTAGAGGTAGGGACCAGGGAGGAGTATGTGTTAGGCTCCTCAGGAGTGGGTACCAGTGTTGCCTTGGCCAGTCTGGAGCAATCAGTATCATCTTCGGTCTGTCTGCTCTTGCTTTCAAGAGCACCTTGGGCAGAAGAGGCAGAGGTGGGAAAGCATAAACTGTCCATGCTGTCCAACTGAATGAAAGGGCGTCCACTCTCCAGGCCTTTGGATGAAAGGTCCTCGAACAAAACTTTTCCAATAGATGATTCCTGTGGGAGGCAAAGAGATCTATGTCTGGCCTCCCCCACGCTTGGATTATCTTTGTAAACACTTGAGGATGCAACTTCCATTCGTGTGGATCTGTCATATTTCTGCTTAGATTGTCTGCCAGCGTGTTTTCCAAACCTGGCAAGTACTGTGCTTGAAGTTCGATTTGCCATTCCAGAGCCAAGTTCCAAAGTGTCATGGCTAGCCTGCACAGGGGGTATGAATGTGTTCCTCCTTGTTTATGTACCACATTACTGTGGTGTTGTCTGTTCTTATCAGTAATTGTCCTGGATGCAGGAGGTCCTTGAAAGCTGTAATTGCATTTATCACTGCTAGCATTTCTTTTTGATTGATGTGAAGGTGCTTTTCCTTTTGGGACCATTTGCCCTGAATGCACCTGTCTGTCATGTGCGCCCCCCCAGGCGTAATCTGAGGCGTCTGTTGTGATGACTTGATTTGCTTGAGGCTTGCAGAATGGGAGACCTGTGTTTGACATGCTTGGGCCCACCATAGAAATTTCTTTTGCAAACATGGAATTATTGGTATTATTGTTTCCAAACTGTGGCTGTGTTGAGACCATAGGTTTTTTAGGTACCACTGAAGTTTCCTCATATGCAACTTTGCACATGGGATTAAAAGAATGCAAGATGCCATGAAGCCCAGAGCCTGCAGGATTTTCCTTGCAGTAAGCTTGGTACATTTTGCTAGTATTTTGAAGTACTGAGTTAGCTGCCCCTGTTTTTCTGGCGTAAGATAGGCCATCTGGGTGTTTGTGTCCAAGTTGGCACCCAGGAAAGTTATTTTCTGAGATGGTGTTAGCCTGGATTTCTCTTTGTTGATTGTGTATCCCAGAGAATGCAGTAACTGTGTTACACAAGCCAGATGTTCCAGAAGTATGTGCTTGCTGTCTGCTTGGATCAGGCAGTCGTCCAAATAAGGGTAAATCTGTATCCCTTGAAGTCTGCAGTAGGCAATTACTGATGCCAGGCATTTCTGGGCGCAGTAGATAAGCCAAAGGGCAATGCAGAGAATTGATAGTGGATTGAACCTGCAAGAAATCTGAGGTATCTTCTGCAACTTTGTCTGATTGGGACATGCAGGTACGCCTCCTTGAGGTCCAATGTTACCAGCCAAAACTCCTTGCCCAGCATGGGAAGAAGCTGTTGTAATGTGAGCATCTTGAATTTTGGTACGAGTAAGAATGTGTTTAGGATGAATAAGTCCAGAATGGGTCTCCAGTCGGTTCCTTTCCTTGGTACCAGAAATAGTCTGGAATAAAAACCTTGACCTTGTTCGTGAGTAGGTACCTCTTGAATAGCTCTCATGTCTATGAGCTTTGAAATTTGTAGTTGTGCCTCTGCCCTTTGATTGTGTGGCAGGTTTGGCATGCCTCTCATTTTTGGAAGAGTGTGGAAATGAAATCTGTAGCCTCTGTTTATAACGTCCAGGATCCATTTGTCTGTTGTGACAATATGCCAATTTCTTGTAAATAATGCCAGCTTTCCTCCCAAGGGTGCTGACAGCTGAGACTTGCTTGGCATGGAAAGGAGGGAGTCATTGGGTTTGTTTCCTGTATTGTCGTGCACTCTCCTCGCCACCTCTTGGTGCTGGAGTTTGCCATTGCCTGCCTCTATATGATCCTTGAGATTGTCCTCTGCCCCTTGTGCGCCTGTATCTACCTCTTTGGGGCTTGTCCGTGGCTGGAAAGGACCAGTTTTTAGAAGGCCAATTTCTGCTAAAACGTGGTGGTTGAACCTGTAGAAAAGCTTTGACAGTTTGCATAGATTTAGCTTTTTCTTCCATTTTCCGTAATATCTCCTCAGCATTAGTACCAAACAGCACATCCTTTTGTAAAGGAGCATCTAGAAGTTTAGCTTTCACATGATCAGGCAAGCTTTGTTCCCTAAGCCAGACATGTCTCTGAATGACTGATCCTGTAACAGCAGCTCTACTTGAGGCCTCTAGGGCATCATAGCCACATTGTAAGGTGTGTTTACCCACTTGTTCTGCACTATGCATCATATCCTGCGACTCCTTCAAATCTGGTTGTTCAGGTTGAGACATTTTATTCCTTAATTGTGATAACAGAAACTGCTGATATTTAAGCATATGAAACTGACAATTTAAGGCCCTCATGGCTAGGGTGGCCGAGGTATATACCTTTTTACCCCACCTTTCTAAGGATCTTGACTCTCTTCGAAGGTAGTGGATTCTTAGCAGCAGAGGCCTTCATTCCCTTGGGGCCTTGAGAAATGGTTTCATGGTCAGCATTATGGCTTTTGTAGAGAAATTGGTGAGAGTTAGGAACTCTGTAGTACCTATCAGGCTTGACTGGGGCAGGAGGCAGGGAATCTGGATTAAGGCAGGCCTCCGAATAAACATCATCAAGTATGTCCAAGACAGGAGGTATCGCCAGAGGTCTGTGTTGAGGTAACAAAAGAAATTCCCTAAGTCTTTTCTTGGAATCAGAAAAGTCTTGGCCTTCCCAATGGAAGTGTTCCCTCAAAGTGTGCAAGGTTTCCCCAAAGGAAAAATCCTCAGGAGGAGATACAGAAGGAATGGACTGCTCTGCATCCGAATCTTCAAAAGGGGAGTAAGAGTGTTCCTCTACATCAGAATGTTCTGAAAAAATGCAGCCCTGATCAGAAGAGGGAGAATCTTCCTCCACTCTGGGTCTCTTGTCTGGAGGGGGCTGGGAACCCCTGATAAGAGTAATTAAATCCTCAGCCATTTTAAGCATCTGCTTTTTAGGCATGGGGCCTGGAGACGGACCCTGTGCAACAGGCCTCTTGGGATGCCTGGCTGATTTGGATTTAGTAAAGGCCTTAATAGAAAAGGAAGAAGAGGGTCTAAAGACACCATGGGAGGAGGTGGACCTGTCCACATTAGGAGGCTCAACACTCACAGTGGCTTCGGTGGTTGTAGTCTGGGTAAGGGCCGAGGTACCTGCGGTCTTGGTTACAGAAGACACCGCCAAAGAAGTGTCGTCGGTAGTCAGGGACTGCATAGGCACCTCGCTGAGAACCGGACCACGAGTAGGCGGTTTTGGCGTGGTGTCGGCGGGGACCTCACGTGTCGGTCCTTGTCCTTGCGTTTTTGGACAAAACGGTAGTCGGGAGTCTCCGACGACATTTTATAATCAAAGGCTTTACCAAAAAAGTGTTGGGCGAACTCCACCCGACACTTAATAGTGCGTTTATTGAAAGTAGCGCAAAAGCGGCAGCCCGAGACGTCGTGGTCTGGGCCTAAACAAGGTATGCAGAGGGAATGGAAATCCTTATGCGGTATTTGCTTCCCACAAGAAATACAACTGACATCGGTCTGAGGCAAGAAAAGTTTCCCCAACGGGGTACTTAGCTTTAATGAAGACTTCGGTTTCCAATTTTTCGTAAATTCAGGAGCTGGCCGACCGGCACTTGCGAACTGCTTCTGCTTCGGGCACCGCGGCAAAAAAGACTGGGAACATGGCGTCAGCTGTGTCTTATATACCCCTGCCTCACTGACATCGAGAGAAAGCGACAGCAACCGACGCCGGACCTAGACTTTGGAATTCGGCCGACTGAGAACCCACCTGACGGCAGAAAACCCATCTGTGATTACTGCAGCTGTATGCACGATGAACATCACTGCAACTACCACACAGGCGGTAGCCTACTTAACACCCAAAGTGTGATGAGACCTTGGGACATGGGTAGAAACTAGTCTTTCCTTTGACAATCACATCGCCACAGTAGTCAGGAAATCCTTCTACGTGGCACATCTAATCACTAAAGGGTTCTCCTCCAAAAAAAAAAAAAGGTCATTGCTCCTCTCTACTCATCCCTCATCAGAGTACAACGCCCCCTTTGGCATGTAGCTCGCAAGACATCTGCAACTAGAAAGGCCACACAGATACCTCACTGAGAGGATTACCGGCCTCAAACAGATGCCATATGCAGACTGCCTCAAAAAAACTCTAGCTCTACTCTTGTCTACTGCCTATTCAGAGGTGACCTCTGCCTAACATACAAAGCCATGTCAAACCCAGTTCTTTTTGGACATGCTACACTTAAACCCCAATCTGTGTCACACGCTCCAGGGACCTAAACCTCGCCACCACAATAAACAGAATGTGCTGGAGGAACAGATTCCTGTCCCAGAGACTTCCCATACTCTGGAACAGACTACCCATTCACGTCAAGCAGAGCCCTTCATTAGCCCCCTCTAAGTACCTCACCAAGAGGATCAAAGGGCTCAAACAGATGCCATATGCTGCCTGGTTAAAGAAACTCCAGCTCTACTCAGTGGCATACCGCCTGCTCAGAGGTGATCTGTGCCTGACGTATAAAGCCATGTCCAACCCGGAATTAATGGACATGCTGCACCTCAGAAAATCTAAATCCCATCTAGCTACGCGCTCGAGAGACTTGAACCTCAGCACTGAAATAAATAGGACATGCTGGAGGGACAGATTCATAACCCAGAGGCTCCCTTCACTCTGGAATAAAATCCCAGTCCAGGTTAGGCAGAGTCCCTCTGACTCTCCAACAGGAATCTTGATGAGTGGATGGGAGATCGTAGGCTTACCCCGGGTATCACTTCTGTGTCACTGTTAGACAGAGGCACAGTATACTAACCTCAAAAAAGGGCATAGAAAAATTAATTTAAAATGGGTGGCGAAAGCCAAACACACTCTGGCTAGGCTTATAAATGCCCTAGGGCAGATAGCCTAGTATGAACCTATGAAGAGGAATCTAGGCAATTGGATGCGAAATAGGAAATTCACCCCGGGGATCACCTCTGTGGCTCTGCTTAACAGAGGCGCAGGTAAATAACCTTCTTAGGTGGTGAAAGCCAGGGACCTTTTTGGCTAGGCTTATACAAGCCCTAGGGCCAATAGCCTAGTACTTACCTATGAACCCATGTAATGTTTGGTGAATGTGTTCACTGTGGCCCAGGTGACCGGTTCTAGGCTAGAGGTATAATCAGCCTCCTTGAAAAAAGCAGCTGAGGAAGCAGCTGCCCTGGTAGAGTGTGATTTGACCTGGCCCTGTAAGGTTTTACCATAGGCGGAATAACATATTCCAATGGATTTAGAGATCCAGGAGGAAATGTTTTGTGACTGCCTTCCCTACAGAGCCCTAGGATGGAAGGAGATGAAAAGCTGATCAGATTTCCTAATAACTTTGGTTTTGTCTAAATACCTCAGTTTTCTGTGTACATCGAGAATGTAGGGTCCTCTCTGAGGCTTTCTGGGGGGTCTGATATGAAGAACCCCTATGAGGAACAGCTTGACCTCAAATCTGGAAGTAAGCGGTGGTAACATATGCAGAGACTGCAAATAAATGGACTTTAACTGATGAGTTACTTCTGCATGAAGGAGCTCACACAAACAGGAAAGGACCAAAGGAAAGGAATAGTCAAGTCTCTCCTGGTTTTTCCTCTGACACCACCCGGAGAATCTTTTCCATTTAGATGTAATTTCTTCTGGTGCTAGGTTTCCTGGTCTCCTGCAGGACACTGAGTACATCCTCTGTGTAAAGGTGTCTGAAGGGGAATAGAACCCTATCACCCATAAGTTCAGTTTCAAGTTGTTCTGTGTAAGCAAGTCTATTCGGTGGGGTAACCTGTAATGACTGCCCTTGGCTAGTAGGTAGGGAAGGGGAATCCAGTGCTGTCTTGGCCAGGAGGGGGGTCACCAACAGGATTTTTGGTTTGTCCTTCTGTATTTTGAGGACAACTTTCTTAATCTGAGTGAAGGGTGGGAAAAGCATAGATAAACATCCACCCCAATGAAAGCAGAAGGCGTCCACTTTTCAGGCCTGTGGATGTGGGGCCCCTGTGCAACATTTGGGCATCTGTTTGTTCTGGGAGGAGGCAAACAGCACTGTGGAATACCCCACTTGTGAATGAGATCTAGAACACCCTCTGTGAAGCATCCATTCGTGAGAGGGAGATGAAGTTCTGTTTAGAGAGTCTGCCATGACATTCTCTGTTGAGGGAATGTACATTGCTACCATATGGATGTTTTGGGTCGTTGCTAGAGTCCAGATTAGGATGGCTAAGCTGCAAAGGGGATAGGATCTTGCCCCCCCCCCATTTATGTACCACATGACAGCTATCTGTAATCACCTTGAGAGTTCCTGGGAGTAGGGCTGTTTTGAAAGTTTGTAGGGCTAAATGGAGTGCCCTCATTTCTTTGATACTGATGTGGTCCTTTAGTCTTAGTGTGGACCATTTTCCCTGTACAGTGATCTGTTTCTGGTGGTGCAGTAGTACTGTACCCCAACCCAGGTCTGATGGGTCTGTGGTGAGTTCTAGCAGGTGGGCAGGTACCTGTAGTGGGATACCGTGGTTGTGATGGATGGCAGAGATCCACCACCGGAGTTCTGTCTTCAGACACTGGAGTAGTGGGAGAATAGTGTCCAGGGGATGGGAGTGTTGGCTCCATAAGTTTAAGATCCAATGGATCTTTCTCATGTGAAGTCTTGCTAAGGGCAACATGGGTCTTAGGGATGCCATATGTCCGAGCATCCTTAGAAATTCCCGTGCTAGCAATGAAGTAAGGTTAAGTTTATTGAGGTAAATGCCCACAGCCAGAATTCTTAGTTCTGGGATAAAGGCTTTCATAAGGTCTGTTCTGATTCTGCATCCCAAGAAAACCATGTCTTGTGTGGCTTGCTGATGAGACTTTTCTTTGTTGATAGTGAACCCCAGTTGGGTTAGGGTGCTGACCACCAGCCTACTCTGTGTTCTACAGTGAGCAATGAAGGGTGCTAGACACTTTATGAACACTTGAGGGGCTGTGGAGAGCCCAAAAAGACAGAGAATTGCTAATGCCAGGAAAGTACAGTTTTGTACCTACCATAAATGTAGATGTTTAGAGTGTATTCACTACTGCAGTCATTACACTTGGGTTATCCTGCAGTCAGGCGGTCCCGCAGGAAGCCAGATTTCCAAAGTCTTGGTCCGGCGTCAGTTTCGGTCACTTCTTCCCTGACGTCAGTGTGCCAGGGGTATACAAGATGCAGCCAACGCCATTTTCTTCAGTTTTTCTTGCCCCAGATGTCAGGTGCCCCCAAATAGGTAGGCAATACATATTGCTAATAAAACATACATAAAAAATAACAATACCTTCAGTTACAAGCAAATACACCACATAGGTTGTATAGGGTAGAAAGGTATAGCTAAGTCCCAGCTAAAAAAGTGGGGATGGAGGGAGGGTAATCTGGACTGCAGCAGTGAATACACTCTAACATCTACATTTATGGTAGGTACAAAACTGTACTATGTTCGTGTTTCACTGCTGCAGTCATTACACTTGGGTTGAATCCCAAAGCTGAGGTTGGGTGGCTGGGTCTATAAAGGATTCAGGGTGGCTATGAGGCCCTGCAGCACTGCAGTGGCAAAGCCAGCTCTGGATTTAGAGTAAAGAGGCAAGTGGTAATGCTTGGTAAAGGTGTGCACTGAATTCCAAGTTGCAGATTCCAAAATATCCTTGGTAGGTACTCCTCTAAGGTAGGCAGTTGAAGTGGCTGTTGCCCTGGTGGAATGTGGCTTAATGTTGTTAGGTACAGTTTTTCCATGCTGTGTGCAGCAGAAACAGATACAGTGTCCTATCCACTTTGAAATGGTCTGCTTTGAAATAGCCTTTCCCTGTGATCCTGCAGCATATGCTACAAACAATTGCTCAGTTTTCCTGAAATCTTTTGTTTTGTCCAAGTAGAAGCGTAACTGCCTTTGTATGTCCGATGAGTGCAGAAGTCTCTCCCCTTTATTCTGGGGATTTGGATAAAAAGTTGGCAAGTGAATAGTTTGGTTAAGAGCCACACTGGATACCACCCTTTGGCATAAATGTAGGATGTGTTCTTAAAGAAACCCTGTCCTGATGAAAAATGATGAATGGTTCCACTGCCATTAGTGCCTGTAACTCTGAGACTCTTCATGCTGAGGTTATTGCCAGAAGCAGAGCAGTTTTCCAGGACACAAATTTTAATTCTGCTGAACTGGCTGGCTCAAAAGGAGGTAAAGTTAGTTTTTCCAAGACAAAGTTGAGGTCCCAAGTTGGTGTTGGTGCTCTCCGGGGCGGTCTTATGTTTTTAGCCCCTCTGAGGTACTGTTTTAATAATGGATGAGAGAAAATAGGTGGATCCGTGTTGTAATGAGCTGAAATGGCAGAGGCGTGGATCTTAATTGATGAAAAGGATAGGCCTTTGTCCAGCATCTCATTTAAATATTGTAATATCGGAGGAATGTCTGGAACAAGAGGGTCAAAGCCTTGAGCCTGGTTCAAGGGACAGAATTCTCTTCCACTTTTCTGAATAGGATTTACTGGTGCTGGGCCTCCTGGCCTCCAAAATGACATCCATAACAGCTTTAGAAAGGTGTGTTGGCTGCTTGGCTAAGAAATCTGCCATGCAGCCAGGTTTAAGGTTTTGAGCTGGATGTGCAGGCTCTGATTGTTGAGTCAGATGATGAGGAATTAGAGGTAAAATCCATGCTTGGCCTCGAGCCACGTTCTTTAAGATTGGGTACCAGTGCCGGCGTGGCCAGTCTGGGGCAATCAGGATCATTTTTGGCCTTTGTCTGGCTTTTAGGAGTACCTTTGAAAGGAGAGGCAGTGGTGGGAAGTCATGAACTTTTAGGGTTTTCCAGCTGAACGAGAGAGCATCCACTGGCCATGCTTGTGTGTTTTAAGTCCTTGTGCAGAATTTCTGCAGTTGGCAGTTCAGAGGGGAGGCAAAAAGATCTATGTCTCGGGCACCCTCATTTTTGTGTTATGCTGAATACTTGTGGATTTAATTTCCACTCGTGAGGATCCATGATGTTTCTGCTTAAGTCATCTGCCAGAGTATTTTTCTTTCCTGGCAGGAATTGTGTTTGCAGATGAACTTGATAGGTCAGTGCTGTGTTCCACAAAGTCATGGCTTGTCTGCAGAAGGGATAGGAATGAGTGTCCCCTTGCTTGTTTATGTACCACATAACTGTGGTGTTGTCTGTCTTTAGTAATAGTTGTCCTGGATGCAGACGGTCCTTGAAAGCGGTCAGGACATTTTATACAGCTAGCATCTCTTTTTGATTGATGTGAAGATGCATTTGGTCTGCGGCCCACTTGCCCTGAATACATTTTCCTGCCATGTGTGCTCCCCAGGCGTAATCTGATGCATCTGTTGTTAGTGTCTGCCTGGCTGTGGGTAAAGTGAAGGCTGTCCCTTGTTGTGGCGGCATGCCTGTGCCACCATCGAAACTCCTGTTGTAGGTGGGGAATTAGTGGCATTACTGTTTCCAAACTGTGACAGTGAGGAGTCCAAACACTTTTTAGATACCATTGTAATTTCCTCATATGCAGTCTGGCATATGGTATTAGCAGTATGCAGGACTCCATGAACCCCAAGGCCTGCAGAATTTTTCTTGCAGGGAGTTGGGTTTTTGTTGCCATTAATTGAAAGTACTGAGTCAGTTGTCTTTGCTTGTCTGGTGTGAGATAAGCCATCTGGGCAGTTGTATTTAAGCTTGCACCCAGAAATATGATCTCTTGTGAGGGCAGTAGTTTTGACTTCTTTTTGTTTATTGTGTACCCTAGGCCCACTATTAATCGTTTTACAAACGCCAGATGCTTTAGTAGAATGTCCTTGCTCTCTGCTTGAATAAGGCAGTCGTCCAAGTAGGGATATACTTGAATTCCTTTTTGTCTGCAGAATGCAATTACTGGTGCCAGGCATTTTGTGAAGACCCTGGGCACAGTAGATAAGCCAAAGGTCAGTGCAGAGAATTGGTAATGCATTGCGCCAGCTATGAATCTGAGGCATCTTCTGCAATTTTGTCTGATTGGGACATGCAGGTATGCCTCTGAGATACAAAGTAACAAGCCAAGCCTTCTTGCCCAGCATGGGAAGAAGTTGTTTAGAGTAGATAGGTCCAGTATGGGTCTCCAAGCTTTGTCCTTTCTGGGGACTAAGAAAAGTCTAGAATAAAATCTTTGCCCTTGTTCCTGTTGTGGCACTTTTTGAATAGCTCTCATGTCCATGAGGGCTGTAATTTGTTTTTGTGCCTCTGCCCATTTTGTGGCAGGTCTATCATTCCTTTTGGCCGTGTGAAAGTGGAACCTGTAACCATGAGACACAATATACAGTACCCATTTGTCTTGGGTGATTATATGCCAATTTTGTGAAAAAAGTGCTAGTTTTCCCCCTAAGGGAGCTGCCCAAAGGTAAGTGCTTGGCATTTGAAAGGGGAAGTCATTGCGACCGTTTCCTATTAGGTTGTGACTTTTCTCCTCCTTTTGGGGTTGAAGCACCCCACTGTCATGGTCTGTAAGAGCCTTGGGGTTGAAATCTGCCTCTTGGGCATCTGTATCTGCCTCTTTGTGGTCTGTAAGAGCCTTGGGGCTGAGATCTGCCTCTTGGGCTGCCTCTTTGTGGTCTGTCTGACACTGGAAAGGACCAATTTTTAGAAGGCCAATTTCTGCGAAATCGAGGTGGCTGTACCTGTAAGAAATCCTTCACTGTTTGCATAGATTTTGCCTTATCCTCCTTAATACCTCTTCTGCCTTAACACCAAACAACATATGCTGTAAAGGAGCATCCAATAATTTTGCCTTAACATGATCAGGTAAACCTTGTTATTTTAACCAAGCATGCCTTCGAATCACAGATCCTGTAACTGCAGCTCTACAAGCCTCTAATGAATCAAAACCACATTGCAGAGTACGTTTTCCCACTTGTTCAGCTGCATGCAAGAAATCCTGCATTTCCTTATAGTCAGGACCTTCTGAGCTTGTAAGCATTTTCTGTTTTAACAGAGACATTAAATATTGGTATTTAAAGCATGTGGAACTGGCAATTTAAAGCCCTTACTGCTAAAGTTGCAGAAGTGTAAACTTTCTTCCCCATCTATCTAATGCTCTAGAATTCCTGTCAGAGGGAAAGTACAGTTTTGCACCTACCATAAATGTAGATGTTAGAGTGTAAACACTACTGCAGTCATTACACTTGGGGTTATCCTGCCGCCCAGTCGGCCTGAGTTCCAAAGTCTTGGTCCGGCGTCGGTTTCTATCGCCTCCTCCCTGATGTCAGTGCAACAGGGGTATACAAGATGCAGCTGACGCCATTTTCTTCAGTTTTTCTTGCCCCAGATGTCAGGTGCCCCCAAATAGGTAGGCAATTCAATTTGCTAATAAAACATACATAATAAAAGCAAACAACTTTCAGCTACCAGCAAATACTCCCCATAGGTAGTAAAAGGTAGAGGAACTAGGTACGTACCAGCAAGTAAGAGGGGAAGAAGGGAGGGTAACCTGGACTGCAGCAGTGTTTACACTCTAACATCTACATTTATGGTAAGTGCAAAACGGTACTATGTTCATCGTGTTACACTGCTGCAGTCATTACACTTGGGTAGAATCCCAAAGCTGAGGTAGGGACGCTGGTTTTATAAGGCATAAGGGGTGGCTATAAGGCCCTGCAGCACAGCAGAGGTGAAGCCAGCTCTGGATTTAGAGTATAGAGGCAGATGGTAATGCTTGAAGGTATGCACAGAACTCCATGTTGCTGCTTCCAAAATATCCTTGGTAGGTACTCCTCTGAGGTAGGCAGTTGAAGTGGCTGTTGCCCTGGTGGAGTGAGATCTAATGCTGTTAGGCACAGGTTTTCCATGGTACGTACAGCAGAAATGTATGCGATGTCCTATCTATTTGGAAATAGTCTGTTTTGAAATAGCTTTTCCCTGTGCTGCTGCAGCATATGCTACCAATAATTGCTCAGATTTTCTGAAAGCTTTAGTTTTGTCCAAGTAGAAGCGTAACTGCCTGTGAATGCCCAATGAATGCAGTAGTCTTTCCCCTTTATTCTGTGGTTTTGGATAAAAAGTAGGCAAGTGAATGGTTTGGTTTAGAGACTCACTTGAAACCACCTTTGGCATAAACGTAGGGTTAGTTCTTAGACACCCTGTCCTGGTGGAAATGAGGAAAGGTTCCACTGCCATTAGTGCCTGTAATTCTGAAACTCTTTGTGCTGATGTTATTGTCAGTAGCAGACCAGTTTTCCAAGAGATGTATTTTAATTCTGCTGTGTTAGCTGGCTCAAAAGGAGGTAAAGTTAATTTTTCCAAAACAAAGTTGAGGTCCCAAGTTGGGGTAGGTGCTCTACGGGGTGGTCTTATGTTTTTAGCCCCTCTGAGGTACTGTTTGAACAAAGGATTAGAAAAAAATTGGTGGATCCGTGTTGTAATGAGCAGAAATAGCTGAGGCATGGATCTTGATGGATGAGGAGAGGCCCTTGTCCAGCATCTCAGTTAAATATTGAAGTATCTGAGGAATGTTTGGGACAAGAGGGTCAAGACTGTGCGCCTGGTTCCAGGCACAGAATCTCTTCCATTTATCAGAGTATGCTTTCCTGGTGCTAAGCCTTCTGGCCTCCAGAATGACATCCATAAAGTACAGTTTTGTACCTACCATAAATGTAGATGTCCGATAGGTATGCATCTGCAGTCATAACATATGGGTTGTCCTGCCTCAGGCAGCCCTTCGGTCGGCCTGATTCCAAAGTCTGGGTCTGGCCTCGGCTGATGTCGCACCTTCCACGACGTCAGAGCTTCCTGGGTATAAAGGCATCAGCCGACATTTTCCTCAGTGTTTCTTGCCCCAGATGCCAGGTGCCCTCTAGGAAGGCTAAATTTGGATAAATGTTGAAAATTCCAAACAGTAGCAAACAATATATATATACACATATACATACATACAAACAAATACACCATAATAGATTCCCCCAGCTAGCTGAAAGAGGGGTAAGCACCCTAGGAATACCACAGAGGGGAAGGAGGGTGGGTAATCCTGACTGCAGATGCATACCTATCGGACATCTACATTTATGGTAGGTACAAAACTGTACTATGTCCTTCAAGGATGCATCTGCAGTCATAACATATGGGTAGAATACCATAGCCAAACTGGGGGAGGAGGTACTAAGATAAGGATGGTGTAGTTAAGATCCCCTGTAAAACTGCAGTTGCAAAACCTGCTTGGGATCTGGAGTATAAAGGTAGATTGTAATGCTTGGCAAATGTATGCACGGAGCTCCAAGTAGCAGCTTCTAAAATGTCCTTGGTAGCCACCCCTCGTAGGAAAGCTGTAGTGGTGGCTGTGGCTCTTGTGGAATGAGGCCTGATATTTTCAGGAGCTGTCTTTCCATGAAAAGAGTAGCAAAAACGAATGCAATTTCCTATCCATTTTGAAATTGTCTGTTTGGAAATTGCTTTTCCTTGCACTCCAGTTGCATATGCTACAAAAAGTTGGTCAGTTTATCTGCTGGTTTTAGTTCTGTCCAGATAGTAGCGTAGTTGTCCGTGTACATCCAAGGTGTGCAATAGTTTTCCCCCCTTGTTCTGTGGGTTAGGGAAGAACGTAGGCAAATGAATAGCTTGGTTCAAGGATACCCTGGATACCACCTTTGGCATGAAAGTAGGATTGGTTCTCAGAGACACTCTATCCTGGTGAAAAATAAGGAAAGGCTGCACTGCCATTAATGCCTGTAACTCGGATACTCTTCTTGCTGAAGTGATTGCCAGAAGGAAAGCAGTTTTCCAAGATAAGAACTGTAAGTCTGCTGATGCTGCTGGTTCAAAAGGGGGTAGTGTCAATTTTTCCAGCACAAAATTGAGATCCCATGCAGGCAGAGGGGGTCTCCTTGGAGGTTTTACATTTTTGGTCCCTCTTAAAAATCGTCTGAGGAGAAGGTGAGAAAAGATAGGAGGATCCATATTGTACTCTGCTGAAATTGCTGAAGCATGAATCTTAATGGAGGAATAGGACAGGCCATTGTGGAACAATTCTGCTAAGTATTCTAGGATGTGTGCTAGGTTTGCCACTGTGACATCTGTACCCTTTATTTGCTCCAAATGAGGAATCTCTTCCATTTAGCTGAGTATGTCTTCCTTGTGGAGGGTCTGCGAGCCTCCAGGATAATGTCCTTGACCCTCTGAGATAAGACAGTTTGGTTTTGTTTTAAGCAATTTTCCAGGCAGTTAACTGCAGTGTTTTCAAGTTTGGATGCAGGGTCTTGAAATTGTTCTGCGTTAGAAGAAGAGGCCATAGGGGTAGAGGCCATGAGTTTGCCCGAGACATGCTTCTCAGTAGCGGATACCAGTGCTGCCTTGGCCAGTCTGGAGCTATTAGTATCACCTTTGGCTGTTCCTCCCTGATCTTCAGTAGAACTTTGTACATCAATGGGAGAGGTGGAAATGCATACACTGTTAGGGCATTCCAGCTGAAAGACAGAGTCCACCCTCCAGGCTTGTGGGTGGTATATCCTTGAGCAGAATTTCTTCAGTTGGTGGTTGAGTGGGGAGGCGAACAGGTCTATGTCTGGCATTCCCCATTTGTTTATGAGTTTGAAGATGTCTGGATGCAGCATCCGTGGTAGTTCTGCTTAAGCTGTCTGCTAGTGAATTCTCTTTTCCTGGTACGAATTTGGCCTGCAGCTGGATGTTGAGATTCAGGCCTAGGTTCCACAGATCCATTGCCATCCGGCATAGAGGGTAGGAATGCGTGCCTCCCTGTTTATGTACCACATGACCGTGGTGTTGTCTGTCCTTAGCAGATGTCCTTGCTGGAGGAATGATTTGAATGCCTCGATTGCATGCTTCACTGCCAGCATCTCCTTTTGGTTTATGTGCAAGTTTAGCTGGTCTTGAGACCATAGGCCTTGGATACATTTGTCCTTCATGTGTGCTCCCCATCCTAGGTCTGAGGCGTCCGTGGTGATGGTCTGCCTTGCATGTGGTTTGTTGAAAGGCAACCCTCTGTTGGACTGGCAGGCCTGAGCCCACCACAGGAATTCCTTTTTCAGGCATGGAATGATTGGTATCATGGTTTCTAAACTGTGCCTGTGTTGAGACCATACATTCCTTAGGTACCATTGTAATTTTCTCATATGCAGCCTGGCATGCGGGATCAAGATTATGCAGGATGCCATGTAACCCAGGGCTTGCAGGACTTTCCTTGCAGTAAGCTGAGCTTGTCTTGTCAAAGCCATGAAGTAATCTGGAAGTTGCTTTTGTTTTTCTTCTGTGAGAAAAGCCATCTGAGTTATTGTGTCCAGATCCGCACCCAAAAAGGTTATCCTTTGGGATGGCACTAGTCTTGACTTCTGGATGTTGACTGTGAATCCCAAGGCCTGTAACAGGTGTATGACTTAGGCCAAATCCTTTATTAGTTTTGTCTTGTTGTCCGCTTGTATTAGGGCAGTCGTCCAGGTATGGGTAGATTTGAATTCCCTGAAGCCTGCAATGTGCAATTACTGATGCCAGGCATTTCGTGAATACTCTGGGCGCAGTAGATAAGCCAAAGGGCAATGCTGAGAATTGATAATGCTCTGATCCTGCAAGAAATCTGAGGTGTCTTCTGCAATCTGGTCGGATAGGGACGTGCAGGTATGCCTCCTTGAGATCTAGAGTCACCAGCCAAGACTCCTTGCCCAACATGGGAAGAAGTTGCTGTAGGGTCAGCATTTTGAATTTTGGCACAATGAGATATGTGTTCAGTGCGGACAAGTCGAGAATAGGCCTCCATTGGTTTTCTTTTCTTGGTACAAGGAATAGTCTGGAGTAAAATCCTTGGCCTTGTTCCATAGATGGTACCCTTTCTATCGCTTTCATCAGAAGTAAATTGTTGATTTGTCTTAAAGCCTCTGGCTTCTGGTTTGGTGGAAGGTTTGGCATTCCGCTCCTTTTTGGTAAAGTGTGGAAGTGAAACCTGTACCCTTTGTCTATTGTTTGCAATGTCCATGTGTCCTTTGTAATACAATGCCAGTTTTTTGAGAATAAAGCCAGCTTTCCGCCCAAGGGTGCTTCCAGTTGCTCCCTGGTAGGCGGAATCAGAGTCAAGTCATTGTGTCTGTCCTGTGGAAGTGGTTGTAGTTGTAGCTGTGGCAGTACTCCTCTGGTTGGCAGGCTGCCACCGACGACCCCTGTAGGCCCCCTTTGATTGACCTCTGCCTCTTGGGCGTCTATTCCTGCCCCTCTGTGCTCTGGAGGTGTCTGGAAAGGACCAATTCTTTGAAGGCCAGCTTCTGCTGAACCTCGGGGGTTGAACCTGCAGAAAATCCTTAACTGTTTGCACAGATTTTGCTTTTTCTTCCACTTTCTTTAGAATCTCCTGTGCAGGGGAGCCAAATAAACTTTGTTTCTCCATTGGAGCATCCAGGAGTTTAGCCTTGACATGGTCTGGCAAGGATTGCTCTTTTAGCCAGGCATGCTTCCGAATTACTGCCCCAGTCATAGCTGAACTAAATGAAGCCTCCAGTGCATCATGGCCACATTTTAAGAAATGATTACTGACCTGCTGAGAGTTGTGTACCAAATCCTGAAGGGACTTACGGTCTAAAGGTTCAGGTGAAGAAAGCTTTTTATTCAGCTGACCTAACAAATATTCTTGGTACTGTATCATATGGAATTGGCAGTTTAATGCCCTGGCAGAAAGAGTAGCAGATGTATAAACCTTTTTACCCCATCTCTCTAATGCTCTTGACTCTTTCAGAGGGTAGGGGATTTTTGGCAGTGGCAGCTGCAACACCTTTTGGGCCCTGAGAAATAGTTTCTGGGTCTGCAGCATGGGCTTTATACAGGTGGAAGTGAGAATGCGGGACCCTGTAATATCGGTCAGGTTTGGCAGGGGCCGGGGGAAGAGAATCAGGGGCAGAACTGACATCATTATACACATTAACTACAGTAAGCACAGGTGGTATGGCTAAAGGCCTATGCTGGGGCAAATGTAAAAATGTCCTTAATCTTTTTCTACAATCAGAGAAATCCTGACCCTGCCATTGAAAGTGTTCCCTCATTGAGTGCAAAGTCTCCCCAAAGGAAAATTCTTCAGGAGGGGAAACAGAAGGGATAGAGTCTTCTGCATCTGAATCCTCATAAGGCGAATAGGCCCCTTCCTGATGGTCTGATAAATCAGATCCATCCGAGGAGTAATCAGAGGATAGAGGTTCAGAGGGTTCAGTCCTAGGCCTTTTGTCAGGAGGAGGGTGGGAGGCCCTGTCTGGGTGAGGTTGGGAACCCCTAATCAATGATATAAGGTCCTCAGCAAGACAGAATCTGAGAACTTGAGGAAGGTCTCTGAGTAGATTTGGCAGGTAAAGCTTTTGAATTTTGGCAGCTTTAGCCCTGGAGAAGGCCTTAACAGACATAGAAGCAGGGGGCCTAGCTGCCCCACGTGCAGGGGTAGAAATGTCCAATGGAATGGTGTCGGACAATTCTTGTGCGCTAGCTTCAGTAGGGATTTCTGTCGGAGGTATGATTTCGGTAGAAGTAAGAACAGAGGACTCTGTTTCAGCCGAAACAGAGACACTCGCGGTAGGCCTAACCGTGGTTTCAGCTGAAACCGCGGGCCGCGAGTGTCTGTCCTTTTCCTTGCGTTTTTTGGCCAAATGTGTAGTCGGAGTCTCCGACGGCATTTTATATGCAAAAGCGGATCCAAAAAACTCTTCTGCAAACTCCGACCGACGTCCAAGAGTCCGTCGGTTGAAGAAGGCACAGGCTAAACAAGCTGATACGTCGTGGTCTGGGCCTAAGCAAGGAAGGCAGTAAGAATGGAAATCCTTATGAGGTATTTGTTTCCCACAAGTTAAACAATTATTTACTTTGTCTGACATCGGCTGAGGCAAGAAAGAGTCCCCAACGGGGTACTTAGCTTTTTTAGAAGTCTTCGGTAGCTGAAATCTCTGGATCTGACCGACCGGCACTTGCGAACAGCTTCTGCTTCGGGCACCGCGCGGCAAGAAAGACTGAGGAAAATGGTGTCGGCTGATGCCTTTATACCCCAGAAGCTCTGACGTCGGGGAAGGTGCGACATCAGCCGAGGCCAGACCCAGACTTTGATATCCGGCCGACCGAAGGGCTGCCTGAGGCAGGACAACCCATATGTTATGACTGCAGATGCATCCTTGAAGGACATCAGCTTTGGAGAGAGGCATTGCTTGCTTGACTAAGGAATTTTCCATGCAGCTAGGTTTAAGGTCTTTAGCTGGCTGTGAAGTATCTGATTGTTGTGCTGTCAGCAAATGTGGTATTTGAGGCAAAATCCAGGCTGGTCCTTGTGCTAAGTTTTTTAAGACTGGGTACCAGTGCTGGCGTGGCCAGTCTGGTGCAATCAGGATCATTTTTGGCTCTTCTTGCCTGGCTTTTATGAGTACCTTTGGAAGGAAAGATAGAGGGAAAGTGTATACTTGCAGGTTTGTCCAGCTGAATGACAGGGCATCCACTTTCCATGCTTGCAGATGGTAACTCCTTGTGCAGAATTTCTTTAGCTGGCAATTCATTTGGGAGGCAAACAGATCTATGTCTGGGCTCCACCATTTCTTTGTTATTCTGAATATTTGAGGATTCAATTCCCATTTGTGGGGATCCATGATATTTCTGCTCAAGTCGTCAGCCGGTTATTCTCTCCTGGCAGGAACTGTGCTTGTAGATTAACTTGATAGTTTATAGCTGTATTCCACAAGGTCATGGCTTGTCTGCAGAGGGGGTAGGAGCGAGTGCCCCCTTGCTTGTTTATGTACCACATAACTGTGGTGTCTGTCTTTAGTAGTAGTTGTCCTGGATGCAACAGGTCCTTGAAAGCTATAAGGGCATTTTGTACAGCAAGCATCTCTTTTTGATATGCAGATGCCTTTGCTCTGTGGGCCACTTGCCCTGAATACATTTTCCTGCCATGTGTGCTCCCCAGGCGTAATCCGATGCATCTGTTGTCAGTGTTTGCCTGAATGTGGGTTGAGTGAAAGGCTGACCTTGTTGAGGTGACAAGCTTGAGCCCACCATCGAAACTCCTGTTGAAGGCAAGGTATTAGTGGTATAACTGTTTCCAAACTTTGACAGTGTTGAGACCATACATTCTTTAGGTACCACTGTAGTTTCCTCATATGCAGTCTGGCATATGGAATTAGTAGTATGCAAGATGCCATGAAGCCCAAGGCCTGCAGAATTTTTCTTGCAGTGAGTTGGGTCTTTGTTGCCATTAACTGAAAGTATTGTGTCAGTTGTCCTTGCTTGTCTGGCGTGAGAAAAGCCAAAGCCATCTGGGCCGTTGTGTTCAAGCTGGCACACAGGAATATGATCTCTTGTGAGGGCACTAGTTTTGATTTCTTTTAGTTTACTATGTAACCCCAGGCAACTTAACTTTTTTACACACGCCAGATGCTATAGACGAACGTCCTTGCTCTCTGCTTGAATCAGGCAGTCATCCAGGTATGGGTAAATTTGAATTCCTTTCTGTCTGCAAAATGCAATTACTGGTGCCAGGCATTTTGTGAAGACCCTGTGCACAGTAGATAATCCAAAGGGCAGTGCAGAGAATTGTTAGTGCATTGGACCAGCTAAGAACCTGAGGTATCTTCTGTAGTTTTGTCTGCTAGGGACATGCAGGTATGCCTCCTTGAGGTCCAAAGTCACGAGCCAAGCTTGCTTGCCCAGCACGGGAAGAAGCTGCTGTAATGTCAACATTTTGAATTTCGGAACATCCAGCTAAGTGTTTAGTATAGAAAGATCCAGAATGATCCTCCAGGCTTTGTCTTTTCTGGGAACCAGAAAGAGTCTCGAGTAAAATCCTTGCCATTGTTCCTGAGGTGGCACCTTTTGGATAGCTCCCATGTTCATGAGTGCCATAATTTGTTTTTGTGCCTCTGCCCATTGCTTTAGTGGCAGATTTGGAATTCCTTTTAATCTTGGCAGAGTGTGGAAGTGGAACCTGTAACCTTTTGAAATGATATTGAGAACCCATTTGTCTTGGGTGATCATATGCCAATTGTGATAAAAAAGTGCCAGTTTTCCTCCCAAAGGGGCTGCCAAGAGTGAGTTGTTTGGCAGCTGGAGTGGGGAAGTCATTGGGGCTGTTTTTTTATATGGTTGGTGCCTGTCTTCCCCTTCTTTCTGGCCTGATGCACCCCCATTGTCGAGGCCTGTAAGGACCTTGTGGTTGACCTCTACCTCTTGGCCGTCTGTATCTGCCCCTTTGAGGTCTGTCATTAACTGGAAAGGACCAATTCTTTGTCGGCCAGTTTCTACTAAATCAAGGAGGCTGAACCTGTAAGAAATCCTTCACTGTTTGTATAGATTTTGCCTTATCCTCCATTTTCTTTAATACCTCTTCTGCCTTAACTCCAAATAAAATATCCTGCTGTAAAGGTGCATCCAGTAATTTAGCCTTAACATGATCTGGTAACGTATATTCTTTTAACGATGCATGTCTTCTAACGACAGAGCCTGTAACTGCTGCTCTGCATGAGGCCTCAAGAATCAAAACCACATTGCAAAGTATGCTTTCCCACTTGTTCAGCGGCATGCAATATATCCTGCATTTCTTTAAAATTAGGAGGATCTGTACCTGGAAGCATTTTTTTTTTTTTTTTTCCAACTGAGACATCAAAAATTGTTGATATTTTAGCATGTGAAACTGGCAATTTAATGCTCTCATTGCCAAGGTTGCATACGTATGTACTTTCTTTCCCCATCTGTCTAGTGCTCTGGAATCTCCGTCAGAGGGAACTGGGTTCTTTGCTGATGAGGCCTTAACCCCTTTGGGTCCCTGAGAAATAGTTTCAGGATCAGCAACAGGGCTTTTATACAGAAATTTGAGAGTCAGGCACTCTGTAATATCTGTCCGGTTTAAGTGGAGCTGGAGGTAAGGAATCAGGATTTAAGCTTGATTCAGTGTACACATCATCCACAATATCTAGCACTGGCGAAATAGCCAGGGGTCTGTGTTGAGGTAATAATAGGAAGTCTCTGAGCCTTTTCTTGGATTTTGAATAATCCTGGCCTTCCCAATGGAAATGCTCCCTCATGGTATGGTAAGGCTTGCCCAAAGGAGTAGTCCTCAGGCAGAGAGGCTGATGCAATAGATTCCTCAGCATCAGAATCTTCATAAGGGGGTAAAGGATATCCCAGGTTTGAGGATGAATCTGAGGAAATGGACTCCTGGTCGGATGAATCATAATCTGCATCCTGTCTAGGCCTTTTATCAGGAGGGGAATGGGAACCCCTGATCAGAGTGATTAGGTCTTCGGCCATTTTGAGCATTAGTTTCTCAGGCATGGAGGCCTGTCCTGGAGAATGCTGTATTGTTTCTTAGTTTTTAAAGGAGGCTTTGACTTAATAGAGGGTTTAATGCTTAGCCGAGTAGGTCTCTGAAGCTGCGGGTAGCTCAGGTCCTCCGGATCCCTTCTGCAGGATCGGTTTCGGTCTGCTGAAAAAACTAATGCATCCGAAGGCCCAGCCATCTCCACATGGGGGTCGGGGGGCGGCCTGTGGTTCTGCAGAAGTGGTCGTCAGGGGCTGCGAAGGCGACTCACTGAAAACCGGAGAACCGGTGACTGGCTTAGAAGAGGCTTCGTCATCAGTTTTGGGCCTCGGATGCCTGTCCTTGTCTTTGCGCTTTTTATAAATACCGGTAGTCACGACGGCATGGTATAATTAAATTTTCTGCCAAAGTAATGTTGGGCAAAATCAAACCGACATTTAATAGTCCGCTTATTAAACCTAGCACAAAACCAACAACCAGTAACGTCGTGGTCTAGGCATGGGATACAATAAGAATGGAAATCCTTGAGGTATTTGCTTCCCACAAGAAATACAATTATTAACTTTTACCGACATCGGTCTGAGGCAAGAAAAAGTTTCTCCAACTGGGTACTTAGCTTTGTAGAAGACTCCGGTTCTGGATTCGAAATGAAAATCTCAGGAGTAGGCCGACCGGCACTTGCGAACTGCTTTTGCTTCGGGCACCGTGCGGCAAGAAAGACTGAAGAAAATGGCGTCGGCTGCATCTTATATACCCCTGTCGCACTGACGTCAGGGAGGAGGCGACAGCAACTGAAGCCAGACCAAGACTTTGGAACGCAGGCCGGCTGGGGAACCGCCTGACGGCAGGATAACCCAAGTGTAATGACTGCAGCAGTGTCACACGATGAACATCTTGAGTTTCCAGAGGCCTAGTAGTCTCCACGTGGGAGTCAGATGTGGCCTGTGGCTCTGAGGTAGCGGGTGTCAGGGGCTGCGAAAGCGCCTCAATGAGAACCGGCGAAGGGCCAGGAAGAGGCTTCATAGTCTGTTTTGGACCTCGGATGCCTGTCCTTATCTTTGTCTTTGCGTTTTTTGTGTATTCTGGTTGTTTGTTCCGACGGCATGGTGTAATTGAACCTTCAGCCAAAACAATGGCGAGCAAAATCAAACAGACGTTTAATAGTGCGCTTGTTAAATCTAGCACACAACTGACTAGTGACGTTGTGGTCTGGGCCTAGGCATGGAATACAGTAAGAATGAAAATCCTTATGAGGTATTTGCTTCCCACAAGAAATGCAATTATTAACTTTTACTGACATCGGTCTGAGGCAAGAAAAAGTTTCCCCAACGGGGTACTTAGCTTTATTGAAGACTTTGGTTCTGAAATTCGAAAATCTCAGGAGTCGACCGGCACTTGCGAACTGCTTTTGCTTCGGGCACCGCGCGGCAAGAAAGACTGAAGAAAATGGCGTCAGCTGCATCTTATATACCCCTGGCGCACTGACGTCAGGGAAGAAGCGACAGCAACCGACGCCGGACCAAGACTTTGGAACTCTGGCCGACTGCGAGACCGCCTGACAGCAGGATAACCCAAGTGTAATGACTGCAGCAGTGAAACACGATGAACATCTTATTGCAAAGTGGAGGGATTTCCTGTAGTCTGGGTGAATGTGTATGTGGAGGTAGGCATCCCTCAAATCCAGGGCCACCATCATGTAGGCCTGAGTGGGAATGAGTGGAAGAAGCAAAGGTAAGGTGATCATTTTGAAGCTGGGTACCTTGAGAAATAGGTTTAGTAAAGATAAATCCAGAATTGGTCTCCATGGACCTCTTTCCTTGGTACCAAAAACATTGAGTAAAATCCTTTGTTTTTTTTTAGGTGGGTGTTATTTGTTCTATGGTACCATGGGCTAGTAGTTGTTGAATGACAGTGGGGAAGAGGTGGACTTGGTTTGCTGGAGGTTGAGGAATTCCCTGGAAAAGAGGTAACATCCACAAGTCATAAAGTAACTCCTCTGAATGATGGATAGTACCCATCTTTGTTGTAATCTTCCACCCTGAGGGTAGGGAGAGGGTGAGGTGAAGGGACTGTGGGTGTTTAGATTTAGTAATGGTACGTCACAGCGGAGGTGGCTTGTTTTGGTCAGACTAGCTCCGAAATGGGGGTAGTGGAAGGGGTGGAGAAAAACCTGGGGGCAATGGTTTTCCTTGATTGCCTGAGACCCTCTGTCTGATGAGTTGCATGGGAGGACTGTCTCCTGACAAGTTTTCTGAGGGTAGTTTCTGTGGTATCTGGGTATGGGAGATACCAGCAAGTATTTTAGGTTTTGTATTTCTTTTCCCTTCTCTTGAAGAGATTTTACAAGTTCAGCTGAGGCCTGGCCAAATAGGGCTTTATTGTTCAGGGGGCATCAAACAGTTTTGTTTGTACATCCATGGGCAGTGCTGGAGTCTCAGCCAGGAGTAACCCCTTAGTACAGAGCCAGAAGCAGCAGATTTGTATGATGCTTCCACAGCATCATAACTGCACTTGAGTGCCTAGTTACTTGGGATGCTGTGGAGAGTAGGTTAAGCGGAGTTTTTATACTGGATTCAGGGGCCTCAGAGCAGGATGGAAGCCTTAGCAATTGTGTCCAGGACATACCTAGCCATGTGGGTTTGGTAATTCATGGCTTTTATAGCAAGAGTACAGTAGGTATACACCTTTTTCCATAGTCTGTCCATAAATTTACTATAAGTAGGACAGAGGGCAGAAGAAGGTAATTGGCTAGATGTCTTATTTGCAGAGACTGCAACAGCAGGGTCTGCTAGTGGGTTTCTAAAAAGGAACTGGGTGTCCTGAGAAACCTTATAAAAATGGTCAGGACATTTGGATGCTGGTGGTTGGGAATCGGGTGCCTGAGGCGCGGCTAAGAAAGAATCCTGGAAGGCAGGAAGCAAAAGGGACATAGCTGACAGAAATGGCTGTTCCATTTGCAGCACATCAAAATATCTTTTCTTACTATGAGATCTCTGAGGCCTGTCATTTAAAATGTTCCCTTATGAGGAAGATGGTATCACCAAAGGTGAACTCTTCCCCAGGGGACTCTGGGGTAATGAGATACTCTTCTTATGGGGTAATAAAGTCTTTGGGTGAATCAATTTGAGATTCATAGGTCACAGACTCCTAATCTGAGGAGAGAACTTCCTCTGATACAAGTAAAGGGGGCCCTGTAGGAGATACAGTTGGTTGCTGTTGTGTCTGTAGGGCCTGGAATGCCTTAAACAAGCTTTGAGAAAAAACTTCCCAACCTGGGACAGGTTGTGTTAAGGTCTCTTACTTTTTGTTTTCTCTTCATAGGGGTAGTCTGCAGAGAAAGAGAAAGAGCAGACATCTGGGTGGATAGAGGAGCAAGAGCAGGACCCTCCAACTGAATGAGTCACGGTTACCCTCCACCATCAGGATCTGACGGCTGATTTGCCTCAGCGGACGTACTCTAAGTTTCCACCAGTCCAGCTTCCATCGTGGTTCCTGGGCCTAGTAAGGAAATGGGGGTCTGAAGAGATCCCGAGCTTTCATCAGTCTCAAGAATCACCCCCGATGCCTGAGGTGCAGCATGGGAATCAGGCCTGGTTTTCTTGGCCTTTTTCCTCGGCGGCTCTTCGGACGGGCCTGCTCCTCCCTCCATACAGAGAGTGAGACGTCATAGACTCTAACTTTCTAAGTAAAGTTTAAGCGCAGACAGATGGCTGCAAAGGGTTTTTGGAACGAATGATTTGCAAATGGGGTAGGACGTATGTGTGGGCATAGCCTAAACAGAATACGTACTTATTGTGAGAGTCCTTGTGAGGAATTTGTCTCCCATAAGCACTTCTCCTTTCTAGTGGACAGGTACGTACTGGCAAAACAAAACAAAAAAGAAAATGAAAAACCCACAGGGTACATATCTGTATTGTCGTTTGTAGCGGTAGTCTGTATTAGCAATCTGGAGTCAGACGTTCACTGTGGCAGAAAGTGTGAAGAGGGTATGTGAAAACGTCACGTTTATACCCTACGTTGGTTTACGGCCCTGGCGCAGGACATCACACGTAACCTCCTGAAGCAAGACTTTGGTATACTAGCCGGATGTCGGCGCTGCAGGCAGCAACCTCCCTACTGTTAAGAACACTGCAACATGGGAATAGAAGGACATACAAGGATAACCCCCTGGACGTCAGAAGCTGATGTACCAGACTCACTATATCTCCCTCAGAAAGACTCTTAGCAGAATGACTAGAAGATGAGGAAGAAGATTGGGGGGGGGGGGTCTTGCTTTAGCAAATGGGCTGGGTGGCCTATCTTTAAAGCAATCAATGGAAGGAAAGTATTTCGTCCTTGGGAGTTGTAATAGTTTCAGCACCAAAGAATTTGTTGGTGCCGAAGTTATTTTTGGTTCTGAAAGGAGCCTAGGTCTGGAACCAGAAATCCTCTGGTGCCGAGGAACTCTTCGGTACTGAGCATGACTTAGGCATTTTCTTAGATGGTTCTGAGGACCTTGGAACCGAAGAAAGACTTTTCTTCGAAACAGTTGAGGATAAGGAAGAAGTGCAATCTTCAACTCTGGACTCAGAAAAGGCCTTGTCAAATCCTGTTTTAAGGAGTCCCTTCAATATTTTTTTTTCTTTCAGTCAGGGTTCGGATAGAGAACCAGTGACAAATCGAACAATCCCCCTGCAAGTGAATCTTTCTCAGGCAAGATACACATAAGGAGTGACTGTCTCAATTAGGCATCTTACCCTTACATTTATGGGACCTTTTAACCCTGAGGTGCCTTTAACAGATTTAGTAAGGGAAATTTGCCATTACAACAGCTGTAAGCAACTGTCAAACAGTCACATGACGAGAGAAAAGGGGAAAGGAAAGGATTTTTTTTTTTTTTTAAACAGACAAGAAATACCAACAGTGGTACTTTAGAGTACCTAAAAAGGTAAGAAAAAGAGAAATAAAGTATCAGCAATGGTACTTAAGTTCTACCAACGGTAGGAGGGGGGGAGAGGAAGAATAAGGATAAGAGGAGAGGTTAGATAGCAAAACAGGAATTAGACAAGGATTTTTTAAAAGGTAAAAAAAAAAACTAAAGAAAATTAGAAAACTTACTGTTGTAGCCAAGCCTCGAGAGGAGGACACTAACACATCTAGTCTGTAAAGCAGCAAATGAGATCAGAGAACTTTATAGAGGAGCATTATGGGTAGTCCCTGGCTCGAGAGTTTGGACAGCGCAAGCTGGAAGACATGGCCAAGTCAGCTCCAAGGTTCGGAACAGAACCCACTGTCAAGGACTGGGTGAAGACTGACATCATCAGATCTTTAGCTCTGATATCATCTGGTAGTGGCTGGAGTCTCAGAGTACCTCCTCAGGGTACAGCAAGATGCAGCAGCTCTGGCAGATGCTTCCACTGCATCATAGCTGCATTTAATGGAATGATGTGCCACTTGAGCAGAGGAACCTAAAACTGAAAAAAGCTGAGATTTAGTGTTGAGTCTGAAAAAGCTCTGAAATGAGCTTAGTGGCTTGAGAAAGGGGGGATAAGAAATATTTGGCAATATGCATTTGGTAGTTTATGGCCCTAACAAGTATGGCTGGAATATATACTTTTCCCCCCAACCTTTCCATGACTTTGATCTCCTTTATCTGACATGAGAAGGGAGGTAGAAAGCAAAAGCTTAAAGCTTATCTGCAGCCAGTGAGACTGTAGCTGGATCTGCAGAAGGGCACTTAGAAACATAAGTCGTCTGGCACTTTGTAAAACATGAGTGGCCTTTCAGGGGCAGGAGGTTGTGAATCTGGACACTTGATAGCAAAGGAGAAAGCATCAAAGACAGCTGGAAGCACCGAAGGTACTGATGGAGAAGGGAATCCATCGGTAATAGATCACATCTTTTTTGTATCTCGGAAACCTAAGAGTAGCTCCACTGGAAAAATTCATCTTCACAATGATCTCTCAAAAGGTAGTATCCTTACCCTGGACATTCAGTTCCATTTGATTCTTCCTCTGGGGAAGCATACTCCAAAGGAGAAGACATCTGGGCAGAATATGCCACAGTCATCCCCAGAGGACTCAACCTCATCAAAAGAATCCTCAATCCTAATCCTTTGAGGAGAAACTGAAGAAAGGGAAGGATAAAGGGGACAGACCCCAACAGATTGCCTAAGAGCCATAAAAACATTAAAACAAGCCCTTATGAAAAGGCTTGCCAAACAGCAGATTGTTCCACAGAAAAAGAAGAATGCTTAGTTCTCTGCTTCTTAAGTGGAACATTAAGGTGGAAAGATAAGGGACCCAATGTTGGCCTGCATTCGATAATATTGTTAGGAACCACTTCCCAAACAAAGATTTGTGTAATGCCTCGAGGAGTTTCAGAGACGGAGCCTGGCTCCCCCATCCGTAACGGATGTCTGCATATCCCTGGAGGACATGCTAGCAGGATTCTTTGCAGCCTCTACAGCTGTATCTGTGGAAACATCACTGGCTACTTCCGAAGAGATCTCCAGGCTAACAACGTCCTCAGGAAAAACGTCCAGAATTGGAAAAGAAGCAGATACCTCAGGCCTAGATTTTTTGGCCTTCTTAAGAACACACTCCCCCTGAAAGATCCGATGCACCTTCCATGGCACTGCATCCTAAATGCTTAAGACGTTGGTTCTCTAAATATAAACTGAAAAGTGAGACGAATGCACAGGGTCTTTGGGACAAAGGCCTTGCAAATAGCACAGGAGTTATGGTCACTTTGACCAAAGCTGGATGGGGGTCCTATGTGCGACGTCGCACGTGCATGACAGTTTTAGACTTTTGTATTCTGGCCAGATGTCTGGGTCAGCCTGCAGCAGACTCCCATGTTATGAATATTGGGAGAGTGACAGGAGTGATTTGTGACAGACGAGTACCAGTAAGACTGAAAGGGAAGGTCTACAAGAGAGTAGTGAGACCAACTATGTTATATGGGTTGGAGACAGTGGCACTGACAAAAAGGCAGGAGTCAGAGCTTGACGTGGCAGAGTTGAAGATGTTAAGATTTGCACCGAGTGTGACTAGGAAGGACAGGATTAGAAATAAGTATATTAGAGGGTCAGCCCAGGTTTGGAGACAAAGCCAGAGAGGCAAGATTACGTTGGTTTGGACATGTGCTGAGGAGGGATGCACGGTATATATTAGGAAAAAGATGCTAAGGATGAAGCTGCCAGAAGAGGAGGGCCCTAAGATAAGGTTTATGGATGTGGTGAGAGAGGACATGCAGGTGGTTGGTGTGACAGCTCAAGATGCAGAGGACAGGAAGAAATGGAAACAGTTGATCTGCTGTGGCGACCCCTAATGGGAGCAGAAGAAGAAGATGAAGAACAGAAGGACATTTAGCCTTTCGACAATGCACAAACTATACACTGGAATGGATGCTAACAGCTTATACTCATTTAGAAGAAAATTCAATCATGACAACAGGAAAAAAGGGTAACAAGAGAAAGTCATATGAAGCAAAGAATCGTTTTAAGTCATAATGGAGAATTGTAAAAATGGGATGAATCTAAGCATGTCATGGACAGATTACAAAAAATCATTTGACAGCATATCACATTCATGGACAAAGGAAAGCTGACAGAAGTAGAAGACGCACCCTACATCGATCAATTACAGTAGAATGACCAAGAACAGTGGTAAACCATTCTGCAGCTGAGCCATGATAAAGGACAATTTATTATCGCACAGAAAAATTCGAAGCGGGATAATTCCAGGGTGACTCATCGCTGCTCTTTTGTCTTGCCCTTAACCTGTTAAGCTACTTAACAGATTAGATTATGGTTACAATTTGGTTCCCAGAAAAAAAGTGTAAAGACTTTCTTTTTGTGGATGACCTAAAACTGTACAGTTCATCCAATGACTAGATGAAAACACAGTAAGTGGTGCAAACTCTCTCAGATGATCTAAGAATGTCATTTGTTTTGATAAATGTCTAAAAGCAACATTTAAAGGCAGGAAATGCTGCAGCATCGAAAATATCAGATCGGATGTTTCCAATTTTCATTCATTCAACTAATTGGTTTGGATCCGATCCCCAGATCAAGCCCTGCCGTTATACTAGCACATGACCTCCAACAAACTCTCGAGCTCCTTCCCTACCCATAAAGCACTATCCCTTAACATCTCTCAGATCTTGTTTGCCACTCTAGCGTCTAGATGTGGTTGTCTTCAGCTCTCTAGTTTTCTCACAGCCATGACATTTAGGAAGTCCAAGCTTTAAACCAATTTGCTCTTCCTGTTCTAACTTAGTTTTCAGGTGATAGACTGGCCCCAAAAGGTACTGAATCATTTTGATAGGAAAACAAAATGCTTCACGCTTATCAATTGAAAAATAGTACAGTAGTGTACACTTACCATAAATGTAGATGTTAGAGTGTGTTCTCTGTTGCAGTCATCACATTAAGGGTTATCCCTTCCAGGGTAGCCCTCAGCTGGCCTGAATACCAGAGACTTTCTTTTGCTGTTGCTTGAGGACGGACGTCAGGTCAACAGTAGTATAAAGTAAGGCAGCAGACACCATTACATCAGTTTTTCTTGCCATAAGCTGTCAGGAGCCCCAAACTAGGGGCCAGGGTCTAGTGGAAGAAACCCCACCAGTGGAAAATAAATACCAATATGTCCCTTGAAAGGAAAGGAGAACAAATTAGAATGGTAATAGAAGGAGAAAGTAAAGAAAAGGGGGATGGACCAGGACTGCAACAGTGAATACACTCGAACATCTACATTTATGGTAAGTGTACACAACTGTACTAAGTTCGTGTTTCACTGTTGCAGTCATCACATTTGGATAGATTCCCAAAGCTGAGGAAAAGGGTGGAGGCAGTCAATGAAACTAAGGGCTGGCTAGGATGCCCTACAAGACTGCAGGGGCAAGCCCTGCCCTGGATTTGGAGGAGAGAGGCAGGTGGTACTGCTTAGTAAAAGTGTAAACAGATGCCCAGGTGGCAGCCTCCAGGATGTCCCTGGTGGGGACTCCTCTGAGGAAAGCCGCAGAGGTGGAGGCTGCTCTGGAGTGTGTCCTGAACCCCTGGGGGAGGCTTTCCATGCTGTTTGCAGCAAAAATGGATGCAGTGTGCTATTCATTTGGAAATGGTTTGTTTGGAGATGGCTTTGCCTTCTGCCACTGTAAGCAAAGCTAACCAGCAACTGATCAGACTTTCCGAAGTATTTAGTCCTGTCTAGATAGAACCTGAGCTCTCTGTGCACATCTAGAGAGTGAAGGATCCTTTCCCCCTTGTTCTGCTGATTAGGAAAAAAGGTGGGCAAATGAATGGCTTGGTTGCGAGCCACTGGACACCACCTTGGGCATGAAGGATACGTTCGCTCTGAGGGACACCTTGTCTGCATGAAAGATGATGAAGGGTTCCACAGCCATGAGTGCTTACAGCTCAATGACTCTCCTTGGCTGAAGTGATGGCCAGAAGGAATACTGTTTTCCAGGAGAGAAATTTTAGCTCTGCAAAAGAAGCTGGTTCGAAAGGGGGCAGGCTGAGCTTTTTCACTACAAAATTAAGGTCCCAAGCTGGTGTTTGTGGCCTTCTGGGTGGCCTCAAGTTGGTAGCCCCTCTTAGGAACCGTTTCATCAAAGGGTGTGAGAAAAAGGGGCTGCTCAGTGGGAAAATGAGCAGAAATAGCGGAGGCATGAAGTTTTATAGAAGAGAGAGGCCACTGTGTAGTAGGTAAATAATCCAGGATGAGAGGGAGGGAGGGCTGTGCTGTAACTGGCTCCCTTAGCCTGGATCCAGGTGCAGAAACTTTTCCATTTATTAGCATAAGACTTTCTGGTGCTGGCCTCACAGACAGCATCCAGAACCTGTTTACAGAGGTTGGCAGAATGGTTAGGGAATAAGCCAAGCTGCCAAACTGAGTGTCTGCAACTGGGGATGGAAGAATTCCCCTTCACTCTGGATCAGGAGGTTTGGAATCTGAGAAAGATGCCATGGGGGTAGTGAGCACAGGCTGCGCAGCAAGGGGTACCAGTGCTGGCGGGGCCAGTCTGGAGCTATAAGAATGGTCCTTGGATTTTCCTCCTTTATTTTGAGCAGTACCCTGGGGATGAGAGGTAGGGGAGGAAAAGTAGAGACCGACAGACTGACTCAGGAGAAGGACAGGGGACTCCACTTTCCAAGCCATGCAGTGATGCTCCCTGGTGCAAAATTTGCTGAGCTGATGGCCGGTGTAAGAGGCAAAGAGGTCGACCTTCAGGGTTCCTTATTTCTGAGTTAGGGTGAAGATACTTCTATTGAATTGCCACTCATGGGTCCAGAAGATTTCTTCTTAATTTGTCTGCCAGACAGTTGAGAGAGCCTGGTAGGAATTGTGTTAACAGGTGTAGTTGCATGGCAGAGGCTGTGTGCCAAAGGCTCATGGCCAGCCTGCATATAGGGTAGGAGTGAGTCCCTCCCTGCTTGTTGATGTAACACATCACAGTGGTGGTGTTTGTTTTGATCAGGAGAACCCTTGGAGGGAGAAGGGGCTTGAAAGCTATCAAGGCATGCTGCACAGCCATCATCTCTCCAACTGATGTGCAGAGGGATTTGTAGTGGGCTCCATTGGCCCTGTATGCACCTGCCGTCCAGGTGTGCACCTCAAGCGTAGTCTGATGCATCTGTGGTGAGGGTCTGAGCGATAGGGGATGGGGAAAAGGGCATTCCCTTGTTGTGGTAGCATGCTGTTGCCCAACAAATAAAATCTTTTATGAGGCAAGGAATTATAGGTAGAAGAGTTTCCAGGTCTTGAGAGTGTTTGCACCAAAGGCTCTTTAGGTACCATTGAAGTTTCCTTGCATGTGATCTAGCATATGGAATGAATAGTATGCAAGATGCCCTGAAACCCAGAGCATGCAGGATCTTCCTTGCAGTTAGCTGGGGCAAGGTGGCTAGTTGAGAGAAGTAGGTTGTCAGGAAAATTTGTTTCTCTGGAGTAAGGTATGCCATCTGGGAAGCCGTGTCCAGCCTTGCTCCCAGAAAGATTATCCTTTGGGTGGGTACCAGTTTGGATTTCTTTTCATTGACTGTGTACCCTAGGGAGGTTAGTAAGGTGTTTGCAAAGGCCAGGTGCTTGAGCAGCTTCTCCTGGCTGTCTGCTTGAATAAGGCAGTCATCTAAGTATGGGTAAATCTGAATATTTCTTTGTCTGTAAAAGGCAATGGCGGGAGCTAGACATTATGTGAAAACTCTGGGAGCAGTACATAAGCCAAAGGGAAGCGCAGAGAACTGAAAGTGTTGAGATCCTGCCCTGAAGCAGAAATATTTCCTGCATGATTCCCTGATAGGAATGTGGAGGTAGGCCTCTTAGATCTAGGGTGACTAGCCAGGTGTCTTGGACAGCATGGGTAGCTGCTGGAGCATGAACATTTTGAATTTTGGGATCACCAGGAAGGTGTTGAGAATGGATAGACTGAGGATGGGGCACCAGAAAAAGTCTGGAGTAGAAACCTTGGCCTGTCTGTTCTGCAGGAATGTGCTCTACTGCTCTCAGAGAGGAGGGAAAGGATTTTTTGAGCCTCTGCCCAGTGATTTGGTGGTAGATATGGGAAATCTTTTGGGATTGGAAGGGCGTGGAAGGAGAAATTGTATCCCTGAGACACAATGTTCAGAACCCAGTGGTCCTTGGTAATGGTGGCCCAGGAGCTTGAGTGAAAGGAGAGTTTTTCTCCTAGGGATAAGTGAAGGTGGGCAGGGGGTGGGGGACATGAGTCATTGTGAGATTTTACCCATAAGGGGTGGCTTAGAACTCCCTGGTTTTGAAGTGGAGGTAGTCCACTGCTTAGATCTCTGCATTCCCTGGGGGTGCTGTCTGGGGGGGGGGGGGCGGGGGCGGTTTACTGAGAGCAGGAAAGGACCACTGTTTGGAGGGACAATGCCTGCTGAACCTAGGGGACTGGGCCTGCAAGAAATCCTTAACTGTTTGCATAGATTTTGCTTTTTCTTCCATCTTTCTTAAGACCTCTTCTGCCTTAGTGCCAAATAAGTTATCTTTGTGCAAGGGGGCATTCGACAATTTAGATTTGTCATGATCTGGCAGGAGCTATTCCTTAAGCCATGCATGCCTTCTAATGACAGATCAATTGATTGCTGCCCTGCAAGAAGCTTCAAGGTGTGTTTAGTTACTTAACTTGCAGAATGCATTAACTCTTGTAAATCTTTAGATTCTGCCCAAGCAGGGAAGAAAGAAATTTTTAATTTAAGGAGTTCCAAGGTATGTTGTTGAAATTTCAGCATATGGAACAGACAACTTAGTGCCCTAATGGCAAGAGTAGCAGAGGTGTATACTTTCTTACCCCATCTGTCCAAAGCTCGGGAATCCCTGTCTGAGGGGGTGGGATTCTCAGTAGAGGGTGCTTCAATTCCTTTTGGCTCTTGAGAAATGACCTCAGGGTCAGCTGTAGGATTTTTAAAAAGATATTTGTGGGAGACAGGGACTCTATAGTACCGGTCTGGTTTTCCGGGAGCAGGAAGAAGGGTGTCAGGAGTCGAGCTAGATTTGAGGAAAACATCCTCCACAACATCCAGGACTGGCGGGATGACCAAAGGTCTGTGTTGTGGAAGATCTAGGAATTCCCTGAGTCTCTCTCTAGACTGAGGGTAGTCCTGACTCTCCCACTGGAAATGCTCCCTTAAGGTATGCAGGGTTTCCCCAAAGAAAAATCCTCTGGGGGAGAGGCTGAAGGAATGGAATCCTCTGCATCAGAATCCTCATAAGTGGAGAGGGGCTGCACATCTTCATACTCAGATGGATCACATTCATCTGACTCTTGTTCAGACAAAACTACAGGGGACAGATCTCTTTTCCTTTTGGAGGGGGTAGCTTGGCCTCCCCTGAAAACCATGATAAGGTCTTCTGCCATTTTAAGTATTTGAGACTGAGCCAAGGTAGCAGGCGCTGTGAGTGGGTCAGTTTCTTGGGTGTGGCTCGTACCCTGGGCCTAAGGACCTTGGTAGTTTTAGAAAGAACAGTAGCCCCGAAAGAAGATGTCGGTTTGTGTCGAGATTCGGTGGTGTGAAGGACTTCCTCGGAAGCCGGTGTCTGCTCAGCGGCTCCGGACCCATCCAAGGTTGCGATGACCGTAGGATCCTTAGTCGAAGAGCTTTGGGGCATACCGGACTTCGAAAGGGTTTCGTAGCAGCCTGCGAATCAACAGAAGCAGGCACAAGGGGCTGCAAAATCACCTCACTGAGGACCGGAGAACTGATAACTAAGCTTAACAGAAGCGTTGTTGGTAGGTTTGGACCTGTGCGGTCTTGTCTTTACGTTTTTTCGGGAAATCTGCTGTCGGACGGCTTACTGAAGCCATATTGGAATTAGAGGACTGCAAGGAAAAATATCTGGCTACAATAAGGGCCCGACAACGGATAGTTCTGGCATTGAACAAAGCACAGAAGCGACATCTGTCGTGGTCTGGGCCTAAACAAGTGATGCAGTAAGAGCAGAAGTCTCGCTGTGGTATTTGTTTTCCACAGGTGGGACAATTAACTTTTTCTGACATTGGTTAGTACAAGAAAAAAGGCTCAACAACAGATATAAAAGTCCATGAGAAGACAAAAGTAGCAATGATCACTGAAATAGCTACACTCAGTGATTACAGTGTCTTGCATGCAGAGAAAATTGTCATAAAATACTAGGATTTGCAGGCAGAAACAAGGGCAATATCAGACAGTTACAATAATAGTAGCAGCAATGGGTCTCAAAGAATTTACAGTATTTAGGTATGCTACTGATACATGTAACTCAGTATGAATTCCAAAAGTCAATTATGGGCACATTGCAGGTGGCATGAGCAGCATTTTTGACTAAGATTAAAACACTAATTTCACGAACTTTAATCATACATTGACTTAAGAATGGGGCCATTCCTGTCATGGTATTAGAAACCCAAAAGATTTGGAGAAATTAAGCTGAAGAAAAGTTTGCATAAGCATACACACGGCAGCAAAGTTCTCACTTTCGGTGCTCCCATTAACTCCCTCTTGTACCAGTAAATACGCTTGCATGTTAACTGCAGACATATAATGCGCAAGAAAGGCACTCAGAGCTTTGTAAACCGCCAGACTTCTGATATCACTGGCAAGTACAGTTCATATAGTTCTAGCAACAGTGATCTAATAACCGTCATTAAGGCACACTGATTACTGACTAAAGTGTGCAAAATGTTAGCCTAGTCCTTTTACATCTCTTTTGCAAGGGGGAAGGTTTTAAGTCTGCAGTTAGTTGCTTTGTTTAGGACATTTACAGCAGCATCTGTTTTGTCGGAGATTTAATGCAACACCAACTCTACCTTTGCTTTACTACAGTTTTCATCAGTATCAGTTTCGCTGCAGTTTACACTTGACTATGTGGTGCAGCCTAAAATTTCAAATAAATTCCATATTAACAGTCAGTTCATCCTTTTCACTTTTTACAGTTAGTTCAGTAGCATTTACAGCTAAATGCCTAACACCCTTTCATACCACTAAAAAACATTAACCTATAAAGTCAAAATGGCTGCTATATTTCACAGTACAGCAAAATCCTGTTCACAGCTCAGTATCTCTACTACTAGTTTTTCGTCTGCTTTCTATTACTGGCATACAATATTCCTCTCAGATAGCCTGTTAATATTTTAACAAACTAGTTTGGGTTCAAAATGGTAAATACACAGCAGCTATAACTTTTTTTTTAATTGAAAAGAATGCCAGAAAAAAACAGCATCCAAAACAACCAAGAACATTTTATCTTTGGAAAATATGTACAAAAATATTTACATACATACATATGTACATATTCAGTAATTTGTAAACCAATCTGTATGTTCACTACTAATCTCATTACGTAAGGAAATCTGTGTCTAACAGATCAGCCAATAATGTACCTGTACACTGGCAAAAAAAAAAATCAGTTTTATAGAAAATGATTTAAAATATACAATATGTACATTTTTTTTAGTATACTCAATAATCAAAAAGTCAATATTAAACAAAATATTTAAGGCAACATCTGCTATATACAAATCACTATACAGAAAGTACACAAATGTACTAACAGTTAAAACTGCAAAGAGCAGCCAGCAAACAATCTGCACCTGGAATAAATATTTGAATTTTACTAACTGCTCTTTTCAGTTTATAAACTGAAAAAAATCAAGATTAATAAAATCCTGAACAATTTATTCTACTTCTGTAAAACGGGCAAACATGGCTTTCCGAACAGCATCCTTATAGGAATCTGAAGCAGACACTCCGTAACTGCTGCCTCTAGCTCCAAGTCCAGCTCCCTTCTGTCTTACCTGAGCCTGTAAATGGATGGAAAAAAACAATTAGTTCTCATCTTGCCTTCTACGTTGTCAGTATCCAAACTCAAATCTGCTTCAAATTAAACCATAGCTAATGTCTTGGGAGGAATTTTTGCCACAAGGACAGCAGGCAAAGAAATGCTGAAAAAACAAAACAAGTGAAAACATACAAATACTTAAACAGTTTGGTGTTCTGACTTTTGCCATACACAAATAAGTAGAAAATTTGAGACATACGTCACGTCCATACTACGTATTCAAATAACAAAATGAAACCGCTAGAAATATAAGTATATATACTTTCAGAAAAACCTGTAATAAAGTTGGCACACCTTCTCAAAGTATACCTTGAATGCACTTGCCAAAATATACATAATGAGAAACTCACTGCACAGTTAACCCCCCCCCCCAGCAGAGATGCTACCATCTCAATATCAGCATGTCAGTGATAAAAGAGGGTCAACTTAAAGCAGAACATTGCTTTTCTGTTGCACTTTGCGAGGACAGAACAAAAATCTTTCCTACCAACTACAACAACCTGCTCTTTTACTCCACTTCCTTAAACACATTCTATGGTGGACAGCCAGCAGTAAATCTAAAGGTATACTAAGCAACTAGCCCACCACAACCAGAGGGCTTAAATTCTAAGCTGTACTGTCAGTTACTAGTTTGAAGGCCTGAATAGTACACAGACTTCTACGATTTATTTCACATTTGCTAGTTCAAGATGACTCAACCACCTACTCTGTATTTTCAATTTACCTATCTGCTCTATTTTCTGTTGTGCAAATAATGTTTACACGTACGGCATGTGTTTGCAAATCACGGCCCCAAGAGAACACATGGACATCCACCTTACACCTGTTCAGCCTCCACAAATTTGGAGTAGTTTAAATTCAGGAGGCTCACCTTACAGTCACCTCTGGACCTTGCTTTTAAAGGAAACCTTCCGAGTAACATGCAAGTGCTGATAAAAGAACGATTGTGGAGATTTTAACATCTTTTGAAGTAAAACTCTGGTCAGCTGCAGCTAACTCACACAAGGATGGCATGCTAAGGCAGAAAGTAAACAGAGCTAATTATGTGGTGTAATGTCCATCTACAACCTCTTACAAAGCTCAGGAGGAATAATTTCTTCCATAAATGGTCAATTTTCCCATTCATTTAATTTTGTTTGAGCAGGTATAGAGGGGCTAGAATAGCACAAACCAAAAGGCTTTCCAACTGGTTGAAGAGGGGACAGCCTTTCCTGACTCGCACCCACCTGCCACATGGTTTAGTCTCATTTCTCCCTCCAAGCTTGTGTGCTTTTCAAAGCTATTTATTTGGTTTATACCCAGTCCAAACATTTTCTGTAACAAACCAATGCTCAGTGGGTAAAACTAGGTACTGGAGGGGGGAGCCGTTTACCAGACCAATTCACTTCTGCTTGGTCTCTGTGGCTATCTCAAGAGATAGTCAAAGCTAAGCTTATCTTTAAATGTGCACTCAACTCTGTCATCTGGCATGTATGGCCATGCATACTGGAACAAAGTACTAGTAGAAATTGCTGTTACGTATCGGCAGCACTGTAGTCAGTGATCCCTACCTTCCTGCTGTTTGGAAAAAGTTTTACTGATCTAGCCTTTTTTTGCCACCCAGTGCCAGACTATCATCAAGCAGCTGCCTGTCTATTCTGTCCAACTAGTTCCAAAAGGTTAGGAATCTGTACTGCCTACAGTTGCTGGAGAGATTTTCTTGAGGAAGACAGACACCCTCTGTGAATGCCTGGACCCCTGTCCGGCTGTAATACCATAACAATTGAAAGTTTTGTCTGAAAAAAGGTTACACTAAAGGAGTAGCAGTGCCTGTCCTTCAATGGGGCTACAAACCTTAAGCACAATTATAAGTGACTGGGTGTTCATTTCATGCTCACGAAAGCCCCCAAACATTTTTAAGCTTCACCCTAAACATAACTAGACAGTTTCATCTACTGATGAGTGGGTAGACATTGCTTAGTCCATAACCTCTAAAAGCTCTATGCTCCACAAAAAAGCCCAGAATTTCTACCTCTCCCTTAAAGAGGCACCCCCCCCCAAAGTCTTACAATATTCACTATTAGTTGCATTACTTTCACCAAGATAAAATGTAAAAGGTAGTCACCAAGGAGAATCTACCTACAACAGTTGGAACTTCATGAAATGAGCAAATATTTACAATTAAACAATGCAACAAGCAACTGCCAAAAATAGAAGTTATGTCCTTACCATAACATTCCATGTGGAGTGTTCATCTCGCCTTTGTTCTTACACCTGGGTTCGGAGCCGATCCTCGGCTCCGTGTCGGCCGCTTGACAAAGCTCTGCATCGAGAAGAAGCTCGAGACCAACCTATCTCCCACAATTCCCCTCTGCCTTTACCTCAGATCTAGTTTACAAACAAACCAGAACCCAACGGGAGTGAACATAAAACATACATGCTAAGGCATAGCTGAAACACAGCCGTAACAACTGAACAAAAGCAGAAGCGGGAGAACCAAACCAGACACCTAAACTGGACGTTCTTCCTGAGGGTGGGAGGGTGGGAATATAAGAACAAAGGCGAGATGAACACTCCACATGGAACGTTATGGTAAGGACATAACTTCTATATGTGAGAGTGTTCAATCTCGCCGTTTGTTCTTACACCTGGGTAGCGTCCCTAGCTCCATGCTCCGAACGTTCCTGAGCACAGTGGAACCAAAGGTTGCCCTGCCCCTGGAAACCCTATCCACTTTGTAATGAGTAATGAATGTATGTGGTTTAGACCAAGTGGCAGCCGCACAAATAGTGTCCAATGGTAGGCGGGCCGCATGAGCCAGGGATGTAGATATTGATCTTGTAGAATGCCCTTTGGGCTTGACAGGTAAGCTCTGCTCAGAAGCAGTATAAACAAAAATAATACAATCGGAAAGCCATTTGGAAAGGGTTCGTTTCGTAACTGCCATGCCCTTTCTGCTGTCCGCAAAGGCTATAAAGAGCTGATCTGTTTTTCTGTGATCCTTTGTTCTATCCAAGTAAAACCGGAGTTGTCTATGAACATCCAACTTGTGTAACATATATTCCAACTTATTGGAATGGTTCTTGAAAAATGTGGGGAGCTCAATGGACTGATTTATGTTATTGACGGATCAAACTTTGGGAAGAAAGGATGGATTAGTGCGAAGAGATACTCTATCAGGGTGAAAGATCAAATATGGGTGCTTAACGGAAAGAGCTTGAAGTTCCGATACCCGTCTGGCTGATGTGATAGCTACCAGAAAAAGGGTTTTCCATGACAAAAACTTCAAAGAACAGGAAGAGGCTGGTTCAAAGGGTGGTAGCATTAGCTGTGATAATAGAAGGTTCAAATTCCAAGGTGATGTAGGAATCCTAACTGGTGGCCTGATATGGAAAGACCCTTTTAGAAAGGCCTTACAAAGTCTATGAGCCATAATAGGCGCCCCATTTTCTCCCACATGAAAGTTTGAAATGGCAGCCAATTGAACTCTCAAAGTGGCAGGAGAAGCTCCTTGGTGGAATAGTACGGATAGAAACTCCAAGACTCTGTTTAGTGGGGCTATTACGGGATCCAAATGTTGTGTAGTTGCCCAGTGTACAAAACGCTTCCACTTACTAGTGTAAATCTTTGTAGTGGAAGCCTTATGAGAAGCCACTAGAATATTTTGAACTGCAGGGGAAAGAAGATCAGACCTGGTTAAGAAGGGAAGCGGAGCAGCCAAGCTGCTAGTCTGAGGGAAAGAAGCGACGGGTGGGGAGCCCCTGAGTGGGTCAGTAGATCCAGCTCCAGGATCCAGGGTTCCCGAATTTGGTGTGCTCGAAGAAAGGGAAACCAAATTTGACGAGGCCAGAATGGGGCAATGAGGATTATTGTCCTCTCCAGGTTGTTGGCTTTCTGTAGAAATTTTGCAATCAGAGGAATAGGAGGGAAGGCGTACAGGAAGCCCGGGGGCCAATCGTGAATCAGAGCGTCCCTGGGGACTTCCCCTGGAGGGGGTAATAGGGCAAAATAGCTTCTGCATTTGGCGTTCATTGGAGACGCAAACAGATCGCAGCAAGGCTGGCCCCACTTGCAAAAAATTTTGTCCGCAATGGTTCGTTTGAGGGACCACTCATGAGGTAACAGGATGGCTCTGCTCAACCTGTCCGCTATGACGTTGGATAACCCCGGGATATGCGTTGCTATCAGAAAGCGACCCGTGGACTCTGCCCATTGTCAAATTCTCATGGCCTCTCTGCATAGTTGATAAGACTTGGTTCCCCCTTGTTTGTTTATGTACCAGACTACAGACATGTCCGACTGAACTGCAATGGTCCCTAGAGGAAGAAGGGGAGAAGGGGAGAAAAGTGTTGCAATGCTAGAAACACTGCCCTCATCTCTAGAACATTGATGTGCAGATTGTACTCCAATTTGGTCCATTCGCCTCGGACTGTCTGTCCCTGAAAGATGCCCCCCCACCCTATCAGGGAAGCGTCCGTGGTCACCGTAGCTGTTGGCGTGGGTAGCACAAATGGTCGGCCGCCGGAGAGATTGCAAGTCTGAAGCCACCAAGACAGGTGCGATTTGCAGATGTTCGTGATGTGAATTTCGTGCGTCAGTGGTAACTGTTGGAACGACCATTGTGCAAACAGTAGCCATTGAAGAACTCTCATGTGCAGTCTTCCCAAGGGTATCGCAATGAGGGAAGCTGCCATGAGACCCAAAACCTTCAGAACCAGTTTTGCTGGGGATTTTTTGGACAACAGGAGAAGAGATATATGGTTTTGTAGAGAGGCTATTCTTTCTGGAGGAAGCCTTAGAATTAAGCAACGCGTATCCAATTCTGCTCCTATGAATGAGATATGCTGTGATGGCTGTAATACAGATTTTTCGAAATTTACGGAAATTCCGAGATGAACACAGAGTTGTAGTGTGTAATCCCTGGCCTGAATCAGTCGACGCTCGGTGGTGGCAGTAAGGAGCCAGTCGTCCAGATACAGAAACACCTGGAATCCTAGGCGTCTCAAGTGAGACGCTACCACTGCCATACATTTGGTGAAAACCCTGGGGGCTGAGGTCAGACCAAAGGGCAGGGCTCGAAACTGAAAGTGACTGGCTCCCAGCCGGAAGCGCAAGTGATCCCTGGACGCCCTGGCCATTTTGATGTGGTAGTACGCGTCCTTTAGATCTATTGAGCACATCCAGTCGTCCTTCTGTAAGAATGGAAGGATCGATTGAAGCGTGACCATCCGGAACTTTTCTTTCTTGACGAAGGTATTGAGTTTGCTTAGGTCCAGAATTGGCCTCCAGTCCCCTCTCTTTTTTGGAACTAAAAAGAACCTTGAGTAAGTTCCGAATCCTCTTTGGTCCGCCGGGACTGGTTGGATGACTCTTTTTTCTAGCAGAGTTGAGATTTCTATAGCTGCAGGATCTCGCAGATGGGGCGGTACATCTGGGAGTCTTTTCTGCGGAAATGGGGGCAATAGGAAAGGAATTCTGTAACCTCTGGTAACAATGCTTTTTACCCAATTGTCTGATGTAAGACTTTGCCAGGCCTGAGGGTATAAAGCTAAGCGACCCCCGACTGCCTCCAGAGCAGGACAGTTGGGCCTCCTCTCAGGAGTGCTGGAAAGGTTTCCCGGGGAGTGTATCCCTGTCACCTTGGTTTTGCGGACCCCCTCTGCCACCAGGGCGACGTCTTCCACCTCTGCCCCCTCCTCTGCCTCTAGAGGGGGCATCACCCTGTGTGCCTGGGAAAGAGCCTTGGGGTTTTCGAAACCACATTTTTCCACCACGTTGCCCTTTGGGGTACGGTCTGGATGGGGTGGAAAAATGGACTCCGACAGCAGACAGAGTCTTTCCCTCTTGCTCACACCAGGTAAGGGTCTCCTTTACTTTTGGGCCAAAGAGAGTGGCACCGTCAAATGGGGCGTTAGAAAAGGAAGACTTGAAGGCTTCCGCAAAGGAATATAAGCGCATCCAGGATTGTCTACGAAGAGCAATCGCTGAAGCCGCAGCCCTACTCGATCCTTCGGCTGCATATGAAATGAGCCTCATGGACGAGTTCACAATAGATGTAAGGGTATTGAATTGTGCTGTAACTTTCTCCGAGACAGCAGCATCTGTAGTACCCTGGAGGGTATCTCCCAACTCTTTGATTAGATCCCTCTGTAACCGTGTGAAATGGGTCAAACAGTTCAGGGAACGCATGGAAAAAGCCGAACTAAAAATGCGCTTCCCATACCTGTCCATAGTCCCAGAATCTCTGTTAGGCGGATGGACAGATGAGGAAGATTCAGACATCTCCTTTTTAGTGGCCGCTGCCACCACCACCATAGTGTGAGATAAGCCTTGTCTTGAGGGGCAGTAATATATTTATTAGGCTTTCTAGGGACTGGCTCCACTGTGTCAGGTGTCTCTTCGAGCAATCAGTTCCATCAACTCATCGAAGGGCGGAGTGACCCAGGAGGAGGAAGGGCGAGGAAGGGCGAGCACCGAATGCCTTCAGCAAGACTGACTCATCCTCAGAAGGGGGTAGGGCTTGCCAATCACCTCTCTGTTTCAGGATCTCCAGGATGTCAGAAAAGGAGACATCCTCTGAGGGTGATTTCGGGGACCCTTCTGACTCATCTAAGTCAGTGTCCGATGTCAAGGATTCTTGTGGGGAATCGGGGGCATCCGATGAAGCCTCCGAGGAAGAGGGGGCTCCCTCTGGGGGCGGCTGAGACACCGGTGCTCGACGCTTTGACGTAGCCGTGGGTGTAGAGGAGAATAACGGACCCTTATGGGAAGGAGAAGCTGTTTCTGCTGAAGTGGTTGTCTGAGTCGACAACACCTTCCTCATGAGGTCGAAGGCCCCCGGGTCCTGAGTCGAGGAATCCCTCGGATCCGAAGAAAGCGGAGGAATCCCCGAGACGGGGACTGAGGGCGGGGACGGAGCAGAGTCGATCCGAGCCGAGGCACCGAGAGGAAGAGTCGGAACCGAAACGTCGGTCCGACTCTCGGTCCCCGAACCAAGGATGGATCTTCGGCTCCGCGATTCCGGTAATGGGTCCGGAGTCGAGGTGAACGGTGCCGACCAAGAGAAGGACGGTTCCGGCACCGAGGGCTCCACGATCATCAGATCAGCCTCTCCCGGCTCCGAAGACTGAATAGGCCTCGGAGGAGGAACAGATGGAGATAAGGGAAGGCCTTCGAGTCTCGACACCAACTGGGAGGAGACAGAGATGAGTTTGGACAAGGCCGTATTCTCCATTAATTTCTGCACCACGCGGTCTACATCGGTGTCGGAGAGGGGCCTAGAAGAACGCGTCGAAGGAATCTAAGACGGAGCCGACCTCAAGAGCACAGGAGGTGGAAGCTCCGTCACCGGTTCCAAGACTCGAGGCTCGGTAACGGACAAAAGTTAACACTCGGCCCCGAGGTCTGTGGAACCGGTGAGCGAACTTTAAATGAAGAGCTCGGAGCCGATGACATGGGCTCCGACGTCTTTGATTCCTTCGAGGATTTAGATGTCTGGTCCGATGCATCCAGAGCCTCTTGGAATGTAGGCTTCAAAAGGCCTCTATCCATGAGTTTCCTGCGCCTATCTGTCATGACCCTTCCACTGAAAGAATGACAAATGGAGCAGTCTTCTTGCAGATGGAGAGGGCCAAGACAGTAGACGCAGGAACTATGGTTGTCTGTGACAGACATTTTCTGTCCACATTGGCACCGTTTGAAGCCTGACTTAGCTTTTTCAGACATAATAAAGTCAAATCCAAAAGAGTAAACAGTACACAGACTTGTACAGTAATAGCCAATAATAAAGTCAATCCAGTAAAATCAGTCAAATCCGGTAGTTTGTCAAATCCAGTAGTTTTATAGGATATATAAGTTTAAAGGGTGGGGTAGGCCTCGAGGGAACTAACTTATTATAAGTATATAAAAGTTATATACGTACTCGAAGAAAGCCCTCGACTCACTACACACACACACACATACAAAACTTTAAAGATAAACTAGAAGAAAAAATATCTAAAAATGTTAGATAAACGAAATCTTAGCTTTCAGGTGGTCCGAGCTCATCAAAAATGATGCGAACGTTGCAGCAGCAAACTAGATCTGAGGTAAAGGCAGAGGGGAATTGTGGGAGATAGGTTGGTCTCGAGCTTCTTCTCAATGCAGAGCTTTGTCAAGCGGCCGACACGGAGCCAAGGATCGGCTCCGAACCCAGGTGTAAGAACAAACGGCAAGATTGAACACTCTCACATTGGGCATTGCTCAGATGTGACCAATGAACCAGAACAGGTAACTACTCATTCCCAGGTACAGCACAGGTAATGACTGAAAGGGGGCAGAAGTCAAGACAGAGAAGACTATGTCCTCCTTTAGGAGCACACTAGGCAATCGATCAGGAAGACCATAAACCTGTCTAGCTGTGCACAAAAATATGCCGTCTTTTACGAATACACTAGGCAAGCGATCAGACAGACCACAAATCTGCCTAGCGATACACACCTTTAAGCACACAAAGTTACTGCAACCCTTTTCAAGCACTTAATAGTGCTCACTGAAATCAAGCATGGCTATACATGACAACCCTGGTGTAAATTTGTGTCTACTCATCCAGTCATCAAGAAAAGATTCAAAAGGTAGCCAAAGTAGTACTTTTTTGATCTGCAGTGGTAAATTACTCAAGAGGGTAGGGATATACTGACTTGGGAACCTTTACAGACAGTTTTCAGTCTTAGAATTGAAGGTAACCTCTCACTTGGTTCAAGGATGTCCAACTTGTATGGTTCGAGGATGTCCAACTTGTACCTAACTGTGACAAAAACCCATTTGCATGAATGCAAGCAATAGCCCTTATAACAAATATGTACTTTTCTAGAATATTCTTTTTCTGAAAATACCCAAATTGGTTTAGTGGTAGACTACGTTCGAAAAATCACAGCTTCTACAACAGTCATAAGTTTACCAGGTACCTCCTAACCAATTAGGTGTGATACTTCAGCATTTTCTTTTTATGAAATGTATTTTGTCCAAGTGTTCCCCAAGTCAGATCAGTCTTTCCTAAGCAGCACCCATCAGCACCCTTTCCATTCTTGTCCATTTATTTTATTTATCCCCTGCTGACCAGGTCAGTCCTAGTAGGTTGGTGATCTCTTTTCAGGGAGACCAGAGGTGGCATTTCTACTAGTGGAAATTTAGCCAGGGCATCTGGGAACCTTCCTACTGTTTTTGCTAAGTGTTGCGCTACATTCTACATGCACTTGAGCTACCATCAGCTCAAGCAGATGGCACTTCAGTTTAATGTCCCATCTAAAGGACAAGGACAGTTTCTCATCTAAACATATGCAGCCCTTGCTTACCCCGCATGGCTCAAGTCTGGCGGCCAGTGACAGAGTGGTTACGCATCTTGCACCCCATAGCTAGGCACCCCCACCCCCCAAAACTGGCAAGTAATGTGCTATATCCAGGTAGAAAACCTTGGGTCCACCAAGTACTGCTATTATGATGAAGGTTTCCCCTCCCACCTAAAAACAATTGTGAGCCAAAGTCTTCAGAAAAACAATCTATGCAAAGTGAGATTTTTGAAGCATCTGACTACTACACAAGCAAAGCTTCTCCACTACTGAAAATGCTCCTGAAACTTCAATACCCAGCATTCCACACACTATTTCAAACCCTCTGAAAACTAAAGATGGCACAATTTTAATGCTGTGGTCACAGCCTAAAGTCTAGGTGCTACAAAAATTAAATTCTCTATGTATACAATACTGCATAATAACTAAAGGAATCTGAAGAGGTTGGAAGAGATTACATAAGCAATTCACAAGGAAACAATGGAGTACATCTGCATGGCTCCCAAACATGCAAGAAAATCATCATTTAGGATTTTTGCTTGGAGGTGTTTGCATGGTATTTTTATACCCCAAGCAGACTCCAAATAATTCTCCTCGGGTAGATGGCAAATGCAGGAGGCATGACGGGAAAAAGAGGTACCTAGAAAAAAAAGTTAAGTACTCACCGTAACGTTCCATATTTGTTGCCCATCTCGCCCTTCGTACTTACTGGATGGGTTCAGAGCCAATCCTCGGCTCCGACTCGGCCGAATACACTAGCTCGAAGTCTCATTTGGCTCGTGGATGAATAGCTACCCCATCATGCAGTGGTGTAATTCCCCAGATCTTGTTTGCTGCTAATCATAGCAATGTGTCTACATCTGTCATGCAACATCAGGTACAGAAGTAACAAGGAAATTGAGAGGAGCTCCTTCACTAAAGAAGAAAGATTTCTCATACAAGTCCTCTAGGAGCCCTTGGCTGGGGGAAAGGTGGGAGGTTCGTAAGAATGAAGGGCGAGACAGACAACAAACACAGAATGTTATGGTGAGTACATAACTTCTTTATGTTATGCTGTCCTATCTCGCCTTCATTCTTATTGGAAGGGACAGCATCCCTAGCATTATTTTCCTGGGTGGCTCATGGGAGTATACCTCTAAGCACAGTGGAACCAAAGGAAGCCCTATTCCTGGAGGCCAAATCAACTTTGCAATGACTAATAAAAGTATGGTGTCTTGCCCACATAGCGGCACAAATACTGTCCCATTGATAAACTGGCTAGGTAAGCAGAGAATGTTGCTAAGCCTCTAGTCGAGTGGTCTCTAACTTTGAATGGTAATTTCCTGCTGTTTGAGGTGTATAGAAAGGTAATGCAATTTGAGAGCCAATTTGAAAGCATAACTTTTGAAACTGGCATGCCTTTTTAGCTTCTGAAAAGGAGATGAACCATTGTTCTGTTTTCCTAAAATCTTTAGTTCTATACAGATAAAAAGAATAGTTGTGCAAAATATTACCATAAATACAGATGTCCTTCTCTTCAACGTTGCAGTGCTTATACTGTGGGATTTCCAGTCCTCAGGCGATCTGATGTCTGCTCCTATACAAAAGCTTAAGCCTGGCTGCTGCACGTGTGTGGGACGTCACATGTAGGGCCATACACCAGGGACTATAAATGTGATGTCTGCACGCACAGACCTCAGAACTTGAAGCCCAGATAAATGAGCACAAGAAGCAGCAGAAGAGCAAATGTCCCTGCAGGGCTGAACAGAAAACAGGGAGAATACACAGGTGTAGACCAAGCATCCATAAAAGGAAAAAGGGGTGTGGAGGGAGGGAAGGAATACTGCAACATGGATGGAAAACAAGGACATCTATGGTTATGGTAACAGGGCTGAACAGAATAGTATACAGGGAGAGAATACACAGGTGTAGACCAAGCATCCATAAAAGGAAAAAAGGGTATGGAGGGAGGGAAGGAATACTGCAACATAGAAAACACGGACATCTATGGTTATGGTAACAGGGCTGAACAGAAGGTAACAGGGCTGAACAGAAAACAGGGAGAGAATACACAGGTGTAGACCAAGCATCCATAAAAGGAAAAAGGGGTGTGGAGGGAGGGAAGGAAAACTGCAACATGGAAAACATGGATGGAGAGGAAAAGAATGTTGGTAGATGAATAGACTGGCTAAGAAATAGCTCATTCACCACTTTGGGCATGAAGGAAGGAAGGGTTAGTGCGCAATGTTACCCTGTCCTTGTGGAAGGTGGTGTACGGGGGACAGGCCATGAGGGCCTGTAGTTTGGACACTCTTCTTGCGGAGGCAATGGCCACTAAGAGAATGGTTTCTCATGTGCACATTTGCAGGGAAGCGGTCCTAGCTGGCTCAAAAGGAGGCAGGGTTAGTTTTTCCAGTATGAAGTTGATGTCCCAGGGAGGAGGAATAGGTTTTCTTGGTGGTCTGATATGCAAAACCCCTCTCAGGAAAAGTTTAACATCTAGTCTGGAGAGCAGAAGTGGCTGTAAAGGCAAGCAGGCTGAAATGGCAGAAAAGTAGACTTTCATTGATGAATATGTTACTCCTTACTTAATGAGCTCACATACATAACTGAGGACCAAAGAGGGATCTGCCTGAAAGGGGTCCCTGTCCTTAAGCGCACACCAATTTGAGAATCTATGCCATGTGGACAACTTTTTTTTCTGGTAGACTGTTTCCTGGCCTCCCTCAGGACTGAGGGGACGCCTTCTGAGTACAGTTGTCTGAAAGGGATCAGAAGTTGATCACCCAAAGGGTCAGATGCAGTAAAGACAGTGGAGGGTGAATGAGAGATCCTTTTTGTTGAGTGAGTAGGTCCACCTTGTGGGGTAACTTGTGGTGATTGTTCTTGACCAATAGGGAGTCACCAGCAAGATTTTTGGTTGGTCCTTGTTGATCTTCAATAGGACGTGGAGTATTAGGGGGAAGGGGGCGGGGAAGTGTACAGGAACTTTCCCCTCCATGGAAAGCTGAAGGAATTCATTCTCCATGCTAGTGGAGTGTAGTCCCTGGAGCAACATCTGTTTAACTGCCTGTTCTGGGGAGAGGCAAACAGATCCACTTGAGTTGTGCCCCACTGGTGGACAATGTCTAAGGTGGTTTCCCTGTGCAACATCCATTCGTGCTGAGGGCAGGATGTTCTGCTGCACAAGTCTGCTTGTTTATTTTTCTGATAGGGGATGTAAGAGGCCTGCAAGTAAGAGATTGTGTCTGGTTGCTATCTCCCAGATTTGTAAAAAGTTATCTGGCATAACTGGTACACCTTTGCCCTTCCTTGCTTGTTGAGGTACCACATGAAAGTTGTGTTGTCTGTCACAATGTGTAGCATGTCTGGTTGTAAGACTGACAAGAAAGCTTCGAGAGCAAGCAATACTGCCATCATTTCCGACATTGATGTGCTGTTTTTGAAGTGCAGGGTCCCAATGCTGTTGTACCCTGAAGCCTTTGAACTGTGCTCCCCACCCTAGATCTGATGCATGTGTGCATGGTTTGAGTAATGGGTGGCAATTAAAATGGGATGCCCCGGCTCTGTGAAACTTGCTGAATTCACCACTTTAGTTCTGCTTTTAGGCAGGGCAGGAGGGGAATAAGCTTCTCTAGTGAATGGTGGCTTTGAGACCATACTTTTTTAAGTACCATTGGAACTTTCTCATGTGCATCCTGGCTAATGGGAGCATGGGAATGGTTGTTGCCGTGAGACCCAAGCCTTGCAGAAACAGTACTGCAAAGATATGTGACTTTGTAAATAGGCCTTGAAAATGGCTAGAGAGAGAGTGCACTTTGCCCAGTGGGAGAAAGGATCTCATCAAATCTGTTGATATCCTGCAGCCTAGGAAAACTTTGCCCTGCTGAGGAAGAAGTGAGGACTTCTGGAGGTTGATAAAGAAGCCAGAGTTGTGGAGGACAGTCCTTGTGAATGTGAGATGGCTTTGCAGGGTGGATTCTGATTCTACCAGAATGAGAATGTTGTCCAGCTAAGGGTAAGACTTGGAGTCCCTTGGCACTGCAATAGGCAATGGCAGGGGCCAGGCACTTTGTAAATACTTTGGGAGCAGTAGACAAGCCAAAGGGCAAGGCTGTAAACAAAGTGTGAAGTGTGTCCAGTGAAACGCAGAAACCTCCTGTGGGTGGATCTGATAGGAATGTGCAGGTAGGCATCCTTCAGATACAGGGTGACCATGAAAACCTAGGATGGAATGAGGGGTAAACAAGGTTTGTAGGGAGAACATCCTGAAGGACGGAACTTCTAGGAACATATTTAGATAGAATAAGTCAAGGATGGCCTCAAGGGCCATCCTTTTTGGGGACTAGGAAAAGGCAGAAATAGAAGCCTTTTTCCTTCCTGTCCTGAAGGAACTGGTTCTATAGTTCCTAGAGTCAGGAGCTCTTTCAGTATGACAGGGAATAAATGTAGCTGGTTGCTTGCAGGGAAGGGAATCCTTTTTGGCCTTGGCTTTTCCTTCCAAGAAAAGTATCCGTTTTGGATAATGGTGAGTACCCAAGTATCTGAGGTAATTGCTTTCCAGAAAGTACAGTTTTTCTAGTACTAGGTCTAAGATTTTCTAGTACTAGGTCTTCTCGCCTCCAAAATGACATCCATCATGAGGGATGCCAGGGGTGAATTTAGGTGATTAGCCATGCTGCAAGATTCAAAGTTTGGAGCCGAGTGTGCAGAATTTGGTTGTTCTGCTGATACAGTAAGTAAGGTGTCTGAGGCAGGTGCAAGGGTGGAAGGCGTGACGCACTGCGCAGGAATGGGTACCAGTGTTGGAGAGGCCAGTCTGGAGCAATCAAAATCATTTTTGGTTTGTCCTGTTTGACTTTTAGTAGAACTTTGGAGAGCAGAGGCAGAGGGGGAAAGGCACAGACACAGATAGGTTTTTCCAGCTGAAGGACAGAGCATCCACTTTCCAGGCTTTATTGTGATGAGTTCTTGTGCAAAATTTGTCCAACTGATAGTTCTGGGGTGAAGCAAAAAGATCCATGTCTGGGCTCCCCCATTTGCATGTGGCTCCATGATATTTCTGTATAGTTCATCTGCCAGAGTATTCAGCTTTCCTGGCAGGAACTGAGCTTATAGTTGTACTTGATAGTTCAAGGCCGTGTTCCACAATGCCATGGCTAGTCTGCAGAGGGGGTAGGAGGGTGTACCCCCCTGCTTGTTTATGTAACACAACCGTGGTGTTGTCCATCTTTATCAGTAGTTGTCCCGGATGAAGGTAGGCCTTGAAGGCTATCAGAGCATTCTGTACAGCTAGCATTTCTTTTTGATTTATGTGAAGGTGCATTTGATTTGGGCTCCATTTTCCCTGAATGCACTTCCATGCCAGATGAGCACACCATGCATAGTCTGATGCGCCTGTAGTTAGGGTTTGGGTGGCAGGGGGTGGTGTGAATGGGAGTCCCTTGTTCTGGTGAGAGGCCTCTGCCCACCATAGGAACTCTAGGCGCAGGCAAGGTAAGATAGGTAAAGTTTCCAGGCTGTGACAATGCTGACTCCATAGACTTTTTAAATACCACTGAAGTTTCCTCATATGCAGTCTTGCATATGGAATTAGAAGAATGCAGGAGGCCATGAACCCCAAGGCTTGCAGTATTTGCTTTGCAGAAAGCAGGGTTTTTGTGGTCACCTGCTTGAAGTCCCCAAATTAATTTGCTTCTCTGGCGTAAGGAAAGCCATCTGGGCAGTTGTATTCAAGCTTGCACCCAGGAATGTAATTTTGAGAGGGTACCAGTTGTGATTTCTTTTCATTTATAGTGTACCCTAAACAAGTTAGAACCCTTTTTACAAATGTCAGATGTTTTACAAAAATGTCCTTGTTTTCTGCCTGAATTACAGTCATCCAGGTATGGACATATTTGAATATTTCTTTGCCTGCAAAATACAATTACTGGAGCCAGGCACTTTGTAAAGACCCTGGGTGCAGTAGATAAGCCAAAGGGCAGTGCAGAGAACTGGTAATGCAAGCAGCCTGCTTCGCAGCGGAGGTATCTTCTGCAAGATTCTCTGACTGGGACATGCAGCCTCTTTTAAATCTAGAGTTGCCAACCAGGCATCTTTGCCTATCATATGAAGTAACTGGTGAAGAGTCAGCATCTTGAATTTTGGAATGTCCAGAAAGGTGTTTAGAGTAGATAAGTCCAGAATTGGACGCCATGATTTGCCTTTTCTGGGTACCAGGAAAAGTCTTGAATAGAAACCTTGTCCTTTTTCGCATCTCGCGGCATACCGGAGGGAAGCAGCGGGTATCAGGGGCTGCGAAAGTGCCTCAGTGAGTACTGGTGAACTGTCTTAGGAGAAGCGTAGTCGGCAGTTTTGGACCTCAACGGCCTGTCTTTCTTTGCGTTTTTTAGGTATTCCGGTAGTCTTGATTGCTAACCGACAATTTCTGGATAATTAGAGTGAGCCAAAATATTTAGAAGCAAAAACGTACTGACATTTGACAGTGCGCTGATTAAATAAAGCACAAAACTGATAGCAAGGTACGTCATTGTCAGGCAAGGAATACAGTACAAATGGAAATCCTTATGAGGTATTTGCTTCCCATAAGTAATGCAACTAACTTTTCCTGACATCGGTAAGGAGCAAGAAAAAGTTTCCCCAACGGGGTACTTAGCTTTTTAGTTGAAGACTTCGGATCTGAAACTTGAAAACGAAAATTTCAGGAGTTGGCTGACCGGCACTTGCAAACTGCTTCGTACACTGTGCGGCAAGAAAGACCAATGTAATGGCGTCGGCTGCATGTTTTATACCCCTAACGTCATGGAAGAAGGGAAAGCAACCGACGCATGACCCAAGACTTTTGTTAACCAGACCGACTGAGGGCAATCTGCCAGCAGATTACCCAAATGTAATGACTGCAACAGTGAAACACTAAGAACAACGGTCTAAGTGTACGTAGTCTGCAGTTGAAAAGTTCTGACGTCTGTGCGTGCAGATGTCACATTTATAGTCCCTGGTTTATGGCCCTACGTGTGACGTCCCACGCACCTGCAGCAGCCAAGCGTAAGCTTTTGTATTGGAGCCGACATCAGATTGCCTGAGGGCTGGAAATCCCACAGCATGAATACTGCAACATAGGAATATAGGAGGACATCCTAAGTTGCCTATGCACATCCAATTGGTGAAGTTTGTATTCTGCCTTGTTGGTATGATTAGGAAAAAACACTAGGAGCTCAACTGATCGATTCAGATTGGCCTGAACAGACTTTTGGCACAAAGGATGGATTAGTTCGCAGAGATACTCTATCTTTATGGAAAAACAAGTGTGGCGGCTTGACTGATGGAGCTCGCAATTCAGAGATTCTTCTGGCAGATGTAATTGCTGCTACTAAAACAGTTTTCCAAGAGAGAAATCTGAGAAAACATGATGATGAAGGCTCAAAGGGAGACAAGGTTAGGTAAGACAAAATTCATATTACCATGCTGAGAGAGGTTCTTTTATGGCAGGTCTCAATAAGCAGGTACCATTTAAAAATGCTGTACACAATTTTTGACATCAGATTAGGAGTGTACACAACTATGTGAAAATAAGGAATTGCAGCCAGTTGAATTGTAGCTGTGGCGGAACCTTGCTGGAAAAGTTCTGCAAAAAATTCTAAAACTGAACTGAGGCAGAAAAGGGATCAATGTTTTTTGCTTTTGCCCAGTAGGAGAACCTCTTCCATTTACTAGACTATAACGTCCTGGCAGAAGCCTTGTGAGAGGATACCAAAATGTGTTTTCCTGCTGGTGTGAAGTCTTGAAGGCCAACTAAGTTTGGAAGTGGAGCAGCCATGCTGTCAAATTGAGGGTCTGGACAGCAGGTGAAACGTTCTCGACATGAGTCAAAAGGATCTGGAACTGGGTCCAAAATCCATGGTTTCTCCAGTAGGTGAGGTCACAGAAAAGGGAACCAAATCTGACAATATGGAGCAATGAGAATTAGCCTGCTTCCCAAGGATTTTGTTTTCTGAATGACTTTGGGTATCAGGGGAAAAAGGGGAAAAACGTACAGTAGTCCAGAGGGCCAATCGTGAACAAGTGCATCTCTCTCTCTCCCTCATCGGGGAGGGGTTAGGACAAAGTAGCTGCTGCATTTGGAATTCATGGGGGTAGCAAATAGGTCGCAGCAAGACTGGCCCCATTTTAGGAAAATCTTCTCCGCTGTTTTGGATTAGAGACCACTCATGAAGCATTAATATCTCCCCAAGTTTGTCCGCGGGATAAGCGTTGTTATCAGAAAATGTTGGGAAGAGATTGCCCACTGCCATACTCTCTGCGCTTCTCGACAAACGGGGGTATGATCTGGTTCCTCCTGGTTTATGTTCCAGACTACAGACAAGTTGTCTGACTGGACTTCAATCGTTCCTAGTGGAAGAGTCCTGGAGTGCTTGCAAAGCCAGAAACACTGCTCATCACTAAAACACTGGCGTGCAAATGGGCCTCGTGTTCTTGCCATGTGCCTTGGACTGTTCTTCCCAAATAATGCCCCCTCCTCCAATCTGGAAGGCGTCCCATGGTCACTGTAGCTACGGGTTGTTGTGGCACAAAAGGTAGTCAGGTGGTCACATGGTCAGACCGAAGCCACCAAAGATGATCTCTCTTGCATGACTAATTCTGGCCTGGTGAGACATGGGAAGTTCTTGTAACAACCACTTGTGCAAAAAGGAGCCATTGAAGAATTCTCATATGCATCCTGGCTAGAGGAACTAGTGTGATAGCTGATGCCATGTTTCCTAGGACTTTCAAAATTGTTTTTGTTTTCACCTTGTTTCTGGGTAGAAGGTTGGCTAAATTCTTGTCCGAGAACACAGACAGACTGTTGTGGGGCAGACATGTAATCAGAAACGGTGTCGAGATCTGCGTCTATGAATGTAATATGCTGATAGGGCAACAAGGCAGATTTTGCTAAATTCACTGTTATGCCTAACTAAGAGGAGGTTTGTAGTGTGGTGTCTCTCGCCTGTTGAAGTAGATGCTTGCCCCAGATGTCAGGTGCCCCCAAGAAGGTAGGCAATACGTAGTGCTTATAAAAACATACAGTAAAAAAAACAATACCTTCATCTACAAGCAAATACACTGCATAGGCTGTATAGGATAGAGAAGTATAAATAAGTCCCAGCAAAGAAAGGGGGATGGAGGGTGGGTAACCTGGACTGCAACAGTGAATACACTCAAACATCTACATTTATGGTAGGTACACAACTGTACTATGTTCATAGAGTTTCACTGTTGCAGTCATTACACTTGGGTTGAATCCCAAAGCTGAGGTAGGGCAGCTGGGTCTAAATAGGATTAGGTGTGGCTATGAGGCCCTGCAGAACTGCAGTGCCAAAGCCTGCTCTGGATTTAGAGTAAAGAGGTAAGTGATAATGCTTGGTAAAGGTGTGCACTAAACTCCAAGTTGCAGCCTCCAAAATTTCCTTGGTTGGTACTCCTCTGAGAAAGGCTGCTGAAGTGGCTGCTGCCCTGGTGGAATGTGGCCTAATATTCTTAGGCACTGACTTGCCATGCTGTGCATAGCAGAAACGAATACAGTATCCTATCCGTTTTGAAATAGTCTGCTTTGAGATAGCCTTTCCTTGTGATCCTGCATATGCTACAAACAGCTGCTCAGTTTTTCTGAAAGCATTTGTTTTGTCGAAGTAGAAGCGTAGCTGCCTATGTATGTCCAAAGAGTGCAGAAGTCTCTCCCCTTTATTCTGGGGATTTGGATAAAATGTTAGCAAATGAATGGTTTGGTTAAGAGCCACACTGGATACTACCTTTGGCATAAATGTTGGGTTTGTCCTTAGAGAAACCCTGTCCAGATGAAAAATAAAATGTTCTACTGCCATTAATGCCTGTAACTCTGAGACTCTTCTTGCTGAAGTTATTGCTAGGAGCAGAGCAGTTTTCCATAAGAATTTTATGTCGGCTGTATTGGCTGGCTGAAAAGGAGGTAGTGTGAGCTTTTCTAAGACAAACTTGAGGTCCCATGTAGGTATCGGTGCTCTCCTTGGGGGTCTTATGTTTTTTGCCCCTCTGAGGTACTGTCTTAGCAGTGGATGAGACAAAATAGGAGGTTCCGTATTGTAATGAGCTGAAATGGCAGAGGCATGGATTTTAATTGATGAGAAGGATAGGCCTTTGTCCAGCATCTCAGTTAGGTCTTGTAAAATTTGAGTAATATTTGGAACAAGTGGTTCAAGTACTTGTGCCTGGTTCCAAGCACAGAATCTCTTCCATTTTTCTGCATAAGATTTCCGGGTGTTGGGCCTCCTGGCTTCCAAAATGACATCCATAACAGCTTTAGAGAGGTGCATTCTGAGTGGCAATATTATCCGCCATGCAGTCAGGATGTGCAGGATTTGATTTTTTTGTTGAATCAGAAGATGAGGAATTAGAGGTAAAGTCCAGGCTGGGCCTTGAGACAAGCTCTTTAGGATTGGGTACCAGTGCTGGCGTGGCCAGTCTGGGGCAATCATTTTTGGCTTCTCTTGTCAGACCTTTAGGAGCACCTTGGGAAGAAGAGGAAGTGGTGGAAAGGCATAGACTGTTAGGGTTTTTCAGCTGAAAGATAGAGCATCCACTTTCCATGCTTGTGAGTGATAAGTCCTTGTGCAGAATCTCTGTAGTTGTTAGTGTGAGGGGAGGCAAAGAGATCTATGTCTGGGCATTCCCCATTTCCTGTTTATCACGATGAAGACCTGTGGATTTAGTTTCCACTTGCGTGGGTCCATGAGGTTTCTGCTTAGTTAGTCTGCCAGAGTATTTTTCTTTCCTGGCAGGAATTATGCCTGCAGATGTACTTGACAGGTCAGTGCTGTGTTCCACAAAGTCATGGCTTGCCTGCAGAGGGGGTAGGAATGTGTGCCCCCTTGCTTGTTTATGTACCATATAACTGTAGTATTGTCCATCTTTAGTAATAGTTGTCCTGGATGTAGTAGATCCTTGAAGACTGTCAGGGCATTCTGTACAGCTAGCATCTCTTTTTGATTGATGTGAAGATGCATTTAGTCCGTGGGCCACGTGCCCTGAATACATTTTCCTGCCATGTGTGCCCCCCAGGCATAATCCGATGCTTCTATTAGTGTCTGCCTGGCTGTGGGTAAAGTGAAAGGCTGTCCCTTGTGGTAACAGGTCAGTGCCCACCATCGAAACTCCTGTTGCAGGCAGGGAATAAGAGTTGTTATTGTTTCCAGCTGTGGCAATGTTGAGTCCAAACACTTTTTAGGTACCACTGTAGCTTCCTCATATGCAGTCTTTCATATGGAATTAGCAGGATGCAAGATGCCATGAAGCCCAAAGCCTGCAGAATTTTTCTTGCAGGTAGCTGGGTCTTTGTTGCCATCATTTGAAAGTAATGAGTCAGTTGCCTTTGTCTGTCTGGCATGAGATAAGCTATCTGGGCAGTTGTATTTAAGCTTGTACCCAGGAATATTATCTCTTGAGAGGGCACTAGTTTTGATTTCTTTTCGTTTACTGTGTACCCTAGGCAAATTAGTAATTATTTTACAAACGCCAGATGCTTTAGTAGAATGTCCTTGCTCTCTGCTTGAATAAGGCAGTCATCCAAGTAGGGATATATTTGAATTCCTTTTTGTCTGCAAAATGTAATTACTGGTGCCAGGCATTTTGTGAAGACCCAGGGCGCAGTAGATAAGCCAAAGGGCAGTGCAGAGAGAATTGGTAATGCATTGAGCCAGCTATGAATCTGAGGTATCTTCTGCAAGACTGTCTGATTGGGACATGCAGGTATGCCTCTCTCAGTTCCAAAGTAACTAGCCAAGCCTTCTTGCCCAGCATGGGTAGAAGTTGCTGCAGTGTCAACATTTTGAATTTTGGAACATCCAGGAAAGTATTTAGAATTGACAGGTCCAGTTACTGGTCTCCAGGCTTTGTCCTTTCTGGGTACCAAGAAAAGTCTTGAGTAAAATCCTTGCCCCTGTTCTTGCTGTGGTACTTTTTGAATAGCTCTCATGTCCATAAGAGCAGAAATTTGTTTTTGTGCCTCTGCCCATTGGTTTTGTGGCAGGTCTGGCATACCTTTTGACATTGGTAGGGTGTGAAAGTGGAACCTGTAACCCTGAGAAACAATATTCAGTACCCATTTGTCCTGGGTGATCATGTGCCAGTTTTGTGAGAAAAGTGCTAGTTTTCCCCCTAAGGGTGCTGTCAAAAGGTAAGTGCTTGGCTTTTGTAGAGGGAAGTCATTGGGACTGTTTCCTATAAGGTTGTGATTTGTCTTCTCCGCCTTTGTGGGCTGAAGCACCCCATTGTTTAGGTCTGTATGAGCCTTGGGGCAGAGATCTGCCTCTTGGGCGTCTGTATCTGCCTCTTTGTGGCCTGTCTGACACTGGAAAGGACCAATTTTTAGAAGGCCAGTTCCTGCTAAATCTAGGTGGCTGAACCTGTAATAAATCACTGTCTGCATAAATTTTGCCTTATCCTCCATTTTCTTTAACACCTCTTCTATCTTAACACCAAAGTATCATGCTGTAATGGAGCATCCAATAATTTTGCTTTAACATGATCAGGTAAACTTTGTTCTTTTAACCAAGCATGCCCTTCGAATGACAGAGCCTGCAACAGCGGCTCTGCAAGAAGCCTCTAATGAATCAAAACCACATTGCAGAGTGTTAGAAAAATATGTATTTGAACATGTATAAGGTGCTAGTTTAAAAGCAAATAGTATATAATGCATTTTATTCTATTTACAATATGGCAATAAGAATGATTTTACATGTAATTGCTTGAAGCTTTGGAGCTGCAGTGCATTTGAACTCTGACCCTGGCAGTAGCCAGCTCAGCAAGCTAGCTTATGTTTTTCACTAATGACCATCTGCTGGGTCAGGAAATTAGACGTATAAAGCACTGAAAATCTTCTTCCTTCCTCTGGGATAATTGACCTTGTGAATGTTACCAAGATAAGACACGGCTGCTAAAGTAATGTTGCAAGAAGAACAAATAAGAAGTTATGTACCTACCATAACGTTCCATGTTAGTTGTCTTCTCTCGCCTTCTTTCTTGCTTGATGGGTTCGGAGCCGATCCCTCGGCTCCGACTCGGCACTTGCTAAGCTCGAGAGTCACTTTTACCAGCTCGAGGCAGCCCCATATCCCATGATGCAAGGCGGTAAGTACCCAGATCTCGTTTGCTGACAAAGGGCAATAGCACCAAGCATAAAATACTTCCCAAAGGAAGAAAGAAAACTTACAGATGGAAGAAGGACCAGGTCTGAATGGTCTTCAGCATAACAGTTTCTTATACAAGGTCTGTCCAGGCCAGGGGGAAGGAGGGAGGGTCAAGAAAGAAGGCGAGAAGACAACTAACATGGAAGCGTTATGGTAGGTACATAACTTCTTAATGTTAAGTTGTCAATCTCGCCTTCATTCTTGCTTGATGGGACCGCGTCCCTAGCACCTCTATCCTGGGTGGCTCAATGGAACAAACTCTTGAGGACTGTAGAGCCAAAACTGGCTCTGTCCCTGGAGGCCAAGTCCAATTTGTAATGGGAAACAAAAGTGTGAGGAGTAGCCCAAGTGGCCGCTGCACAAATAGTGTCCAAAGGAAGTCTAGCTTGAAAAGCTGTAGAAGTAGCTAAGCTCCTAGTTGAATGTGCTTTAGGTTTTGAGCACAGCTGTTTTCCCCTGAGCGTATAAATTTCAGAGATGACCGAAGAAAGCCATCTGGACAAGGTCACTTTAGAAACAGGAAGGCCTTTTTTATTATCCGCATAGGAAACAAAAAGTTGATCAGATTTTCTAAATTTTTTTGTTCTGTCCAAATAATATCTAAGTTGACGGTGGACATCAAGATAATGTAGCTTTTGTTCAGCTCTATCTGAATAGTTAGGGGAGATCAATGGATTGATTCAGATTGTTCTTTGAAGCGACCTTAGGTAAAAAGGTTGGATTAGTTCTCAAAGATACTCTGTCTTTGTGAAAAACCAAATAGGGGGGTCGAACCAAAAGAGCATGAAGTTCAGACACCCTCCTGGCAGATGTAATAGCCACTAGGAATAAAGTTTTCCAAGAAAGATATTTCAGGGAACAAGAAACAGCTGGCTCGAAGGGGAAGAATCAAGGATGTCAGCACTAAATTTAGATCCCACTGAGGAGGAGGATTCCTGATTGGAGGTTTTAGTAGGAAAATTCCTTTCAAGAAGGCCCTGCAGAGCCTATGGGACATAATATTATGATCTGCTATCCCGACATGAAAATTGGAAATAGCAGCCAATTGAACTCTGACTGTGGAAGAGGAGCCTGCATGAAAAATCTCTGCTAAGAAGTCCAGGACTGCCTGAACAGGGGCAGTAAAAGGATCAATATTTTGGGCCTTAGCCCAATAAGAGAAACGTTTCCATTTGCTTGTATAAATCCTCCTGGTAGAGGATTTTAGCAAAGCTACTATGATGTCTCTAACTGGGTTAGAGATCAGAGGAAGCCTGGCTAAGGAAGGAAGTGGAGCAACCATGCTGTGAGGTTGAGAGAAGGGATTGACCGGTGCAGCTGACCCGATTGGTGAATCAGAAGATCTGGCACTGGGTCCAGATGCCACGGCTGCACCAAAAGGTGATGATGGAGGAACGGGAACCAAACTTGTCGAGGCCAGTAAGGGGCAATGAGAATCAATTTGGCTCTCAAAACGGTAGCTTTCTGGATCACCTGAGGGATCAGAGGAAATGGAGGGAAGGCATAAAGAAGTCCCTGGGGCCAATCCTGGGTCAGAGCATCTCTGGGGGGATGGCCTGATAGAGGAAGAGGCTGAAGAAGTCTGGACATTTGCTGTTTTGGGGAGTAGCAAAAGATCGCAACATGGACGACCCCATTCCAGAAAAATCTCTTCCGCTATAGATTGCTTGAGAGACCACTCGTGAGGCATGAGGATAGCTCTGCTCAATCTGTCCGCTATAATGTTGGTTTTCCCAGGGATATGCGTTGCTACCAGAAACCGATGAGAGGAGATCGCCCATTGCCATAGTCTGAGCGCTTCTCGACACAAGGGGTAGGACTTGGTTCCGCCCTGTTTGTTGATATACCAAACTACAGACATGTTGTCTGTGTGGACTGCAATTGTCCCTACGGGAAGAAAGTCGTTGAGGGCTTGCAACGTTAAAAGCACTGCTCTCATCTCCAGGACATTTATGTGCAGATGGTACTCGAGCGGCTGCCACGTCCCATGAACCATCCTGCCCTGATAATGACCCCCACCCGATCAGGGAGGCATCCGTGGTGACAGTGGCTATCGGGGATGGGGTACAAAGTACCTGCCTTGGTGAACCTGAGACGATGTGATCCACCAAGCAAGATGCTCTTTGCATGTCTGTGTCACCAGAATCTGGTGACGCATTGGAAGTTGCTGGTATGACCATTGTGTGAACAGCATCCACTGAAGAAGGCATGTAGAATCGAGCCAGGGAAGAAGAGTAATGGCCGCAGCCATGAGACCTAATACCTTTAGAACCATTCTGGCCTGTATTTTCTTGCTGGCCAGAATGATCCTGACATGAGTCTGAATGTCTGAAACTCTTTGTTCTGTAAGGGTAGCTGACATCCAAACAGTGTTTAAGTTTGCGCCTATGAAGGTAATAGACTGGCAGGGCGATAAGGATGACTTTTCGAAGTTGATTGAGATGCCCAAATGAGAACAAAGGTCTATTGTGTAATCCCTGGCTTGTATAAGCTGATGCCTGGTGGTGGCTGACAGGAGCCAGTCGTCGAGATACGGAAACACCTGGAATCCTTGACGTCTCAGGTGAGCCGTGACCACTGCCATGCATTTGGTGAACACTCTGGGGGCTGTAGTGAGACCAAAGGGCAGGGCTCTAAACTGAAATGACTGGACCCCAGCCGAAGCGGAGAAATCTCCTGGAGCGTCTGTGAATTTTATGTGATAGTACGCATCCTGAAGATCTATTGAGCACATCCAGTTGTCCTTCTGTAAGAAGGGCAGAATTGACTGAAGAGTGACCATTCGAATCTTGTCTTCCTGACAGACTTGTTGAGTCTGCTGAGATCCAATATTGGTCTCCAGTCTCCCGTCTTTTGGGGACCAAAAAGAACCTTGAGTAGATTCCGGGCTCTGAATGGTCTATTGTAACTGGCTGAATGGCTCTTTTGCAGTAGTTTTGAGATTTCTGACTCTGCAATCTCCCTTAGACCGGGTGGTACATCTGGAAGGGAACTTGAGGGAAGGGACTTTCCTCGAAAGGAATTATATAACCCTTGGATATGATCGACTGTACCCATCTGTCTTGAGTGAGGGAATGCCAGGCTTCTGGGTACAGTGATAATCTTCCCGACTGCCTCCAAGGAGGGACAGCCGGGCAACACCTCAGGGATGCTGAAAGGGCTTGTCAGAGAGAGGCTCCCTGTTTCCCTGGTTCTTGGACCCCTCTGCCTCTAGAGCGGCGTCTGTTGTTACCCCTCTGCCTCTAGGGGTAAACTGACCACGTGAATCCGGCGTGACTCCTTGGGATTTACGGAACCACATCTTCCGCCCTTCTGTCCTTTGGGATAAGGTCTAGAAGGGGTGGAAAACGGACTCCAACAGCAGAAAGAGTCTTGCCGTCCTGCTCGCACCTGGTCAAGGTTTCCTTCACCTGAAGGCCAAACAAAGCTGACCCATCAAAGGGAGAATTTGTGAAGGACGCCTTAAAGGGATCCATAAAATCACATAGCCGCATCCAGGCTTGGCGTCTAAGAGCCACACCTGTACCTGCGCCTACTCGCTCCATCAGCAGCATATGATATAAGCCGCATGGAGGAGTTTGCAATGGAGTTAAGGGTTCCTAGCTGCGAAGCAATTTTTCTTGAGCCCCTGCAGCTGTAGGATCCTGAACTACTTCTCCCAGCTCCTTCAGGATATCCCTCTGGAGTCTGGTGAAGTGACATAGGTAATTCAGCGAGCATAGCAAAGGTCGCTGAGGAAAACATCCGCCACCGTACCTATCCATGGTCCTAGAGTCCTTATTAGGAGGATGGACGGCACGGAAGGATCTGCAAGTTCCTTTTGGTGGCCGCAGCCACCACCATGGCATCAGCGGGGACACCCTTGGTAAGGAATTGTTTGTCAGACGGGGCAGTTATAAATTTTGAAGGCCTCCTAGGGACTGGCTCTACAGAGTCAGGAGCTGCCCACGCCTCGTGCAATAACCTGCATAAGGGGTCGAAGGCGGAGACACCCAGGAGGTGGAGGGCCGAGATCCAAACGCCTCTAGGTATACTGACTCATCCTCAGAGGGATTGTTGGTGGGCCAGTTTCCCCTCTGTTTCAGAAGTTCTAGGATGTCTGAGAAGGAGCCATCCTCAGAGGGGATCTAGGGATCCCTCTGACTCATCAAAGTCAGTATCCGAGTGACAGACTCGGGAGTCTACATGCTTCCTCTTACAAGTCCTCTTCCTAGGAGGATCTCCCGAAACATCAGGAGAATCCTCGGAAGAGGGGGAAATTCCCAATGGGGAAACCTGAGGCGGAGGATCTCTGGGTCCTGTAGCAAGAGAAGTGGCAGAGATGTCAACAGGTACTATAGAGGGAGGAGCTACGGGAACAGACTGCTGACTGATACCAGTGGCCAGTACACTCTTCATCACCTCGAATGCTCCCCTCCCAGGCAGGTCCGAGAGAACCCGCTCCGAAGAGCTAGGAACTCCAGGGACCACCGAAAGGGAAGTCTCCGAGGCAGATGTCGGAGCCGAGCTCACCAAGGCCGAGGCTCCAAGGGGAAGAGCGGGTTCGGACAAGGGTCCGATGCCACTCACCCCCTCGGAGGAGACCATGGAAGCCCGACCACCGAATCCCTCTAAGGAAGGTCTCAAAGAGGAGATAAGAGTAGAGGCTGAAGGAACAGAAGGGGGTATCCGTCCTCCAGCCGTAGCAGTAACCATTCCCGAAGACTCCAACTCCAAGCTCTGAGGTAGAGTTGAAGGAGGAACTGTAACGGGGTGTGGACCAACAGTCGTCTGTTGAGACGGACTGTGTAACATTTGGGCCAGTACCTGTGACTTAAGTAATCTACTGACCACTCTCTCTAGGTCATGATCTGACAACCTGGATGACCTTGAAGATCGGCTCCGATGGCTCCGTTCGGATAGAAGAGGTGAAGCGGGAGCCGAAAGTACCGGCCCCAAGGAAGGAGACCCCGACCTCTTCCTGGAATGAGCCATCGGAGCCGATACCATAGATCCTGTCGGAGCCGACCTCGGAGCCGACAGGAAGCTCGATGTATCGGCTCCAGCCGGAGCCGATACAGCCACCAAAGTAACGGTGTCGGAGCCGATCGAGCCGACACCGGTGGTCGATACAGATTCGGCACAGATAGCCATCGGTGCCGAAGGCTTTGTTAAGCCAGAATAGGCTCCAGCCGGAGCGATCTCGACTCGAGCGAGTCGGGCCGAGGCCGCAGGCTTAGAAACAGAAGCCTGGGCCTTGGAAGATTTAACTGATTTTGACGGAGCCGACTTAGCGGAGAGCCCTCCGGCTTAAGAAGGCCCCTAAGAATCAGTTTATTACGTCTTTCCTGCAGGACTCTCTGGCTGAAGGAATGACAAATAGCACAGGAGTCCTGCAGGTGAAGAGGCCCCAGGCAATACAGGCAAGAAGTGTGACCGTCTGTCAGAGACATCTTCTGACAGCACGAGTCACACTTCTTAAAACCTGAGACCCTCTCCTTTGACATAGTGCTTAAACACATACACACACCAGTCAAAAAACTTAAATTAAAGAAAATACCAAAAGGTATTCCTAAAATAAACACACACACCTAACAGGGAGGGATGGGATGGGTAAAGTTTGACTAAAAAAATATTAAGGGAGACAGGGATTTCTGTCAGGAAAACTAAATAATTAACTTATAACTAATAATAATAAGTTTTTTAACAAAAAGGGGCTTGAATATTAGTAAATTGAATCACTTACCAGGAGCTGGTAAAAGGAGGACCTCATAAGCGAAGCGGCAAACGAGATCTGGGTACTTACCGCCTTGCATCATGGGATATGGGGCTGCCTCAAGCTGGTAAAAGTGACTCTCGAGCTTAGCAAGTGCCGAGTCGGAGCCGAGGGATCGGCTCCGAACCCATCAAGCAAGAATGAAGGCGAGATTGACAACTTAACATGAAGTATATTACAAGACTGAACCAACTATTGTATTCGAACAGGCATGAAACCTTGAAGGAGTAACATTTACAGAAAGACATTATAACTAACCAGGTGCTTTGCAAGGCTGTATTATTCCCATGGGAAAACTTTTAAAATGTATAACATCAGCTTTTTCTTATGAATAGAATATTGTAGACCATAATGATGTAGGTGCCCTGTGACGAACCACGTCAGTAAGGTGGGCACAGCTTGAGTGTTAAACCTATATAAAATTGTGTACTTCCTGCATCATGTCAGACAAAACTCTGTACTTGTATGTTTTTTTGCCTCCTGGTGTACACTAGGAAACTTTTGCATCTGAGCCTCCTGTGTTATCATTGTTTTTAACAGTTTGGTCCTTCGGTAAACGGAAGCCCTCAGACAGCTACAGATCAGAGTGTACCGGTGGTCGAATACTGCGCAGGAGAAGCTACCGAAACGGTTCTTCTTGAACCACAAAGACCTCCGACTGAATTGTCGTTTTGAGAGGCTGGCCACTTTCTGATCTGCGCCGAAGAGCGGTCTCGAACTGGTCGACCCAGGAGGCTCAGGTAGGAAGATATTTGCCTTTTTTCTGTTTCAGATCAGGGACTAGGTTACAGTAAATGTCATTGTCAGAGATTTGTTATACAGATCAGGGACAAAAGGAAATTACTGTATATTTTGTCAGAGATCAGGAAAACAGAATAAGGTAGGCAGTTATTCTAGATAAACTGTGTAAGGAACTGAAATACCACGTGGTAAAAAGGGTTACGTAACATTTTCTTTAGAATGGGAAATCAGTGCACTAAAAACTCGCGAGATCTGCCCCTAACTGAAGACGCAAAATATATGCAAATACAACAGGCTGATAATGTAAGGTATTATACAAAATGGGTTAATAAATACGGATTTGACGGTAAATTAAATAAGATTTCATTAGTTAAACTTTTAAAACAGCTTAAATCTGACGCAGAAGGTCAGGCAAAAAAACAACAGCGATTAGGCATTCCTCAGGCGCACAGGTGGATTGAGGAAGTAAACCGAAGGGAACAAAAAACTAAAAATGCTAAAACGTTATTTTTAGACAAAGAGGATAATAATACAGTAATAGCAACGGCTCCTCCTCCCCCTCCAATGCCTTTTTCAGGATATGAAGCAGGAGGACAAGCGGGTCCACCTCCACGTTATCCTGAAGTCACAAGAACACTAAAACCATTTGTTAGAGATCCTATTGAAACTAGATCCCGGACACGCAAAACACTTGGGGACTCAGACTTATACCAAATAGGGAGAAACACACTAGACGAGAGTGAGGAAGAAATCTGTCTACTAATCGAGGTACCAAATCCTCAGGCAGGACAGGAAGGGCAGGACCCAACTCTTCTAGTATATAGACCATGGACACCGGAAGATATTCGGAAAGCTACAGAGGGAATCCCTCATCCAAAAGTTAATTACACAAAGTTTTTACAAGATTTACAAGGTATGAGACTAAGTTACCACTTAAATGGGGAAGAAGTAGAAAAGGTAGTTAGACAAATTGTGGGTCCAGACTGGCACATGATTTGTGGCACCTGGAATCCTCGTAATGCAGAGCTTAAACCACTCCCACATAGTGATGCAGAACTAGACAACAGAGTGAAAGGTCTTACAGACCGAATTTCTGAAAAATGGAAACCTAGAGCAGATTGGACTTGCATTAATCAATGTATACAGCAGGAGAATGAAACTGTAGATGGGTACTATGGTAGATTATTGGAATGTTTCAATAACCATAGTGGTATGGCTATTCCTGAAAATCAGACACATGATACCTCGTATGAACAGCAACTGAAAAATGCGTTTTTGAAAGGTTGCATTGCACCTATCAGTAGCTTTATTACAAGCATATGATAGATCATCGAACAAGTAGGCTACAAGCCTTACTTGAATATGCTAGACATGCTGAAAGACACTTTAATAGTAAAGAAAAAGACGACACAGGTCTTCACAGCTGAAGACGGAGCTGAGGTCTTTGTAGTACAGTGAGGTAAAAGGGTAAGAAAAATGCCCAGGGAAATGGACAATCTGACAAAAGGTCAGAAGATTTTGAAGAGAGAAAAAAGAAAGTTAAGTGCTTTAAGTGCGGGAAGAAAGGACATTTAGCTAGGGATTGCAGGCTAAATAAAAAGGTGACTACAGAAAATAAAGGTGATGAGGACTGACTATATGATAGTGATGAAAGTCAGAAATCATCAGGAAAGACAAACAAAGGGCAAATGTAAATGTAGTGGAAGGAACAGAGGAAGTGCAAGCAGATGTAGAGGATGAAGAAAGTGAAATTTTACATTTGGCATTACTGAGCTTGGAGCTCTATCTGGCAGACACAAAACCGGAAGTTACACTTCTGGTGGAAGGAAGGGAAGTAAAATTCTTGTGCGACTCAGGAGCATCACGAACTTTGATACACCCCTCAAAGTTACCAGAATATTCCGAATCGCCTGATTATATATTAGTGAAAGCAGCAAATGGACAGCTATATAGGGAGCCACTCTCCCATGACATAGCAATAACTGACCCTGTTTCAGGTATGACTCAGAAAAGTAAAATTGTAGTTTCTGCAAAATGTCCAGTAAACTTACTGGGAAGAGACCTTGTGCAGATATTTGGCATAGTGGTAGTTCCCACTATGCAGGGTATGGAGGCACAAAGACAAATGGATACTTTTGTGGTGCGACCGGAGGGTGAAACTTTTTACTGGTACAGCTAGGACCTAGTTACGACTGGTCCAGGGGCAGTAACCGAGGACTGATGAATGTAGCCATCAGTAAGGCCCCCTCCCTTGACAGTGACCAACAGCATTTGTTACATTGTACTCTATACTACTGTAGCATGCCAGGACCGGATAAAGAATATGAGCAAGAATTGTTCAAAAATCCTGCTAACAGATTAGTATTACGAACCTTGTATTGGGATACTGAGGGAAACAGTGTGGTAAGCTGTTCATTACCTCAGGAATTCATGACACTGTACAAATCTAATAGACTACCACATGTCAGCTTGACAAAGAATAAGGATGTGAGATGGGCAGACTTGGGAGAAAAAGTAACAAGATGGGAAAAATCAGAGCAGGGAAAACAAAAACAGAAATTGAATTGGCTTGGCTGTACACTTACAAACTAGTGAAGACAGCTGATTAGCATTCTTATTAGAAGAAGAAAAAGCCTTGTGTGATGACATACCAGATATTCTTTGGTCAAAGGGTAAATCAGATGTAGGACTTATTCAAACAGCAGGACCAGTAACTATTACACCAAAGTCAGCATTTAGACCACAGAAAAGACAATACCCCTTGAGGAAAGATGCAGAGCAAGGAATCAAGCCTATAATAGCAGCATTACTCAAGGAAGGAGTACTGGTAGAATCTCCTGATTCACCATGTAACACCCCTCTATTTCCTGTTAAAAAAGCAAACGGGGAATGGCGGATGGTACAGGATTTACAAGCTGTAAACAATGCAATAATACCCAGAGCACCTACGGTGCCAGACCCACACACCTTGTTGAATGATTTGAAACCACAACAAAAATATTTTACTGTGGTAGATATAAGCAATGCTTTCTTTTCAATACCTATACATCCTGATAGCCAGTATTGGTTTGCATTTACATTTCAGGGTAAAAGATATACCTATACTCTGCTACCGCAGGGATATTGTGAAAGTCCAACAATATTTGCACAAGAAATGGCAAGCAACCTGGCAGGGTTTACCCCACCAGGAGGTAGTCAGATTCTACTTTATGTAGATGACATCTTGCTAGCAGCCCCTACCCAACATCAATGCAGGGAGGATACAATAGCATTATTGAAATTTTTAGCAGCACAAGGACACAAAGTAAACAAAAGTAAGTTACAACTTTGGAGAAAACAGGTTAGATACCTAGAATATGTAATATCCAATGAAGGTAGAATATTAGACGAAGACAGAAAAACAGCGATTTTACAGGCACCTAAACCAGCAACCAAGAAGGAATGATGTCCTTCTTGGGAACGACTAATTTTTGTCGAAGTTGGATATCAAACTATGCTTTAGAATCTGCTCCACTGGCTGATTTAATATATAAAACACCAATGGCAGCACAAGATGTATTACAATGGACACCTGAAGCAGAAACAGCTTTCTGCAGACTAAAACAATTGATAGCTTCATCATTAGTTTTAGGACTTCCAAATTACCACAAAAGATTTTTTCAGACCGTAGATTGTAAACAGGGATACATGACGTCAGTTTTGATGCAACAGCATGGGGATAAGCAATGCCCCATAGCTTACTGTTCATCACAGTTAGACCCAGTGGCACGATCGTTGCCTCACTGTGTACAAGCAGCAGTCGCAGCTGCAATGGCAGTACAGGCTTCGGCCTCAGTGGTGTTATTCCACCCTCTCACATTGAGTGCGCCTCATGCAGTCGTGATAATTTTACTGCAAGAAAAAATAGCATATCTATCTCCTGCTAGACATCTTTCATGTAGGACCATACTGCTGAGCCAACCTCATATGGTAATTGAACGTCGTACAACATTAAATCCATCAACGTTACTTCCAACTCCTGTGGATGGCACACCGCACAGTTGCCTGCAGGAAATTGAGCAAATAACTTTGCCCAGACAAGACCTCACTGATATGCCCTTGGATGATGCTGAGGGGACATTTTATGTGGATGGCTCATGCAGAAAGGGTCCTACAGGGAAAAACCTAGTAGGATATGCAGTAGTCACAGATACAGAGATTTTAGAAGCCCAACCCTTACAGCATAACCTGTCTGCTCAAGCAGAACTGATAGCCTTAACACGGGCTTGCACTCTAGCGAAAGATAAATGTGTGAACATATATACTGACAGTCAGTATGCTTTCTCTACAGTGCATGCTTTTGCACAACAATGGAAAAATAGGGGAATGATAACAATAATCATGTGCAACTTATTTTGAACTTGTTAGATTCCATTCAGTTACCTACTAAAGTAGCTATTTGTAAATGTTTAGCTCATACAAAACAACAGGATGCAATTTCAAAAGGAAATGCAAAAGCTGATGCAGCTGCAAAACAAGCAGCCTCAGAAACTTTACTTTTAACCGAGGAATTACAACCCTCTGAGATTTTAGATCTAGAAATGTTAAAAACGATGCAGACACTAACTACGAAAGCAGAGAAACAGAAATGGAAGAAACGAGGTGCAATCCTGGAAAATGGACTGTATATCTCCAAAGAGAAAAAAACAATATTGCCGTCTTCTAATTTATTTAGATATGCAGCTTTGTTGAGCCATGGGCAGTGCCATGTCTCAACAGGGGGGATGGTACAGTTAGTAAATCAAATATTCCAAACATATGGATTCACAAACTTTACACAAAAATTTTGTGCAGCATGTCATATCTGTAACAAACATCATGCACAAGGGGCATTCAAACCCAAGCAAGGGAGTTTTCCTATACCACCATATCCGTTCCATACTATCTGTATGGATTTCATAGAACTGAACAAATGTGAAGGGAAAAAATAGACATGTTTTCCAAATGGGTAGAAGCTTTTCCAACTAAAAATCCGGATGCAGCAACAGTGGCAAAGGTCCTAATAAAAGAAATAATTCCTAGATTTGGCATACCGGAAAGAATCTATAGTGACAATGGGACATTTTGTTAATCAGACGATTCACCAACTTGGGAGATTCTTTGGGATCTCCTTGAAGAATCATTGTGCTTACCACCCACAGTCTGCAGGACTGGTGGAAAGGTACAATGGAATTTTAAAAAGCAAGTTGAGGAAGTTAGTAAACGAAACACAGAAGAATTGGATTTGCTGTTTGCCTTTGGCACTGCTGAGCATGAGAACAGTTCCAAATGTAAAGGGTTTGACCCCCTTTGAAGTGATATTTGGAAGGGCATATTATGTGCCACAATGGAAAGCTCTCATGCCTGCAGAACTAGAGGCTGACAGCTCATTAGCTAGCTACATGAGAAAACTGTTAACAAATAAAACTGTTTTGCAGTTGAACTCTTTTTCAGATAAAAGACAGACCAGACCGTTGGAAGCAGTGCTGACTCCGGGGTCCTGGGTGTGGTTGGAGGTCACGAAGAGGAAGAATTGGGCGAGTCCAAAGTGGGAAGGACCGTACCAGGTGCTGTTGGCGACGCCTACTGCAGTCAAAGTTGCTGAAAGGTCGTCCTGGGTCCATCTGACACGCTGTAAACAGGTAAAGAATTTTCAGCTTGATAAACATTTTGTGACTGACACACAACAAAGGCAGGATGGCCAAGAGCAAAACGAGTAAAAACACAGATCAACCCCAAAGATGTTGTTTAATCATCTTGCTGACTATGCATTTATTGACTATGATTGTGATGACTTTCCTTTTGTTGTGGTTCTTCCTACATATAACCACACAAGTGAAAGTGGAGAGACGTGATGAACTGTCAATAGACTGGCATCCAAACTTTAACACATACCTAGCTATGAAGCGTGTATATCTAGAGACTATGAACATTTCAAATTGCTGGGTTTGTACTGCTATACCAACAGCATATGGAGGACTGCTGATGTCAGCTGTCCCCTTGGGGATAAATGAGACTTGGGAAAATTTACTTTTTGATACAGGTTCTGTAAGATCACAGGACAAAATTGCATTGTATTTGCCTATTACACAGAAGGGAATGAGAAGTTATGTACCTACCATAACGTTCTATGTTAGTTGTCTTCTCTCGCCTTCTTTCTTGCTTGATGGGTTCGGAGCCGATCCTCTGCTCCGACTAGGCACTTTGCTAAGCTCGAGAGTCACTTTTACCAGCTCGAGGCAGCCCCATATCCCATGATGCAAGGCGGTAAGTACCCAGATCTCGTTTGGTACCTATAGGCAATAACACCTAGCACAAAAAACTTCCCAGAAGGAAAGAGAAGCAAAAAGCCTAAATGATGGGCTTTAAAGAAGACCAGACAACTAGCTGGTCTTAAGAAGCAATCTTCCATATAGGGAGAAAAAAAGGTCTGTCCAGGCCAGGGGGCAGGAGGGAGGGTCGCAAGAAAGAAGGCGAGAGAAGACAACTAACATGGAACGTTATGGTAGGTACATAACTTCTCAATGTTGTCAATCTCGCCTTCATTCTTGCTTGATGGGACCGCGTCCCTAGCACCTCTATCCTGGGTGGCTCACTGGAACAGACTCTTGAGAACTGTAGAGCCAAAACTGGCTCTATCCCTGGAGGCCAAATCCAATTTGTAATGAGAAACAAAGGTATGAGGAGTGGCCCAAGTGGCTGCTGCACAAATAGTGTCTAATGGAAGTCTAGTCTGAAAAGCTGTGGAAGTGGCTAAGCTTCTGGTTGAATGCGCTTTCGGTTTTGAGCACAGCTGTTTTCCCCTGAGCTGATAGATTTCGGAGATGGTTGAAGAAAGCCATCTAGATAAGGTCACTTTGGAGACAGGAAGGCCTTTCTTATTTTCAGCATAAGAAAGAGCTGATCGGATTTCCTGAATTGTTTTGTTCTGTCCAAATAATATCTGAGTTGGCGGTGAACATCAAGATAATGTAATTTTTGTTCCGATCTGTTTGAGTAATTAGGGAAAAATACAGGGAGGTCAATAGATTGGTTCAAATTATTTTTCGAGGCCACCTTAGGCAAAAACGTTGGATTAGTTCTCAAGGATACCCTGTCTTTGTGGAAGACCAAATAAGGGGGACGAACAGAGAGAGCGTGAAGTTCTGACACTCTCCTTGCCGAGGTAATAGCAACAAGAAAGAGTGTTTTCCATGAAAGAAACTTCAGGGAACATGAAACAGCTGGCTCGAAGGGAGGAAGAATTAAGGATGTCAGCACTAGATTTAGGTCCCATTGAGGAGGAGGACTCCTGACTGAAGGTTTAAGGAGAAAAATTCCTTTAAGAAAGGCTCTACACAAAGCCTGTGGGACATAATGTTGTGATCTGCAAACCCGACATGAAAGTTCGAGATAGCAGCCAACTGAACTTTGACCGTGGAAGATGAAGAGCCCGAGTGAAAGATTTCCGCTAAGAAATCCAAAACTGCATGAACAGGGGCAGTAAAGGGATCTATATTTTTAGCTCTTACCCAACAAGAGAAGCATTTCCACTTGCTGGTATAAATCCTTCTAGTAGAGGATTTAAGGGAAGCCACTATGATATCCCTAACAGGATTAGAGATCATAGGAAGCCTGGCTAAGGAAGGAAGTGGAGCAACCAAGCTGTGAGGTTGAGAGAAGGGATAGATCGATGCAGCTGACCCGATTGGTGAATCAGGTGGTCTGGCACTGGGTCCAGATGCCACGGCTGCACCAATAGGTGACGATGGAGGAACGGGAACCAAATCTGTCGAGGCCAATAGGGAGCAATGAGAATCATTTTGGCTCTCAAAACGGTGGCTTTCTGGAGTACTTGTGGAATCAACGGAAAAGGAGGAAAGGCATAAAGAAGTCCCTGGGGCCAATCCTGGGTTAGAGCGTCTCTGGGGGGATGGCCTGGCAGTGGGAAGAGAGAAAAGAAGTCTGGGCATTTGCTGTTTTGGGGAGTAGCAAAAAGATCGCAACATGGGTGGCCCCATTCTAGAAAAATCTCCTCCACTATAGATTGTTTGAGAGACCACTCGTGAGGCATGAGAATAGCTCTGCTCAATCTGTCCGCTAGAATGTTGGTTTTCCCAGGGATATGCGTTGCTACCAGAAACCGATGAGAGGAGATCGCCCATTGCCAAAGTCTGAGAGCTTCTCGACACAAGGGGTAGGACTTGGTTCCTCCCTGTTTTTTGATATAACATACTACAGACATGTTGTCTGTGTGAACTGCAATTGTTCCCAAGGGAAGAAAGTCGTTGAGGGCTTGCAACGTCAAAAGCACTGCTCTCATCTGTAGGACATTTATGTGCAGGTGGTATTCGAACGGTTGCCACGTCCCATGAACCATCCTGCCTTGATAATGACCCCCCCCGATCAGGGAGGCGTCCGTAGTGACTGTGGCTACCGGGGCTGGCGATACAAAGGGTCTGCCTTGATGAATCTGGGGAGAAGAAATCCACCATGATAGATGATTCTTGCAAATTTGTGTCACCAGGATTTGGTGACGCATGGGAAGTTGTTGGTAAGACCACTGGGTGAACAACATCTATTGAAGAAGACGCATGTAGAAGCGGGCCAGGGGAAGAAGGGTAATGGCCGCAGCCATGAGGCCTAACACCTTCAGAACCATTCTGGCTTGCACCTTTTTGCTGGCAAGGATGATCCGCATGTGACTTTGGATATCTGTGATTCTTTGGTCTGTGAGGGTTGCTGATATCCGAACAGTGTTTAAGTTTGCGCCTATGAAAGTAACAGACTGGCAGGGCAATAAGGAGGATTTTTCGTAGTTGATCGAAATTCCTGAGTGCAGAGATTTAGGGTGCAATCCCTGGCTTGGAGAAGTTGATGCCTGGTGGTGGCTGAAAGGAGCCAGTCGTCGAGATACGGAAACACCTGGAATCCTTGACTTCTCAGGTGAGCCGTGACCACTGCCATACATTTGGTGAACACTCTGGGGGCTGTAGTGAGACCAAAGGGCAGGGCTCTGAATTGAAAATGACTGGACCCCAGCCGAAAGGGGAGAAACCTTCTGGAGCGTCTGTGAATTTTTGTGTGACAGTACGCATCCTGAAGGTCTATTGAGCACATCCAGTTGTCCTTGTCTAGGAAGGGCAAAATTGATTGAAGTGTGACCATTCGAAATCTTGTCTTTCTCACAGACTTGTTTAGTCTGCTGAGATCCAATATTGGTCTCCAGTCTCCCGTCTTTTTGGGGACCAAAAAGAATCTTGAGTAGATTCCGGGCTCTGAATGGTCTGTTGTAACTGGCTGAATGGCCCTTTTTTGTAGAAGCTTTGATACTTCTAACTTTGCAATTTCCCTTAGACCGGGTGGCACATCTGAAAGGGAATTTTTGTGAGTGAAAGGACTTTCCTCGAAAGGAATTTTGTAACCCTCGGATATGATCGACTGTACCCATGTGTCTTGAGAGAGGGAACGCCAGGCTTCTGGGTACAGCGATAGTCTTCCCCCGACTGCCTCCAAGGATGGACAGCCGGCAACATCTCAGGGATGCTGGAAGGGCTTGTCAGAGAGAGGCTCTCTGCTTCCCTGGTTTTGTGGACCCCCTCTGCCTCTAGAGCGGCGTCTGTTATTATTACCCCCTCTGCCTCTAGGGGTAAACTGACCACATGCATCTGGCGTGACTCCTTGGGATTTATGGAACCACATTTTCCCGCCCTTCTGACCTTAGGGGTAAGGTCTAGAGGGGGTGGAAAAACGGACCCCTGCGGCAGAAAGTCTTGCCGTCCTGCTCACACCTGGTCAATGTATCCTTCACTTGAGGGCCAAACAATGCTGACCCATCAAAGGGAGAATTTGTGAAGGACACCTTAAAGGGATCTGCAAAATTACAGAGCCGCATCCAGGACTGACGTCTAAGAGCCACTCCTGTACCCGCGGCTCTACTCGCTCCATCTGCTGCATACGAGATCAGTCGCATGGAGGAGTTAGCTATAGAATTAAGGATTCCTAGCTGAGAAGCAATCTTTTCTTGAGCCCCTGCAGCCGTAGGATCCTGCACTACTTCACCTAGTTCTTTAAGGATGTCCCTTTGGAGTCTGGTGAAGTGACAAATAGTTCAGCGAACGCATGGCAAAGGTCGCTGAGGAGAAAATCTGCTTACCATACCTATCCATGGTCCTAGAATCCTTATTAGGAGGATGGACTGGTACGGAAGGATCTGCAAGTTCCTTCTTAGTGGTGGCCGCCACCACCATGGCATCAACAGGGACACCTTTTGTAAGGAATTGCTTTTCAGAAGGGGCTGTAATAAATTTAGACGGCCTCCTAGGAACAGGCTCTACAGAATCAGGAGCAGCCCAAGCCTTTCGAGCAATAACCTCCATAAGGGGGAAAGGTGGAGACACCCAGGAGGTGGAGGGTCGAGATCCAAACGCCTCTAGGTATACCGACTCATCCTCGGAGGGATTTATGGAGGGCCAGTTTCCCCTCTGTTTTAGGAGTTCTAGGATGTCTGAAAAGGAGACATCCTCAGAGGGGGATCCCTCCGACTCATCTAAGTCGGTATCTGAAGTGGTAGACTCAGGGGAGTCCAGGTGTTTCCTCTTACAAGTCCTCTTGCGCGGAGGATCTCCTGACTGGTCAGGAGAATCCTCGGAAGAGGGGGTTCTTCCCAGTGGGGAAACCTGAGGCGGTGGATCTCTAGGTCCGGGAGCAAGAGAGATGGAAGAGATATCGACAGGCACTGTAGAGGGAGGAGCTAAGGGAATAGACTGCTGACTGAGCCCAGTGGCCAGCACACTCTTCATCACCTCGAAGGCCCCCCTCCCAGGGAGATCCGAGAGAACCTGTTACGAAGAAACTGGGACTCCCGCCCCACCGAAAGGGAAGGCTCCGAGGCAGATGGAGCCGAGCTCACCAAGGCCGAAGCTCCAAGGGGAAGAGCGGGGTCGGACAAGGGTCCGATGCCACTCACCCCCTCGGAGACCAGGGAAGCCCGACCACCGAATCCCTCCAAGGAAGGTCTCGAGGAGGAGATGAGTAGATGCTGAGGGTGCAGAAGGAGGGGGTATCTGCCCCTCAGCCATAGCCGTAACTATTCCCGTAGACTCCAGCTCCAAACTCTGTTGTAGAGTCGAAGGAGGAACTTGAAGGGGGTGTGGACTAATAGTCGTCTGTTGAGACGGACTATGAAGCATCTGAGCCAGTGCCTGTGATTTTAATAATCTACTTACCACCCTCTCTAAATCATGGTCAGATAACCTGGACGACCTAGATGATCGGCTCCGATGGCTCCGTTCCGAAAGAAGAGGTGAGGCCGGAGCCGACAGAATCGGTTCCAAAGAGGGGGACCTGGACCTCTTCCTCGAAGGAACCATCGGAGCCGACAAACCCACTGATCCAGTCGGAGCCGATAACTTTTCGCCCGAGAAGATCTAGATGCATCGGCTCCAGCCGGAGCCGATGCAGGCATCGAAATAGCGGTGTCGGAGCCAGTCGGCGCCGACACCGAAGCCTGGGCCACATGGTGGTCGGAGCCAGTACTCGGAACAGACACCAAAGTGACCATAGAAGTATCAGCACCGATAGCCATCAGTGCCGAAGATTTAGTCAAGGTCGGATCGGCTCTAGCCGGAGCCGATCTCGACTCCGACAAAGTCGGAGCCAAGGCCGAAGGCTTTGGAACAGAAGCCTGGGCCTTAGACTTGGAAGGCTTTCCCGGAGCCGATTTGGCCGGGGAGCCCTCCGGTTTAAGGAGTCCCCTTAAAATGAGTTTGTTTCTCCTTTCCTGCAGGACTCTCTGGCTAAAAGTGACATATTGCACAGGAGTCCTGCAGGTGGAGAGGTCCCAGGCAGTATAAACAAGAAGTGTGACAGTCTGTCAGAGACATTTTCTGACAGCACGAGTCACACTTCTTAAAGCCTGAGACCCTCTGCTCTTTGGACATAGTGGATACAAAAACAGTACACACACAGTCCCAAACAAACAATTAAAATTAAAGTATAAGCAGTAAAAACCTCACACACACACACACACACACACCCTGACAGGGTGGGATGGTGGAAGGAAGGCCTGACTAAAAAAATTAAGGAGGAAGGATAATTTTAGTCAAAAAGGGGCTTACAACTAACTAAAAATGAAGGATTTCTAAGAAAAAATAGTTTTAAAGTGAAAAAGGGGCTAATAGCAGTTGTAATTTTAAACACTTACCAGGAGCTGGTAAAAGGAGGACCTCATCAGCGAAGCGGCAAACGAGATCTGGGTACTTACCGCCTTGCATCATGGGATATGGGGCTGCCTCGAGCTGGTAAAAGTGACTCTCGAGCTTAGCAAAGTGCCGAGTCGGAGCCGAGGATCGGCTCCGAACCCATCAAGCAAGAATGAAGGCGAGATTGACAACTTAACATTTGTATGTTTCTACAAGAATGATACACTCCAAGTGGGTTGGAGTAACTGTAACATAACTATATCTTATAAATGCTATATTAAAGCTAAAGAGAAAGGTACTGTTTGTAATACAAATTATGATTCATATTTGAGCTCAATGAAAACAACATTAAAAGATGTGCAGAGGAATCCTGTTTTACATAAACAATTGTCTATTATAGATAAGAAAATGTTTCATTCAGAATTAACCCGCATCAGTACTAAAGTAGAAAACTGTTATTTTGTTTGTGGGGAAAAAGGCATACAAATGGCTACCTGAGAATTGGTCCAGCAGTTGTTTTTTGGGTTATCTGGTTCCGGCCACAAGGCATACTGCAGAATTACCTCTAGGTAAGATACGAAATGTAAGAGATGTAGCCCGAAAACCTGAAGATCCAATCGGAAAACCTGTAAATCCAGTGGGGAAAATCGAAGCTGGTTGGAAGGACCATCATTCCGTAAAAGACAAAGAAAAATTGACTCATATGGACTTGAGTGACAGTGTTATATCCTGGGCTAGAATACTTCCAGCATATGGAGCAGTCAAATCGATCTGGGAGTTCAGAAAGCTGTCAAAACTTCTCTAAGTAATGAGTAACGCAACTTTTTCTGCTCTCGAACTAGTGACTGATGAATTGAATGCAATGAGAACTGTTATGCTACAAAATCGAAAGGCTCTTGACTTCACCCTAGCGGCGAGAGGTGGTACGTGCGCACTTATCAAAGAAGAATGCTGTGCATTCATACCAGACAATCGACATGAGATTAATGACCACCTAGAGGTAATACAGCAAGTATCAGCCATGACTGAACCAGGCCCAAACCCACTGATAAACTTTTTCCAGAGTCTGTTTGGTGGGTGGAGTTCTATCCTAATGAATATTTTGATTGCTATTTGTGTTGGTCTGCTCCTATTGGGAGCATGTGTCTGTTGTGGGATCCCCTGCATGAAAAGATTAGTCAAAGATTTTGTTGATATATCTGTAACTGAAACTTTGTACCAAGATATTGAATTGGAACTATTAATTCCAGACAAAACTCTTTCCGAAATATAAACTAAATGACTTGCCTAGTTGAAAGTCCTTAAGTGAGAAGGCTAGGGGATGATAAAACATTGTTTATATTTCTGAATAGAATAAAAAGTATTAAAAGGGAGGAAAATGTTAGAAAAATATGTATTTGAACATGTATAAGGTGCTAGTTTAAAAGCAAATAGTATATAATGCATTTTATTCTATTTACAATATGGCAATAAGAATGATTTTACATGTAATTGCTTGAAGCTTTGGAGCTGCAGTGTATTTGAACTCTGACCCTGGCAGTAGCCAGCTCAGCAAGCTTATGTTTTTCACTAATGATTATCTGCTGGGTCAGGAAATTAGATGTATAAAGCATTGAAAATCTTCTTCTTTCCTCTGGGATAATTGACCTTGTGAATGTTACCAAGATAAGATGCTAAAGTAATGTTGCAAGAACAACAAAGTAGTATATTACAAGACTGAACCAACTATTGTATTCGAACAGGCCTGAAACCTTGAAGGAGTAACATTTACAGAAAGACATAATAACTAACCAGGTGCTTTGCAAGGCTGTATTATTCCCATGGGAAAACTTTTAAAATGTATAACATCAGCTTTTTCTTATGAATAGAATATTGTAGACCATAATGATGTAGGTGCCCTGTGACTAACCACGTCAGTAAGGTGGGCACAGCTTGAGTGTTAAACCTATATAAAATTGTGTACTTCCTGCATCATGTCAGACAAAACTCTGTACTTGTATGGTTTTTTGCCTCCTGGTGTACACTAGTAATCTTTTGCATCTGAGCCTCCTGTGTTATCATTGTTTTTATTTAACACAGAGTATGCTTTCCCACTTGTTCAGCTGCATGCAATAAATCCCGCATTTCCTTACTGTCAGGACATTCTGAGCTTGGAAGCATTTTCTGTTTTGGCAAAGACATTAGGTATTGTTGATAGTTAAGCATGTGAAACTGGCAGTTTAAGGCCTTACAGCTAAAGTAACAGAAGTGTAAACTTTTTCCCCCGTCTATCCAGTGCTCTAGAATCCCTATCAGAGGGAACAGGGTTTTTTGCAGTGGAAGCCTTGACCCCTTTGGGACCCTGAGAAATTGTTTCTGGGTCAGCAGCAGGGTTTTTATAAAGAAATTTATGAGAGTCTGGGACCCTGTAGTACCTATCTGGCTTGACTGGTGCAGGGGGTAAAGAATCAAGAGACAAACTGGATTCAGAAAAAACATCAACAATATCTAGTACAGGGGGGATAGCAAGGGGCCTGTGCTGAGGCAGTAAAAGAAAGTCTCTAAGCCTTTTCTTGGATTCTGAATAATCCTGGCTCTCCCAACAGAAATGCTCCCTCATGGTGTGCAGGGTTTCCCCAAAAGAGTAATCCTCAGGAGGAGAGGCTGAAGGGATAGATTCTTCAGCATCAGAGTCCTCATAGGGAGGAAGAGAATCTCCCTGTTCTGAAGAGGAAATAGAAACCTGGTCAGAGGAGTCAGTCAGTGTCTTGCCTAGGCCTTTTATCAGGAGGGGGATGGGAACCTCTGATCAAAGTAATTAGGTCCTCGGCCATTTTAAGCATCTGTTTCTTTGGCATGGATGACTGTCCAGAAGAATGCTGTACTTGTTTCTTTGTCTTTAATGGTGTTTTAGACTGCTTTGGCTACTGAAGTGAACTTGATATAAGCTGTGTAGGTCTGAAAACACCCTCAGAAGCCAATGTCTGCTCAGCGGCTCCGGACCCATCTAAGGGAATAGTTTCCGTAGACCCAATACCTAGAGCTTCCAGAGGCCTAGTTGTCTCCACATGGGAGTTGGAGGTGGCCTGTGGTTCTGAGGTAGCGGGTGTCAGGGGCTGCGAAAGCGCCTCACTGAGAACCGGCGACTGGCCTAGAAGAGTCTTCGTCGGTTTTGCCTGTCCTTTTCTTGGTCTTTGTGTTTTTTATGAATTCCGGTAGTCGGTTGTTCCGACGGCATTATGTAGTTAAACCTTCGGCCAAAGTAATGTAAAGCAAAATCAAACCGACGCTTAATAGTGCGTTGGTTGAATCTAGCACAAAACCGACAACTAGCAAAATTGTGGTCAGGGCCGAGGCAAGGAATACAGTATGAGTGAAAAATACAGTAAGAGTGAAAATCCGTATGAGGTATTTGCTTCCCACAAGAAATACAATTGTTAACTTTTACTGACATCTGTCTGCAGCAAGAAAAAGTTTCCCCAACGGGGTACTTAGCTTTATTGAAGACTTCGGTTCTGAAATTCAATTTTGAAAATCTCAGGAGTCGGCCGACCGGCACTTGCGAACTGCTTTTGCTTCGGGCACTGCGCGGCAAGAAAGACTGGAGAAAATGGCGTCAGCTGCATCTTATATACTCCTAGCGCACTGACGTCAGGGAAGAGGTGACAGCAACCGACACCGGACCAGGACTTTGGAATTTTGGCCGACTGAGGGTAGCCTGCCAGCAGGATAACCCAAGTGTAATGACTGCAACAGCGAAACATGATGATCACCACCCCCAGTAGAAAGTAAATACCAAGGTTATAAGATATAGCCAAACAAAAGAGAATAGGTAGAAGTATAGAGAAGTCAGGGGGCTGGAGGGAGGGTAACCAGGACTGCAAAAGTGAATACACTTGAACATCTACATTTATAGTAAGTGTACACAACTGTACTATGTTCGTGTTTCACTGTTGCAGTTATCACATTTGGGTTGATTCCCAAAGCGGAGGATGGGTGGAGGCAGTCAAGAAGCATTAGGGCTGGCAAGCAGGCCCTGTAAGACCGCTGTGGCAAATCCAGCTCTGGATTTAGAAGATAGGTAAGTGATAATGCTTGGTGAAGGTGTGTACAGAGCTCCAGGTTGCAGCTTCCAGGACGTCCCTGGTAGGGACTCCCCTGAGAAATGCTGTAGAGGGTTGATGTAGCCCTAGTGGAATGTGTGCTGATCTCCTGCGGGGTAGGTTTCCCATGGTGTTTGTAGCAGAAACAGATGCAGTGGGCTATCCATTTAGAAATGGTTTGCTTTGAAATGGCCCAGCCCTCTGCCCCTGTAGCAAAGCTGATTAGCAGCTGGTCAGATTTTCTGAGAGCTTTAGTCCTGTCCAGATAGAACCTAAGCTGCCAGTGCAAGTCCAGGGAGTGCAGGATCCTTTCCCCTTTATTCTGAGGATTAGGGAAAAAGGTTGGCAAATGAATGGATTGGTTTAAAAGCCACACTACAGACCACCTTGGGCATAAATGAGTTAGTCCTGAGGGAAACCCTGTCCGCATGGAAGATAAAGTACAGTTTTGTACCTACCATAAATGTAGATGTTAGAGTGTAAACACTGCTGCAGTCATTACACTTGGGTTATCCTACCATCAGGCGGTCCCGCCGTCGGCCAGAGTTCCAAAGTCTTGGTCCGGCGTCGGTTGCTGTCGCCTCCTCCCTGACGTCAGTGCGACAGGGGTACATAAGATGCAGCAGTCGCCATTTTCTTCAGTTTTTCTTGCCCCAGATGTCAGGTGCCCCCAAATAGGTAGGCAATTCAAATTGCTAGTAAAAACAACAAAAGAAAAGCAAACAACTTTTAGTTATGTACTCACCATAACTTCAGATGTTTGGGATCCATCTCGCCTACATTCTGAATGATGGGTTCGGAGCCGATCCCTCGGCTCCGACTCGGCACGCTTATGCCAAAGAGCAAAGTCTCTTATTGGCTGAGCTTACTATATCCCAGGATGCACCACCACCAGTCCCCCAGATCTAGTTTGTCCGCATACATGCACACATGCATACCCTGCTTATATAACATCGTCAGATGAAACAAGATAAAAACAGTGGAGCTCAAAACCGTTCAATCTCTTCTGATCTGCAAGGCAGGGGGAAGGAGGGTGGGTATCAGGAATGTAGAGATGGATCCCAAACATCTGAAGTTATGGTGAGTACATAACTAAAAGATGTTATGTGATCCTATCTCGCCTACATTCTGAATGATGGGACAGCGTCCCTAGCACCTGAATCCTGGGTGGCTCACTGGAAAACACTGAGTACCGTGGAACCAAATGAAGCTCGTCCTTTAGATGCCACATCCAATTTGTAGTGGGAAATGAAAGTGTGCGGGTTGGACCAAGTAGCGCAGCACAAATTTCAAATAGCGAGCTTGGAATGAAAAGCTATAGAAGTAGCCATAGCTCTGGTAGAATGAGCTTTGATAGATGATGCAAGTTGCTTATTCAAGAAGAATAGGCCTGAGTTATGCAATCTCTGATCCATTTTGAGATTGTAGCTTTTGTGATGGTTTGGCCCAATTTATTATCTGAGTAGGCCACAAGCAGCTGGTCTGACTTTAAGTTGCTGAGTCCTGTCTAAATAGAAGCGTAATTGCCTGTGAACATCCAATTTATGGAGAGTGTATTCTGCTTCATTAGAGAATTTTGGAAAGAAAACTGGTAGTTCTAGAGATTGTTGAAGACAGAAACTAGAGCAGACCTTTGGGACAAAGGATGGATTAGGCCTAAGTGATACTCTATCTTTGTGGAAAATCAAATACGGTGGTTTAATAGACAGGGCTTGGAGCTCTGAGACTCTTCTTGCGAAGTAATAGCCACTAAGAATGCCGTTTTCCATGACAGATATTTTAATTCACATGTAGCAGCCGGTTCAAAAGGGTGAGATGTTAATGTTCTAAGCACCAAATCAAGATCCCACGGAGGTGCAGGATGAAAACTGGTGGTCTTAACAGACTCGCACCTTTAATGAATGTTTTGCATAGTCTGCTGCTCATCAAAGGAGGATCCGTGGATTCATGGAATTTAGAGATAGCAGCTAGTTGAACTTTAATAGTTGAGACAGAAGATCCCTGATTAAATAGGGATGTTAAGAATTTCAAAACCTCTGGGACAGGAGCAGTGATAGGGTCTAAGCCCTTGAGTTGAGCCCAGATAGCAAACCTCTTCCACTTACTGAGGTACAATTTGTTAGTGGTGGGTTTGTGGGCAAGATAAAATGTGAACAACTTCGGGTCTAGTGTGTGACTTCTAACTAAGGTTGGAAGTGGAGGAGCCAAGCTGTCAATTTCAGAGATTGAAGGGACTGATGCCAATGTCCCGACTGATGGATTAGCAAATCGGGATCAGGTCTAATGTCCACGGATCGTCCACTGCATGCTTTTTCAGGTAAGGAAACCATATCTGACGAGGCCAGTATGGGGCAATCAGAATCATTGAAGACCCTAGCTGAGAAGCTTTTGAATAACTTTGGGAAGGAGTGGAATTGGAGGAAAAGCATAAAGTAACCCTGTTGGCCAAGGTTGTGCTAGAGCATCCATGGCTGGTACTTCCTGATGTGGAATCAAGGAGAAGAACCTTTGGCACTTGGTGTTTTGTGGAGTCGCAAATAGGTCGCAGCACGGCGCCCCATCTCTTGAAAACCTGGGCTGCTACTGTGCGGTTTAGAGACCATTCGTGAGGAGAGAGAATTGTCCTGCTTAATTTGTCCGCCAATACATTTGACTTTCCCGGGATGTGGGTCGCTACCAAGAAGCGGTTGGTAGCTACAGCCCATTCCCACACTCTCATGGCCTCTCTGCAAAGGGGATACGATCTGGTCCCTCCTTGTTTGTTCAGATACCACACCACCGACATGTTGTCTGTGTGGATGGCGATGATGCCCTGAGGAAGAAACTTGTGTAAAGCCTGTAGGGATAGAAGTACAGCCCTCATCTCCAGCACGTTGATGTGGAGAAGAGCTTCGGAAGCCAGGAGCCCTGAACTAGCCTGCCCAGACAATGCCCCCACCCTATCTGGGAGGCATCTGTCGTCAGGGTAACCACTGGAGGGGAGAACAAAGGGTTTCCCTGATCCAAGTTGGATGTCTGAAGCCACCAGCGAAGGTCCCTTTTGCATATTTCCGTAATCATGATGTGATGATTGAGGGAAGATCTTGAAAGGACCATTGAGTTGACAAGAGCCACTGAAGAATCCTCATGTGTAACCTTGCTAGAGGAACTAAAAGTACCGTGGCAGACATTGAGCCTAGAACCTGTAGGACCATCCTGGCTGGGGCTTTGGATCTCGAGATCAGAGCTTGAACTTGGCCCTGTAAAGTTCGGATCCTTTCGCAGGAAGAAAGACGCGCATCAAACTTGAGTCTATCTCTGCTCCTATAAACTTTATGCTGAGAGGGCAGCAAGACAGACTTTGACCAATTGAATGTAATCCCTAGGGAAACACCCAGGAGATGGTGGCTTTGAGGTTGTCCATAAGTAGATGCCTGGTGGTGGCAGTCAGGAGCCAGTCGTCAGATAGGGAAACACTTGGAATCCAAGACTCCTCAGGTGAGCCGTCACTACTGCCAAACACTTGGTGAACACCCTGGGGGCTGTGGTGAGACCAAAGGGCAGAGCACAAAATTGGTAATGACTGGCTCCCAGGCTGAAGCGCAGATACCTTCTGGACGCCTGATGTATCGGTATGTGATAATAGGCGTCCTTGAGGTCTATGGAGCACATCCAAACATCCTTCTCCAACAACGGAGAATGGATTGCAACGTGACCATTCGGAATTTGGATTTCGTGACGGATAGGTTCAGTCTGCTGAGATCCAATATTGGTCTCAGGTCCCCTGTCTTTTTTGGCACTAAAAAGAACCTGGAGTAATTTCCTGATCCGATTTGGTCTGTGGGGACGGTTGGATGACTCCTTTTCTAGCAGCTTTGAAGCTTCTGGCTGCTATTTCCCTCTGACTGGGTGGTGGGTCCGGGATTCTCTTGGACGGAGGGTGAGTATTTGAATGGGATGGTGTAACCTCCGGCAATTATCAAGCACCCATCTGTCCTGAGTGATTGACTCCCAGGCTTTTAGGTGCTTGGCAAACGACACCCGACTGGCTCGCAGCACAGCCGGGCAATCCCTCATGTGTGGGAGGCTGAAGAGCCACGAAAGGACTCATGGTCTCCAGAATTGCGGGGCCCTCTGCCGCCTCTGGGACGGCGTCTCCTGAAAAATTTCCCGCCCTCTGCCTCTGGACGGGAATCTTCCTGCTGTTGGGAGAAAAACTTGCGAGATTTGGCGGAACCACATTTTCCCCTCCTTTGGCCTTGGGGTAAGGCCGAAGAGTGGAATAACGGGCCCCTCGGCAGATAACGTTTTCCCTCTTGCTCACAGCGGTAAGGGTGTCTTTCACCTTGGGTCCAAACAATGAGGACCCATCAAAGGGAGCGTCGGGAAGGAAGACTTGAAGGCCTCCGCAACTGACACAAGCGGAGCCAGGCTTGTCTCCGTGAGCCACGCCTGTGCCTGCCGCATAGGAAATGAGCCTCATGGACGAGTTAGCAATTGGCGTGGATAGCCAACTGAGAGCTAACGGACTGGGCTAGCTGCTCAGGTAGGTTACCCGAGAGGAGTCTGACAACTCCTTGACCAGATCCCTCTGAAGCCTGGTAAAATGTGCCAAATAATTCAGAGACCTTAAGGTAAAGGCCGCTGAAGTCAGGGTGCGCTTCCGTCTATCCATACTCCTAGACTCCTTATTAGGAGGATGGATGGACGTTGAAGCCTCTGCCACGTCCTGTTGTGTAGCAGATGCCACCACCATGGCATCTACAGCCACGCCTTTAGTAAGGAACTCCTTCTCGGGGAGCAGATAAGAATTTGTTTGGACGAGAAGGGACTGGTTCCACGGTATCGTTCCCACGACAAACTAAATCCAGAAGCTCGTCGAAGGCGGAGACACCCAGGAGGCGGAGGGCTGAGCCCCAAAGGCCTTGAGGAGCACTGATTCGTCCGCAGAGGGGTTTGGACATCCAGCCGCCTCGTTGTTTGAGGATCTCTAAGATGTCTGCAAAGAGACATCATCCGAGGGCGACTTAGGGACCCTCCGCATCATCCATATCAGTGTCCGATGTAATAGACTCGGGAGTCCAAGTGCTTCCTCTTGCATCTCTTCCTTGGGGTTCCTCTGAAGACAACTCAAGAACCCTCAGGAGGAGGAACCCCACTGGGGTAACCTCAGGCCTCGGGGCTCCGCTGGCTACGGACAGGGGAACTGCCAAAGACCCAGTCTCCACGCCCAGGGAAGGTGCTGGTAAAACGAGAGATGGCAAGAGGATTTGGCCAAGGCACTCCTCATGGCCTGAAAGCCGGACCCCAGAATCCTGGGAGTGTCGGTCTCGAGCCATGATGGCAGACGGAAGTCCCGCAGTCAAGCACCGAGAGGGAGGCTCGGAAAGCATAGGTCCCAAACATCACCCTCGGGTCCAGCCGAAGAAGTCAAACTCGGACCCGAGGGCCGGTTGGAGTAAGGGTCGGAGCCGACCCTGAGATCTCCACCGGCTCCAAGCACCTGCTCCGACGGAGGCGAAGCAGTCGGAGGAGGAATGGCAATGGGTGGGTCATGGTCATGGCTCCGAGGCCAACTGGGTCGGAACCGAAACAAATTTTGGAAGACTGGGGACTGGAAAAGTCTTTGGAGCACCCTGTCTATATCAGAATCCGACATTCTCAAGACCGAGAGGAAACAGAGCGGGTTCGAGAAGACCTCCCTCGCCCCAAGGGACTAGGGGACGCTCAGGCGACTCGATGAGAATCGGCGCCGAGGAACACACACCAGATTCCATCGGTGCCGGTAGACTTCGCGCCGAGGAGGAAGTGTCTGAGCTGGAGACCTTGTCGGCTCCGAGCAGTGGAGCCGAAGGTGACCCGCCTCGATGCCCCAGCCATCGGCTCCGGCCAGAGGATACTGGAGGCATCGAGGCAGACCGTTCGACCTCGGCTCAGTCTTGGGAAGGAGAGGCCTGCCTAGGTCTCTTGGCAGTCGGATCCGACGGACTGGTCGGAGCGAAGCCCTTTTCTTTGCAGGAGTCGGAGAGGAAGACAAGGCTTCTTCAAAGAGGGTTTAATCAACCCTTTGAGAATCAATTTATTTTTCCTCTCCTGGAGGACCCTTGAGGAAAAAGCGTGACATACGCTACATGACTCCTGCAAGTGCTTTGCCCCTAAACAGTATACACAAAGTAGATGGTCATCAGTAACAGACATCTTAAAAGCACATTTAGAACATTTTTAAAGCCCGAAGGCCTAGGGGTTTGAGACATGATGTTAGACAATTTCTGACAGGAAATTTAACAACTGTAGATTCGCTTGACAAAAAAAAACCCAAGGTTTACAGTAACAGTGTAAAACACAACCTTAGCTGTAATAACCGGGAACTTTAAACACTAAAAGCTTCAGATATAAAGGTTGACAGAAAAGGCCCTGGATTGAAAGGGGGGCCGAAACAAACTCAACCCAATCACACACAACAAATTTCACTACTCAAACGTACACAAAGGCAGCAATAGCCGTTAAAACGGCTTTTGTGATATACAAGCACAAAAAACTGACAGAAAAAGTAGTTAATAAAAGCTACTCAGCCCAGCCAGCTCGAGACCACGTCTTTGCAGGGAAGCGGCAAACGAGATCTGGGGGACTGGTGGTGGTGCATCCTGGGATATAGTAAGCTCAGCCAATAAGAGACTTCGCTCTTTGGCATAAGCGTGCCGAGTCGGAGCCGAGGGATCGGCTCCGAACCCATCATTCAGAATGTAGGCGAGATAGGATCACATAACATCCATTTTTAATTACCAGCAAATACTCCCCTTAGGTAATAAAGGGTGGTTGCCCTAGGTAAGTTTCAGAAAGTAAGAGGGGAAGGAGGGAGGGTAACCTGGACTGCAGCAGTGTTTACACTCGAACATCTACATTTATGGTAGGTACAAAAAGTACAGTTTTGTACCTACCATAAATGTAGATGTCCGAACTGGATAGCATCTGCAGTCATAACAACTGGGTTGTCCTGTCGTCAGGCAGCCCTTCAGTCGGCCGGATTCCAAAGTCCGGGTCCGGCTTCGGCTGATGTCGCACTTCACCCGACGTCATCTCTGTTGGTCTTCGGGTATAAAAGCATCAGCCGACGCCATTTTCTTCAGTGTTTCTTGCCCCAGATGCCAGAAGCCCTCTAGAAGGCTAAAAATTTTGGATAGATGCCAATGTTTCCAAAAGATAGAGGCAAACACAAAAATAAGCATGTATGTACATAAATACAAAAAAATACACCATGAAAGAAGTCCCCCCACTAGCTAGCTATTAGGAGGGTAAACACCCTAGGAGTACCACAGAGGGGAAGGAGGGAGGGTAATCCTGACTGCAGATGCTATCCAGTTCGGACATCTACATTTATGGTAGGTACAAAACTGTACTATGTCCTTCATGGATGCATCTGCAGTCATAACAACTGGGTAGAATACCATAGCCAACTAGGGGAGGAGGATAAAAGTAGATTATGGTGTGTTTAGGATCCCTTGCAGTACAGCAGTGGCAAACCCTGCTCGGGATCTGGAATATAGAGGTAAATTATAATGCTTGGCAAATGTATGCACGGAGGTCCAAGTAGCCGCCTCAATAATGTCTTTGGTAGCCCTCCTCGTAAGAAGGCTGTGGTAGTGGCTGTTGCCCTTGTAGAATGAGGTCTTATGTTCTGTGGAATTGGCTTTCCATGGAAGGAGTAACAGAATCGTATGCAATTTCCTATCCATTTGGAGATTGTCTGTTTGGAAATAGCTTTTCCTTCCTTCCTGTTGCATAGGCTACGAAAAGTTGGTCAGTCTTTCTGCTATTTTTGTTCTGTCCAAGTAGTAGCGTAGCTGTCTATGTATATCCAAGATAAGCAGTATTCTTTTCCCTCTATTTTGTGTGTTGGGAAAGAAGGTAGGTAGGTGGATTGCCTGGTTTAAAGACACTCTGGATACCACCTTAGGCATAAATGTAGGATTAGTCCTCATGGACACTCTTATCTTGGTGGAAGATTAGGAAGGGTTGCACTGCCATTAAGGCCTGTAGTTCTGAAACCCTCCTTGCTGAAGTAATTGCCAGTAGGAAAGCAGTTTTCCATGACAGGTGTTGTAGGTCTGCTGTTGCTGCTGGTTCAAAAGGTGATAGTGTCAATTTTTCCAGCACAAAGTTTAAGTCCCAAGCTGGCAATGGTGGTTTCCTTGGAGGTTTTACATTCTTGATTCCTCTGAGGAACTGCCTGAGCAAAGGGTGTGAAAAACAGGTGGATCAAAGCTGTATTCTGCTGAAATGGCTGATGCATGAATCTTGATGGAGGAGTAGGACAGGCCTGAATGAAGTAGTTCGGCCAGATACTCCAGAATGTTAGGCATATCTATGTTTGATACATCTTTTCCTCTTTCAGAACTCCAAATGACAAACCTTTTCCATTTCCCAGCATAGTTCCTTCTTGTTGAAGGCCTGCGTGCTTCAAGAATAATGTCTGTCGGTCTGTGTGATAGTTCTGGATTATCAGCTGCTATGTGATGTTCCATGCAGTCAGTTGCAAGCGTTTTAGGTTTGGATGCATGGTGCTGTAGTTGTTCTGAGTTAGCATCAAAGGCATCAGGGTATTGGCCACATATTGTTCGAGACATGCTCCTCAGCAGTGGGTACCAGTGCTGTCTTGGCCAGTTGGAGCTATCAGGATTATCCTTGGACGTTCTTCCTTGATTTTTGTAGTACTTTGTGTATCAAGGGAAGAGGTGGGAATGCATATGCTGTTAGGCCTTTCCAGCTGAAGGAGGCGAGTCCACTTTCCATGCTAGTGGGTGGAATGTCCTTGTGCAGAATTTTTGAGCTGGTGATTGAGAGGTGATGCGAATAGATCTATCTAAGGCATTCCCCATTTCTTGAGATGGTCTTGAAGATGTCCGGTGCAGCTGCCATTCGTGGGCATCCGATGTGGTCCTGCTTAACATATCTGCTAGAGAGTTTTCTTTTCCTGGTACAAATATTGCCTGTAACTGGATGTTGTAGCTGAGTGCCAGGGTCCACAGCTCCAAAGTCATTCTGCATAGGGGGTAAGAATGAGTGCCTCCCTGTTTGTTGATGTACCACATGACTGTGGTGTTGTCTGTCCTTATCATCAACTGGCCCTCCTTGAGAAATGGTCTGAACTTTTGGATTGCCAGTTTTACTGCCAGCATTTCTTTTAGGTTGATGTGCAGGTGAAGTTGATCCTGTGTCCACAATTCTTGTACGCATTTGTCCAGCATGTGCCCCCCCCATCCTAGGTCTGAAGCGTCTGTTGTGATGGTCTGGCTTGCTTGACCTTTGCGAAAGGGCAGGCCTGGGTTTGACTGGCATGCCTGAGCCCACCATAGGAACTCCTGTTTTAAGCATGGTATCAGTGGGATTTCCGTTTCTATGCTGTGTCTGTGCTGGGACCATAAATTCTTTAGGTACCACTGTAGTTTTCTCATATGTAGTCTGGCAAATGGAACCAAGATTATGCATGATGCCATGAAACCCAAGGCCTGCAGTACCTTTCTTGCTGTTAACTTGTTCAGTTTTGTTAGTGCCAAGAAGTAAAGAGGGAGTTCTTTTTGTTTTTCTGTAGTTAGGAATGCCATTTGTCTTACTGTGTCCAATTCCGCTCCCAGGAAAGTCCTTGTCTGGGATGGTATCAGTCTTGACTTTTGTAAATTGACTGTGTATCCCAGTGCTTGTAGCAAGTAAATGACCCTTTGTAAATCTGTTGTCAGCTTGCTTTTGTTGTCTCCTTGTAGCAGGCAGTCGTCCAGGTATGGATAAATTTGAATTCCCTGTAGTCTGCAATGATTACTGATGCCAGGCATTTTGTGAATACTCTGGAGCAGTAGATAAGCCAAAGGGCAATGCTGAGAATTGATAGCGCTCTGATCCTGCAAGAAATCTGAGGTATCTTCTGCAGATTGGTCGAATGGGGACGTGCAGGTATGCCTCCTTGAGATCTAGAGTTACCAGCCAACACTCCTTGCCCAGCATGGGAAGAAGTTGCTGTAGGGTCAGCATTTTGAATTTTGGGACAATGATGTATGTATTTAAGGTGGACAGGTAGAATTGGTCTCCAACTTTTTCCTTTCTTGGAACTAGGAATAGTCTGGAGTAGAACCCCTTTCCTTGCTCTGCTGTTGGCACTTCTCCACAGCTCTCATGTTTGCTAACTCCATTATCTGTTGTAGAGCCTCTGTTTTTTGATTTGGAGGTAGATTTGGCATTCCTCTTTTGACTGGTAAAGTGTGGAAGTGGAACCGGTAACCTTGGTCTATGGTTTGTAAAATCCACTTGTCCTTTGTTATGTGGTGCCAGTTTTTTGAAAATAAGGTTAGCTTTCCGCCTAGAGGAGCTGCTATTTGTTCCCTGGTAGGCGGATTTAGGATTAAGTCACTGTGGCTGTGTTGATGTAGTGGCAGAGGTTGGGTCTGTGCCTCTGTTGTTACCTTGCCACTGTCGTCCTCTGTAGGCACCTCCTCTGGATTGGTTTCTGCCTCTGGACCGTCTATTCCTGCCCCTTTGAGGTCTTGTGGAGTCAGGAAAGGACCAATTTTGGCAGGCCAGTTCCTGCTAAACCTTGGGGTTGAACCTGCAAGAAATCTTTAACTGTTTGGACTGATTTTGCCTTTTCTTCCATTTTCTTCATAACCTGCTGGGCAGGTGTACCAAACAAACTTGTTTTATCCATAGGAGCATCTAGCAACTTAGATTTAACATGATCCGGTACAGCTTGCTCCTTTAGCCATGCATGCCTTCTAATTACTGTGCCAGTCATGGCTGATCTAAATGAAGCCTCCAGTGCATCATAGCCACATTTTAAGAATGGTTACTAACCTGCTGTATGTTATTTACCATTTCTAATACATATTTCTTATCAAGAGATTCATCAGTGGTTAGCTTTTTAGTTAACTGATCAAGCATAAACTCTTGGTATTGTATCATGTGAAACTGACAATTTAAAGCTCTAGCTGAGGGAGTGGCTGAAGTGTAAACCTTTTTACCCCATCTGTCTAATGACCTTGCTTCCCTTTCAGAAGGAACAGGGTTTTTAGCTATGGTCGCGGCTACTGCCTTGGGACCCTGGGATATAGTTTCGGGGTCTGCAAGAGGGGCCTTGTAAAGGTGGTGATGAGTATCTGGCACCCTGTAAAATCTGTCTGGTTTGGCAGGGGCTGGGGGTAAAGAATCTGGAGCGGAGCAGACATCATTGAAAGCATCATCCACCACAGAGAGAACAGGAGGTATAGCTAAGGGCCTGTGCTGTGGAAGGTGCAAAAAGGTCCTAAGTCTTTTTCTGGAGTCTGAAAAATCCTGTTGCTGCCATTGGAACTGTTCTCGCATGGCATGCAAGGTTTCCCCAAAGGAGAATTCTTCTGGTGGGAAGCAGCTGGAATGGATTCTTCAGCATCAGAATCTTCAAAATTGGAGAAAGGAGCCTCTGGCTGGTCAGTTATGTCTGATTCATCAGCAGAATCATCAGAGGACACTGGCTCAGGGCTCTGCCCTAGGTCTCTTCTCTGGGGCTGAGAGGCCCTGTCTGGGTGAGATTGAGATCCTCTAATTAATGAAATTAAATCTTCTGCCAAAGTAAGCATTTGAGAACTGGAAGAGGGCCTGGTTGAGGGGGGTTTAACAGGCACTGTTTTAGTAGTCTTGGCTGCTTTAGCCCTGGCGAAGGCCTTAATGGACATGGCTGCTGGAGGCCTAGCAGCACCACGTGCTGGGGTAGAGACATCCAAGGGAATGGTGTCTGATAAGTCAGTGGTAAGCACCGTAGTGGGTAAAATCTCTGAGGCCGATTCAAGAGTGGTAGCAGGGGCCTCAGCTGTAGATAGATTCAGCTGTATTTTGATCAGTTTTCTCGGTTTAAACCGAGACACTTTTGCTTAACCATGGTTTCGGCGAAACCGCGGACCCCAGTGTCGGTCTTTTTTCGTTTTTGGCAGAATCGTGAGTCGGAGGATCCGGCGGCATAATGTACGCAAAATCAGAACCGAAAAACTGTTCTGCAAACTCCGACCGACGCCTAAGCGTTAAAACGGTTGAAAGAAGCACAGGACGAACAGGCTGCTACGTCGTGGGCTGGGCCTAAACAAGGCAGGCAGTAAGAGTGGAAATCTTTATGAGGTATTTGTTTCCCACAGGTTAAACAATTATTAACTTTTTCTGACATCGGCTGAGGCAAGAAAGAGTCCCCAACGGGTACTTAGCTTTAGAAGTCTTGGTAGTATTCGTAGAAGTAATCTCTGGATCCGACCGACCGGCACTTGCGAACCGCTTCTGCTTGCAAGAAAGACTGAAGAAAATGGCGTCGGCTGATGCTTTTATACCCGAAGACCAACAGAGATGACGTCGGGTGAAGTGCGACATCAGCCGAAGCCGGACCCGGACTTTGGAATCCGGCCGACTGAAGGGCTGCCTGACGACAGGACAACCCAGTTGTTATGACTGCAGATGCATCCATGAAGGACATCTGTACTATGTTCATCGTGTTACACTGCTGCAGTCATTACACTTTGGTGTAATAATCCCAAAGCTGAGGTAGGGAAGCTGGATCTATAAGGCATTAGGGGTGGCTATAAGGCCCTGCAGTACAGCAGCGGCGAAGCCATCTCTGGATTTGGAGTATAAAGGCAAATGGTAATGTTTTGTGAAGGTATGCACAGAACTCCATGTTGCTGCTTCCAAAATATCCTTGGTAGGTACTCCTCTGAGGTAGGCAGTTGAAGTGGCTGTTGCCCTGGTGGTGTGGGATCTAATGCTGCTAGGAATAGGTTTCCCATGGTGGGTATAGCAGAAACGTATACAGTGTCCTATCCATTTTGAAAGTCTGCTTTGAAACGGCTTTTCCCTGTGCTCCTGCAGCGTATGCTACCAATAATTGCTCAGATTTTCGGAAAGCTTTGGTTTTGTCCAAGTAAAAGCGTAACTGTCTGGGAATGTCCAAAGAATGTAGTAGTCTCTCCCCTTTGTTCTGTGGTTTTGGATAAAAAGTTGGCAAGTGAATAGTTTGGTTTAGAGCCACACTGGATACCACCTTTGGCATAAACGTAGGGTTAGTTCTTAAAGACACCCTGTCCTGGTGAAAGATGAGGAAAGGTTCTACTGCCATTAGTGCTTGTAATTCTGATACTCTTCGTGCTGACGTTATTGCCAGCAGCAGAGCAGTTTTCCAAGAGACGTATTTTAATTCTGCTCTGTTAGCTGGCTCAAAAGGAGGTAAAGTCAATTTTTCCAAAACAAAGTTGAGGTCCCAAGTTGGTGTAAGTGCTCTACGGGGCGGTCTTATGTTTTTGGCCCCTCTGAGGTATTGTCTGACCAAAGGATTAGAGAAAACTGGTGGATCCATGCTGAAATGAGTAGAGATAGCTGAGGCGTGGATCTTGATGGATGAAAAAGAGAGGCCCTTGTCCAGCATCTCAGTTAAGTATTGTAGCATCTGAGGAATGTTTAGGACAAGAGGGTCAAGGTTGTGCGCTTGGTTCCAGGCACAGAATCTCTTCCATTTATCCGAGTACACTTTCCTAGTGCTAGGCCTTCTGGCCTCCAGGATGACATCCATAACAGCTTCGGAGAGAGGCATTGCTTGCTTGACTAAGGAATTTTCCATCTACCTAGATTTAAGGTCTTTAGCTGGCTGTGAAGTATCTGATTGTTTTGTTGTGTCAGCAACTGTGGGATTTGAGGCAAAATCCAGGGTGGCTCTTGTGCTAAGTTCTTTAAGATTGGGTACCAGTGCTGGCGTGGCCAGTCTGGTGCAATCAGGATCATTTTTGGCTCTTCCTGCCTGGCTTTTATGAGTACCTTTGGAAGGAGAGGTAAAGGAGGGAAAGCGTATACTTGTAGTTTTTTTCCAGCTGAATGAGAGGGCATCCACTTTCCATGCTTGTGGATGGTAGCTCCTTGTGCAGAATTTCTGTAATTGACAGTTCTTTGGGGAAGCAAACAGATCTATGTCCGGGCTCCACCATTTTTGAGTTATCATTCTGAATATTTGTGGGTTCAGTTCCCATTCGTGTGGGTCCATAATATTTCTGCTTAGGTCGTCTGCCAGTGTCCTGGCAGGTATTGTGCTTGCAGATGAACTTGGTAGTTGAGAGCTGTGTTCCACAAGGTCATGGCTTGTCTGCAGAGGGGGTAGGAGTGTGTGCCCCCTTGCTTATGTACCACATAACTGTGGTGTTGTCTGACTTTAGTAGTAATTGTCCTGGATGCAATAGGTCCTTCAAAGCTATAATAGCATTTTGTACAGCTAGCATCTCTTTTTGATTGATGTGGAGATGGCTTTGCTCTGTGGGCCACTCACCCTGGATACATTTTCCTGCCATGTGTGCTCCCCAGGCGTAATCAGATGCATCTGTTGTCAGTGTCTGCCTGGCTGTGGGTTGAGTGAAAGGCTGTCCCTCGTTGAGGTGACAAGCTTGTGCCCACCATCGAAACTCCTGCTGTAGGCAGGGAATTAGTGGTATAACTGTTTCCAAACTTTGACAGTGTTGAGACCATACGCTCTTTAGGTACCATTGTAGTTTCCTCATATGCAGTCTGGCATAGGGAATTAGTAGTATGCATGATGCCATGTAGCCCAAGGCCTGCAGAATTTTTCTTGCAGGGAGTTGGGTCTTTGTTGCCATTAATTGAAAATATTGAGTCAGTTGTCCTTGCTTGTCTGGCGTGAGATAAGCCATCTGGGCCGTTGTGTTCAAGCTGGCACCCAGGAATATTATCTGTTGTGAGGGCACTAGTTGCGATTTCTTTTTGTTTACTGTGTACCCTAGGCAACTTAACTTTTTTACGTACGCCAGATGCTTTAGTAGAATGTCCTTGCTCTCTGCTTGAATCAGGCAATCGTCCAGGTATGGATAAATTTGAATTCCTTTTTGCCTGCAAAATGCAATTACTGGTGCCAAGCACTTTGTGAAGACCCTGGGCGCAGTAGATAAGCCAAAGGGCAGTGCAGAGAATTGATAGTGCACTGAACCAGCTAGAAATCTGAGGTATCTTCTGCAGTTTTGTCTGTTAGGGAGACGCAGGTATGCCTCTGAGGTCCAAAGTCACGAGCCAAGCTTTCTTGCCCAGCATGGGAAGAAGCTGCTGTAGTGTCAACAACTCGAATTTCGGAACATCCAGGTAAGTGTTTAGTGTAGAAATGGTCTCCAGGCTTTGTCCTTTCTGGGAACCAGAAAGAGTCCCGAGTAAAATCCTTGTCCTTGTTCCTGTTGTGGTATCTTTTGAATAGCTCTCATGTCCATGAGAGGTTAATTTGTTTTTGAGCCTCTGCCCACTGATTTGGTGGCAGATTTGGCATTCCTTTTAGCCTTGGCAGGGTATGAAAATGGAACCTGTAACCTTGAGATACAATGTTGAGAACCCATTCGTCTTCAGTGATGCAATGCCAGTTGTGATACAAAAGTGCCAGTTTTCCTACTAAGGGGGCTGCCAAGAGAGCTGTTTGGCAGCTGCAGTGGAAAGTCATTGCTTTTATAAGGTTGAGGCCTGTTTTCCCCTTCTTTCTGGCCTGGTGTGCCCCATTGTTGAGGCTTGTAAGGGCCTTATGTCTGACCTCTACCGTTGGACGTCTGTATCTGCCCCTTTGAGGTCTAGCTGTGACTGGAAAGGACCAATTCTTTGTTGGCCAATTTCTGCTAAAACGAGGAGGCTGAACCTTCCACCGTTTGCATAGATTTTGCCTTATCCTCCATCTTCTTTAATACCTCCTCTGCCTTAACTCCAAACAGCACATCCAGATGCAAAGGTGCATCCAATAGTTTGACCTTAACATGATCTGGTAACATATGTTATTTTAACCAAGCATGCCTTCTAATGACAGAGCCTGTAACTGCTGCTCTACAGGAGGCCTCTAAAGAATCAAACCCACATTGCAAAGTATGTTTTCCCACTTGTTTAGCTGCATGCAATAAATCCTGCATTTCTTTTAAGTTAGGAGGATCTGAATCTGGAAGCATCTTTTGTTTCAACTGCGACATTAAAAATTGCTGATATTTTAGCATGTGAAACTGGCAATTCAAAGCTCTCATTGCTAAAGTTGCAAACGTATATACCTTCTTTCCCCATCTGTCTAATGCTCTGGAGTCTCTGTCAGAGGGAACTGGGTTTTTTGCTGATGAGGCCTTAATCCTTTTGGGTCCCTGAGAAATAGTTTCTGGGTCAGCTACGGGGCTTTTGTACAGAAATTTGTGAGAGTCAGGGACTCTAATATCTATCCGGTTTAACTGGGGCTGGGGGTAAGGAGTCAGGCTTCAAACTGGATTCAGTATACACATCATCCACAATGTCTAAAACTGGCGGGATAGCAAGGGGTCTGTGTTGAGGCAATAAAAGGAAGTCTCTGAGCCTTTTCTTGGATTCTGAGTAATCCCTCATGGTATGTAAGGTCTCCACAAAGGAGTAGTCCTCAGGTGGAGAGGCTGATGGAATTGATTCCTCAGCATCAGAATCCTCATAAGGGGGTAAAGAATATCCTAGGTCTGAGGAAGAGTCTGAGGAAATGGACAACTGATCAGAAGATTCATAGTCTGCATCCTGTCTGGGCCTTTTACCTGGAGGGGGATGGGACCCCCTGATCAGGGTGATTAGGTCCTCGGCCATTCTAAGCATTTGTTTCTTAGGCATGGAAGCCTGTCCTGGAGAGAGTTGTCTCTGTTTCTTTGCTTTTAAGGGGGGCTTAGACTTAGCAGAGGGTTTAATGGTTAACTGGGTAGGTCTGAAAACACCCTCTGTAGCTGTGGATTGCTCAGCTACTTCGGTTCCCTCTGTAGGTTTAGGATCGGTAAGCTGAAGACCTAGTGCGCCTGAAGACCCAGCCAGCTCCACGAGGGAGTCGGAGGCGGTCTGTGGTTCTATGGAAGCGGTCGTCAGGGGCTGCGCAGGCACCTCGCTGAAAACCGGAGGACCGGCCTAGAAGAGGCCTAGTCGTTAGTTTTGGGCCTCGGATGCCTGTCCTTGCGCTTTTTATGCATTGCGGTCGTCGGAATTTCCAACGGCATGGTGTAATTGAATTTTCTACCAAATAATGTCAGTCAAAATCAAATCGACGTTTAATAGTGCGCTTGTTAAACCTAGCACAAAACTGACAACTAGTGATGTCGTAGTCAGGGCCTAGGCATGGAATACAATAGGAGTGAAAATCCTTACCAGGTATTTGCTTCCCACAAGAAATACAATTATTAACTTTTACTGACATCGGTCTGAGGCAAGAAAAAGTTTCCTCAACGGGGTACTTAGCTTTTGTAGAAGACTTCAGTTCTGGATTCGGAATAAAAATCTCAGGAGTTGGCCGACCAGCACTTGCGAACGGCTTCTACTTTGGGCACCGCGCGGCAAGAAAGACTGAAGAAAATGGTGTCGGCTGCATCTTATATACCCCTGTTGCACTGTCGTCAGGAAGGAGGCGACAGCAACCGACGCCGGACCAAAACTTTGGAACTCTGGCCGACTGCGGGACCGCCTGACGGCAGGATAACCTAAGTGTAATGGCTGCAGCAGTGTAACACCAACATCGAAGAGTTCCACAGCCATAAGGGCATGCAATTCACACACTCTTCTTGCTGCAGTGATGGCTTGGAGTAAAGCTGTTTCCAGGAGAGGAATTTTAACTCTGCTGAAGCAGCAGGTTCAAAGGGTGGAAGTGTGAGCTTTTCTAACACAAACTTAAGTCTCCTGGGGGGGGTCTTAAATTTTTGGCTCCTCTCAGGAACTGTTTGACCAGAGGATGAGAGAAGAGGGGTGGCTCAGTTTTATAATGAGCTGAGATGGCAGAGGCATGAATCTTAATTGGAGAAGGATAGGCCTTTGTGGAGCACTTCTGTTAAGTAATCTAGTACATGAGGTAAGCTGGGCACAGTTGTGTCCATTCCTTGAGACTGGCTCCAAGAAGAGTATATTTTCCACTTTTCTGAATAGGATTTTCTAGTACTAGGTCTCCTTGCCTCAAGAATGACATCCAGCACCTGTTTACTGAGGGTTGCTGGTGATGAGTTCAGGGGATGAGGTAGGCTGCTGGGTTCAGGTTTGAAGCTGAGGGTGCAAAATCTGGCCTCTGGCCCTCCTGCTGGGACAGCAGGGAGGGGGGGTCTGAGGCAGGTGCCATGGTGGCAGTACTGTCAGACTGCGCAAAAGTGGGTACCTATGCTGGAGTGGCCAGTCTGGTGCAATCAGGATTGTCCTTGGCTTGCCCTGTTTGATCTTTAGTAGAACCTTCGAGAAGAGGGGGAAAAGGGATAGCTTGAGAGGTTTTCCCATGTAAAGGACAGAGTATCCACTTTCCATGCTTGGCTGTGGGGAGTTCTGGTACAATATTTGCTCAATTGATAGTTCTGAGGGGAAGCAGAGGGGTCCCCCATTCTGGTGCCCCCCACCTGTGGATCAGAAGCTTGAATGATTTGGGTTCCAGTTTCCACTTGTGTGGGTCCATTAGATTTCTGCTGGTCTGCCAGTGAATTTAGTTTGCCTGGCAGGAATCGAGCTTGCAGGTGCACTTGATTGCTCAAAGCTGTGTTCCACAAAGCCATGGTTAACCTGCAGAGTGGGTAGGAATGGGTTCCCCCATGCTTATGTACCACATAACTTTGGTGTTGTCTGTCTTTATCAATAGTTGCCCTGGAAGAATAAGGCGTTTGAAGGCTGTCAGAGCATTCTGTACAGCTAACACTTTTTTTTCCATTGATATGCAGGTGCATTTGCTTTGGGCTCCATTTGCCTTGAATACACTGTCCTGCCATGTGAGCCACCCATGCATAATCTGATGCGTCTGTTAGGGTTTGGGCAGGGGAGGTGGGGGTGGGGGTGAGTGAAAGGGAGTCCTTTGTTGAGGTAGCAGGCCTCTGCCCACCAAAGGAACTCTGCCCTTATGCAAGGAATGATAGGAAAAAATGTTTCCAGGTCCTGAGAATGTTGACACCAGAGACTTTTTAAGTACCACTGAAGTTTCCTCATATGCAGTCTTGCATATGGAATTAGTAGAATGCAAGAGGCCATGAATCCTAGGGCTTGCAATATTTTTCTTGCAGACAGCTGGGTTTTGGTGGCCAGTAGATTGAAGTAGTTTGTCAAATACATCTGTTTTTCTGGAGTGAGGAATGCCATCTGGGAAGTTCTGTTCAAGCTTGCTACCAGGAATACAATCTGTTGGCTGGGTACACAATGCAATTTTTCTTTTCGTTGATGGTGTACCCCAGTGAATTAGAGGTCTCTTTACAAATGTCAAGTGCTGGACTAGCAATTCCCAACTGGCCTCCTGAATCAGGCAGTCGTCCAAGTATGGGTAAATTTGAATTTTTCTCTGCCTGCAATATGCAATGGCTGGGGCTAGGCATTTTGTGAATACCCTGGGTGCAGTAGATAAGCCAAAGGGAAGTGCAGAGAACTGAAAGTGCATAGAGCCTGCTTTGAAACATACATATTTCCTGCAAGATTCCTTTATGGGATGTGCAGATAAGCTTCTTTAAGTCTAGGGTGGCTAGCCAGGAGTCCTTCGCTAGCACAGGAAGCAGCTGTTGGAGAGTAAGCATTTTGAACCTAGGAAAGTACAGTTTTGTACCTACCATAAATGTAGATGTTAGAGTGCTAATACAGCTGCAGTCATAACAGATGGGGTTCTCCTTCTGTCAGGCGGGTCCTCAGTCGGCCGAATTCCAAAGTCTAGGTCCGGCGTCGGTTGTCGTCGCTTCTTCCCTGACGTCAGTGCGACAGGGGTATAAAGGAACCAGCAGACGCCATTTTCTTCAGTTTTTCTTGCCCCAGATGTCAGGTGCCCCCAGAAGGAAGGCAATACATAAACTTGTGTAATAAAGCAATGCAATATAATCAAAATACAGTAGTTGCAAGCAAATACACCATAAATGAATACCCCATTCAGGTTGTATGAGGAGGTGTTAGCCAACAGGCCTGTCCCAAGAGGGGAAGGAGGGAGGGAAACCAGGACTGCAGCTGTATTAGCACTCGAACATCTACATTTATGGTAGGTACAAAACTGTACTATGTTCATCGTGCATACAGCTGCAGTCATAACAGATGGGTAGAATCCCAAAGCTAAGAAAGGGGTGGTAGGCACTAGGTGAAACTAGGAGGAGCCAGGATGCCCTGCAAGACTGCAGTGGAGTATAATGGTAGGTGGTAGTGCTTGGAGAAGGTATGCACAGAACTCCAAGTGGCTGCTTCCAAAATATCTTTGGTAGGAACTCCTCTGAGGAAAGCTGCAGAGGTAGCTGTGGCCCTTGTGGAGTGAGATCTGATGCCTGTAGGTACAGTTTTGCCATGAAAAGAATAGCAAAAGCGTATGCAGTGGGCTATCCATTTTGAGATTGTCTGTTTGGAAATTGGCTTTCCTTGAGCTCCTACAGCATAGGACACAAAGAGCTGTTCTGATGTTCTGAAAGGCTTTGCTCTGTCCCAATAACAACGCAGTTGTCTGTGGATGTCCAAGGAATGTAGTAATCTCTCCCCTTTGTTCTGTGGATTAGGATAAAAGGTAGGTAAGTGTATGGCCTGATTCAAAGCTACCCTGGATACCACTTTAGGCATAAAGGACGGGTTGGTTTGTAAGGAAACTCTGTCCTGATGGAAGATGATAAAAGGCTGCACAGCCATGAGAGCTTGTAGTTCTGAAACTCTACGAGCTGAGTTAATAGCCAGAAGGAAAGCTGTTTTCCAGGACAAATATTGCAAATCTGATGAGGCAGCTGGCTCAAAGGGAGGCAAGGTCAGCTTTTCCAGAATGAAATTGAGATCCCAAGCAGGTATTGGTTGTTTCCTTGGGGGTCTTAGATTCTTAGCCCATCTGAGGAACTGTCTTAAGAGAGGGTGAGAGAATAAGGGTGGATCAGTGTTGTATTCTGCAGAAATGGCTGAGGCATGGATTTTGGAGGAGGAGAATGAAAGTCCACTGCTTAGCAGCTCAGCTAGATACTGTAGTATTTGAGGTAAATTCAGTTTTCCAGGATCCTGGCCCTTTTTCTCATTCCAGACACAAAACCGTTTCCATTTTGCGGAGTAAGCTTTTCTAGATGATGACCTTCTGGCCTCCAAAATGACATCTTGCACCTCCTTGGAGAGTAGGGTCTGTTGTGATGCTAAGGAATCTTCCATGCGGCTAGATTGAGCGTTTATAGCTGGCTGTGAAGAGTTCTGAAGCTGTGCTGAGTCAGGAGAAGAGGCATTAGAGGCAGGGTCCATGGAGGGGAATGCGTCAGGCTCCTCAGGAGTGGGTACCAGTGTTGTCTTGGCCAGTCTGGAGCAAAGAGAATCATCTTTGGTCTGTCTGCTCTGGTTTTCAATAGAACTTTGGGCAGCAGAGGAAGAGGTGGGAAGGCATAAACTGTCATTGGTGTCCAACTGAAAGAGAGTGTCCACTCTCCAGGCCTTTGGATGGAAAATCCTTGAGCAGAATTTTGTCAATTGGTGATTTTTGTGGGAGGCAAAGAGATCTATGTCTGGCCTTCCCCATGCTTGGATTATTTCTGTAAAAACTTTTGGATGCAACTTCCATTCATGTGGCTCTGTCATATTTCTGCTTAGGTTGTCTGCCAGCGTGTTTTCCTTGCCTGGCAAGTACTGTGCTTGTAGTTCAATTTGTAAGTCCATGGCCATGTTCCAAAGTGACATGGCCAGTCTGCATAGGGGGTATGAATGTGTTCCTCCCGGTTTGTTTATGTACCACATAACTGTGGTGTTGTCCGTTCTTATCAATAGTTGACCTGGTTGCAGAAGGTCTTTGAAAGCTATAATAGCATTTATTACTGCTAGCATTTCCTTTTGATTGATGTGAAGGTGCTTTTCTTTTTGGGACCATTTGCCCTGAATGCACCGATCTGTCGTGCGCCCCCCAGGCATAGTCCGAGGCGTATGTTGTGATGATTTGATTTGCTTGAGGCTTGCTGAATGGAAGACCTGTGTTTGTTTGGCATGCTTGAGCCCACCACAGAAATTCCTTTTGTAGACATGGAATTAGTGGTATCATTGTTTCCAAACTGTGGCTGTGTTGAGACCATAGGTTTTTCAGGTACCATTGAAGTTTCCTCATATGCAGCTTTGCACATGGGATTAGTAAGATGCAAGATGCCATGAATCCCAGAGCCTGCAGGATTTTCCTTGCAGTCAGCCTGGTGCAATCTGCTAGTGTTCTGAAGTATTGAGTTAGTTGTCCCTGCTTCTCTGGCATGAGGTAGGCCATCTGGGTGTTTGCGTCCAAGTTGGCACCCAGGAAAACTATCTTCCGAGAGGGTATTAGCCTTGATTTCTTTTTGACTGTATCCCAGAGAGTTCAACAACATTATTACATAAGCCAGATGTTTCAGAAGAATGTGCTTGCTGTCCGCTTGGATCAGGCAGTCATCCAAATAAGGGTATATTTGTATCCCTTCAAGTCTGCAGTAGGCAATTACTGATGCCAGACATTTTGTGAATACTCTGGGCGCAGTAGATAAGCCAAAGGGCAATGCAGAGAATTGATAATGGGTTGAACCTGCAAGAAATCTGAGGTATCTTCTGCAATTTTGTCTGATTGGGACATGCAGGTATGCCTCCTTGAGGTCCAATGTTACCAGCCAAGACTCCTTGCCCAGCATGGGAAGAAGCTGCTGTAGAGTGAGCATCTTGAATTTTGGTACGGGTAGAAATGTGCTTAGGATGGATAGGTCCAAAATAGGTCTTCAATCTTTTCCCTTCCTTGGTACCAGGAATAGTCTGGAATAAAAACCTCGACCTTGTTAGTGCGTAGGTACCTCTTGAATAGCTTTCATGTCTATGAGATCTGTAATTTGCCTTTGTGCCTCTGCCCTTTGATTGTGTGGCAGGTTTGGCATGCCTCTCATTTTTGGAAGGGTGTGAAAATGGAATCTGTAGCCTCTGTTTATAATGTCCAGGATCCATTTGTCTTTTGTGACAATATGCCAATTTTTTGAAAACAATGCCAGTTTTCCTCCTAAGGGGGCTGCCATTTGAGGCTTGCTTGGCATGCAAAGGGGAACGTCATTGGGCTTGCTTTCTGAATGATTGCGAGTTATCCTCACCACCTCTTTGTGTAGGAGCTTGCCATTGTCTGCCTGTAAACGATCCTTGGGATTGTTCTCTGCCCCTCGGGCGCCTGTATCTACCTCTTTGGGGTCTGTCCGTGGCTGGAAAGGACCAATTTTTGGAAGACCAATTTCTACTGAAACGTGGGGGTTGTACATGTAGAAAATCTTTCACAGTTTGCATTGATTTAGCCTTTTCCTCCATTTTCCTTAATACCTCCTCAGCATTAGCACCAAATAATACATCCTTTTGTAGAGGGGCATCTAGTAATTTAGCTTTGACATTATCAGGCAAGGTTTGTTCCTTGAGCCAGGCATGTCTACGTATGACTGATCCTGTAACAGCAGCTCTACATGAGGCCTCTAGAGCATCAAAACCACATTGTAAGGCATGCTTACCCACTTGTTCTGCACTATGCATCAAATCCTGCAACTCCTTCAAGTCTGGTTGTTCAGGTTGTGACATTTTACTTTTCAATTGTGATAACAAAAACTGTTGGTATTTTAGCATATGGAACTGACACTTTAAGGCCCTCATGGTTAAGGTAGCCAAGGTATATACCTTTTTTCCCCACCTTTCTAAGGATCTGGAATCTCTCTCGGAAGGTAATGGATTTTTAGCAGTGGAGGCCTTAATTCCCTTGGGGCCCTGTGAGATGGTTTCTGGGTCAGCAGCATGGATTTTGTATAGAAATTGGTGTGAGTCAGGAACCCTGTAGTACCTGTCAAGCTTGGAGATGGGCCCTGTATAGCTTGTCTCTTAGAATGCATGGCTGCTTCAGACTTAGTGAAAGCCTTGATGGAAAAAGAAGAAGAAGGTCTGAAGACACCTTGAGTGGAGGTAGACCTGTCCACATTTTGAGGTTCAACGCCAAGAGTGGCTTCAGTATCTGTAGTCGGGGTGTGGGCCGAGGAGCCTGCGACTTCGGGCACAGGAGACACCGCCAATGAAGTGTAGTCGGTAGTCAGGGGCTGCGTAGGTGCCTCGCTGAGAACCAGACCACGTGTAGTCGGCTTTGGCGTGGTGTCGGTAGAGGCCGCAGACCTCGTGTGCCGGTCCTTATCTTTGCGTTTTTTAGACAAAACTGGAGTCGGAGTATCCGACGACATAATATAGTTAAATGTTTTTCCAAAATAATGCTGGGCGAACTCCGCCCGACGCTTAATGGTGCGTTTGTTGAATGTAGCACAAAAGCGACAGACCGAGACGTCGTGGTCTGGGCCTAAACAAGGTATACAGAGGGAATGGAAATCCTTATGCGGTATTTGCTTCCCACATGAAATACAATTATTAACTTTGTCTGACATCGGTCTGAGGCAAGAAAAGTTTCCCCAACGGGGTACTTAGCTTTCAAGAAGACTTCGGTTTCAAAATTTTCGTAATTTCAGGAGCTGGCCGACCGGCACTTGCGAACTGCTTCTGCTTCGGGCAAGAAAGACTGAAGAAAATGGCGTTGGCTGGTTCCTTTATACCCCTGTCGCACTGACGTCAGGGAAGAAGCGACGACAACCGACGCCGGACCTAGACTTTGGAATTCGGCCGACCGAGGACCCGCCTGACGGCAGGAGAACCCCATCTGTTATGACTGCAGCTGTATGCACGATGAACATCCACCAGGATGGTGTTGAGAATAGACAGATCCAAGATAGGACGCCAAAAGTTTTCTTTTCTGGGTACCAGAAACAGTCTGGAGTAAAAACCTTGTCCCCTTTGCTCTGCCGGGACTGGTTGAATAGCCTTGATACTGAGAAGAGAAAGTACCTGCTTTTGGGCCTCTGCCCACTGGTTTGGGGGGAGGTCTGGCCATCCGCTTGGGGTTGGGAGCGAGTGGAAGTAGAATCTGTATCCCTGGGATACAATGTTCAAGACCCGTCTGTCCCGGGTGATGTACTCCCAGTTTTTTGCATGGAGGGCCAGTTTTCCTCCTAAGGGTGCAAGTACTTGGGCAAGGCTTATAAAAGTCAAGGATAAGTCATTGTGAGTTTTTACCACAAGATGGTGGCTTACTACTCCCTGTTTTAGAGGCGGGAGCAATCTGTTGCTTACATCTGTCCATAACCTGAGACTGTAATCTTGGTGGTCTGCTGCCCCTGGGTTTGGACTGAAGGTCTGGGAGGGACAGGAAAGGACCAGTTTTTTAGGCCAATGCCTACTGAATCTGGGTGGCTGTACTGGTAGGAAATCTTTAACAGTTTGCATAGATTTAGCTTTTTCCTCCATATTTTTGCTTTATTGCCAAAAAGGTGTAATCTAATAATTTTGCTTTGACATGGTCTGGCAAGAATTGTTCCTTAAGCCAAGCATGCCTTCTAACAGACCCAGTGACAGCAGCCCTGCAAGATGCTTCTAAGGCATCAAAACCACACTGCAAAGTATGTTTTCCAACTTGGTTAGTGTAAATCTTTATGTTCTGCACAATCAGGAATCAACATCATTTTCTGTTTAATAAGCTCCATAATATGTTGCTGATACTTTAACATGTGAAACTGGCAATTTAAAGCCCTGATGGCAAGAGCAGCAGAGGTATATACCTTCTTACACCATCTGTCTAAAGCCCTAGAGTCCCTTTCCGAAGGGGTAGGGTTTTTAGCATTTGTAGCCTTAACGCCTTTAGGTCCCTGGGATATGGTCTCTGAATCCGCAGTAGGATTCTTAAAGAGGAACTTGTGGGAGTCAGGCATGCTGTAGTACCTGTAAGGTTTCCTGGGAGCTGGAAGCAAAGTATCAGGGGTAAGGCTGGATTCCAAGAAGACATCTACAATTTCCAGAACAGGAGGGATAGCTAGAGGCCTGTGCTGAGGCAAGTTCAAAAATTCTGAGTCTCTTTTTGGACTGTGGGTAGTCCTGGCACTCCCAGCGGACATGCTCTCTAAGGGTATGCAGGGTTTCAACAAAGGAAAAATTGTCTGGTGGGGAAGCAGAAGGAATGGAATCCTCTGCATCAGAATTCTCATAAGTAGATAAGGGTATGTGTCCTGGTAATCAGAAGGATCAGAGTCAACAGACTCATGATCTGAAGAATCAAAAGGAAAATCAGTTCTTTGTCTTTTTGAGGGGGAAGGCTGGCTTCTCCTAATTAAAGTAATAAGATCTTCAGCCATTCTAAGCATTTGTTTCTGAAGCATGTGGGCCTGAGAATGCGCTTTGGTCATCTGTTTCCTAGGCGCAGTGCGAACTCTGGGCCTGAGAAATTCGGTATTTTTTGTTTGAAACGAAGTAGTCGGTTTAATATAAAAAGCGGCTCTGGATCCATCCAAGATGGAGACATCCACAGGTTTAATAGTTGAAGCATCTCGTGGCATACTGGACTCCGAATGGGTCTCAGTAGAGGCCTGCGAATCTGCAGAAGCAGGCATCAGGGGTTGCAAAAGCACCTCACTGAGTACCAGCGGACTGGCAACTAGCTTAACGGAAGCGTCGTTGGCATTTTTGGATCAATGCGGTCTGTCTCTGTCTTTATCCAAACTTTTTTTCAGAAGATCAGTAGTCGGTGGCTTATCGAAGCCATTTTGGAATACAGAGAATGAGAACAAAAGAATTTAGTGACAAAAAAAGCCAGATGGCGAATAGTTTGGGCGTTGGAACAAGGCACAAATCAGACAGCGAGGAACGTCATGGTCTGGGCCTAAACAGGTGACGCAGTAAGAATGAAAATCTGAGGTATTGTTTTCCACAGGTAAGATAAATACCTTTTTCTGACATTGGTTAGTGCAAGAAAAAAGGATCCCCAACAGGGTACTTATCTTTTAGAAGACTTCAGTTCTGAAACTCGAAAAACAAGAAGTTATGTACTCACAGTAACGTTCGATGTATGTAGTCCATCTCGCCTCACATTCTTACCCATGGGTTCGGAGTTGAACCTCGGCTCCGACTCGGCCATACTCTAGCTCGAAGTCTTCAATTGACTCGTGGCTAAGAAGTATCCCATGCTGCACTGCTCCCTTTCCCCAGAACTTGTTTGCTGCAAGCTCAGGCAATCACACCTCACACACATAACGCATAGAATTAGCCCAACAACAAAAGGAGTACTGAAACCAAAACTAACCTCTAGGCCCTCCAGGAGAGGGAAGGTGGGAGGGGAAGTAAGAATGTGAGGCGAGATGGACTACATACACTGAATGTTATGGTGAGTACATAACTTCTTGATGTTATGAAGTCCAATCTCGCCTACATTCTTACCCGTGGACAACTTCCCCAGCACCTGAAACTTGGGCGGATCAGTGGAAAATACTCCTGAGCACTGTGGAACTAAAGGAAGATCTGTCTTTGGATATCAAATCCAATTTGTAGTGACTGATGAAGGTGTGAGGAGATGCCCATGTAGCCGCATCACAAATTATCCACAGACATCCTGGTCTGAAATGCCGTAGAGGTAAACGCATCTTGTAGAATGAGCCTTTACCTTAAAAGGTAATTCCTTACCGCTTGAGGTATAAATTAAGGAAATACAACTAGAGATCCATCTGGATAAGGTTACTTTAGAGACAGTAGACCCAAGTCTATTGTCTGAAAACGAGAAATAGCTGATCTGATTTCCTAAGATCCTTTGTTCTATGTAAATAGAACGCAATTGTCTATGAATATCTAGCTGGTGGAATTTGAATTCTGCCTTATTAGAAAATTCTGGGAAAAACACAGGCAGCTCAATAGACTGGTTGAGGTTAATAACCAAAGCAACCTTTGCATAAAGGAAGGATTTGGTCTGAGGGAAACCCTATCCTTGTGAAATACCAAGTAAGGTCGTCTAACTGACAAAGCTTGGAGCTCAGAGACTCGCCTAGCTGAAGTGATGGCTACCAAAAAGATGGTCTTCCATGACAAATATTTCAAGTCGGAAGTAGCTGCAGGCTCAAAGGGAAACGAAGTGAGACATTGCAGCACAAAATTGAGGTCCCATGGCATTAAGGGATCAAAGACTGGGGGCCGAAGCATCATAGTGCTCTTTAAAAATGCCTTACAAAGTCTATGCGCCATTAGACTGGGTTCATTAGCGACATGAAAGGTGGAGATAGCCGCTAACTGAACTTTAATGGTTGCGGCAGGGGTGCGGTTGCGGCAGCTGACCCCTGACTGAAAAGCATGGAGAGAAATTCCAGAACTGATTAAATTGGTACAGTGTAAGGGTCAATCTGCCTTTCATGAGCCCAGATGAAGAATCTTTTCCATTTACTGGAATAAATCTTCCTAGTCGAAGGCTTATGGGAAGAAGACTGAATATGAACTACTTCTGGAGAAAAATGATGAAGCCTGACTGGTGATGGAACTGGAGTAGCCAAGCTGTCAACTGGAGGGTCTGAAGAGAGGGATGGAACTGCCCTGACATACGAGTCAATAGGTCTGGCTGTGGGTCCAGAATCCAGGGGTTGTCCATGAGATAGGGATGGAAAAAGAGGAATCAAATTTGACGAGGCCAGTGTGGAGCAATCAGAATTATTCTGCTTCCCAAGAATTGTGCTTTCTGAATAACCTTTGCTATCAGAGGAACAGGTGGGAAGGCATAAAGTAGACTGATGGGGCAATCGTGAACTAGAGCATACCTGGGTGTCTCCCCCTGAGGGGGGACGAGGGTGAAGTAGCTGCTGCACTTGGTATTGATGGGACTGGCAAATAGATCGCAGCAAGGCTGACCCCATCTGCGGAAAATCTGCTCTGCAACCTGCTTGTTCAGGGACCACTCGTGAGGCATCAGAATAGCTCTGATCAACCTGTCAGCAATCATGTTGGACTTCCCCGGAATGTGCGTTGCCACAAAGCATTGGGAAGACACTACCCACTGCCACACTCGAATAGCCTCTCTGCAAAGGGGATACGACTTGGTTCCCCCCTGTTTATTCAGATACCATACCACCGACATGTTGTCCGAGTGGACTGCAATCGTCCCGAGAGGAAGAAAGCTCTGGAGTGCTTGCAACGCTAATGGCACTGCTCTCATCTCCAAGACATTGATATGCAAATGTATCTCGTGCTCTTGCCACATGGCTTGGACTGTCCTGCCGAGATAATGCCCCCCCCAATCTGGGAGGCATCCATGGTCACTGTGGCAACTGGAGAAGGTGGAACGAAGGGCTTTCCCACATTGAGATTACTGGTCTGAAGCCACCAGCGTAGATCCTGCTTGCACTTGTCTGTAATCATAAGATGGGAAAGCAGAAGGTGTTGTAGGGACCACTGAGCAAGAGCAGCCACTGAAGGAGCCTCATGTGTAGTCTTGCAAGAGGAACTAGCATAACTGTGGCAGCCATTCTCCCTATCAATTTGAGAACCATTTTTGCCTTTACCTTTTTCAGTGGAAGCAACGTGTAGACCTGTTGCAAAAGTACAGTTGTGTACCTACCATAAATGTAGATGTTCGAGTGTATTCACTGTTGCAGTCATTATAATTGGGTTATCCTGCTGGCAGGCTACCCGCAGTTGGCCCGAGTTCCAAAGTCTAGGTCCGGCGTCGGTTGCTGTCGCCTCCTCCCTGACGTCAGTGCGCCAGGGGTATAAAAGATGCAGCAGATGCCATTCTTCAGTTTTTCTTGCCCCAGATGTCAGGTGCCCCTAAAAAGGTAGGCTAAATTATGCCAATAAGCATGCATACACAAAAAACAACTTTTCCTTCATCTACAAGCAAATACACCACATAGGTTGTATAGAAAAGAAAAGTACAGATGAGTCCCAGCAAGGAAAAGGGGGATGGTGGGATGGTAACCCGGAATGCAACAGTGAATACACTCGAACATCTACATTTATGGTAGGTACACAACTGTACTATGTTCATAGCGTTTCACTGTTGCAGTCATTACAACTGGGTTGAATCCCAAAGCTAAGGTTGGGAGGCTGGTGCTAAATAGGATTAGGAGAGGCTATCAGGCCCTGCAGAACTGCAGTGGCAAAGCCTGCCCTGGATTTAGAGTAGAAAGGCAAGTGATCGTGCTTTGTAAAAGTACGCACTGAACTCCAAGTTGCAGCCTCTAAGATGTCTTTGGTTGGTACTCCAATGAGGAAGGCTGCTGAAGTGGCTGCTGCTCTGGTTGAATGTGGCCTAATGCCCTTAGGCACTGATTTGCCATGCTGTGAATAGCAGAAACGAATGCAATGGCCTATCCACTTTGAAATAGTCTGTTTCAAGATATGCTTTCCTTGTGATCCTGCAGCATATGCCACTAGAAGTTGTTCAGTCTTATTAAAAATAGAAGTTATGTTCTTACCATAACGTTCCATGTTAGTTGTCTTCTTCTCGCCTTCTTCTTGCTGGATGGGTTCAGAGCCGACCTCGGCTCCGACTCGGCCACTCTAAAAGCTCGAGAGTTGGTTCCACCGGCTCGAGGCTCCCCCTATATCCCACAATGCTAGGCGTGAGTTACCGCAGATCTCGTTTGTAAGCTAGGCCCAGCCTATAATAGTAGTAGAATAACTAGTAACAAAGTCCACCTCTATAAACAAGGGAGAAGAGAAGGGTGACCTACATCCTGATCCAGGAAATATGCACAGCAGAGCATATGCCTAAAGTAAAGAGGTGGTAGAAAGAGGTCACAATCAAAACTCCTCTAGGTCTGTCCAGGCCAGGGGGAAGGAGGGTGGGACGCAAGAAGGCGGCGAGAAGACAACTAACATGGAACGTTATGGTAAGAACATAACTTCTATATGTTAAGTTGTCTATCTCGCCTTCATTCTTGCTGGATGGGACCGCGTCCCTAGCACCTTGTCCCGGGTGGCCTAACGGAACAGACTCTTGAGTACAGTGGAACCAAAATTAGCTCTATGCCTAGAAGCTAAATCTAACTTATAATGTGAAATGAATGTGTGAGGAGTAGCCCAAGTAGCTGCTGCACAAATGGTGTCTATAGGCAGTCTGTCTTGGAAGGCTATAGAAGTAGCCAAAGCTCTGGTGGAATGGGCTTTAGGTTTGTTAGGTAGCTTTTGGTGTCTTATTTCATAGATAATGGAAATTAGAGATGTTAGCCATCTAGATTGTGATACCTTAGAAACAGAAAGTCCCTTTCTGCCTTCTGCATAAGAGACAAACAGCTGGTCAGATTTTCTGAATTGTTTGGTTCTATCCAAATAGTACCTTAATTGACGATGAACATCTAGCCAATGCAATTTTTGTTCAGACCTATTAGCATATTCTGGAAAAAAAACAGGGAGGTCAATGCTTTGATTTAGGTTAGACGCCGAGGCTATTTTAGGTAAAAAGGACGGGTTGGTTTGTAAGGATACCCTGTCCTTATGGAACAACAGATAAGGAGGTCGACAGCTGAGTGCCTGAAGTTCTGAAACTCTTCTAGCTGAAGTAATAGCTACTAGAAAGAGTCTTCCATGATAGCAATTTTAAAGAACAGGAAGCTGCAGGTTCGAAAGGGGGGAGAATCAAGGAACTGAGAACTAAATTTAAGTCCCAAGGAGGAGGAGGATTTCTTATAGGAGGTCTGAGTAGAAAAACTCCCTTCAAAAATGCTTTGCAAAGCTTGTGGGACATTATGGCAGACTCTGAGATGCCCACATGAAAGTTAGAAATAGCTGCCAATTGAACTTTAAGAGTAGAAGGAGATGAACCTGCATGGAAGAGTTCAGCTAGAAAGTCAAGGACTATTTGGATGGAAGCCGTGAAAGGATCTATGTCCCTTCTTTGAGCCCAAAAGGCGAAACGTTTCCACTTACTTAGATAAATCTTTCGAGTGGAAGATTTATGGGAAGCTATCAAAATATCTCGAACAGCATGAGATATATGAGGAAGCCTGGCTAAGGTTGGAATTGGAGGAACCAAGCAGTGAGGTTCAGAGAGGGGAGGGAGCGATGAAGCTGACCCGACTGATGGATCAAAAGGTCTGGAACTAGGTCCAGATGCCAAGGTTGCCCCCACAGAAATTGATGTAGAAAGGGGAACCAAACCTGTCGAGGCCAGTAAGGAGCAATGAGGATCAAGGAGGCCTTCTGAGCGATAGCTTTCTGTATCACTTGAGAGATTAGTGGGAAGGGAGGAAACGCATACAGAAGTCCCCGGGACCAAACTTGGACTAGAGCGTCTCTGCTGGGCTGGCCTGGTAGCGGGAATAGGGTGAAATGATCTTTGCACTTGCTGTTTTGGGGAGTAGCAAAAAGGTCGCAGCAAGGCTGACCCCACTTGAGAAAAATTTTTCTCACAATAGAATCTTTCAGAGACCACTCGTGAGGCATGAGGATAGCTCTGCTCAACTTGTCCGCGATTTGATTGGACTTCCCGGGGATGTGCGTTGCTATCAGAAACCGCTGAGAAGAAATCGCCCATTGCCACAGTCTGAGTGCTTCTCGACATAGGGGATAGGACCTGGTTCCGCCTTGTTTGTTGATATACCACACTACGGACATATTGTCTGTCTGGATTGCTATTGTTCCCAGGGAAAGAGAGTCTTGAAGGGCTTGCAACGCTAAAAGCACTGCTCTCATCTCTAGAACATTTATGTGCAAGTGGCATTCGTCTGGTTGCCATGTGCCCTGGACGGTTCTGCCCTGATAATGCCCCCCCCCACCTGATCAGGGAGGCGTCCGTTGTCAGAGTAGCAACCGGAGGGGGAGGAACAAAGGGTCTTCCCAAGAAGAGCTGAGGGGAAGACATCCACCACAGAAGATGATTCCTGCATGTCTGCGTAATCATAATGGTGTGGGACATCGGAAGTTGCTGGTATGACCATTGTGTGAAGAGCATCCATTGAAGGATTCTCATGTGGAATCTGGCTAATGGAAGCAGAGGTATGGCAGCCGCCATAATCCCCAATACTTTGAGAACTAACCTGGCTTTGATTCTGTTGCTGCTGAAGAGGAGCGAGACCAGTTTGTGAATGTCTGTTATTCTCTGATCTGTTAGCCTTGCAGACATGTTGACCGTGTCTAGAATTGCGCCTATGAAGGTAATAACATGACAAGGCGACAAAACAGACTTTTCGCAATTTATTGAAATGCCTAATTTTTGACAAATGCGAAAGGTGTAGTCCCTGGCCCTTAGAAGAAGATGCTTGGTGGGAGCTGTGACGTCCAAATATGGAAACACCTGGAATCCTTGACGTCTCAGGTGAGAAGCTACCACTGCCATGCATTTGGTAAACACCCGGGGGGCAGTGGTGAGTCCAAAGGGCAGGGCTCTGAATTGAAAATGACTGGTTCCCAGCCTGAAGCGGAGAAATCTTCTGGAGCATCTGTTCATTTTTATATGATAGTACGCATCCTGAAGGTCTATAGAGCACATCCAGTTTTTTTCTTCCCAATAGGGGAAGGATGGACTGTAGCGTGACCATCCGAAATCGTGTTTTCTTGACCGACTTGTTCAAGATACTGAGATCCAAAACTGGTCTCCAGTCCCCTGTTTTTTTTGGAACTAAAAAGAACCTGGAGTAGATTCCGGATCCTTGCTGGTCTGCTGGAACTGGCTGAATTGCTCTTTTTGCAAGCAGTTTTGAAATTTCCAAAGCTGCAAGATCCCTTTGAGCGGGTGGAACATCTGGGAGGGATTTTTTTGATCGGTTTGGAATGAACGAAGGGAATGGAATAGCCTTCGAAATGATGGACTGTACCCACTTGTCCCGAGTTAGGGATAGCCAGGCTTCTGGGTACAGTGACAATCTCCCCCCGACTGCCTCCGAAGGTGGACAGTCGGGCAACACCTCAGGGATGCTGAAAAGGCTTATCTGAGAAAGTTTCTCGATTGCCCTTGTTCTGCGGACCCCCCTGCCTCTAGGGCGATCGCCTACCATTGTTGTTCCCCTCTGCCTCTGGCGGGAACCGACTCTGTCGCCAGGCGAAGTCCCTTGAGATTGTTTACGGAACCACATTTTCCCACTTTTCTGGCCTTTGGGGTAAGGCCTAGAAGGAGTAGAAAACGGACTCCGGCAGAAAGAGTCTTGCCATCAGTCTCGCACCTAGTCAAGGTTTCTTTCACTTGAGGACCAAAAAGAGATGATCCATCAAACGGGGAATTAGTGAACGACGTTTTGAAGGGGTCCGCAAAGTTGCATAGCCGCATCCAGGCATGCCTGCGTAAGGCCACTCCTGTCCCTGCGGCCCTGCTCGCTCCATCAGCCGCATACGAAAGGAGGCGCATGGAGGAGTTAGCTATGGAGTTCAGGGTAGCCAGCTGAGTGTTCATCTTGTCTTGAAACCCCACAGCTGTAGGATCCTTTAACATATCACTCGCTTCCTTGATCAAGTCTCTTTGAAGACGAGTAAAATGGCATAGGTAGTTCAGCGAACGCATTGCAAAAGTCGCTGACGAAAACATCCGCTTCCCGTACCTGTCCATAGACCTAGATTCCTTGTTAGGTGGATGGACAGGCACTGAAGGATCAGCTAGTTCCTTCTTAGTGGCAGCAGCAACCACCATAGCATCCACAGAAACTCCCTTTGTCAGAAACTGTTTATCCGCTGGTGCCATGATAAATTTTGAGGGTCTCCTGGGAGTGGGGTCCACTGAATCAGGAGCCGTCCATGCCTTTTTTGCTATCACCTGCATGAGGGGTCAAGGGAGACACCCAGGAGGTGGAAGGGCGAGAGCCAAACGCCTCAAGATACACAGATTCATCCTCCGAAGGGTTGAGGGCTGGCCAATTTCCCTCTGTTTGAGGATTTCTAGAATGTCTGCAAAGGAGACATCTTCAGAAGGGGAACGGGGGGAACCCTCGGAATCCTCTAAATCTGTGTCAGAGGTGACAGACTCAGGTGAGTCTATGTGTTTCCTCTTACACTTTCTCTTCCGAGGGGCTCTTCTGCCAATTCAGGAGAGGCCTCGGAAGAGGATGAGATCCCCACAAGGGATTCCTGAGGAGCTGGCTCTCTGCGGTCTGGGATGAGGGAGTGAGTAGACTTGACCTGAGGCACCGAAGAGGGAGGGGCGGACGGAGCCGACTGCGGAGTTGAACCAGGTTCCAACACACTCCGCATGACCTCGAACGCACCCCTGTCAGGCAGAGCCAGAGGTCCCCGCTCCGAGAAGCTGAAAACCTCCCTCGGCACCGACAGTGATGGCTCCGAGGCTGATGTCGGAGCCGAACTCACCAGCGCCGAAGCACCGAGAGGGAGGGCGGGGTCGGACAAGGGTCCGATGCCACTCACCCCCTCGGAGCAGACGAGGGAAATCCGGCGCCGAGATTCTTCTAAGGAAGAAATCGGAGCCGACGACGGAGCCGAAGACATTTGTATCGGCTCCAACGCTACCACAGTCTCGGTTCCGAAACGCCCCGGCTCCAAGCTCAAAGGAGTCGGAGGAGGAACATAATGAGGAACAGGGTCAGGCATCGACTGATGAGTCTGGCTCTGAAGCATTTGGGCCAGTGCCTCGGACTTAAGAAGTCGACTCACTACCCTCTGAAGGTCATGGTCCGAAAGCCTCGATGACCTAGAGGAGTGAGATCTATGGCTCCGTTCAGACAGCAAGGGAGATGCTGGAGCCGAATGAACGGAGCCAAGGGAAGGTGACCTGGACCTCTTTCTAGATGTCGGCTCCGAAGGTTTAGTCGGAGCCGACACAGGAATTTCCAATACCTCGGCTCCAGCCGGAGCCGAGAAAACCACAGAAGCTGTAGTCTGAGACTCATCAGCTCCAGCCGGAGCCGATGTAGAAGGAGGTTTCAAGCCTTAGGCCTCGACTCAGTAGCTGGAGCCGAGGACCTAGAAGCCTTAGAGGGTTTTCCCGAAGAAACAGTAAGGGAACCCTCAGGCTTAAGTAAACCTCTCAAGATAAGTTTATTTTTTCTTTCCTGCAGGACTCTGGGGCTGAAGCCATGGCATACAGCACAAGAGTCCTGCAGGTGCAAAGGTCCCAGGCAGTAAACACAAGAAGTGTGACCGTCTGTCAGAGACATTTTCTGACAGCATGAATCACACTTCTTGAAGCCTGAGACCTTTGAATCCTTGGACATTATCAAGGACCTAAGTGTAACCACACACAAAAGACACACACACACACTGATTACACTACAAAGGAAGTTAACTAAATTATAGTAATTAAACTGTTTAGTTAGCTTAAGTAAAGGATATATCCCTAACACAACACAAACACTCCACTAGGGATAGAAGGGCCCGAAGGCCTAAAGGAAGAACTTTTAAGTTCTTGAGGGAAAAAAATTTGAAACAAGGAAGAAAAGGGATGAAGTACGCTAAACTAAGGGAAATATGAACAATTTAGCTAAATAAAAGGGGATTTAAACTAGTTTAAATCGACTGATTAAACCACTGACCTGAGCCGGTAGAAATACAACACCTCGATCGCTGTAGCGGCAAACGAGATCTGCGGTAACTCACGCCTAGCATTGTGGGATATAGGGGGAGCCTCGAGCCGGTGGAACCAACTCTCGAGCTTTTAGAGTGGCCGAGTCGGAGCCGAGGTCGGCTCCGAACCCATCCAGCAAGAATGAAGGCGAGATAGACAACTTAACATGCTTTGGTTCCGTCCAAGTAGAAGTGTAGCTGCATGTGAATGTCCAACGAATGCAGAAGTCTCTCACCCTTACTCTGTGGGTTTGGGTAAAAGGTAGGCAAATGAATTGTTTGGTTAAGGGCCACACTGGACACTACCTTAGGCATAAATGTAGGGTTTGTCCTTAGAGAAACCCTGTCAGAATGGAAAATGATAAAAGGTTCCACAGCCATGAGTGCCTGTAACTCGGAGATTCGTCTAGCAGACGTTATTGCTAGGAGCGGAGCTGTTTTCCAGGATAAAAATTTTATATCAGCTGCAGAGGCTGGCTCAAACGGAGGCAGTGTGAGTTTTTCCAAGACATAGTTGAGGTCCCAAGCAGGTATTGGTGCTCTCCTTGGAAGTGTTATGTTTTTGGCCCCTCTGAGGTACTACCTTAGTAATGGATGAGAAAAAAATGGGTGGTTCTGTACTGTAATGAGCTGAGATGGCAGAGGTATGAATTTTAATTGATGAAAAGAAAGCATCTCAGTTAAGTATTGCAAAATCTGAGGAATATTTGGAGCAGTCGTGTCAATACCTTGTGTCTGGTTCCAAGCACAGAATCTATTCCATTTTTCTGCATAAAATAACATCCATCACTGCTTTAGAGAGAGGTGCGTCTTGAATGGCTACATTATCCGCCAATTGTGCCAGGTTTAAGGTCCCGAGTTGGCTGTGCAGTATCTGACTGTCTTGTTGGGTCAATAAGTGAGGAATTTGAGGTAATGTCCAAGCTGGGCATTGAGACAAGCAATTTAGGATTGGGTACCAGTGCTGGCGGGGCCAGTCTGGGGCAATCAGTATCATTTTTGGCTTCTCTTGTCTAACCTTGAGGAATACCTTAGGGAGGAAAGGCATAAACTGCTAGGTTTTTCCAGCTGAAAGATAGAGCATCCACTTTCCATGCTTGCTTGTGACAAGTCCTTGTGCAGAATCTCTGTAGTTGGCAGTTGTGAGGGGAGGCAAATAGGTCTATGTCCGGGCATCCCCAGTTCCTTATGCTGAAGACTTGTGGATCCAATTTCCACTCGTGGAAATCCATTAGGTTTCTGCTTAGTTCGTCTGCCAGAGTATTTATCCTTCCTGGCAGGAATTGTGCATGAATATGTACTTAGTAAGTCAGTGCTGTGTCCCACAAGTTCATGGCTAGTCTACAGAGGGAGTAGGAATGCGTGCCCCCCCTGCTTATGTACCACATGACTGTAGTATTGTCCGTCTTTATCAGTAATTGTCCTGGATGAAGTTGATCCTTGAAGGCTGTCAGGGCATTCTGAACAGCTAGCATCTCTTTTTGATTGATATGTAGATGCATTTGAATTGCGGACCGAGTGCCCTAAATACATCTTCCTGCCATATGGGCCCCCCAAGCATAATCTGATGCATCTGTTGTCAATGTCTGCCTGGCTGTGGGTAAGGTGAATGGCTGTCCCGTGTTGAGGTGACGGGCTTTTGCCCATCGAAACTCCTGTTGCAGGCAGGGAATGAGGGTAATTGTTTCCAGGCTGTGGCAATGTTGAGTCCAAACACTTTTCAGATACCAATGAAGTTTCCTCATACACAGTCTTGCATATGGAATTAGCAGTATGCAGGATGCCATGAAGCCCAAAGCCTGCAGAATTTTTCTTGCAGATAAATGGGTCTTTGTTGCCAACATTTTGAAATAAGTAGTCAGTTGTCTGTGTTTGTCTGGCGTAAGACAAGCCATCTGGGCAGCTGTATTTAAGCTTGCACCCAGGAATATTATCTCTTGAGAGGGTACGAGCTTTGATTTATTTTCGTTTACTGTGTACCCTAGACCTGTTCGTAATCTTTTTACAAACGCCAGATGCTGTAGTAGGATGTCCTTGTTCTCTGCTTGAATAAGGCAGTCGTCCAAGTAAGGATATATTTGTATTCCTCTTTTGTCTGCAAAATGCAATTACTGGTGCCAGGCATTTTGTGAAGACCCTGGGCGCAGTAGATAAGCCAAACGGCAGTGCAGAGAATTGGTAGTGCATTGAGCCAGCTATAAATCTGAGGTACAAGCCAAGCATTCTTGCCCAGCATGGGCAGAAGCTGCTGCAGAGTCAACATTTTGAATTTTGGAATATCCAGGAATGTGTTTAGGATAGACAGGTCCAGTACTGGTCTCCAGGCTTTGTCCTTTCTGGGTACCAAGAATAGCCTTGAGTAAAATCCTTGTCCCTGCTCTTGTTGTGGTACTTGCTGAATAGCTCTCATGTCCATGAGGGATGAAACTTGTTTTTGTGCCTCTGCCCATATGAGTGGCAGGTCTGGCATACCGTTTGGCCTTGGCAGGGTGTGAAAGTGGAACCTGTAGCCTTGAGATACGATATTTAAGACCCATTTGTCCTGGGTGATCATGTGCCAATTTTGTGAAAAAAGTGCTAGTTTTCCCCCCAAAGGAGCTGCCAGAAGATAAGTGCTTGGTGCTGGCAGGGGAAGTCATTGAGACCGTTTCATGTAATGCTGTGATTTTTCCTCTCCGCTTTTGGAGGTAGAAGCACCCCATTGTTTTGGCCTGTATGAGCCTTGGGGCTGTGATCTGCCTCTGGGGCGTCTGTATCTGCCTCTTTGTGGCCTGACACTGAAAAGGACCACTTCTTTGTAGGCCAGTTCCTGCTAAATCTGGGAGGCTGTACCTGTAAGAAATCCTTCACTGTTAGCATAGATTTAGCTTTGTCCTCCATTTTCTTCAACACCTCTTCTGCTTTAACACCAAACAAGGTATGTTGTAATGGAGCATCTAATAGTTTTGCTTTAACATGATCGGGCAGATTCTGTTCTTTTAACCAAGCATGCCTCCTAATGACAGAATCTGTAACTGCGGCCCTGCAGGAGGCCTCTAGACAATCAAAACCACATTGCAAAGTATGCTTTACCACTTGTTCAGCTGCATGCAACAAATCCTGCATTTCTTGGTTTTCTGCACATTCTGAATTTGTCAACATTTTCTGTTTAAGCAGTGACACAAGACATTGCTGATATTTAAGCATATGAAACTGACAATTTAAAGCTCTTACAGCCAAGGTAGCAGAAGTATAAATCTTTTCCCCCCATCTGTCCAGGGCCCTTGAATCCCTATCACAGGGGATAGTTTTTTTTTGCAGTGGAAGCCTTGACCCCCTTGGGACCCTGAGGAATAGTTTCTGGGTCAGCAGCAGGGTTTTTGTAGAGAAATTTATGTGAATCAGGAACCTTGTAGTATCTGTCTGGCTTAACAGGAGCTGGTGGGTAAAGAGTCAGGAAACAGACCGGACTCTGAAAATACATCTACAATGTCTAAAACAGGAGGAATAGCAAGGGGCCTGTGCTGAGGTAATAAAAGGAAGTCTCTGAGCCTTTTCTTGGATTCTGAGTAATCTTGGCTCTCTCAATGGAAATGCTCCCTCATAGTATGAAGGGTCTCCCCAAAAGAATAATCCTCAGGAGGAGAGGCTGAAGGGATAGATTCTTCAGCATCAGAATCCTCAAATGGAGAAAGGGAATATTCCTGTTCAGAAGAGGAATCCGAGGAAATGGAAACCTGATCTGAAGATTCATATTCTATCTCTTGCCTAGGCCTCTTATCAGGAGGGGGATGGGAACCCCTGATCAAAGTAATCAGGTCTTCGGCCATTTTAAGCATCTGTTTTTTTAGGCATGGAGGCCTGTTCAGGAGAATGCTGTACTTGTTTCTTGGTCTTTAGAGCTGCTTCAGTCTTTGCCTTTGAAGCTGAAGTTGGCTTTACATACAACTGTGTAGGCCTGAAAAGATCCTCAGAAGCAGATGCCTGCTCAGCGGCTCCGGACCCATCTGAGGGAATAGTTTCCGAGTGTCCAATACCTTGAGTTTCCAGCAGCCTAGCTGGCGCCACATGGGAGTCGGATGCGGCCTATGGCTCTGAGGTAGCGGGCATCAGCGGCTGTGAAAGAGCCTCACTGAGAACCGGCGACAGGCCTAACGGAAGCTTCGTCGTTGGTTTTGGACCTTGGATGCCTGTCCTTTTCTTTGCGCTTTTTATAAACTCCGGTAGTCGGCTGTTCCGACGGCATTATATAATTGAATCTTCTGCCAAAGTAATGAAATGCAAAATAGTACCGATGCTTAATAGTGCATTGGTTAAATCTAGCACAAAACCGACAACTAGCAATGTCGTGGTCAGGGCCTAGGCAAGGAATACAGTAAGAATGAAAATCCTTAGGAGGTATGTGCTTCCCACAAGAAATACAATTATTAACTTTTTCTGACATTGGCCTGGAGCAAGAAAAAAAAGTTTCCCCAACGGGGTACTTAGCTTTAATGAAGACTTCTGATCTGAAATTCGAATTTGAAAACCTCAGTAGTCGGCCGACCGGCACTTGCGAACTGCTTTTGCTTCGGGCACCGCGCGGCAAGAAAGACTGAAGAAAATGGCGTGGGCTGCATCTTTTATACCCCTGGTGCACTGACGTCAGGGAAGAGGCAACAGCAACCGACGCCGGACCTAGACTTTGGAACTCGTACCGACTGCGGGTAGCCTGCCAGCAGGATAACACAATTGTAACGACGGCAACAGTGAAACACGAATATCTTGAATTCTTTCTTGTGGTAAGAAAGCCCTCAGGAGCACGGTGTCTAACTCGGCGCCTACAAAGGTGACACGCTGCGAGGGCAATAAAGCAGATTTTTTGGAAACACTTGGAATCCCTGATGTCTCAAGTGAGCCGTCACCACTGCCATACATTTGGTGAACACCCTGGGGGCTGTGGTGAGACCAAAGGGCAGGGCTCAAAACTGAAAATGACTGGCTCCCAGCCGGAAGCGTAAATGACTTCTGGATGCCCTGTCCATCTTTATATGGTAGTAAGCATCCTTGAGGTCAATGGAGCACATCCATACTTCCTTCCCCAACAATGAGAGAATAGACTGTAAAGTGACCATTCGGAACTTGGACTTTTTTACATGGAGGTTCAAGTGGCCGAGATCCAAGATGGGTCTCAGATCCCCTGTTCTTTTCGGCACCAAAAATAATCTTGAGTAAGTCCCTAATCTGAGCTGGTCTGAGGGGACATGCTGGATGGCTCCTTTTGCTAGCAGCTTTTGAACTTCTGAAGCTGTGGAATCCCTTTGACTGGGTGGAGCATCTGGGATTCTCTTGGTTGGCGGGGGATGAGAAGAGAAGGTAATATGATATCCTCCAGAAATTATCTTTAATACCCACTCGTCCTGGGTGATGCCTTGCCAGGCTTCTGGGTATAGTGAAATGCGACCCCCGACTGACTCTGGAAAAGCGCAGTCGGGCCTCCCATCAGGAGCGTTGGTAGGAGGAACCGCGAAAGGAATTGTGGTCCCCCTGGTTATACAGGCCTCCTCTGCCTCTAGGGTGGCGTCTACCTGAGTTACCACCCCTTCCCCTGCCTCTGGAGGGGGAATCACCATGTGAGTCTTGAAAAAAAACTCTGCGGCTTTCTGAACCACATTTTCCCACCCTTCTGGCCCTTGGTTAAAGGTCTAGAAGGCATGGAAAAACGGACTCCCACAGCAGACAGGGTTTTTCCTTCCTGCTCGCACCTAGTGAGAGTATCTTTCACCTTGGTTCTGAACGATGAACCGTCAAATGGGGCGTTGGTGAATGCAGATTTGAAGGTCTCCGCAAAATTACACAGGCGCATCCAGGAGTGCCTCCTAAGAGAGACTCCAGAACTTGCTGCCCTACTCTCTCAGTCGGCTGCATGCGAGATCAGCCTCATGGAGGAGCTAGTAATGAAATTTAGGGTAGACATCTGGGCAATGACCCTCTGAGCCACTGAGTCAGAAACGTTACCCTGCAGAGACTCTCCAAGCTCTTTTAGGAGATCTCTTTGGAGCCGTGTAAAATGTGACAAATAGTTCAGCGACCGTAGAGTAAAGGCCACTAAAGAAAACATACGCTTCCCATACTGGTCCATGGTCCTTGACTCCTTGTTAGGGGGATGGACAGTAGATGAAGTCTCAGCTAGTTCCTTCTTGGTGGCCGTTGCCAACACCATGGCATCTACTGGAATGCCCTTTGTGAGAAATTCCTTGTCAGCGGGGGCGGACAGAAACTTGTTGGGTCTTCTGGGGACTGGTTCCACAGTGTCAGGGGTTTCCTACACCCTTCGACAAACAACATCCCGGAGTTCACTGAATGGGGGAGATCCCCAAGAGGCGGAGGGTTGAGACCCAAAGGCCTTCAGGAACACCGACTTCTCAGAGGGAGATTTGGAGGGCCAGTCGCGCCTCTGTTTCAAGATCCCCAGGATATCTGAGAAAGAGATATCTTCAGAGGACGACTTGGGGAACCCCTCTGACTCCTCAAGGTAGGTGTCCGAAGTGACAGACTCATCCTGGGAGTCGATGTGCTTCCTCTTGCACACACTTTTTCTGGAGGGCTCCTCAGGCAAACACTCTGGGGAGACCTCAAAGTTGAGGACCACTCATGGAGGTATCCTGAGGTCTTGTGTCTCAGCTGTCCAAGGACAGAGGGTGATAAGAAACAGATACTGGTGCTGGAGGGGGTAGAGTGTCGGTGCCAGACGCAGCTGAGGACCTGGCCAGCATGCTCCGCATTACCTCGAAAGCTGACCCCCCGGCTCCGAAGAACAACCAACCTTGGAAGCCCTCGGAGCTGAAGGGATAAGGTCCAAAACCAAGGCAGGGCCCAAGCTCACCCGAGCTGAAGCACAGAGCGGGAGGCTCGGAGCCGAAGATAGACCCAAGACCTCTCCCTCGGGCCAGACAGAGGAACTATGAGCCCTGGACGCCGCCGACGGGATCGGAGCAGAGATCAGAACAGATGCGCCAAGCTGGGCTACTGGAGCAGATGCAAAGGCATCAGACGGAACAGACAACTCTGGCTCCGAAGGCCGAGAAAGGCTTGGAAGAGGAACATACGAGGATGGATGGGTGACATGCTCCGGGGCCGATTAGGCTGGAGCCAAAAACAATTTGGCCAAGACCGGTGATTGGAGCAATCTCTGTACCACTATCCACATAATTGTCCGGGAGAGTCCTGGAGGACCTACAGGATAAGGTCGGAGATCTGGACCTCCCTACAGAAGGAGACTTACGAGAAGGCGAAACCAGTCTAGAAACTGGAGACCAGCTCTGAACAAGCATTTCAGTCATCAGCCCCGAGAGACTGGGAGCCAATGTTGACAGTCAATTCACCCTCTCCTTCGGCCCCCAAACCAATGGAGCCGAGGAAGCTGAAGTAACTTGGCAACTTTCTCTGGCGGCTCTGCTAAAACTGACAGAGCCGGATAGTGTTTTTTGATTTAGAGGTCTTGTCTGCTTTAGAGGGAGAGGACTTAGGAACTGGAAGCCCTCTCCAAATCTTCTTCGAAGGAGAGTTTCAGTAATCCCTTCAGAATCCGTTTGTTCTTCCTCTCTTGAAGAGTGCGTGGGCTAAAGGCATGACAGAACATACAGGATTCTTGGAGGTGGATAGCCCCCAAGCATGCGGGAACTATGCCTCTAAATTAAATGGTCATAGAATAAACACCACAGGAAAGAAAGGACCTCTAACAAACGGCCCTGACAAACAAAACAAGGGAGGACTAAGTTAAACGGCCCTAGCCCAAAGGGACAGGGCAACACCGTAACAAGCACACAAAGGGAAACTGGGACACACACAACTAGGACCAAGTCCTCTAACTGAAACGAGACTAGCCCATAAGAAGGGAAGAAACGCAAACGGGATACCAAGACAAAAAGCCAAATAGGCTACACAAACAGTTTATCAAAAAACAGAGACTAGCTATGAAAATAGCTTTTGGAGCAACAAACTACTAAAAAGTAGAAGAATGTTATACTTGGCCACGGCCAAGAGCAAGACCACGTCTGAGCTGTACGAGCGGCAAACAAGATCTGGGGAAAGCGAGCAGTGCAGCATGGGATACCTCTTAGCCACGAGCCAACTGAAGACTTCGAGCTAGAGTACGGCAGAGTCGGAGCAGAGGTTCGGGTCCGAACCCACGGGTAAGAATGTAGGCGAGATTGGACTACATAACATCGAAAATTTCAGGAAGAGGCTGACCGGCACTTATGAACTGCTTCTGCTTCAGACACTGCACGGCAAGAAAAGCTGGTGTAATGGCGTCGGCTGCATGTTTTATACCCCTGACGACATGACGTCATGGAAAAAGTGACAGCATCCGATGCAGAAATCCCAAAACTCTGGTATTCAGGCCGACTGAGGGCTACCTGCAGGCAGATAACCCAAATGTGATGACTGCAAGAGTGAAACACAAAGAACATTACCAGGATCCTTGTGTAGAGCTGAAGATGGGGACAGCACAATCAGCTCGAAAGCAGATTCTCACTGGCTCCGAGGCTGATGTAGGAAGAGAGCTCAGCTCAGACCGAAAAAACTCAGGTCAGAGTGCCCCCCCCACCCCCCACGGACCCGGCTGGAGAACTTTGGTTCCTAGACACCCAGGACAGCATCTGGAGTGTTTGAGCAGGAATCTGTTCCGAAATCTCCTGGAGGGGTATTGGAACTGAAGAGTCTACAGCAAGTGGTATCTGGCATTCTGGCTCCAAAGATCCAGCTTGGCTCAGAGGAGGAATAAGTCGTGGATGGCTCTGAAAATGGCTGGGTTGAAGCCGAAGACAATTTAGCCAGTGCCAACGACTTCAAAAGTCTGTGCACCACCCTGTCCACATCATGATCAACAGACAAGCTCCTAGAAGACCTGGAGGAGAGGGTTGGTGAACGAGATCTCAAGGTAGGGGAGACCGGTACTAGTTCAGTGGACCGGCTCCGAAGGCCATAGAGCCAAAGAATCTGATTTGTCTACTTCAATGATCTCTCGGTTCCGAGGGCTGTGGAGCCGAAGAGATAGATGTTACTGAAGTTTTGGCGAGTTTTTCTGTGGCTCCAAATGAGTGGAAGAGGAAGATGGTCTTTTTGTAGGCTTGTCACCTTTGAGGAAGGGGACTTCCTTTTAGAAGAGGTACTCTGTGTAAAGCTTCCTCAAAAGGAGGTTTCAGGAGTCCTTTGAGAAGTAACTTGTTCCTTCAGTCCTGTAAGACATAGGAGCTGTGTGTGTGACAAAGTACATGCCTCTTGGAGGTACATGGGCCCCAAACAATAAATAGAAATATTATGCCCATCAGTAAATTACATTTTTGGTGAACATTTCTGACACTTTTTGAAGCCTGATGGCTTAGGTTCCTTATCTCTGCTTTCCTTAGACATCATGAGAAGGAAACTACTACCAATACTGGAAAAAAAAAAAAGGTAAGCACTAGCTACACTTCTATAGAAAAACTAATACACTCAAAATTTACGTATCCTAATAACACATTATAATAAAGCACAGCACATCTATTGAAGAGAAAAGAAAAAAAATAGCTCTGCCCTCAAAGTTAAATGGGAACTAGGCCCTAACTTAAACGGACCTAGCAGAGCTACAAAAAGGGGACACAACAGACAAACCCTCTAACTTAAAGCGGGTACTTGGGTCTTTAACAAAAGCAAGCTAATTACAGACATGGGAATACACACAATAAAGAATAGTTGTGTAAAATTCTTGCCATAACCATAGATGTCCTCTTCCATGTTGCAGTATTTTTGTTGTGTGGGATTTTCTGCCTCAGGAAACCCGTACATCGCCTCCTATACAAAAGCTTCAGTTTGGCTGCTGCAGCTGCGTGGGACGTAACATACAGGGCTATAAACCAGGGTCCTTAAAGCACAGACCTCAGAACTTTAAAGCCCAGCAGGAGTAGTATAAGGCCCACCAGGAGTGGATGCCAGTGAGGTCAGGTATAGGGCCATTGGGTCATTATGTAGTTTTCATAGGTTCTCGGTGCAGAGTATAGGGTACCAGGAGGCAAAGGGTATGCTGTACTGGATAAAAGAAAAAGGGTTTTTTTGGAGGGAGGGAAGGAATACTGCAACATTGAAGAGAAGAACATCTATGGTTAAGGTAAGATTTTACACAACTATTCTATGTTCTTCTATTCCTATGTTGCAATAGTCTTGATGTGGGAGAGTAATCACAGCTTAGTTGGAAGGAAGGGTGGCAAAAGAGGCTGATTCTAGGAATCCCTGTAGGATTGCTCTGGCAAATCCTGCTCGTACTCTGGAGACACTGTCTAGTTTGTAGTGTTTGGTGAAGGTGTGTATGGTGGACCATGTAGCTGCTTCCATAATGGAAGCAGTGTCCAGACCTTTGAGGAAGGCTTTGGAGGCTGCCACTGTTCTGGTGGAGTGAGCTTTACCTCCTAGTAGAAGTTTTTTTGCCATGGTGAGAGCAAGAGAAGGAAATGGCTTTTCTTATCCAGCAGGAGATGGTTTGTTTGGAGACTGCATTGCCCATGGCCCTGGGGTGGCACGAAATAAAGAGATGAGTGGATTTCCTAATGGACTTTGTTTTGTCCAGGTAATATCTCAACTGTCTGTGTACATCCAGGGAGTGAATTATCCTTTCCCCTTCACTGGTGGAAGAGGGGAAGAAAGTGGGCAGGTGAATAGACTGGTTTAATGAGAAATCCTTGACCACCTTAGGCATAAAGGAGGTGTTTGTTCTTAGTGTTACCCTGTCCTTGTGGAAAGTAGTGCAAAGGGGGGGGGGAGCCATTAAGGCCTGTAGTTCTGACACCCTTCTGGCTGTAGTTATGTCCACTAGCAGGATTGTTTTCTATGTGCACATCTGAAGGGTAGCCGTCCCAGCAGGTTCAAATGGTGCTGGGTTAGTTTTTCTAGGATGAAGCTCAGGTCCCAGGGTGGTCAGATGGGTTTTCTTGGAGGCCTAATGTGTAGGACCCCTTTTACGAAAAGCTCAACATCGAGCCTGGCTAGCTGGAGGTAGGCAGGCTGAGATGGCAGAGAGAGATGAACTTTAACTGAAGAGTATTGTAGTCCACCTTTTACAAGCTGATGTATGTAAGCTAGGATGGGGGGGCTGGGGGTGGTCTGCAATGCATGGGTCCCTACCCTTGTCCAGACACCATTTTGAGAAATGTTCCCATTTAGTTAGGTAGGATTTTCTACTAGTAGGTTTCCTGGCCTCCCGCAGGACTGAAAGCATGTCCTTTGAGTAATGGTGCCTGAAGGGAAATAAACGTTTATCTCCCACATGGTCAGCGACAGCATCTGCAAGTGTGGGTGGATGACAATTCCCTTTTGTTGTGTCAGAAGTTTCACCTTGTGGGGTAACATGTGGTGAATGCCCTTGGCTAGACTGGGAAGTAGGGGGAACCAGTGCTGCCTTGGCCAGTAGGGAGTCACCAAAAAGATTTTTGGTTTGTCTCTCCTTATTTTCAGGACTTTTTGAATCAGTGGGAAGGGGGGAAAGCATATATAAATTTCCCCTTCCAAGAGATGCTGAAAGCGTCTACTCTCCAGGCTACAGGGGAGTAAATCTTGGTGCAGAAGGTCTCCAGTTGTCTGTTCTGGGGAGGCAAACAGGTTTATTTGAGGAGTGCCCCACCGGTGGACTATATCCAGGGAGACTGTCCTGTCCAGCATCCATTTGTGTTGTGGGGAGATGTCAAGCTCTGTAGGTCTGCCTGTTTGTTGTTCTGCGAAGGGATAAAGGATGCCTGCAGGGACAGGTTGTGGCTAGAGGCTAGCTCCCATATCCGCAATGTTGGGTATGGTCTTGTCCCTCCCCATTTGTTGAGATACCCACATAACTGTGATGTTGTCTAACTATTAGCACACCTGGTAGAAGCAGGGGGGTGAATTTTTTCAAGGGCAGGACGACTGCTGACATTTCTCTCACATTGATATGTTTGGACATTATTTTATTTTACATTTGTTAACCAGGAAAGTCGGACTTGGAACGAGCCAATTTTCAGCGGAGGCCCAGGGAGAAATGCTCCAGATGCAGGTCTTTGTTACGTGGGAGGAAACCAGTGCACCCGGAGGAAACCCACACAAAAACACAGGGAGGACATGCAGACTCTGCACAGAAGGCACCTCAGCCGAGAATCAAACTGGAGAATCTCTTGCTGTGACGGGACAATGCTACCACTGCAGCATCCTACCTGCTTTACCGGAGTTGTAAGTGTGGGCTGAAGGGGAAGGCCGGGATTGAGCTGTACTTGTTGAATCCACCAGTGGACTTCCGCCTTTAGGCAGGGTAAAAGTGCGATTTCTTGTTCCAGGAGATGGTGGTGTTGGGACCAAAAGCTTTTTAGGTACCATTGTAACTTTTGCATATGCAGCCTGGCAAGTGGAAGCATAGGGATGGTTGCAGCCATTAGGCCCAGGGTCCTTAGGAATTGCCTTGCAGTGATTATATGGGTCTTCAGCAGGGCTTTGAAATGGGAGGTCAGGGAACTGACTGTCTTGGGGTAAGAAAGCCTTCATTAATAGTCTGTCCTGATTCTGCAACTAAGAAATATCTTGTCTTGCTCTGGGGTCAGGGGATTTTGTAGAAGGGACATGAAGAGCAGATGGGTAGAAAGGGTTTCTTCGCAGTTTGGAGGATCAGGATGTCGTCCAGATAGGGATAAATCTGAATTCCCTATATTCTGCAATGGGAGGGGCAGTGGACAGACCAAATGGCAAGGCAGTAAATTGGAAATGAGAGGAGAGCCCAGAGAAACGTAAATATTTTCTGTGGGAGGGTAGTATGGGAATGTGCAAGTAAGCCTCTTTTAGGTCCAATGTGGCCATGAAAGCCTTGGAAGGTATGAGGAGGCAGCTTGGGAGCGACAACATTCTGAAGGTGGGCACCTCTAAGAATAGATTTAGGAAGGAAAGGTCTAGAATAAGTCTCCGTGGTCTGTTCTTTTTGGGGACCAGGAACAGTCGAGAGTAGAAGGCTTTTCCTTCCTGTCCTGGGGGACAGGTTCTATGGTACCCAATTTCAGAAGGTCTGTCACGGCTTGTGGCAAAAGATGCCTTTGATTTCTTGGGGGGGGGATGCTTCTTAGGGGTGGCCTTTCATTCCAGGAAAGGATGTATTTTTTGTTGGATGACTGCCAAGACCCATCTGTCTGTGGTGATGGTTTTCCAAAAGGGCAGGCAGTGAGACAGATGGGCAGAGAGGGGTAGGGGGGCAAAGCAGTCATGCATTGTTTGGGCCTCCTCTGTCTTGAATGGGCTGCATTGGGGGATGTGGAGGGGCAGCTGTCCGGGAGGTGGTTGGGCTTCTGGTTCCTCTCCTAGGCCTGGAAGAGGCAGATCCAGCAGGGGCTGGGTTACGTCTGACAAAAGTGGTCTTGGCTGAGTAGTTCCTATAGTATTTGGGGATGGGAGACACCAATAAATGTTTTTGTAATTCCTTACTATTTTCTTGCAGGTTCTTGAACAGATTTGCAGATTGGGTTCCAGGGGGGCATCCAAGATCTTAGACTTAGTCCACTGGTAGGTGTTCTAGTCTAAGCCAGGAATACATCCTGAGAACAGAAGCTGATGCTGCAGAGCGAGCAGAAGCCTCTGCAGCATCACAGCTGCATCTGACAGAGTGTGTCTGGCTACTTGGGCAGCCGGAGAAAATTTTGAAGAAATGTCATCTTTAGTGGGGCAGTCAGGACTACTGGCTAGTAAGGTGGCAGCCTGAAAGACTAGGTCCAAAGCAAATTTGGTCAAATGAGTTTGATAGTTGACTGCTCTAAAAGCCAAAGTGGAAGAGGTGTAGACTTTCTTACCAATCCTAGCCATAGATTTGCTATCTATGTCAGTGGGGAAGAGAGAGGCAGACAGAATGAGTCTGGACAGTTTGCCCGGATATGTGGCGATCACAGCTAGGTCTACCGGGGGGGGGTTGACTACAAATTTTTGATCAGGCACCATGTAAAATCAGTCTGGCCATTTAGGGCCAGGTAGCCGAGAGTCTGCTGTCTTAGAGGCAGTGGTAAAAGCATACAAGTATGCAGGGATGACAGATGGGATAGCAGAACGTAAGGGTGATTCTACGTGTAGCAGTTCAAAGTACCCTTTCTGAGTTTCAGACATATGAGGTGTGTCCCATTTGAAATAGTCTTTCATTCTGGTGATAGTTTCACCAAATGTAATTATCTGGAGGAGAGTCCCCTCAATAGATTCTTCATCTGAGGAGTAGTACTCCTGAGGGGAAGCAATTTGTGAGGTGTAAGAGATGGATTTCCTCAGAAGGGAAGTAATCAGTGTCTTGCACTTCTTCCCTGTGCAGAGAGGTTAGGGGGGGAGGGAAGAAGCAGAAGCAAGTCTAGGGCTTAGTAGTGGTACAGTAGAGGGAGATGAGACTGAAGGCCTAAGGGCCATAAAGGCCTGCATGAAGGAGGAAGTGAAGGACTGCCAGTCAGGTAGGCCTTCCTTAGTCATGGTCAGATGTTTGGTCTTTTGTTTTCTTTTGGATGGAGCGGTCTTAGGTGTAGGCCTGGAGTCAGATGCCGAAATAACAGAAGTAGCTTCCAGAGGAAGGACCCCGGTCGGAGGCTCTGCGAAGTCTGCTAGCCCCTCGACCTAGACTGTAGTCGGGGTCTGGGCTGGCTCCGTGGACGTGCCAGTCGGCCGCAAAACAGATTCCACAAAAGTCGCTGCTGAAGTAGACGCTTCTTCTGAGCACCCCTCCACTCCTAAATCAGAAGATGGCGGAGCGTCCGGTAGCGAAGCAGCAGAGGGCCTAGGAAACTTGGCCTTCTTATGTGGAAGTTCTGGCGATGCCTCAGAGGGTGGGATCCATCCTAAGGGCTAAACGCTGATTCTCCAAAGACGAAGGGCGGCCAAATGGCTGTGCAGGGTCTTAGGTACAAATGATTGGCAAATGGAGCAGGCGTTGTTGTCATGCTCCCGGCCTAAGCAAAGAACGCATCGGGCGTGTGAGTCTTTATGGGGAATCTGGCGCCCGCATTGGGATTTACCCTTTTCTGCTGACATCGGCTAAGGCTAGTTACAACACAACAAGCTTAGCAAGACAGAAGAAAAGAATCCCAATGGGGTACTTGGCTTTTTTAGACGTTTGCATTGAAGGAGCGAAGCACACGATGTAGTCATCTGCGGCTGAAAAGTTCTGAGGTCTGTGTGTGCAGATGTCACATTTAAGGACACTGGTGTATGGTTCTACGTGTGACGTCCCATGCAGCTGCAACAGCCAAGCTGAAGCTTTTGTATAGAAGCCGACGTACGGGTCGTCTGAGGTGGAAAATCCTACAAGAAGAATACTGCAACATAAGAATAGGACATTTAATTATTCTACAGAAAAAATATGACTGGATAGAAACGGCCTTCTGACTAAACTATGGCCAACAAAGCAACACAGTAGCAACATTAAATAACGCACGCAGCACTACAGCAGAGAAAAACTATCTACAATACTAGAACTACACCAACAATTGTATCAAAAAAACAAGAAAATATAAAGTTTTAAACAAACAGCCACATTCAAGGAGAGAGCATCCGAACTCGTAAAGCGGCAAACAAGATCTGAAGAATAACACCACTGCATGATGGGATAGCTATTCAGCCATGAGCCAAGTGAAAGACTTCGAGCTAGTGTATTCGGCCGAAGATTGGCTCTGAACCAATCCAGTAAGAATGAAGGTGAGATAGGACAACATATATATGCAATACAGTGGCAGATTTAAAAAATTCCCTACAGAGTTCTCTGTTGGAAATAATTGGTGAGCAAATGGATGCTACAAAGGAAATTAGGAAATTATCTTTTGAGCTGGGATACACTATCTGAACTATATATACCAACTCCAGGATTGCACTACAGTGGGGAAAGGGCATATACGTTTTATTTGCCCAACAGTACTTACATTCAGTGAAATGTGATTGCGTTTTCAGTGATTTCAGCTTTCAGCGATTTGGTGCAAGTGTTTTGAAATTCAGTGAACTGAGCTTTCAGTGAATCAGAGTAGACCCAGTGGAAATCCGAGTAGACCCAGTAGAAATCAGAGTCTAAACCAACAGTATTTGAAGCACTGAATATTAGAACAGAAATAAAAAAAATGAATTGGGATCTTTAGAAAAGGACAGGAGCAAGTTGCATAAAAAATGGAAATTGTGGGAACAATGCATGCAAAATAATGTTTTGGAGGAGGGAAGGCAGGAATTGAGCAATTTATGTAATGTTGGATTGAAAATTATACAAAATGTGTGCTGTGTAATGTTTGTTTTTGGGAAAATGTTAATATGTTTGCTTTCTTTTATATAAATATGTTTGCCTGTATCTTAGTAGGCCTTCACCTTGCAGTCAAGCTCTGGCCAAGATATCGGATATTAATGGTATTAGCTCTGTTGTCAATCGACATCTGATGTACCTTACAGCATCACATCTTAAATCAGTTGACTCAACAGACATCAAACTAAAAAAAGATGACCCAAATCTCAGCAGCACGACATTTACTTACGTCAAACTAACGACACCTGCTCCGCAACAGCTCTATGTACCATCTATCAAGCAGTTAGTAAATTGGTATTTCAAATGTATTCTGTACAATCAACTTCGATGTTTTGTGTTGATAATTAACTTACTTCAATTGGAGCTGTAATGCCTTGCTGGTTCCTTCCTAGGCCTGAGCCTTCTTTCCATCCCATGGCCTGCAGCATTTTGTTCCCGATGTTACTATTGTCAAGTCCATCTTTTGTTGGCTGTTCAAAGTTGCTATTAAGAATAATGTAACACAAAACACAAATCTTTAATCACAATGCAATCTTGCTGTGCATCACTGCAAACACAATCAAAACACGCAACTGCTCTGTAGTGTGTTAAAAGTGTCTATATGCACACAAAGGCATTTTCTTGTGTGCAATCCATCACAATGTCATCTCACAGTGAAGATGGCCTGTACAGAAGAGCACAGGCGACTGCAACCACAGAAGCACTGTCAGGTTAAATGACTGGATCAGTCACAGTGAAACACGACTAATTTAATCAAATCATGAACTACAGAAAGGTCAATAGCAATTCATTGGCTTTATCCCTCTGAGTTAAATTGCTGTACAATATTTTGCCAGTTCCTCTCTGCTACCTCCTATAGTCATCTAAAACTTAATGCCAAGAGGCAAACACCTGCTACACAACGGCTTTCCACCCAAGGGTTGATGTGAGGAGCAAATAAAATCAGAAAGGAAAGCAACGTCACTGGATGGGTCCTCTCACCTTATAAGCCATCTTTGACAGTTTCATTGTGAAAAAGATATCACCATAACTATACATCTGTGTTGCCCATTTTCATTCAACGAATGTCTTAGACCTGATCTTAGATCCAGCTTGGTTGCATTTCTTTCAGACTCTTGTATCCAACTTTGAGCTCCTCCCCTTACCCCTAATGCCCTAGACCCCAGTTCTACCTCAAAGTGTTGTGCAAAATCTTACCATAACCATAGAAACCAACAACTTAAAAAATTAGCGCTTAGGATGACTCCTGTTTCGGAAGCCCCGACTGAGCCTCTGTAGAAGGCCAAGATTCCTAGGTCCACTTCCACTGCCTCTCCGCTTTTGGACGCCCCGCTAGCTCCCGATTTAGGAGTTGAGGGATGTCAGACAGACCAGTCGACTTAGGCGACCTTCGAGGAAGCCATTTCGCAGTTAACGACAAGCATGTCCACAGATTTAACTCAGACATTGGCTACTGGCAAGGTTGAGGGGGAAACCAGACACAGCCAGTTCTCCGCCCGGGATCCCTCCTCCAGACACTGCTATCCTTAGCCAGGCATCCGATTCCAAGCCTACATCTAAGAGTACCCCAGTTAGAAAGAAACAGAAAACCAAACATCTGACTACACCCGGCAAAGGCCTACTTGACTGGTAGTCCTTCACCTCATCTTTGATGCAGACCTTCATAGCCCTTAGGAGGCGAGGTCCCAAATTTGTAATGTTATCCGGCATAGAAGGTAAGCCTTGGTACCTCCCAGTTTGTTGAGATACCACTTGACTGTGGTGTTGTCTGTGAATATCTGAAGGGGGCCTGGTTGAAAGACAGGAAGGAAAGCTTTCAGGGCTAGAACTACTGCAGTCATTTCCCTGACATTTATTGGTTTCTTTTGAAGGGTAGGATTCCAGGCCTCCTGTAGCATGAAACCTTTCATGGTAGCCCCCCACCCTAGGTCTAATGTATCTGTATGCATATGCTGGGTTGGGGAGGTGGTTGTAGTGGAAGGCACGGGTTCAGAAGTATTTGTTGGATCCACCACTTCAGTTCTGTTTTGAGGCAGGGCAGGAGGGTAATTTGTTGGTCTAGGGGATGTTGGTGTTGTGACCACACATTTTTCAGGCACCACTGCTGCTTTTGCATGTGCATTTGGGCTAGGGGTAGCATCAGGATGGTGGCTGCCTGGAGTCCCAGGATCTGTAAGAATTATCTTGCAGGTATCTGATGAACCTGTTGATAGGCTTTGGAAGTGAGGGAGAGAGAACTTTGTCCTGAGGGAGGAAGGCCTGCATCAGGTCTGTTGTGATCCTGCAGCCCAGAAAGATTTTGTCCTGCTGTCAAATCAAGGATGATTTTAGGAGGTTGAGGGTGAATACCCAAGCTTTGAAGTAGGGAAGTGGCGAACCTCAGATGATTTTGAAGGGTGTCCTCTTTCTGTTAGAATGAGGATGTCATTTGGGTAAGGATAGATATGAACACCTTTGGTTCTGCAGAAAGCTATGGCTGGGGCTAGGCATTTTTGTAAATACCTGGGTGCAGTAGATAAACTAAAGGGCAAGGCTGTAAATTGAAAATGAGAGCAGGGTCCAGTGAAACAAGAATTTTCTGTTGGAGGGTTTTATGGGAATATGGAGATAAGCTTCTTTAGATCTAGAGTGGCCAGAGAGGCCCGGGGGTGGCAATAATGGAAGAAGAGTTTGAAGGGATAGCATTCTGAATGATGGAACTTAGGAATATTTTAGAAAGTAAAAATCTAGCATTGGTCTCCAAGGGCCATCTTTTTTGGGGACCAGAAAAAGACTTTAGTAGAAGCTTTTTCCTTTCTGCCCTGGAGGGACAGGTTCTATGGTTCCTAATCTCAGGTCTTGCAGTATGCGGGATGAGGTGATGCCTTCTTGGGGGGGGGGGGTGCCCCTTGGAAGGGTTTTTTTCTTCTAAGAATGGAAATATCCATTTTGTTTGATTGCCAGTACCCACAGGTTTGATGCAATGGTTTTCCAAATGGGGAGGCAGTGGGAGAGGTGGACTGACAAGGAGAGGTGGGCAAGGCAGTCATGCATTGTTGGGTCCACTGCTATCTTGAAAAGGCCGTCTGACTGGGTTGTGGGGTAAGTGGCCTGGAGGAGGTTTGTCTCCTGGTTCCTCTCCTATGGCTGGAAGAGGAAGGGATCAGCAGAGGAGGGGGCCTCCTGACTAAGTCTAAGCAGATAATTCCTATAGCATTTAGGGATGGGGGACATAAGTGCTTGATGTCTTGAAGATATTTACTTTTTTCCTGGATGTTTTTGAAAAAGTCTGCAGACTGTTTTCCAAACAGGAGGTTGTGGTCTAATGGGGCGCCTAGGATTTTAGACTAAATCCTCTGGTAGGGGTTGGAGGCGTAGCCAAGAATATCTGTATAGTACTGACACAGAAGCAGCAAGGCCTCTGCTGCTATGTAACTGCATCTAATAGAATGCATGGCTACTTGGGAAGCCAGGGACAGTTTAGATGCTCTCAGTTTTGGTGGGGCAGTCAGGGGTGGCTGGCAAGAGAGTAGAGGTTTGATTAACTAGAAGCAAGGCATATTTAATCATGTGGGTTTGGTAGTTGATAGCTCTGAAGGTCAGGGTAGAGGAGGTGTAAACCTTTCCTATCTTGTCCATGCTTTTGCTATCCTTATCAGTAGGCAGAAGAGATGCTGAAGAAATCTGTCTAGATTGTTTATCTGGGGATACAGCAATTACAGCAGGGTCTGCCTGCGGTGGCTTTACCAAGAATTTCTGTTCATCTGGAACTTTGTAGAACCTGTCAGGTTTCTTAGGAGCCAATGGTTGTGAATGTGGGTTCTTTGATGCTGACGTGAAAGCATCCAGGCAGGTGGGGATGACCGCAGGATGGCTGAAGGCAAGGGAGATTCCACTTGGAGAAGTTTAAAGTATCTCCTTTGTCAGTCATTTAGGAAGTGTCCCATTTAAAGTATTCTTTCATTTTAGTGATAGTCTCCCCAAATGTGATATCCACTGGTGGGGAGTCCCCTTCTATGGATTCCTCATCTGGGGAATATTATTCAAGAGGGGAGGCAATTTGTGAGGAATAGGAGATTGATTCATCTGAAGATGAGTAGTAGGGTTCCTGTTCATCTCCTTCTTGGGCAGTAGGCAAAGGGAGAGAAGTGGCAGAAGCAGGCCTAGGACTAAGCACTGGAATAATTGAGGGGGAAGAGGCTGTGGGCTGAAGAGCCATGAAGGCCTGCATCAAAAAGCTGGTAAATGATTGCCAGTCTGGAACTCCTTCGGAAGATGGAGTCTGGTGCTTTGTTTTCTTTTTCAAATAAGATTCACTCTCTTTTAATCAATGAGCTCTTAAGAGGTGAGAACCAAACCTTGCACCTTATGCATGCGAGGTAAACACCTTAACCACTGCGCTAAACGGCTTTCTGCCTGGGAATGGAAGGGGTTTGAGGGAGTGGAATCTCAGTTGTTTGTCCAATGATAACGGGTTCCCCCATGACTTCAATAGAGACCAACATCAGGGCTATCTCAGTGGCCGTTACTTCCGAAGCTGCTTCCTCCAGGGGAGCCAAAGTAGACTGTTCTATCGGACGTCCCTCACCTCCTAAATCGGAAGCTGGCAGGACGTCTGATGGTGGAGAGGCAGAGGACGTAGGCCTGGAAAACTTGGCCTTTTTCCATGGTGGTTCCATTGGAGCGGTCAATTCGAGATCCATCCTGAGTTTTTTGAGCATCTGGTTTTCTAAGTATAAGCTAAGGGCGGCCAGACAGCTATGGAGGATCTTAGACACAAAGGATTGACAAATGGAGCAAGTGGTATGGTCGTGCTCTCGGCCTAGACAAAAGACGCAGCGGTTGTGCGGATCTTTATGCGGTATCTGGCACCCACATTGGCATTTACCCTTCTTAGGGGACATTGGGTAACAGTAAAGTACAGTTGTGCACACTTACCATAAATGTAGATGAGTGTATTCACTGTTGCAGTCATCACATTTGGGTTATCCCTGCCAGGGTAGCCCTCAAGTCGGCCCGAATACCAGAAGTGTAGTATTTCTGCATCGGGTGCCATTGCCCCAGGATTGATGTCAGGTCAGTGTTATAAATTAAGGTAGCCTACACCATTACATCAGTTTTTCTTGCCCTGTCAGGAGCCCCCAAGAGGGAGCTAGGTTATGGTGGAAGAACACTACAGTAGAAAGTAATACCAAAAAATCCTTGCAAGGATAGAAAGAAAAATTGAGAGAGACCGACAAGGGGGATGGAGGGAGGGAAAACCAGGACTGCAACACTAAATACACACAAACATCTGCATTTATGGTAAGTGTACACAACTGTACTATGTTCTTCGTGTTTCACTGTTACAGTCATCACATTTGGGTTGATTCCCACAGTTGAAGATAAGGGTGGAAGCAGTCAAGAAGACTGGGGGCTGCCTAGGATGCCCTGCCAGACTGCTGTGGCAAAGCCTGCCCTGGATTTGAAGATAGGCAGATGGTAATGTTTGGTAAAGGTATGAACAGATGTCCATGTTGCAGTCTCCAGGATGTCCCTGGTGGGGACCCTTCTGAGGAAAGCTGCAGAGGTGGAGGTTGCTCTTGTGGGAATGTGTCCTGACCCCCTTGGGGGGAGATTTCCCGTGCTGTTTATAGCAGAAATGGATGCAGTGTGCGATCCACTTGGAAATGATTTGTTTGGATATGGCCTTGCCCTCTGCTCCTGCAGTAAAGCTGACTAACAATTGATCAGTCTTTCTACATGATTTAGTCCTGTCTAGGTAGATTCTGAGCTTTTTGTGCACATCTAGAGAATGCAGAATCCTTTTCCCCTTGTTTTGTGGGTTAGGGAAAAGGTGGGCAAATAAATGGATTGGTTGACAGCCACATTGGACACCACTTTAGGCATGAAGCATGGGTTGGTCCTGAGGGAAAACCTGTCAGCATGGAAAATGATGAAGGGCTCTACAGCCATAAGTGCTTGTAGCTCAGATACTCTTGTAGCTGAAGTGATGGCCCGAAGCAAGGCTGTCTTCCAAGAGAGGAACTTTAACTCTGCTGATACTGCTGGTTCAAATGGGGCAGGGTGAGCTTTTTCAAAACAAAGTTAAGGTCCCAACCTGGGGTAGGTGCTCTTCTGGGTGGCCTTAAGTTGTAAGCCCCTCTTAGGAACTGTTTGATGAGAGGGTGGGAGAAAAGAGGTGGCTCTATGCTGAAATGAACAGAGATGGCAGAGGCATGCATTTAATAGAACAGAAGGATAGACCCTTGTGTAGTAGGTCAGCTAGGTAATCCAGGATGAGAGGTAGGGAGGGCTGTGCAGTTCTGGCTCCTCTATCCTGGATCCAGGTGCCAAACCTTTTCCACTTGTCAGCATAAGACTTTCTAGTGCTAGGGCGTTTGACCTCATGTATAACATCTAGAACTTATTTGTCTAGATTGGCAGCTTGTGCAGTGGTCAGGAATAAACCAGGCTGCCAGACTGAGGATCTGCAACTGGGGATGCGTGAATTCTCCACTCCACTGGGTCAGGAGTGTTGGGATCTGTGGGAGATGCCAATGTGGCAGTGGTGACAGGATGCACAGCAGAGGGTACCAGTGCTAGCGTGGCCAGTCTGGGGCAATCAGGATTATCCTTGGCTTTTCCTCCCTTACTTTGAGTAGTACCCTTGTAATGAGCAGTAGAGGGGGAATGCATAGACCGAGAGGTTGACCCACTAGAAGGATAGAGCATACACTTTCCAGGCCTTGCTGCGATGATCCCTGGTGCAGAATTTGCTGAGCTGTTGGTTGGAGTGGGAAGCAAAGAGGTAGACCTTCAGGGGTGCCCCATTTCTGAGTTACAAGGGTGAAGGTTCTTTGGTCTAGCTGCCACTTGTGTGGGTCCAGAAGATTTCTGCTCAAGTTGTCTGCCAGAGAGTTTAGAGAGCCTGGTAGGAATTGTGCTAATAGGTGTAGACGCATCGGTGAGGCCGTGTGCCAAAGGGTCATGGAGAGCTTGCACAGAGGGTATGAGAGAGTCTCTCCTTGCTTGTTGATATACATCACAGTGGTGTTGTCTGTTTTGATTAGTAGAGGCCCTGGGGAGAGTAGGGTCTGAAGCCTGTAGAGCTTGCTGATCAGCTAACGTCCCTTTTTGGTTGATGTGCAGATTTATTTGGTTTGGGCTCCATTGGCCATAAATGCACATGCCATCCAGATGTGCAGCCCAGGCATAGTCTGATGTGTCTGTGGTGAGGGTCTGGGCGGCGTGGGGTTGTGAGAAGGGTAGTCCCTTGTTGTGGTAGCATGCTGCTGCCCACCAAAGAAAATCTTTCCTTAAACAGGGTATCCACTGGTAGAGTTTCCAGGTCTCGTGAATGTTGACACTAAATGCTTTTTAGGTACCACTGTAGTTTCCTCATATGCAGTCTGGCATATGCAATGAGTAGAATGCAAAAAACCATGAACCCCAGAGCTTGCAGGATTATCCTTGCAGATAACTGGGGTCTGGTGGCCAGTTGAGAGACATAGGTTGTCCGGTAGGTTTGTTTTTTCTGGAGTAAGAAATGCCATCTGGGATGCCATGTCCAGGCTTGCTCCCAGGAATACAATCTTTTGCGTGGGTACTAGTTTGGATTTCTTTTCGGTGACAGTATACCCCAGGGAGAACAGTAGGTCCTTTACAAAGGTCAGGGTGCTTCTGAAGCTTTTCCTGTCTGCCTGAATCAGGCAGTCGTCTAAGTATGGGTAAATTTGAATATTTCTGTCTGCAAAAAGCAATGGCGGGAGCCAGGCATTTTGTGAAAAATCTGGGAGCAGTGGATAAGCCAAAGGTAAGCGCAGAGAACTGAAAGTGCAGTGATCCTGCCCTGAAACGTAGATATTGCCTGCAAAATTCCCTGTTTGGGACGTGTAGTTAGGCCGCTTTTAGGTCTAGGGTGGCTAACCAAGCATCCTTGGACAGCATAGGCAGAAGTTGCTGGAAGGTGAGCATTTAGAATTTTGGATTAATCAGGAAAGTGTTTAGAATGGATAGAGCGAAGATGGGGTGCCAGGTGCCCTCTTTTCTGGGTACCAGGAAGAGTCTGGAGTAGAAACCTTGGCCTACCTATTCTGCAGGAACATCCTCTATTGTCCTCAAACAGAGCAGGGAAAGGGCTTGCTTTTTGGCCTCTGCCCACTGGTTTGGGGGAAGATCTGGGAACCCTTTTGGGGTTGGTAGAGTATGGAAATAAAATTTGTAACCCTGGGACACTATGTTGAGGACCCAGTGGTCATTGGTAATGGTGGCCCAGGCGCTTGCGTGGAAGGAGAGTCTTCCTCCTAGGGGCAAGAGCGGATGGACAGAGGGAGGGGGTAAGCTACTGTGAGTTCATACCATGAGGGGTGGCGTAGCACTCCCTGGTTTTGAAGAGGAGGAACTCCACTTAGACCTCTACATTCCCTGGGGCTGCTGTCTGGGGGGCCTGCTTCCCCAGTGTCTGGGATGAGCTGACCTGGAGGGTGCAGGAAAGGACCAGTGCATGGAGGGGTAATGCCTACTGAACCTCGGTGGCTGGACCTGCACAAAGTCTGTAACTGTCTGCATAGATTTAGCTTTTCCTTCCATCTTTAAGACCTCCTCTGCCTTGGTGCCAAATAAGTTGTCTTTGTGCAGTGGTGCGTCCAATAATTTGGATTTGACAAGGTCTGGCAAGGGCTGTTCCTTTAGCCAATCATGCCTTCTAAGGACAAAGTACAGTTTTGTACCTACCATAAATGTAGATGTTTGAGTGTTCACCCTGCTGCAGTCATCACACTTGGGTTATCCTGCCGTCAGGCGGTTCCGCAGTCGGCCTGAACTCCAAAGTCTTTGTCTGGCGTCGGTTGCTGTCGCTTCTTCCCAGACGTCAGTGTGCCAGGGGTATACAAGAGGCATCAGATGCCATTTTCTTCAGTTTTTCTTGCCCCAGATGTCAGGTGCCCCCAATAGGTAGGCAAAATATATATATATGTATATAGCTAGATAAAAATAAAACAATACCTTTAGACACAAGCAAATACACCACAGAGGTGGTATAGATAAGTTCAGCTAGTACAGAGGGGATGGAGGGAGGGTAACCTGGACTGCAGCGGGGTGAACACTCTAACATCTACATTTATGGTAGGTACAAAACTGTACTATGTTCATCGTGTTACCCTGCTGCAGTCATCACACTTGGGTTGAATCCCAAAGCTAAGGATGGGAGGTGGAGTTAAACAGGGTTAGAAGAAGCTAGTAGGCCCTGCAAAACTGCAGTGGCAAAACCAGCTCTAGTCTTAGAATATAGAGGTAAGTGAATAGTGTATGGTGAAGGTGTGCACTGAACTCCAAGTTGCAGCTTCCAGAATATCCTTAGTTGGTACTCCCGAGAAAGGCTGCTGATGTAGCTGTAGCCCTGGTGGAGTGGGACCTAATGTTAGCAGGGTACGGTTTCCCATGATGCGTGTAGCAGAGACGTATGCAATGCCCTATCCATTTAGAAATTGTCTGTTTTGAGAGAGCTTTTCCTTGTGATCCTGTAGCATAGGCTACAAAGAGCTGGTCAGTTTTTCTGAAAGCTTTTGTTTTATCCAAGTAGTAACGTAATTGCCTGTGAATGTCCAAAGAGTGCAGGAGTCTTTCTCCTTTGTTCTGAGGATTTGGGAAAAAGGTGGGCAAATGAATGATTTGGTTAAGGACCACACTGGATACCACCTTTGTCATAAAGGAAGGGTTAGTTCGTAGAGAGACTCTGTCTTGATGAAAAATGAGGAAAGGCTCCACTGCCATTAGTGCCTGTAGCTCAGACTCTTCTAGCTGAGGTTATTGCTAGTAGCAGGGCAGTTTTCCATGAAAGAAATTTTAAATCAGCTGAAAAAGCTGGTTCAAAGGGTGGCAGTGTAAGCTTTTCCAGAACAAAGTTGAGATCCCAAGTAAGTGTTGGTGCTCTCCTTGGCAGTCTTATGTTCTTAGCCCCTCTGAGGTACTGTCTTAGCAGTGGATGTGAGAATAAAGGAGGATCCGTGTTGTAATGAGCTGAAATTGCTGAGGCGTGGATCTTAATAGATCCAAAGGAAAGTCCTTTGTGCTACATCTCAGTTAAATATTGTAAAATCTGAGGGATGTTTGGATCCAGTGGATTTTGGCCTTTAGCCTGGTTTCAGGCGCAAAATCTTTTCCATTTGTTTGAATAGGTTTTCCTGGTGCTGGGCCTCCTGGCCTCCAGAATGACATCCATAACAGCTTTGGATAGAGGTGTTGGCTGGTTGTTTAGGTAATTTGCCATGCAGCCAGGTTTAAAGTCTTGAGCTGGCTGTGTAGAATCCGATTGTCTCACTGGGTGAGCAGGTGAGGAATCTGTGGTAAAATCCATGGTGGGCCATGGGCCATGTTCCTTAGAATTGGATACCAATGCTGGCGTGGCCAGTCTGGTGCAATGAGTATCATTTGTGGCCTCTCTAATCTGACTTTCAGCAGTACCTTTGCTAGAAGAGGCAGTGGAGGAAAGGCATACACTGTTAATGTTTTCCAACTGAATGAGAGGGCGTCCACTCTCCAAGCTTGTGGATGGAATGTCCTTGTGCAAAATTTTTGAAGTTGGTAGTTTTGGGGGCTTGCAAACAGATCTATGTCTGGGCATCCCCATTTTTGAGCTATCATTGCAAATACTTGTGGATCTAGTTTCCACTCGTGTGGATCCATGTTTCTGCTTAGGTAGTCTGCCAATGTGTTTTTCTTTCCTGGCAGGAATTGTGCTTGTAACTGAACCTGGTAAGACAGTGCAATGTTCCACAAGGTCATTGCTTGCCTGCATAGAGGGTAGGAATGTGTGCCCCCTTGCTTATGTACCACATTACTGTGGTATTGTCCGTCTTTATTATTAGTTGTCCTGGGTGTAAGAGGTCCTTGAAAGCTGTTGGGGCATTCTGTACTGCCAGCATTTCTTTTTGATTGATATGCAGATGCCTCTGATCTGTAGTCCATTTGCCCTGAATGCACTGTCCTGCCACGTGTGCTTCCCAGGCATAGTCCGATGCATCTGTTGTCACAGTTTGCCTGGCTGTGGGTAAGGTGAAAGGCTGACCCTTGTTGAGGTGACATGCCTGCACCCACCATAGAAACTCCTGTTGAAGGCAGGGAATGAGTGGTATCATTGTTTCCAAGCTGTGGCGAGTCCATACGCTTTTCAGGTACCATTGTAATTTCCTCATATGCAGTTTTGCAAATGGTATTAGTAGTATGCAAGATGCCATGAATCCCAAGGCCTGCAGAATTTTTCTTGCAGGGAGTTGGGTCTTTTTGTTGTCATTATTTTGAAATACTGAGTCAGCTGTTGTTGCTTGTCTGGCGTGAGATAACCCATCTGGGCCTTTGTATTCAAGCTGGCACCCAGGAATATTACGTTTTATGAGGGCACTAGTTTCGATTTATTTTCGTTTACTGTGTACCCTAGGCAACTTAGAAGGTGTTTGACAAATGCCAGATGCTTTAAAAGAATGTCCTTGCTTTCTGCTTGAATAAGGCAGTCGTCCAGGTATAGGTATATTTGAATTCCTCTGTCTGCAGTATGCAATTACTGGTGCCAGGCATTTTGTGAAGACCCTGGGCGCAGTAGATAAGCCAAAGGGCAGTGCAGAGAATTGATAATGCGTTGAACCTGCAATGAAGCGGAAGTATCTTCTGCAATTTTGTCTGATAGGGACATGCAGGTATGCCTCCTTGAGGTCCAACGTTACTAGCCAAGCATTCTTTTCCAGCAAGGGAAGCTGCTGCTGTAGTGTTAGCATCTTGAATTTTGGTACTTGCAGATAGGTGTTCAGAATTGAAAGATCCAGAATGGGTCTCCATGCTTTGTCCTTTCTTGAGACTAGAAAGAGTCTTGAGTAAAATCCTTGTCCTTGCTCCTGTGTAGGTACCTGTTGAATGGCTCTCATGTCCATGAGAGCTGTAATTTGTTTTTGTGCCTCTGCCCATTGATTTGGTGGCAGGTTTGGCATTCCTTTTATCCTTAGTAAGGTATGAAAGTGGAATCTGTATCCTTGACAGACAATGTTTAGGACCCATTTGTCTTTTGTGATGATGTGCCAGTTGTCTGCAAGAAGTGCTAATTTTCCTCCCAAGGGAGCTGCCAGGAGAGATTTGCTTGGTAATTTGAGGATTGAGTCGTCGTGTTTGTCTTCTGCTAGCTTGGGGCCTTGTAAGGGCCTTGTGACTGACCTCTGCCCCTTGGGCGTCTGTATTTGCCCCTCTGTGATCGGTCAGAAGCTGGAAAGGACCAGTTTTTTGTTGGCCAATTTCTGCTGAAACGAGGGGGTTGTACCTGCAAAAAATCCTTGACCGTCTGCATAGACTTTGCCTTATCCTCCATTTTCCTTAAAACCTCTTCTGCTTTGACACCAAATAATACATCCTGCTGTAAAGGTGCATCCAATAATTTTGCTTTAACATGATCAGGAAGGGTTTGTTCCTTTAACCAAGCATGTCTACGTATGACAGAGCCAGTAACAGCTGCTCTACAGGAAGCTTCCAATGAATCAAATCCACATTGTAAAGTATGTTTGCCCATCTGTTCAGCTGCATGCAGCAGATCCTGCATTTCCTTGAATTCAGACTGTTCAGTATGTGTGCTCATTTTTTGTTTTAACTGAGACATTAGGAATTGCTGATATTTCAGCATGTGAAACTGACAACTTAATGCTCTCATAGCCAGAGTTGCTGAGGTGTATATTTTCTTTCCCCATCTATCTAGGGCTCTGGAATCCCTTTCAGAGGGCACAGGATTTTTAGCCATAGAAGCTTTAGCTCCCTTAGGACCCTGGGAAATTGTTTCTGGGTCAGCCATAGGGCTTTTATAAAGGAATTTGTGAGAGTCAGGTACTCTGTAGTATCTGTCTGGTTTGGCTGGAGCAGGAGGTAGAGTCTGGATTTAGACTAGACTCCAAGTAAACATCATCCACAATATCTAAAACTGGAGGGATAGCAAGAGGTCTGTGCTGGGGTGGTAAAAGGAACTCTCAGAACCTTTTCTCAGAATCAGAGTAGTCCTGGCCTTCCCAGTGGAAAAGTTCCCTCATGGTATGTAAAGTTTCCCCAAAGGAGTAGTCTTCAGGGGGAGATGCTGAGGGACTAGAGTCTTCAGCATCAGAGTCTTCATAAAGTGGAAAAGTGTAATCCTGTTCTTCAGAAGAATCTGAGGAAATTGAAACTTGGTCAGAGGAAGCATAATCCTCCTCCTGTCTTGGCCTTTTAACTGGAGTGGGATGGGAACCCCTGATTAGGGTAATGAAATCTTCAGCCATCTTAAGCATCTGTTTCTTAGGCATGGGGCCTTGAACTGTAGACTGATGTACAGTCTTCTTCGGTTTTAAAAGAGTTTTAAGCTTAGCATAAGATTTAATGGTGAGTGTAGTCTGTCTGAAGACACCTTCTGCAACTGAAGGTGTTTCCACCGTACCGGGGTCGTCTACTGCTCCGGTGTCGGAAGGGCCTAATGTCGATGTCTGTCAGCTTAGTAGACTCCGCTTGAGAATCCGCAGCTGTCTGGGGTTCCAGCTCTGCGGTCGTCAGGGGCTGAGTAGGCGCCTCACTGAAAACCGGAGAACCGGCGACAAGCCCAGCAGAGGCCTCGGAGTCTGGCTTGTTCCTAGGCTGCCTGTCCTTATCCTTGCATTTTTTATGCATGCTGGTCGTCGGCTGCTCAGACGGCATGATATAATTAAATTTCCTACCAAAGTAATGTGCGAAGTCAAAACGGCATTTGATAGTTCGTTTATTAAACCTAGCACAAAACCGACAACCTGTGACGTTGTGGTCTGGGCCTAGGCAAGGAATACAATAGGAATGGAAGTCCTTATGAGGCATTTGCTTCCCATAAGAAATGCAATTAACTTTTTCTGACATCGGACTGAGGCAAGAAAAGGTTCCCCTATGGGGTACTTAGCTTTACTGAAGACTTTGGAATGAAATTCGAATCGAAAATCTCAGGTGTCGGCCGACCGGCACTTGCGAACTGCTTCTGCTTCGGTCACCGCGTGGCAAGAAAGACTGAAGAAAATGGCGTTGGATGCCTCTTGTATACCCCTTAGGTTCATAGGTTCATACTAGGCTATCTGCCTTAGGGCATTTATAAGCCTAGCCAGAGTGTGTTTGGCTTTCGCCACCCATTTTAAATTAATTTTGCTATGCCCTTTTTCGAGGATAGTATACTGTGTCTCTGTCTAACAGTGACACAGAAGTGATACCCGGGGTAAACCTAGGATCTCCCATCCACTCAAGATTCCTCTTGAAGAGAGTCAATGAGGGACTCTGCCTAACCTGGACTGGGATTTTATTCCAGAGTGAAGGGAGCCTCTGGGTTATGAATCTGTCCCTCCAGCATGTCCTATTTATTTCAGTGCTGAGGTTCAAGTCTCTCGAGTGCGTAGCTCGATGGGATTTGGATTTTCTGAGGTGCAGCATGTCCATTAATTCCGGGTTGGACATGGCTTTATACGTCAGGCAAAGATCGCCTCTGAGCCGGCGGTATGCCACTGAGTAGAGCTGGAGTTTCTTTAACCGGGCAGCATATGGCATCTGTTTGAGCCCTTTGATCCTCTTGGTGAGGTACTTTTGGGGTCTTACCAGTTGCTGCAGGTGTCTGGTAAGGTACATCCCAAAAGGGGCATTGTACTCAATTATGGGCATGATGACCTCTCCTGATCTAGATGTGAATCCCTTCATGATTAGGTGGGCTATATAAAATGTTTTTCTAACCACTTTGGCCACGTGGTTGTCAAATGAGAGATTGCTATCAACTTGGGTCCCCAGGTCCCTAATTACTTCTTCTGTACTTAATGGATTACCACCTATGTGGTAATTTGTGGGCACTTTGTTTTTGCCAAAGGGGATGACTATACACTTTTTGGCGTTTAGCTTGAGGCCATGGCTCTGGCACCAGTTGTCTGTTTCTATGAGGCCCTTTTGGAGGATGCTTGTGTCAGCTGGAGAGTCGATTATGGTTTGCAGTCATCTACAAACGTGGTCAGCCAAAGTCTTTCCGTGTTGGCCTGTACCTCCGAGAAATATATACCGAACAAGAGAGGTCCCAGGACTGAGCCTTGTGGGACGCCACTTGTAACTGGTTTGGAGTCTGACGTGGCTCCAGCAATTCTAGCCATGTGGGTTCTGTCCATGAGCCAGTTTGCAACCCATCTACTGACATAAGGGTTTATATTTAAGCTGGTGAGCTTATCTATAATGCCCGAGTGGGGTATTGTATTGAAGGCTTTTGCGAGGTCCAGGTAGGCTGTGTGGACCACCTTACCCTCGTCAATGGCCTTGGTGACTGTTTCAAAGAAATCGACCAGGTTTAAGAGGCAGGATATGCCCTTAAAGCCGAACTGGGTAAGATCCAGTGTCTGTAGGTCCCCAATATCTTTATTTATGAGGTCCATGATGATCCTTTCCATAGCTTTGCAGACCAAGCTAGTCAGGCTTATGGGGTGATAGTTTCCAGGATCCGTTGAGGCACCACCTTTGTGGAGAGGGACCACTGTTGCTGTACGCCACTCTTTGGGTACATATCCTGTAGTAAGGCTGAGACTGAACAGTAGTTTTATGTTTGGGTTTAGCTCTTCTTGGAGTTCATGTAGGACGCAGCCCGGGACACCGTCTGGTCCCACTGATGCTGTGTTTTTTGCTTTGGAGAGGGCGGCTCTTACCTGAGCATCTGAGATGTCAGGGGGGCAGCACTCTGCTGGGATAGATATTTGCCCTTTTGGTGGTGGTGGGGGGGGGTTTGCTGAACCTGTCAGCTAGGATGTTGGCAATGTCTGTGGGTTCGGTGTATTTTTTGTCATTTTGGACTAATTCTGAGTATATCTGGGAATTCCTACCCAGGTTCCTAACATAACTAAAGAAAGCCTTGTGATTATCCTTAGTGTCCTGTGCAATTTTTCTCTCGAAGCTGGCCTTAGATGATTTTATGAGTGCCCGTAGTTTTTTGCTAATACTGATCAGAGATGCCATCCCTTTTTGGGACTTTCCTCCTATTGTACAGTTTGTTTATGGCTGGGGTCCACCAGACAGGACGTCTGCCTTTGCAGGATTGGGTCTTGGTTTTATTTGGGATTGCATGATCCATGCATTCCTGAAGGTGTTCATAGTATGCGTTATAAAGGATTCTGAGGTCTGGGCTGTATTTTCCACAGGCCTGAGGGCTTTGAAGGATTCCACCTCGGTTTTGAGGAGTGTGAAATTTGCTTTAGAGAAGTTTTTCACTGTTGTTTTCTGGGCAGGGGGTGGGGTCGGGATTTGAATATCCAGTGAGATTAGTTTATGGTCTGATCTTACCAGTGAGGGATACACTTCTGGTCTGGAGCATAGAGTCCCCATGTTGGTGATGATCAGGTCCAGTATGTTTTTCCCCTCTTGTGGGAGTGGTAACAAGTTGTTCCATAGCATTTGAGTTTATAAATTCTAGGAACCTTTGGGCTAGGGTGTTGGAGCTAGAGTAATGCTCCCAGTCTATGATTGGGTAGTTGAAGTCGCCCAATATAATGGTGTTTGGAGAGACCTTCATATTTTCTAGTGTTCTCAGGAAGGCAGAGTGGGGTTCCTGGGTTTGGGAGGGTGGCCTGTAGCAGGCTATAAACTGGAAGGCAGTTTTACCCACTGTTAGTTGCACATGGATTGTCTCTGATGCTTCGTGCTGTGCCACCAACCTGGAGGTGTGGGTATCTTTGACGAATATTGATACTCCCCCTCCTTTTGTGGTTCGGTCCAAGTTTTGGGGCTGAAAAGCATGGTATGAGGTAGTGCTGGGGTGCTCTCGGGAGCCTTGAACCAGGTTTCTGTTACTGCACAGATATCGATGTTCTCCATGCTAAGGAGAGTTTCGAGTGCGTGCATCTTGAGGTTTAGACTTCTGGCATTGAGTAGCATTACTCAGTTTCTTATCCCTTGTGATACCTTACGGAGGTGGGTTTGTCTTTTGAGCCTTGCCTAAAAAAGGCACTATGGGGGTAGGAAGAGCCTTTGCCAATATCCGAAAGCACAGGGGTGACAGGTGCAAGCCGTCCCTAGCAAAGCATCGCGGCTTGTCGAGCATCTCATCCCAGGCTGACAGGCATTGGATCCCCTTTGAATGACACCAATACTTAAGCCAATTGTTGAAATTGATCATCTTGTCTTCATATTGTGGCATCATTCTTGGTGAGGGTAAGATGCTACTCAAGGTCAGGGTCATACCAGCCTGGGCTACATGCTCAGAGAGCTCCTGACATCAGGGAAGAAGCGACAGCAACCGACGCCGGACCAAGACTTTGGAATTCAACCCAAGTGTGATGACTGCAGCAGGGTAACACGATGAACATCCAGTGACTGCTGCCCTGCAAGATGCTTCCAGGGCATCAAAACCACATTGTAAGGTGTGCTCAATTACTTGACTTGCAGAATGCATTAACTCTTGTAATGCTATTTTCTGCACAAGCAGGTAAAGAAGATATTTTTTGTTTGAGCTCCATGGTATGTTGCTGATATTTCAGCATATGGAACTGACAATTTAGTGCTCTAATAGCAAGAGTAGCAGAGGTGTATACTTTTTTACCCCATCTGAATAATGTTCGGGAATCCCTATCTCAGGGGGTGGGATTCTTAGCAGAAGTTGCTTTCATTTCTTTAGGTCCTTGAGAGATAACCTCGGGGTCAGCAGTTGGATTTTTGAAAATAAATTTGTGGGAGTCAGGGACTCTACAGCACCTGTCTGGTTTCCTGGGAGCAGGAGGGAGGGTGTCAGAAGTCAAACTGGATTCCATAAAAACATCATCCACAACATCCAGGACAGGAGGAATGGCCAGAGGTCTGTGCTGTGGAAGATCTAAGAATTCCCTGAGTCTCTTTTTTGACTGAGGGTAGTCCTGACATTCCCATTGGAAATGCTCCCTTAAGGTACATAGGGTTCCCCAAAGGAAAAGTCCTCGGGTGGAGAGGCTGAAGGGATGGATTCTTCTGCATCAGAATCCTCATAAGCTGAGAGGGGTTGCACATCTTCATATTCAGATGCATCATAGTCATCGGACTTCTGTTCAGATAAAACTACTGAGGACAAATCTCTTACTTTTGGAAGGGGTAAGCCTGGCTTCCTCTAATATTCATTATAAGGTCTTCTGCCATTTTAAGCATCTGTGACTGAGGCAAGGAAGCAGGTACCTGAGAATGGGTCGGTTTCTTGGTTGTGATTTGTACCCTGGGCCTTAGAAACTCGGTGGTTTCCGAAAGAACGGTAGACACGAAAAGACGTCGGTTTGTGTCGAGAATCGGTAGTGCGAAGGACTTCCTCTGAAGCCGGTGCCTGCTCAGCAGCTCCGGACCCATCCAAGGTAGGGATGACTGCAGGATCCTTAGTCGAAGATTTTTGCGGCATACCGGACTCCGAAAGGGTCTCGGTAGCAGCCTGCGAATCCACAGAAGCGGGCATCAGGGGCTATTGAAAGCACCTCACTGAGGACATGACTAGCTTAACAGAAGTGTTGGTAGGTTTGGACCTGTGCAGTCTATCTTTACATTTTTTCAGAACATCTGCTGTCAGATGGCTTACCGAAGCCATCGAGGACTGTAAGCCAAAATATCTAGCTACAATAAGGGCCTGATGACAGATAGTTCTGGCGTTGAACAAAGCACAGACGTGACACGGGGAAGTCGTGGTCTAGTCCTAAACAAGTGACGCAGTAAGAATGAAAGTCTGTGTGGTATTTGCTTTCCACAGGTGAGACAATTGTTAACTTTTTCTGACATCGGTTAGTGCAAGAAAAAAGGATCCCCAACGGGGTACTTAGCTTTAGAAGACCGCTTCAAATCTGTAAACGAAACTCAGGTAGCGGCAGACCAGAACTCGAGTGAACTGCTTCAGGCTCCATGGCAAGAAAGACAAGGATGTAACGGAGTCGGCTGCCTTACTTTACACTTCTGACGACCTGACGTCAGTCCTGAAGCGACAGCAACTGACTCAGAAATACTAAGCCTCTGGTATTCGGGCCAGCTGAGGGCTACCCTGGCAGGGATAACCCAAATGTGATGACTGCAACAGTGAAACACAAAACATCTGCCCTGCACTCGCCAACCTAGTGCAACTAAATACCTACCCCAGGACAGTTAGATCATTCGATAAGCTTGTACTCAAGGTTACAAAGTCCCATAACTACTTTGGTGACCAAAGTAGCCAAACAGTGGAACCTATTACTCAGAATACCTTAAACAGATAGTTACAGCTTCATAAAACTCCTATAGTTTCTCATGCTTTCCATCAAATATTTTCTATTCTATCTTCTTGTCTTACTTCTTCCAAATGAAAATACCACAATGTTTTTTATTTATATATACATACGAGTTTCATATTACTATCTGTAGTAAGGCTTAAGAAATGTAATGTTTTCTGTTCATTCTGATCTACATTCCTCTTTTTGTAAACTGACTGTTGGCAACTATCAAACTTTTTGTATATGGTTTGTAAATCTTTAAATTTTTCTAATGTTTTTGTACTATTGTTATGGAGTTTATCTCCCCGGGTCTCAACTGAAAACTGACTACTTGCTTTACCCGGCTAACAAATTTAAAATAAATAAAATAAATATAAATAGCTGGTCAGATTTTCTGAAGTTTGGTCCTGTGAGACTAGAAGAGTAATTGCCTATGCACATCTAGTTGATACAACATATATTCCGCCTTATTTTTGTAATTTAGGTAAAATACTGGAAGCTCTACAGATCGATTCAAATTAGATTCTGAACAAACTTTTGGAAAAAGGAAGGGTTTGTTCTTAAGGATACCCCATCCTTGTAGAAAACCAAATGGGGGGCTTTACTGACAAGGCTTGTAGCTCTGACACCCTTCTGGCAGAGGTAATAGCTACTAAGAGAACAGTTTTCCATGTCATAAACTTGCTTGCAAGATGATGCTGGCTCAAAAGGGGGAAAAATTAATTGGGATAGGACAAAATTTAAGTCCCATAGTGACGGGTGGGTCTCTGCTAGAAGGCTGTAATAGAGAACCTTTTAGGAATGCTTTGTACAGTCAGATACATTACTTTGAGACTGGACTCTCTGATATGGAAACTACAAATTGCTGCTAGTTGGACTCTTACGGTAGCTGCAGCTGCATCCTCACAGAATAATTTTGCTAGAAACTCTAGAACAGAACTGACTGGGGCAGTAATGGTATCAATACGGTTATGAGAAGTCCATAAAGAGAATCTTTTTCATTTGCTTCTATACATCTTTCTTGTTGAAGCCCAACGAGAAGAAATTAGAATGTGTTTCACTGACGAAAGGTTAGGAAACCTGGCTATGGTGGGAATCGGAGCAGCCAAGCTGTCAATTTGAGGGGCTGAAGGAAAGGATGGAGTGTTCATGACGCACGAGTCAGAAGGTCTGTAACTGGGTCCAGAATCCAAGGCTCCTCCCGAAGATGAGGCCACAGGAAACAGAACCAGATTTGACGAGGCCAGTATGGGGCGAGGAGTACTAAGTCCTTTCCCAAGCAATTGGCTTTCTGAAGAACTTTGGCTATCAATGGAAAAGGAGAAAGCATAGAGACCACCCGAGGGCCAATCGTGAACAAGGGCATTCCTTGGTGACTCCACTGGAGTGGGGATAAGGGCTAAGTAATTGCTGTATTTGGCATTCTTGGATGTCGCAAAAAGGTCACAGTAAGGCTGGCCCCATTTGCAGAAAATCTTTTCTGCTACCTCCTGTTTTAGGTTGTACTCATGAGGCAACAGAATCTCTCTGCTGAGTTTGTCTGCTATCACGTTGGATTTCCCCGGGATGTGCTTTGCTATCAGAAATCGTTGGGAAAAGGCTCTCAGGGCCTCTCGACAAAGGCGGTAAGATCTCGTTTCTCCTTGCTCATGTATCATACAACTGACATGCTGTGTCTGTACTGCTATAGTTCCCAGGGGAAGAGTGTTCTGGAATGCTTGCAATGCTAGAAGCACTGCTCTCATCTCTAGGACACTGATGTGCAAACTGGCCTCGTGATACTGCCAGGTGCCTTCGACTGCCTTTCCCAGATAACACCCCCCCCCCCAATCTGAGAGGCATCCGTGTGTGTGGCCCACTGGTTGGGGGCAGTACAAATGGTCGGCCTAGCATCACATGGGTGGATTAAAGCCACCAACAAAGGTTTTTTTTGCCGGTTTCTATTATTCTGTGGAAGATTGGCAATTCCTGCATCGACCACTGAGTGGAAGTAGCCCTTGTAGATGTGTAGGCATGCTAAGGGGATTAGAGTTATGGCTGCTGCCATGGTCCCCAAAACTTTTAGGACTATTTTTGCTTAAGTATTCTTTCAGAGAAAAAAGCGCAACAACTAATGTCGAAGGACTTGAACTCTTTCTGGAGGAAGTCTGGCCAGCATGTTTTTTTGAATCCAATTATGTCCCCATTAATACAACATGCTGAGAAGGCTGCAAGGCAGATTTCTCGTAGCTTACTGTAAGTCCTAGTTGACAGCAGAGCTGCAAGGTGGTGTCTCTTGCTTTTATTAGTAGATGCTTGGTGGTGGCGGTTAGGAGCCAGTCGTCCAAGTATGGAAACACCCGGAATCCTAGGCGCCTTAGGTGAGCTGAGACTATTGCCATACATTTGAACACACAGGGGGGGGGGGGGGGGGGCTGTAGTGAAACCAAAGGGCAGCGCTCGAACTGGTAGAGATGGGCTCCTAGATGAAAGTGCAGGTGTGCCCTGGATCGCCTGTCCATTTTGTTTGGGGCTGTACACACATCCTGGATGTCTACCAAGCACATCCAATTGTCTTGTCCCAAGAAAATGGAGTACTGACTGCAGTGTTACCATCTGGAACTTGGACTTTCTTATTGACTTGTTTAGATTGCTGAGATCCAGAACTGGTCTCCAGTCCCCCGTTTTCTTTGGAACTAAAAAGAATCGTAAGTTCCAGATCCTATCTGATCTGCGAGGACTGTTTAGATAAGACTTCTGTCTAGCAATATTTGCATTTCTAATGTTGCCTGTTCCCTTTGACTGGGTGGACCATCTGGGATCTTTTTTATGTTTGGGATGGGGGAAAAAAAGGGTATGGAGTAACCTCTGGATATGATGCTTTGTACTCACTTATATTTTATTTGTTGCCAGGCTTCTGGGTACAAAGATAAGCGACCCCTGACTGCCTCCAGGGATGGACAGGCAGGCCTTCTTTCAGGAGCGCTGAAAGGGCTTACCAAAGAAAGATTCCATTTCGCCCTGATTCTGCGGACCCCCTCTGCTGCGTAGTCAGAGTCTTCCATTACCACTTCCTCCTCTGCCCCTGGGGGAAGAATTACCACATGTCCTGGAAAGCTCTCTGGAATTTTCTAAACTTTTAGTTATGTACTTACCATAACTTTAGATGTTTGGGATCCATCTCGCCTACATTCTGTACTGATGGGTTCGGAGCCGATCCTCGGCTCCGACTCGGCACGCTATGCTATAGAGCGAAGTCTCTTATTGGCTGAGCTATTCTATATCCCAGGATGCATCACCACTACTTCCCCAGATCTGGTTTGTCTGCACTCATGCACACACACATAACTGTTTATATAACATTGCCAGATGTTTCAAGATGAAACAGTATTCGGACCGTCCGGTCACTTCTGATCTCCAAGGCAGGGGGAAGGAGGGTGGGTTATTAGGAATGTAGGCGAGATGGATCCCAAACATCTAAAGTTATGGTAAGTACATAACTAAAAGATGTTATGTGATCCTATCTCGCCTACATTCTGTACTGATGGGACAGCGTCCCTAGCACCTGATTCCTGGGTGGCTCACTGGAAAACACTCCTGAGAACTGTGGAACCAAATGAAGCTCGCCCCCGAGATGCCACATCCAATTTGTAGTGGGAAATGAAGGTGTGCGGAGAAGACCACGTAGCCGCAGCACAAATGTGCCTTTTTTAGGCAAGGCTCAAATTCTAAACCTACCACCCTAGAACACAAAAAAGGAAAAAAACTAAGGGTAATGCTGCTCAATGCCAGAAGTCTAAATCTCAAAATGCTTCTCAATATGGAGAACATCGATGTCTGTGCTGTGACAGAAACCTGGTTCAAGGCTCCTGAGAGCACCCCAGCACTATCAGGTTTTACCTCATATCATGCACAATACCAAGAAAGGAGGGGTATCCATATTCATCAAGGACACCCACACCTCAAGACTGAGACCATCCAGGTGCAATTAACCATAGGCAAGACTGCTCTGCAAATTGTAGCATGTTACAGGCCACCCTCACAAACTCAGGAACCTCACATGGCCTTCCTGAAAACACTAGAGGGATAAATGTATCACCAAACACCATCATACTAGGTGACTTCAATTACCCTAATATAGACTGGGAACACTACTCAAGCCCAAACACTAGCCCAAAAGTTCCTGGAATTCATAAACTCAAATGCCATGGAACAACTAGTCACCATCCCCACAAGAGGAGATAACATACTTGATCTCATCATCACGAACATGGGAGCACAATGTTCCCTCACTGGTGAGATCAGATCACGTCCTCATCCCAAAAAGACCACAGTAAAAACTTTCACACTTCTAAAGACTAGTGTGGTCTCCTTTAAGGAACAGTACTCAAGCCGCTGAATCACTCACAAATGCCTTCTACCAGCACCTGCAGGACTGCATGGATAAGGCAATCCCAAGCAAAACAAAGACTCTCTGCACTCTGGTGGACCCCAGCCATAAACAAACTCTACAACAAAAGGAGGAAGCTACTACAAGATAGAGCAAAATCCTTAAAAGGTAAGACACCCTTGATCACTATAAGTAAAACTAAGAGCTCTCATAAAATCATCCAAAGCAAATTTTGAGAGAAAAATAGCTAAAGACTCAAAAGACAATCATAAGGCATTCTTTAGCTATGTTAAAACCTGGGAGGAAACTCCCAGATATGCTCAGAACTAATCAAAAATGATGTGAAGATTACTGATCCTACAGACATTGCCAACATACTGGCTGACAGGTTCAGTGCAAACCCCAAAAGGAGAGATATCTATACCAAACGATTGCAGCCCCCAAACATTTCCAAAACTGCTCTCTCCAAAGCAAAAACACAGCATCCATGGGACCCTCAATGAGGAATTAAACCCACAACTAGGACAGCTATTTAATCAAAGTCTTACCTCTGGATATGTACCCAGGAGTGGCGACTGCAACTGTGGTCCCACTTCACAAAAAATTACCGCCTATTAGCTTGACAAGCCTTATCTGCAAAGCCATGGAGAGGATCATAATGGACCTCATAAATAAAGACATAGGGAATTTGCAGACCTTGGATCCAACCCAGTTTGGCTTTGTCAAAGGCAGATCATGCCTTTTAAACTTGGTCGACTTTTGAAACAGTCACCAAAGCCATTGATGAGGGAAAGGCAATCCATGCAGCCTACCTGGATCTGCCTTCGATACAATACCTCACTCGGGTATCATTGAAAACTCAGCAGCTTAAATGTTAACCCATACATCACAAGATGGGTTGCAAACTGGCTGAGTGACAGAACCCACAGGGTCAGAGTTGCTGGCGCCATGTCAGACTCAAAGCCTGTCACAAGTGGGGTCCCACAGGGCTCAGTCCTGGGCCCACTCTTGTTTGGCATCTACTTTAGTACAAGCAAACACAGGAGGGTTATGGCTGACAAAGTTTGCAGATGACTGCAAACTGGGAGCCATAGTAGAAAACACATCTGACACAGATATCCTTCAGAAGGGTCTCACAGAAGCGGATAACTGGTGCCAGAGCCATGGCCTAAAGTTAAATGCCAAAAATGCATAGTCATAAAAACAAGGTTACCCCTAGCTACCAAATAGGTGGCAATCCACTGAGCACAGAAGAAGTTATCAGGGACTTGGGGACCCAGGTTGATTGTAGTCTGTCATTCGACACCCATGTAGCTAAAGTAGTTAGGAAGACCTTCTACATTGCCCACCTTATCATGAAGGGATTCTCATCTAGATCAAGGGAGGTCATGGTCTCCTTTACTCATCACTCATCAGACCAATGATTGAGTACAATGCCCATTGAATGTATCTGACCCGACACTTGCAGCAGCTGGAGAGACCACAAAGTTCCTCACCAAAAGGATAAAGGGTCTCAAAATCTGTCCTATGCTGCCCGACTGAAAGAACTCCAGCTCTATTCAGTCAGAGGTGACCTTTGCCTAACATACAAGGCCATGTCAAACCCAGATTTGATGAATATGCTTCACCTCAAAAATCTAGATCCACCAGAGCCACAAGGAGACTTAAAGATTCATCACCCAAAGACTCCTATGCTGTGGAACAAAATCCCGGTATATGTGAGGCAGAGCACTGGCCTTGTTCAAGAGAAATCTTGACCAATGGATGGATTACCTCAGTGTCACTGCTCGACAGAGGCACAGCAAAATAATGGGTATAGTTGCAGATAGCCTAGTATGAACCTATGAACCTATGAACCTATGTCGCTAAAGGCAAGCTTAGAATGGAATGCTATTGAAGTAGCCATAGCTCTTGCAGAGTGAGCTTTGACAGGGGTTGTAAGCTCTTTATTAGAAGAGGAATAAGCCTGACTAATACAGTCCCTGATCCATTTGGCAATAGTGACCTTTGTGACGGCTTTGCCCAATTTATTATCCGAAAAGGACACAAACAATTGATCTGTTTTCCGTGTTTGTTGGGTCCTATCTAAATAAAAGCGCAATTGTCTGTGAACATCCAATGTGTGGAAGATGTATTCCGCTTTGTTTGAGTACTTTGGGAAGAAAACTGGAAGTTCTAATGACTGTTGCAGGCAAAAACTGGAACAAACTTTAGGGACAAAGGCTGGATTAGGCCTGAGGGATACTCTATCTTTGTGAAAAACCAGGTACGGTGGTTTGACAGATAGAGCTTCAAGCTCTGAAACCCTTCTGGCTGAAGTAATCGCGACCAGAAAAGCAGTTTTCCAAGAAAGAAATTTCAAATCACAGGTTGCTGCCGGTTCGAAGGGGGAGGAGGTTAAGGCACGTAATACCACATCGAGATCCCACGGAGGAGCAGGATGAGAAATCTGAGGTTGTAAAAGCGCAGCACCTTTCATGAAGGTTTTACACAATCTGCTGCTCATTAAAGGTGGGTTCATAGATTCATGAAAATTGGAAATAGCTGCCAATTGGACCTTGATGGTAGAGACTGAAGAACCTTGATTGAATAGGGAAGTTAGAAACTTCAGGACTTCTGACACCGGGACAGTGATGGGATCTAGACCCCGGAGTTGAGCCCAAATAGCAAATCTCTTCCATTTGCTACTATACAACTTCCTAGTGGCAGATTTGTGGGCCGAGGATAAGATACGTATAACTTCCGGGTCTAAAGTATGATTCCTGACTATAGTCGGAAGAGGAGCCAAGCTGTTAACTTCAAAGAATGAAGGGACTGATGGAGTTGTCCCGACTGGTGAATTAATAGGTCCGGAATCTGATCCAGGAACCATGGACTGTCTAGAGCATACTTCCGAAGATAGGGAAACCATACCTGATGAGGCCAGTAAAGGGCAACTAAAATCATTTTGCTCCCTAAGTGAGTCGCCTTTTGGATCACTCTGGGAATGATGGGAACCGGAGGGAAGGCGTATAGCAAGCCGGTGGGCCAAATATGGGCTAAGGCGTCCATGGGAATCTCCCCCGGAGCTGGAGTGAGAGAGAAGAATTTTCTGCACTTCGCGTTCAGCGGGGTTGCGAAAAGGTCACAACAAGGAGTTCCCCATCTGCTGAAGATCTGAGTTGCCACTGCATCGTTCAGAGACCACTCGTGAGGAGAGAGAATAGTTCTGCTTAGTCTGTCGGCTATCACGTTGGATCTCCCAGGGATACGAGTCGCTACCAGAAAACGTCTGGTCGCCACTGCCCATTCCCAAACTCTCATGGCCTCTCTGCAAAGGGGGTAGGATCTGGTCCCTCCCTGCTTGTTCAGATACCAGACTACTGACATGTTGTCGGACTGAATGGCAATTACGCCCTGAGGGAGGTAATCGTGGAGGGCTTGTAGAGATAGAAGAACCGCTCTCATTTCTAGAATGTTGATGTGAAGGAGACTCTCGTCGGAATGCCAATTGCCTTGGACTGACCTGCCCAGGTAATGCCCCCCCCACCCCATCTGGGAGGCGTCCATCGTCAATGTGGCCATAGGAGGAGGTGGAACGAAGGGTCGTCCCTGATCCAGATTGGAGGACACCAGCCACCAGCGAAGGTCCCGTTTGCAGGTTTCCGTGATCCGTATGAGGTGACAGAGGGAGATCCTGAAAGGACCACTGGGTCGATAGGAGCCACTGGAGAATTCTCATATCCAATCTTGCTAAGGGGACTAGAAGAACAGTGGCTGACATGGAGCCTAATAGCTGCAGGACCATCCTGGCTGGGGCTTTGGATTTGAGACGCAAGGCTCGGACTTGAGCCTGAATCGTCTGTATCCTTTCTGTAGGAAGATAGGCCCGTATTTGGTTTGAGTCTATCTCTACTCCGATGAACCTTATGCGCTGAGATGGCAGCAACACAGACTTTGGCCAATTGAAGGTGATTCCAAGGGAAGTGCCTAGTGATATGGTGGCTGCTAGGTTCTGCAATAGTAGACGCCTGGAGGTGACAGTTAGGAGCCAGTCGTCCAGATACGGAAACACCTGGAATCCTAGACTCCTCAGGTGAGCAGTCACGACCGCCAAACATTTGGTGAACACCCTGGGGGCTGTGGTGAGACCAAAGGGCAGTGCGCAGAACTGAAAATGACCGTCTCCCAGGCTGAAGCGCAAATGTCTCCTGGACGCCTGATCTATCAGGATGTGATAATAGGCATCCTTGAGATCTATGGAGCACATCCAAATACCTTTCTCCAGCAGTGGGAGAATGGATTGTAAGGTGACCATTCGGAACTTGGACTTCTTGACTGAACGATTTAGGTTGCTGAGATCCAAAATGGGCCTCAAGTCCCCGGTCTTTTTTGGCAGCAAAAAGAATCTCGAGTAAGTCCCTAATCCGATCTGGTCTGCGGGGACCGGTTGGATGACTCCTTTTTGAAGCAGCTTTGAGATTTCTAAGGCTGCGATTTCCCGTTGACTGGGTGGCGGGTCCGGGATTTTCTTGGACGGCGGAGGGGTGTGTGAAAAGGGGATGGCGTAACCTCCGGCGATGATTCGAAGCACCCATCGGCCCTGAGTGATAACTGCCCAGGCTTTTAGGTGCCTCGAAAAACGACCCCCGACTGGCTCCGGAGCTGCACAGTCGGGCAATCCTTCAGGGATTGTGGAAGGCTGAAGAGCCACGAAAGGACTCGCGGTCTCCAGTGTTGCGGGGGCCTCTGCCGCCTCTGGGACGGCGTCTTCCAGAAAAATTTCCCCCTCCTCTGCCTCTAGAAGGGGGATCGTCCTGCTGTGAGGGATAAGACTTCTGGGATTTACGGAACCACAGTTTCCCTCCTCTTTTAGCCTTGGGGTAAGGCCGAAAGGGAGTGGAAAATCGTGCCCCTACGGCAGTCAAAGTCTTACCTTCTTGCTCACAGCGGGTCAATGTGTCCTTTACCTTGGGTCCAAACAAAGAGGACCCATCAAAGGGAGCGTCGGCAAAGGAAGACTTAAAGGCTTCCGCAAAATGACACAGGCGGAGCCAGGCTTGCCTCCATAGAGCAACACCCGTACCATGCTCTACTAGCCCCTCGGCTGCATATGAAATGAGCCTCATGGACGAGTTTGATATCGATGACAGAGTAGCCAACTGAGAGCCAACCGTCTGGGCCAGCTGCTCAGGTAGGTTACCCAAGAGGGTATCTGAAAGCTCCTTGATCAGATCCCTCTGAAATCTAGTGAAGTGCGTCAAATAGTTCAGGGACCTTAAGGTAAAGGCTGCTGAACTGAGGGTGCGCTTCCTGTACCGGTCCATGCTCCTAGACTCCTTATTAGGAGGATGGACGGACGTCGAAGCCTCTGCTACATCTTGTTGGGTAGCAGATGCCACCACCAGGGCATCTACAGCCACACCTTTGGTCAGAAACTCCTCCTCTGGGGGTGCTGATAAGAATTTATTTGGGCGAGCAGGCACCGGTTCCACAGAGTCTGGATGCTCCCACGCCCTTCGACAGATCAAATCTACAGATCAAATCTAGGAGCTCGAAGGGCGGAGACACCCAGGAGGCAGAGGGCTGAGCCCCGAAGGCCTTGAGGAACACAGACTCGTCAGCGGAAGGGGGTTTGGAAAGCCAGCCGCCTCGTTGTTTGAGGGCTTCCAAGATGTCTGCAAAGGAGACATCATCTGAGGACGACTTAGGGGACCCCTCCGCATCATCAAGATCGGTGTCCGACGTGAGAGACTCATCGGGGGAGTCTATGTGCTTCCTCTTGCACAGTCTTTTCCTTGGGGGTTCTTCCGAAGAAGCTTCAGAGGGACCTCCAGGAGGAGGGGAAACCCCACTGGGGGTGACCTCAGGCCCCGGGGCTCCGCTGTCTAGCGACAGGGGGACTACAAAAGACCCAGTCTCCGTGTGTAGGGAAGGTGCCGGTGAGACCGTGGAGGTAGCCAAAGAAGATTTGGCCAAAGCACTCCTCATGGCCCTGAAGGCCGGACCACCAGAGTCCTGGGAAGGTCCGACCCCCGGGGCCACAACAGTAGACGGCACCCCCGCAGCCGACGCACCGAGAGGAAGGCTCGGAACCGAAAACATCGGTCCCGAAGCGTCACCCCCGGGGCCGACAGAGGAGGTCCGTGTACCGAACTCCGACCCGAAAGCCGGGGTTGGAGTAAGGGCCGGAGCCGACCCGAAAACCTCCATCGGCTCCACCAGCACCGGCTCCAACGGTGCCGAGGCTGTTGGAGGAGGAACCAGAACTACAGGGTGGGCCATGGGCTCCGAAGCCGATTGGGCTGGAGCCGAAACTAATTTCTGGAATACAGGAGACTGAAACAGTCTTTGCAGCACCCTGTCGATGTCCGAATCCGACATCTTGGAAGATCGGGAGGAGACCGATCGGGTCCGAGCCGACTTTTCCATTGGCTCCGAAGGACTGGGGGACCGGCTCCGAATAGACTCTACCAATATCGGTGCCAAGGGAGATTCCATAGCAATTTCCCTCGGTGCCAAGGAGGGCTTCGGCGCCGAAGGGGAAGTGTCTGAGCCGGCAACCCTCATCGGCTCCAAAATCAGTGGAGCCGATGAAGGTGACCCGCCTCTCGAAGCCCCAGCCATCGGCTCCGAAATCAGAGGAGTCGAGGCTGGAGGCATAGAAGCAGACCGTTCCGCCCTCGGCTCCGAAGTCCGTGGAGCCGATGGAGAAGCCTGCCTAGATTTCTTAGTGGTCTGTTCCGATGGGCTGGTCGGAGCCGACGATTTCTTTTTCTTAGCTGGAGAAGAAGATGAAGATAAGGCCTCTTCGAAAGAGGGTTTGATAAGCCCTTTCAAGATCAATTTATTCTTCCTCTCTTGGAGGACCCGAGAGGAAAAAGCGTGACACACGCTGCAAGACTCCTGAAGGGGTTTGGCACCTAAACAGTACACGCATAAGGAGTGATCGTCCGTGATGGACATTTTGTAGTTGCATCTCGTGCATTTTTTAAATCCTGAGGGTCTATGCTCCTTGGACATAATGCTTTTAGACCCTATACACTAGTCAGAGAAAAATACAATATACCACTAGTACAAAAGGTTTACACACAATGAAAAACTTTTTTTTTTTTTTTTTTTTTTAAACAGGAGAGGCGAAAGCCCAACTTAACGAATGACAAACACACCAAAAGGAGGGCCAAGAACCCTCTAACTAAAATAGGTACTTGACCTTCTCCTAAACACAAGAAGACTTGCTAAAGAACGAGGGGAAGGCCCCTCTAACTCAAACGGAAACCTTTCCCTGTCCAGTCACAAAAATTTACCACAAAAAATTCACCAAAACACAATTATACACAATAGCCGTTAAAACAGCTTTTGGGTTAAGATTAAGGAAAATTCTGACAGAAAAAACTCTCAGAAAAAATTACTTAGCTCAGCCAAGTTAGAGACCACGTCCTAGCTTGTAAGTGGCAAACGAGATCTGGGGAAGTAGCGGTGGTGCATCCTGGGATATAGAATAGCTCAGCCAATAAGAGACTTCGCTCTATAGCATAGCGTGCAGAGTCAGAGCCGAGGATCGGCTCCGAACCCATCAGTACAGAATGCAGGCGAGATAGGATCACATAACATCTACATTTTCCCACTTCCCTTTTGACCTTTGGGATAAGGTTTGGTAGGTAGTGAAAAAAGTACAGTTTTGTACCTACCATAAATGTAGATGTCCGAACAGGAATGCATCTGCAGTCCTTACAAATGGGTTGTCCTGTCATCAGGCAGCCCTTCGGTCGGCCGGATTCCAAAGTCTGGGTCTGGCCTCGGCTGGTGTCGCACTTCACCCGACGTCATAGCTGCAGCTTTTCGGGTATAAAGGCATCAGCTGACGCCATTTTCCTCAGTGTTTCTTGCCCCAGATGCCAGTCGCCCTCTTGGATAGGCTAAATTTTGGATAAATGCCAATGTTTCCAAATAATAGAGAGCAAACACAAAAAATAAGCATGTATGTACATATATACAAACAAATACACCATAATAGATCCCCCCCAGCTAGCTATTAGATGGGCAAATACCCTAGGAATACCTCAGAGGGGAAGGAGGGAGGTAATCCTGACTGCAGATGCATTCCTGTTCGACATCTACATTTATGGTAGGTACAAAACTGTACTATGTCCTTCAAGGATGCATCTGCAGTCCTTACAAATGGGTAGAATACCATAGCCAAACTAGGGGAGGAGGAAGAATAAATTATGGTGTAGTTAGGATCCCTTGCAAAACAGCAGTGGCAAACCCTGCTCGGGATCTAGAGTATAAGGGTAAGTTATAATGCTTGGCAAATGTATGCACGGAGGTCCAAGTAGCAGCCTCTATAATGTCCTTGGTAGCCACTCCTCGTAAGAAGGCTGTGGTAGTGGCTGTAGCCCTTGTAGAATGAGGCCTGATGTTCTCTGGAGTTTGCTTTCCATGGTAGGAGTAACAAAATCTGATGCAATTTCCTATCCACTTGGAGATTGTCTGTTTTGAAATTGCTTTTCCTTCCCTACCTGTTGCATATGCTACCAGAAGCTGATCAGTTTTTCTATTGCCCTTGGTTCTGTCCAGGTAGTAGCGTAACTGTCTATGTACATCCAGAGTATGCAACAGCCTTTCCCCTGTTCTGTGGGTTGGGGAAGAATGTAGGTAGGTGGATAGCCTGGTTTAAAGACACTCTGGATACCACCTTAGGCATAAATGTAGGATTTGTTCTCATGGACACTCTGTCTTGATGGAAGATCAGGAAGGGTTGTACTGCCATTAAAGCCTGTAGTTCAGAAACCCTTCTTGCTGAGGTGATTGCCAGCAGGAAAGCAGTCTTCCAGGATAGGTATTGTAGTTCTGCTGTTGCTGCTGGTTCGAAAGGAGGGAGTGTCAATTTTTCTAGCACAAAGTTCAAGTCCCATGCTGGCAATGGTGGTTTCCTAGGAGGTTTTACATTTTTAATTCCTCTCAGAAACTGTCTGAGCAGAGGATGCGAGAAGACAGGGGGATCGAAGCTGTATTCTGCCGAAATAGCTGATGCATGTATCTTGATTGAGGAATAGGACAGGCCTGTATGGAAGAGCTCTGCCAAGGACTCCAGGATGTTGGCTATGTTTACCATTGACACATCTTTTCCCTTTTCAGTACTCCAAATGAGAAATCTTTTCCATTTTCCTGCATAATTCTTTCTTGTTGAAGGCCTGCGGGCCTCAAGGATAATGTCTTTAACCCTTTGGGATAAATTTGGGTTAGTTGCTCTTATGTAATGTTCCAGGCAGTCAGCTGCAGAGTTTTCAGGTTTGGATGCAGGGTGTTGTAGCCATTCTGTGTTAACAGCAATGGGTTCAGGGGTAGTGTCCACATTTGTCCCCGAGACATGCTCCTCAGTAATGGGTACCAATGTTGTCTTGGCCAGTCTGGAGCTATCAGAATGATCCTTGGACGTTCCTGTTTGATTTTTAATAACACCTTGTGCATCAAAGGAAGGGGTGGGAATGCATATGCTGTCAGGCTTTTCCAACTGAAGGATAGAGAGTCCACCTTCCAAGCATGTGGGTGGTACGTCCTTGTGCAGAATTTCTTGAGCTGGTGATTGAGTGGGGATGCAAATAAGTCTATTTGTGGTAGTCCCCATTTCCTTGTGATGGTCTTGAAGATGTCCGGGTGTAGCATCCATTCGTGGGCATCCGTGGTAGTTCTGCTTAATATGTCTGCTAGGATGTTTTCTTTTCCCGGTACAAAAATTGCTTGTAACTGAATGTTGTAGCTCAGAGCCATATTCCATAGGTCCAGTGCCATCCGGCATAAAGGGTATGAATGTGTGCCTCCCTGTTTGTTGATGTACCACATGACTGTGGTGTTGTCTGTCCTTATCAACTGCCCTTCTTGGAGGAATGGTCTGAAATTCTGAATTGCCAGTTTTACTGCCAGCATTTCCTTTAGATTTTTGTGCAGGTGCAGCTGATCTTGAGTCCATAGGCCTTGTATGCACTTGTCCAGCATGTGGGCTCCCCAACCGAGGTCTGAGGTGTCCGTTGTGATGGTTTGGCTTGGTTGAATGCTGTAAAAGGGCAAACCTGTGTTTGACTGACATGCCTGAGCCCACCATAGGAACTCTTGTTTCAGGCATGGGATTAGTGGTACTTTGGTTTCTAGGCTGTGCCTGTGTTGAGACCATAAATTCTTCAGGTACCACTGTAGCTTACTAATATGCAGTCTGGCATGAGGGACCAGACGTATGCAGGATGCCATGAAGCCCAGGGCTTGCAGTACTTTTCTTGCTGTTAGTTGGTTCTGTTTTGTTAATGCCAAGAAGTAGAGAGGAAGTTGTTCTTGTTTTTCTGCAGTTAGGAATGCCATCTGCTTTGTTGTGTCCAATTCTGCACCTAAGAAGGTTATTCTTTGGGATGGTATCAGCCTTGACTTTTTTATATTGACTGTATATCCCAGGGCTTGCAGCAAGTAAATGACTCTTTGTAAGTCTTCTGCTAAGTAAATGACTCTTTGTAAGTCTTCTGCTAGTTTGTTTTTGTTGTCCGCTTGTATCAGGCAGTCGTCCAGGTATGGATAAATTTGGATTCCCTGTAGCCTGCAATGAGCAATTACTGATGCCAGGCATTTCGTGAACACTCTGGGCGCAGTAGATAAGCCAAAAGGCAATGCTGAGAATTGATAATGCTCTGATCCTGCAAGAAATCTGAGGTATCTTCTGCAATTTGGTCGTATGGGGATGTGCAGGTATGCCTCCTTGAGATCCAGAGTCACCAGCCAAGACTCCTTGCCCAGCATGGGAAGAAGCTGCTGTAGGGTCAGCATTTTGAATTTTGGAACAATGATGTATGCGTTTAAAGCGGACAGGTCGAGAATAGGCCTCCAATTTTTCTCTTTTCTTGGTACCAGGAAGAGTCTGGAGTAAAATCCCTTTCCTTGTTCCATAGATGGTACCTTTTCCACAGCTCTCATTCTTGCTAATTGAGCTATTTGTTTTAGAGCTTCTGTCTTTTGATTTGGTGGTAGGCTTGGCATTCCTCTTTTTCCTGGTAAGGTATGGAAATGAAATCTGTAACCTTGGTCTATAGTTTGCAAAATCCACTTGTCCCTTGTGATGCAGTGCCAGTTTTTTGAAAATAAGGCTAGCTTTCCGCCTAAGGGTGCTGCTATCTGTTCCCTGGTAGGCGGTGCCAGAGCCAAGTCACTGTGATTGTCCTGTTGCAGTGGTAATAGTTGCGTCTGTGCCTCGCTGGTTGTTACCCTGCCACTGGCGTCCCCTGTAGGCACCACCTCTGGATTGATTTCTGCCTCTTGAACGCCTATTCCTGCCTCTCTGTGCTTTAGAGGAGTCTGGAAAGGACCAATTTTTGGAAGGCCAGTTCCTGCTAAACCTTGGAGGCTGAACCTGTAAGAAATCTTTCACTGTTTGTACAGATTTTGCCTTCTCTTCCATTTTCTTCAGTACCTGCTGAGCAGGAGAACCAAATAAATTGACCTTATCCATAGGAGCATCTAATAGTTTTGCTTTAACATGATCCGGCAAGGCCTGTTCTTTCAACCATGCATGCCTTCTGATAACTGTGCCAGTCATGGCTGATCTAAAGGAAGCCGCCAGTGCATCATAGCCGCATTTTAAAGAATGGTTACTAACCTGTTGAATGTTATGCACCATTTCTAGAACATATTTATTATCTAAAGTGTCCTCAGAGGACAGTTTCTTAGTTAACTGATCAAGCATAAACTCCTGATATTGGATCATATGAAACTGACAGTTCAATGCCCTAGCTGACAGAGTAGCAGATGTGTATACTTTTTTACCCCATCTCTCTAAGGACCTGGACTCCCTTTCAGAGGGGAGGGGATTTTTAACAGAGGTAGATGCTACTGCTTTAGGCCCCTGGGAGATGGTCTCGGGATCTGCAAGGGGAGCCTTGTATAAATGGTGATGTGTGTCCGGGACCCTGTAGAACCTATCGGGCTTAGCAGGGGCTGGAGGTAAAGTATCAGGAGCAGTACAAGCATCATTAAATGCATCTACAACAGACAGAGGTATAGCTAAAGGCCTATGTTGTGGTAAACGCAAAAAAGTCCTAAGCCTTTTCCTGGAGTCTGAGAAATCTTGTCCCTGCCACTGAAATTGCTCCCTCATGGCATGTAAGGTTTCCCCAAAGAAGAATTCCTCAGGTGGAGAGGCAGAAGGAATAGACTCCTCAGCATCAGAGTCTTCATATGGAGAAAAAGGAGCCTCTGGATGGTCTGTATTGTCTGAATCCTCAGAGGAATCATCCGAGGACACTGGTTCAGGGGGGCTCTGCTCTAGGTCTCTTTTCTGGAGGTGGTTGAGAGGCCCTGTCCGGATGAGGTTGGGATCCCCTTATTAAGGAGATGAGATCCTCTGCCAGAGAAAGCATTTGGGAACTGGAACTGGGCCTGTGAGAGGGGGGCTTAACAGGCACAGACTTAGAAGTTTTGGCTGCTTTAGCCCTGGCAAAGGCCTTTATGGACATGGCTGCAGGAGGCCTAGCAGCACCACGTGCAGGGGTTGAAACATCCAGGGGAATGGTGTCCGATAATTCCTGTGAAACCACAGCAGCAGGCTGGATTTCAGAGGCCGATTTTACCAGGTTAGAAGAGGCCTCGGTAGAAGGCATGGATTCGGCTGAAGTTAGAAGCGTTTGCTCGGTTTCGGCTGAAACCGAGACAGTCGCGGTTTGCTTAACTGCGGTTTCGGCCGAAACCGCGGACCGCGAATGTCGGTCCTTTTCTTTGCGTTTTTTAGCAACTTGTGAAGTCGGAGGATCCGACGGCATAATGTACGCGAAATCAGAGCCGAAAAACTGTTCAGCAAACTCCGACCGACGTCTAAGCGTCCGTCGGTTGAAAGATGCACAGGCTAAACAAGCTGCTACGTCATGGTCTGGGCCTAAACAAGGTAAGCAGTAAGAGTGGAAATCTTTATGAGGTATTTGTTTCCCACAAGTTAAACAGTTATTCACTTTTTCTGACATCGGCTGAGGCAAGAAAGAGTCCCCAACGGGGTACTTAGCTTTTTAGAAGTCTTCGAAGTAGTATTCAGTAGTAGTAATCTCTGGATCTGACCGACTGGCACTTGCGAACAGCTTCTGCTTCGGGCGCCACGCAGCAAGAAAGACTGAGGAAAATGGCGTCGGCTGATGCCTTTATACCCGAAAAGCTGCAGCTATGACGTCGGGTGAAGTGCGACACCAGCCGAGGCCAGACCCAGACTTTGGAATCCGGCCGACCGAAGGGCTGCCTGACGACAGGACAACCCATTTGTAAGGACTGCAGATGCATCCTTGAAGGACATCGGACATCTATGGCAGAGAGTCTTTCCTTCTTGTTCACATCTGGTTAGTGTGTCGTTGACTTTGGACCCGAAGAGGGAGATGAACCATCGAAAGTACAGTTGTGTACACTTACCATAAATGTAGATGTTAGTGTGTATTCACTGTTGCAGTCTTGGTTTCCTCTTGCCCCATCCCCCCTTTACTCATCTTCCCCTAGGGGGGCACATGCTTCCCAGGGTGGCTCCTGGCCACCAGGACCACTTCTCTCTCTTGTCCCTTGTGCTTTTCTGACGGGTTAGGGCAAGAAAAACTGATGTAATGACATCGGCTGCCTTACTTTACAGTACTGATGACCTGACATCAGACTACAGGAAAAGTACAGTTTTGTACCTACCATAAATGTAGATGTTCAAAGATCCACATTGCTGCAGTCCTAACACTTGGGTAGTCCGCTGTCCCAGTCGGCCCGAATACCAAAGTATAAGGCTGACGTCGGTCAAGGCGCATTAGTCTGACGTCAGGACGTCAGGGTACAAATGCGCATGACCGACGTCATATCCTCAGTCTTTTCTTGCCCCAGATGTCAGAAGACCCTAAAAAGATAAGGCCAAAACCAAAAAACACCAAACACTCCTGCACCAAATATATGTACAATATATACAAATTTACAAAGTACAACCCCACCCACACAACCACCCCTAAACACAGAGGGGAAGGAGGGGTAAATTGGACTGCAGCAATGTGGATCTTGAACATCTACATTTATGGTAGGTACAAAACTGTACTATGTTCTTCATCTCACATTGCTGCAGTCCTAACACTTGGGTAGAATCCCAAAGCAGAGGTAAGGGAGGCTGGCAAATCATAAAGAAGCTGGAGCTGTCAACATGCCCTGCAAAATAGCCGTGGCAAAACCAGCCCTAGATTTAGAGTAGAGAGGAAGGTGGTAATGCTTAGAGAAAGTATGCACTGAACTCCAAGTAGCTGCCTCCAAAATATCCTTAGTTGCCACCCCTTAGAAATGCTGTTGAAGTGGCAGTAGCCCTAGTGGAATGAGGCCTAATCCCAGCTGGAATCTCCTTGCCATGATGGGAATAACAAAATGCAATGCAAAACCCAATCCACTTAGAAATAGTCTGTTTTGACACAGGCTTGCCCTGAGAACTCAAAGCAAAAGAAACAAACAACTGCTGAGACTGCCTAAAATCCTTAGTCCTGCTTAAATAATAACGCAACTGCCTGTGTACATCTAAAGTGTGCAAAATCTTTTCCCCCTTATTTTGGGGATCTGCATAAAAAGTAGGCAAATGAATAGTTTGGTTTAAAGCCACACTAGAGACCACCTTAGGCATAAAGGAAGGATTAGTACGTAATGATACCCTATCCTTATGGAAAATCAAAAAAGGCTCAACCGCCATAAGGGCCTGCAATTCAGAAACCCTTCTTGCAGAAGTAATGGCCAACAAAAAAGCAGTCTTCCATGACAAGTATTTCAATTCAGCAGTAGCCGCAGGCTCAAAAGGTTGTAGAGTAAGTTTCTCCAACACAAAATTGAGGTCCCAAGCAGGAGTAGGAGCTCTACGTGGGGGTCTTATATTCTTTGCCCCTCTAAGAAAATGCTTGAACAAAGGATGAGAAAATAATGGTGGGTCACAATCATAGTGAGCTGAAATTGCTGCAGCATGAATCTTAATGGAAGAGAAAGACAAACCTTTGTCCAATAACTCAGTAAGATATTGAAGAGCCACACTCAAATTAGGCTCAGAAACCTCCAAATCCTTTGCTGCACTCCAAAATAAAAATCTCTTCCATTTTTCTCATACACTTTCCTTGTACTAGGTCTTCTGGCTTCCATAATCACATTCAAAACTTGTTGAGGAAGTTGAGACCTGCTGTGGTTCAAAACAGAATATGCCAGGCTGTTAGATGAAGAGAGTGAAGCTTGACATTGAGTAGATGACCGTCCCTCTGAGACAATAGGTGTGGAATCAAAGGTAAAGGCCATGGAGGCTTCCTTACCAGACTCCTCAGTAATGGGTACCAGTGTTGCCGAGGCCAATCTGGAGCTATTAAAATCATCCTTGGCTTGTCTTGTCTGACCTTTAGGAGTACCTTTGGGAGGAGAGGCAGAGGTGGAAAGGCATACACATGAAGATTTTTCCAACTGAAAGAAAGAGCATCCACTTTCCAAGCTGTGTGATGAAACCTTTTCGTGCAAAACTTTGGCAGCTGGTGGTTTAGCGGAGAAGCGAACAGATCTATGTCTGGAGTTCCCCATGACACTGTCAATTTCGAAATACATGAAGATCCAGTTTCCACTCGTGGGGATCCATGATTTGCCTGCTTAACACATCTGCTAAGGAGTTCTGTGCTCCGGCAGAAACCTTGCCTGAAGATTTAGTTGCAAGCTGAGCAGTCTCCCACAAAATCATTGCTTGCCTGCATAGAGGATAAGAATGTGTTCCCCTTGTTTGTTGATGTACCACATGACAGTTGTGTTGTCTGTTAGAATCAACACCTGCCCTGGAAGAAGTAACTCCTTGAAAGCCATTAATGCAAACTGGACTGCTAACATCTCCTTCATGTTGATATGTAGATGCTGTAGTCTGGCAGGCCACTTGTCTTGTATCCACTTTCCATTCAGATGAGCTCCCAAGCTATGTCTGAGGCATCTGTCGTTAGAATCTGACTCGCCTCTGGCCGGGTCACAGAGAGTCCCTTGTTTAGGTGACATTCCTGAGCCCACCACAAAAATTCTTTTGTATGCAAGGTATTATTTGAATGACAGTGTCCAAATCCTGGCAGTGCTGTGTCCATACATTTTGAGATACCATTGCAGCTTCCTCATATGCAGTTTGGCATTGGGAAGCACCAGAATACAAGATGCCATGAACCCTAAGGCTTGAAGGACTGTCCTTGCAGTCAGCCCGGACTGAAGAGATAGTTGATGGAAGTAAAGGGAAAGATTCTTTTGTTTGTCCGGGGTTAAAAGGCCATCTGGGTTGCTGTATTCAGTCTCACACCCAGAAAGCACATGTCTTGAGAGGGTACTAGACTGGACTTTATTTCGCTCACAGAATAACCCAGGCATCTTAGCACTGCTATCACATATTCCAAATGCTGAAAAGGTCTTCCTTTTCTTGAGCCAGAATCAGGCAGTCGTCCAAGTAAGGATAGATTTGTATTCCTTTTAGCCTGAAGTAAGCTATCACTGGAGCCAGAACTTTTGTGAATACTCTGGGCGCAGTAGATAAGCCAAAGGGCAATGCAGAGAACTGATAATGGGAATTCCCAGCTCGAAAACGCAGATACTTCCTGCAACTTAGTCTGATAGGCACATGAAGGTAAGCCTCCTTGAGATCTAAAGTTACCATCCAGTGATCTTTTCCCAGCAGAGGTAAAAGCTGCTGTAACGTCAACATTTTGAACTTGGGAATGTCCAGATAAGTGCTGAGGATAGATAAATCCAAAATTGGTCTCCACGTGTTCCCCTTTTTTGGTACTAGGAACAGGCGAGAATAAAATCCTAGGCCCCTTTCTGGCACAGGAACCGGCTGAATGGCCCCTATTTGGAGTAACAGAGAAATTTGCTTGTGAGCCTCTTTTCTTTGTAGAGGAGGAATGTCTGGCATGCCTTTGAAAGGAGGCAAGGTATGGAAATAAAACCTGTAACCGTGGTGAATGATATCCAATACCCATCTGTCTTGGGTAATCAAACTCCAATTTTCTTTGAAAAGAGCCAGCCTTCCTCCCAAAGGTGCTGCCAGACGAGAAGGTTCTGGCAGCTGAAAAGGCAGGTCATTGGGTCTGTTTACGAAAGGACTGACCCCTGCCCTCACCAGAACAGAAGACTGAGCAGGTGAACTCCCTGTTCTAGGCCTAAAAGAACCTTGAGCTCTGCCCCTACCACGTCTAGACCTACCCCTAGACTGGGAATCATAAGAAGGATATGTCCACCCCTTAGTAGGCCAATTTCTACTAAACTTCGGAGGCTGAACCTGCAAAAAATCTTTAACAGTCTGCATAGACTTAGCCTTGTCCTCCATTTTCTTTAAAACTGCTTCCACAGGCGAACCAAACAACACATCAGATTGTAACGGAGCATCTAAAATCCTTGTCTTAACATGCTCAGCCAAATTCTTATCCCTCAGCCAGGCGTGCCTGCGAAGAACAGAACCAGTGGCAGCCACCCTCGAAGAGGCCTGTACAGCATCAAAACCACATTGCAAAGAATGCTTACCCACCTGTTCAGAAACATGAACTAAATCCTGCAACTCTTTACACTCAATACCTTCCGCCAGAGCATCCACCTTAGACTTCAATTGTGAAAGGAGATAATTTTGGTATTTTAACATGTGGAACTGGCAATTCAAAGCCCTCATGGCTAAAGTGGAAGAAGTATACACCTTCTTTCCCCATCTATCCAAAGCCCTTGCCTCTTTATCAGGAGGAACAGGATTTTTAACAACAGAAGCCTTAACACCTTTAGGCCCCTGAGAAACAGTTTCTGGGTCTGCCCTAGGACTCTTAAAAGATACTTATGAGCTTCAGGCACCCTATAATACCTATCCGGTTTAACTGGGGCAGGAGGCAAAGAATCAGGGTTCAGGGAAGCCTCTGAAAAACATCTTCCACCACATCCAGAACAGGAGGTATAGCCAAAGGCCTATGCTGGGGTAGAAACAAAAATTCCCTAAGCCTTTTCCTGGAATCAGAGAAATCTTGACCTTCCCATTTAAAATGCTCCCTCATGGAATGAAGAGTCTCTGAAAAGAAAAATCCTCAGGAGGAGAAGCCGAAGGGGTAGAATCATCTACATCAGAATCAGAATAAGGAGGATACTCCTGTAAGTCTTCAGCCGAAGACTCAGAAGCCTCCAAACACTGCTCAAAACTCTCAAGCTCAGGTTCCACCCTAGGCCTCTTATCAGGAGGGGGCATAGAACCTCTAATCATAGTAATCAAATCTTCTGCCATTTTAAGCATATGTTTCTTAGGCAGAGACCCTGAAGAACTAGGAGAGACACCCACTGAAGTTAAACCTGGCCTGCCTCTCGAAGAAGCCTTGGAAACAGAGGGGAAGGGCCTAACCACCTTAGGAAGGGAGGGAGAACAGCTACCTGAGAAGCCCCTCAGCCTGGCCTACCTCCTGAGAGGACACATCTTGTAACAGTAAAGTCTCTCCCTGAGACTCCAAAGAAACTTCTGGCAGAACCTCCGGTTCCACCGAGCCCTCTAAAGAACCGACGTCCGGGACAGACGGTTCTTCCAACCTAGGCTTTGCTGCTTTGTCCTTGCGCTTTTTAGACGAAGCGGGCGTCGGAGCATCCAACGGCATTTTATAATTACAACGCTTCCCAAAAACTAACCTGGCACAGTCTAATCTTCTCTTTATAGTGCGTTTGTTAAATCTAGCACAAGAGCGACATCCAACAACGTCGTGCTCAGGCCCTAAGCAAGGTATACACAAGGTATGGTAATCCCTATGAGGTATCTGTTTCCCACAAGAAATACAGTTATTCACTTTTTCTGACATCCGGTTAAATACTGAAGCAAGAAAAAAACAAAATATTCCCCAACGGGGTACTTAGCCAACTTTGATTCGGTCTGAAACTCCGACTTCAGAAAATTTCAGAACGCCAACCTGCACTCGCAATACTGCTTCTGCATCGGACCATGCGGCAAAAAAGACAGAGGATATGACGTCGGTCATGCGCATTTGTACCCTGACGTCCTGACGTCAGACTAATGCGCCTTGACCGACGTCAGCCTTATACTTTGGTATTCGGGCCGACTGGGACAGCAGACTACCCAAGTGTTAGGACTGCAGCAATGTGAGATGAAGAACATCAGAAGCTGGCGCACAACACTGACTCTGGTATTCAGGCCAGCCGAGGGCTGCCGCAGCAGGGATAACCCACAGGTGATGACTGCAACAGTGAAACACGAAGATCATCGGGGTATTCACAAACAAAGATTTAAAGGGCTCTACAAAGTCACACAAGCACATCCAAGAATGTCTCCTTAGGGAAATTCCTGAACCTATTGCTCTGCTTGCTCCAGCCACTGCATAAAAAATTAGTCTCATGGAGGAGCTGACCACTAAATTTAAGGTACAGAGCTGAAAGGAAACTCTCAGACACTCCAGCTACTGAACCTTAGCAGGTATCTCCTAGCTCCTTCAGGAGATCTCTCTGTAGTCTAGTAAAGTGAGTCAGGTAAATTCAGCGATCTAAGAGCAAATGTCACTGAAGAAAAAATGCGGTATCTGTCCATCGTGTGAAACTCCTTGTTCGGTGGATGGCCAGAAGACATTTCAGAGTTCTTGGTGGCTGTCGCCACCACCATAGCATCTACTGGGACTCCCTTAGTTAAGAAACATTTTTTTGATGGTTAGGTGATGAATTTGTTTGGCCTCCGAGGAACAGGTTCCATTGAATCTGCAGACTTTTGCACCTTTTGAGAAACTAAATCCAGGAGTCAATGCTTCCTGTTGCATAACCTCTTCCGAGGGGTACTCTGGAGAGGTTTCAGAAGAGTGGGGGGCACCGTGTGGAGTGTCCTGAGGCTTAGGATCTCTGCGTCCCTGTGGATGCAAGGGTATAGAGGCAGACACCAGTGCCTTTGGGTTAAGAATGTCTAGAGATAAGTGTGGAGCTGTCTGTGGAGTCAGCACTCTCATCACCGCAACCCCCCCCCCCTGATCCAAGGAAACCCCCGGCTCCGAAGAACCGTAGGGAATGTCTGGGACCAAGGGGGTCGGCTCCGAGGCTGAGGTAGGAGCCTGGCTCACCCGAGTCGACGACCAAAGAGGCAAGTTCGGATCAGACAATTGTCGGATCTGACTCCCCTCCCCAGCCCCAACTGGAGAGCGTTAGCTCCTAAACTTCAGATGGAGTAGAGGACAACGGAGCAATGTTGGGTTCCTAAGATCCTGTAACAGGTCTCGATTCCAATGGTTTCACCAATATCAGGCCAGAAGTCAGAGGTCGGATAGGAGGAGAATTGATGCAGAAGGGGAGGATGTGTCTGGATTAGATAACCTGGCGAGGACTGGTGTCCTTAGCCTCTGTACCACTCGATCCACATTGGACAGGCTCACGGAAGACTGAGTCGAGTGGGCAGGAGATTTTGAGGGCTGGAGCAAAGGTGACCCGAGAATAGGGGATACTGGTTCCAATACAGGGGACCAGCTCCACAATGGAAACTCCATCGGCACCTAAACTGATGGAACGAAATAGTAGGCCTTTCGGATCTGACAGCCTTTGGATCCAGAGAGGAAACTTTGGAAATCTTTTTAGAAGGCTCCAATGGAGTACTAAGATCTGGTCCCAGACTTGTCTGATTTAGATGTAGACTGGTCAGACTTAGAAGAACCCAGACCTTCTTGTAATGCTTCGGAGAGGGGGTTTTCAACACACCTCTATGGATCAACTTATTCTCTCTCTCCAAAAGAGCTCTGTGACTTGAGTGGCAGACTGAACAGGACTCCTACAGATGGACCACTCCTAAACAGTACACAAAAATAGTATGCCTATCTGTAAGGGGACATTTTTTGTCTGCATTCCTCACATTTATTTAAACACAGAGGGTTTTGAATCTTTGGAAGACACTAAGAATAGTTGTGTAAAATCTTACCATAACCATAGATGTCCTTAGTTCCATGTTGCAGTATTCTTACAGTGGGATTTCCTGCCTCAGGTGACCAGACGAATATAATACAAAGGTAAAAGACAGCCCACTAAAATGGGCCATTTAAAGTGAAGCTGGGATACAGAGAAAAGGCCCAATGAAAAAAATGACAGCCAACAGCAATATAGCTACAAAAGCATGTGGAAATACCAAGCAATTAACACAACCGGTTATTTGTAGAAATAATTAACAAGAAACAATTTTCCACAAAAATGAGTTAAGAAAAAGTCTACTTAACCAGAGCCAGTAGGAAGAGCACCAGATCCTGTTTAGTGGCAAATGAGATCTGGGAAGCTCTCCTAGTCCATGATGGGATAGGGTTTTAGCCACGAGCTAGGGGAAACCTCAAGCTTGTATAAAAGGCAGACAACACATCAAACATTACAAAATTTCCTAAATCGTCATTTCTCCTCAAACATTTTTTTCTGCATGTATTGTTCCTACAAGTTCCATTTTTTTCTATGTAATTTGCTCCTACCCTTTTCTAAAGATCCGACTTCTGGTTCTTTTATGTCAGTTACAATACTCAATGCTTGAAATACAGCTGGTTTAGACTCTGGTTTCCATTTTCTAGTAATTGTTTTTTGGCAGAATTAAACTCATCAAGGCTTTATTGTCTAGGCAATTCAGATTCGGTCTCTCAGTGCGCGCACACACAAAAAACTTCATAAGTTACACCCATTTGCTTGCACATTTCTGACAGAACTCTCTCTTTCGGCTTTTCCCGGTTAGGGGTCACCACAGCGGATCAACCTTGTCCGCTCATGACTGGCAGTGCCTAGGGCCAATTTTAGTGTGAGAATGTGGGAGGAAACCGGAGGAAACCCACATGACCACAGAGAGGACATGCAGACTCCACACACAAGACACCCCAGCCGAACATCGAACTGGACAGCCTCTTGCTGTGAGGTGACCACTCTAACCACTGCACCAACGCGGCTGTCCACACTGTATAATTAAAATCTGCCATCTCATTACACTGCCAAAAATTATGTTCCCCATTACACCTCTAATATTTGCCATCTACCTCTGGAAAAAAAATCTTTGGAGCGTGCTTGGGCTATAAAATACTTACACAAACACTTTCAAGCAAAAATCCTAAATCTTCCAGACTTTGTTGCATATTTTGGAGATGCATATATCCTCCCACTGTTTCTCTGACTTGCTTATCCAGTTTCTCTTCCCAATCTTTTCTAACCTCCTCTGACGGACTTGTATATAATTAGTGTGTAACATGTTATATGCCCTACTAATTATCCCTTTAACAGCTAACCAAGATTCTACCAGTGCAAGTCTTTTATAATTCCCCTATTCCATTCTCTGACTATACTGATATCAACTCCTGACAATGAAGGCAATCACTAGCCTGCAGTTCAAATGCCTTAGCCTCTTCCCATTCTATCACCTTTCTCCATTTGTTCCCCAAACCTTGGTTTCTTTGGCAGTTTACACCAGTAAATTCCAGCCCTGTTACCTGTTCTCTTCACCCCTAACTGCACATTAATCCCTACTGGCAGAATCTCCTTTCTCCCACTCAAGTGTTGGCTTAGTTCTTAGAATACCAAGTTTCTTTATGAATATTGTGTAGGTTATCCTTAAGGATTTGCAGTCAAAATCCCACACTCATTTCTTGAATCCCAACACCACTGTTTCAGCATCATCCTTTTCCATGCTTTCTGCTTGCGTTATAAAAGCCTTAACTGTGCAGCTCTAAAATATCCCCTCAAATCAGGTAAATCCAAACCACCTTGTTCTATTGGAAGGATCAACTTTTCTCACTTGACTCTGGCCTTTTTTCCCTCGCAGATAAAAACCTTCAACTCTAAGTACTATCCACAACTTCTCCCCTGGTTGATAAAAATATGCCTGACCTGTGTATAAAATGAAAGGGACTAAAAGCATTTTACTACCTGCATCCATAGACATCTTCCAGTTTCTCAATTTTTACATTTAGTCTCTTCCTACATACCCATGGCTGCCATAACAGAATCCTTTTTAATCTACACTCTGAAATACTTCATTCTATCATGTGCTCATACATACGGGGATTGTTGAAAATTCATGCTTGGGTACACAGTTTACAGCCATAGCATTTATTTAATATTTTAATTTTATATTCTGAAAAAACATGAAACTGCCTCAAACTGTTCCACAAAAAAATGGCAAACATCTTAAATTTGCTGCCTTTAGACAGAGACTAAAAAAAAGTGGATGGTGGTGCATCAGGGAGCCTACAACGTGCTGCAAAATACATGCAGATCTTCAATGGTTGGCCGCAAGACCAAACTTCCCTCCCCAAATTAATGGCAACATAGAATTCTTAAGACAGCAAGCAGTATATCTTTCTCCCCTCCAAGTGCATATTTTAATTATACAGAAAAAAAAAAAACTTACACTGAGGCTGCATCTGAAAACTTCTTGCGCTTAGGCTCAGGTGGCTCTGGAATGCCATATTTTTCTCTCCTTTCAGCAGCTCTATCTCTGTATTTACTCTGTTGTGAAAAATAAATAAATAAGCCATGCAGCACACTACAATCAATTCTTTAAAGTACATTTCTGTAACTAACCCAAGTCTCCTCCTTAGGGAAGTAAAGTTTACTCATTCAAGAGAAACAGTATCCATAGTAAATACCTCAATACAATGATTTCAGAAAAAATTCAGTCTCATCTGGAAAAAGAAGAAAAAAAAAAGCACTGATGGCCAGAATGTCTACATACAAAGCCTTAACTCACTTCTGGTACAGATTCAAAACACTCATTAAAAAAACACAACACTGACCCAACTGACCACGGCTTGATCAGAAAACCTGGCACTGAAGGAAACTGATTCACTTTGAAACATCGAATGTTCAGAACATTGAATGTTCAGAACATCGACGTTCTGATCATCGAGACCAGAACATCTATGTTCAGAACATCGAAGTTTCAAAATAAACCACACAAACAACAAATAAATTACAAGAACTATGTTATGCAGGGGGGTTTCGCCGCCCTGCACCCCCAATGTGGGAGGCTGTGCCACTCACACCCCCCCACTTTAATATTCCAACTCTGAGATCACACTATAGTGGGGTAAGGGAAATCTCCCGTTTGCTGCTACATGCAGTAGCGCTAAATGGGAGATTTCCTGTACCCTGCCTGCAATGCCAACACTCAGATGGCGCACACACACAGCATGCATGGCACCTTGCTGCCCTGCATACACACCCATAATTCTACATTTTCACTTACCTGGCACTTCCACTTTAAACCTTCGATGTTCTGAACATCGATGTTCTGTCTGGATGATCAGAACGTCGATGTTCTGAACATTCGATGACGAAGTGGAACCAAGGAAACAGGGAAGTAAAGTCAGGGACACAGTCTGCTTGCCCCCCTTAAAGGAATGGAGATGAGGAACCCACCTCCCATGCTTTGAGGCTGGGGGCAGTACTGCTTGCTGGCATGTGTCCTTTATGGTAGTAACAGACCATACAATGCAAACACCCCACTGCATGCAACTGTAATGTAGAAGGACAGGTGACGCCAAAGCAAGGAGAAAAACACACCCCTGATGGTCCCTCCCAGTCGGCCCTTGCACTGGCAATGAGGAACAAATAGGGTGAGGACTATCTGGCAATGGAGGCAAAATGTACAAAAAACACAAACTTCCTGGAACATGTGAGATCACTCCATTTATACACCAGCCAGTGTCATGTACTCACTGCTAAAGATAAAGTGTGGTAATCAGTGACCACTGCATGCAGCTCCTTTTAACATGATGCCACAAAAAGCAATGCAAGTACAGATGCAGAAAACATGAAATGCTTACAATAAAAATGATCATCAATACTCCCATGCACAAGCACAAGTTCAAAGGCATGCCAGAGCAGAAAAACTAATCTGCCCTACACTTCACCCATTTACACCTACAAAACCGATACCGAACACCTTTCAAGGATAGTGTGATGAAAAAAAAGCACATTCCAAACTCAAAAACACACTAACAAGGCATTTTCACTGGTATGAACGGTACTTACTTCCCTCTCCTTCAATTCCAGTGCTTCGAGCTCTTTTTCAGACAACTGAGACCGTCTATAAACTTCAAGATTTTGCTGCAATTAAATAAAAAGTTACATATATTAAAGACAAAAACCTTAAATGAGTTCAGACTTTCAAAATATAACAAATGAGCACACTCAACACAACCATCCACGTTTAGTACCATCACTGACACAGCAGTAGACATCTAACCTTTTGGACATCTCCAGAACTAGGCCAACCTCCCCAACACTACGGATGTCAGTAGGATGAATGACTCAATTGAGAATTGGTTTAGCTATCTTAATTTCTCTTCTGAGTGACTAGCTCAAAGTATTTTCTTCTGAAATGGTTCAATAATGGGGGGTCAGCTGTCAGAGCAGCTTCAAGGAGTAAATAATCTGACAGAGGCATAGGAAAAACCTCTGGGTCACCCGCAATGGGGAAAACAGGTACCATTCCAAATTACAAGACCTAGCAGCTTCAAAATGAGGTGCAAGGGTCCACAGCTGAGAAAGAAGATGCAAGGAGACTGGGCAGATGTTCTCCGATTAATGCTCCTGTGATAAATCAAATGCTTGGCAGGGGTGTCAACTGTCAGGTTGGCCCTCTCAAAATTGCCTTTTGCAGTACAGCTGGAAGAGGATATATAAAGAAGTTCTGTCTTACCATAACGTTCCATCTGTATTGTTGATCCTCCCTTCAGTCATTACGTATGGGTATCGGTTCTGACCCCGGAACAGAGCCGTCCATCTTCCAAGCTTGCGTCAGCTACAAACTCTCGAGCTAAAACTCTTACCCAAAATTCCCTCTCCCTGTTACCTCAGATTGAGTTTGCAAGTCAAAAGAAGGTAGAGGCTTACCTGTGGTTAAATGACCTAAAAGAACCGGATGGTGAGATCCACTAGAAGCCACAGGAGGGGGAAGGAGTGAGGGTCATAATGACTGAACGAGGATCAACAATATAGATGGAACTTTATGGTAAGACAACTTCTTTATCTGATATTGGTAATCCTCGGTTCATTCCTTACATATGGGACAGAGTCCCCAGCTACCTCTATTCCTGGGAGGCTCTCACAGAAGGACATTCCTGAGCAGCATAGAACCAAAAGATGCTCTTCCCCTGGAGGCCAAATCCAATTTGTAATGATTGATGAAGGTATGAGGCATAGCCCAGGTTGCAGCTGCACAGATGTCAGTCATGTAAAGAAGCTCTGGCATGGAAGGCAGCAGAAGTTGCCACTGACCTTGTCGAATGAGCCTTAATGGTAGTCTGCAAAGAAATATTACGTTGTATATAAATGAAGGTCACAAGGTCTTTCAACCATCCAGCCAATGTGACCTTAGCAACAGCACATACTAATCTAGGTCCAGAATAGCCAAAAATAACTGGTCTGATTTACGAGGCGCGCCTTAGTCCTATTCAAGTAGAAGCAAACTTGCCTGTGAATTATCTAGGGTATGTAGGTAATACTCTCCTCTGAATGATTGGGGAAGAAAACTGGCAATTCAATTGTTTGATTAATGGGCATTTCAGAGATCACTTTTGGCAGAAAGGAAGGATTAGTTCTCAAAGACACTGTCTCTATGAAAAATCAAATATGGACCCTTGATGCATAAGGCTTGAAGCTCATTAAGAAGTCTGGCAGAAGTAATGGCGACCAGAAACAAGGTTTCCCATGACAAATATTTGAGGTCACATGAAGAAGCTGGTTCGAAAGGTGGCAGTGTCAGAGCTTGTAGAACTAATGACAGGTCGCATGGTTGAATAGGTTCTCTAAAAGGGGGCTTCAAATGATTCACACCTTTCTGAAGGTCTTGCATAATTTGTGAGACATGAGAGGAGTCTTGGACACCCTCATGGAAATTAGATATTGCAGCCAAATGAACTCTAATAGTAGAGGCCGATAGACCCGATTGTAATAGACTGGCTAGATAATTTAGTACTATCGGCACTGGTGCTGAAAAAGGATCTACTTGCTTTTCTTTCAGCCAACAGGTAAATCTTTTCCACTTGCTTAGATAAGTAAATCTAGTGGAAGACTTATGAGATGCAATAAGAATGTCCCGTACTGGTAAAGACCATTCTGCCTGGCAATCAAGGGAATTGGAGGAGCCAAGCTGTGAGCTTCAGGCTGTCCAAGTTGGGATGAATCAGATTCTACGGATGGGAGATCAACCCCAGGGTTGGATGGAGGATGAGGTCTAGCAGGTGAGGCCAAAGGAAGGGGAACGAAATTGGATGAGGCCAAAATGGTGCTATGAGGATCACCTTCCTCTTCAACCGATGGGCTTTCTTCAGAAACTGGGGAATGAGAGGTAGATGTGGAAAAGCATAAAGAAGACCCGAGGGTCAATCATGGACTACAGCGTCTCTGGGTGACTGTCCTGGAGGGGGAATCAGGGCAAAGTAGTTGCTGCATTTGTAGTTGGTCGGGGATGCAAAGAGGTCGCAGCAAGGACGGCCCCAGCGGTGGAAACTCTCTGTCGCTATCAAAGGATTCAAGGACCACTTGTGAGGTTGTAGAATGCATCTGCTGAGTGTCTGCTATCACGCTGGAAATCCTGGGAATGTGCGTCGCTAGAAGAAAACGGTCGGTAGCCATCGCCCATTGCCATATCCTCATGGCCTCTCGACAAAGGGGATAAGATTTGGTTCCGCCCTGTTTGTTGATGCACCAGACCACCGCCATGTTGTTTGTATCACAACAGTCCCATACGGCACCGCCCTCAGCTCCAGAACATTTATATGCAGTTGGGCCTCCAATTCGGACCAAGTGCCTTTGACTGTCTGACCCTGACATAGCCCCCACCCCACCAGGGAGGCGTCTGTGGTCACTGTAGCCTTGGGCTGCTGGGGGGGGGGGGGGAGAAGGAGCAAGACCATTGTGACGGGTTGTGGGTCATCCACCAATTTAAATCCTGTTTGCACCAGAGTTACTCAAATCTTGGCTGAAAGAGGATGCTGAAAAGGATACCACTGGGTGAGCAGTAGCCATTGTAGAAGCCTCATGTGAAACCTGGCCAGGGGGACAATGGTGATGGAGGCTGCCATGGAACCAGGACAGAGTAAGCTGTGGATTTCTCCCTTGAAAGGATTGGGAAAAGTTGTTCCTTTATCCTTGGAATTCTGTGCTCTGGAATGGATGCTCTGCAATTCTTTGTATCCAATATGACCCCTATGAATTCTGTGGACTGAGATGGGGTGAGACTGGATTTTTTGCCAGTTTATGGTTATGCCTAGCCTTTTTGGAACGAGGAGAGAGCATGCCATGGCTTCTTCCAATAGATGTCTGGTGGGGGCGGAGATGAGCCAGTAGTCTAGGTATGGAAACACCTGGAATCCTTGTAGTCGCAAGTAAACTGAGACAACTGCCATGAACGTTGTGAACACTCTGGGGGCTGAAGAGAGTCAGAAGGGCAGTACACTGAACTGGTAATAACTGGCTCCCCTCGCAGAAATCTTCTTGATAGCCTATCCACTTTATGTCGTAGTAATCATCTTGAAGATATATCGAGCACATCCAATCGTCTTTTTCCAAAAGCGGGAGGATATACTGTATTGTGACCATCCGGAATTTTTGTACTCTTACAAACTTGTTCAATACACCGAGATCCAAAATTGGTCTCCAGTCTTCGGTTTTCTTTGGCACCAAAAATAGTAGAATAGAATCCAGATCCTATCTGGTCTGGAGGGACTATTTGGATGACTCTCTTTCTTAGCAGCTTTGCTAGCTCTAGTGCCGCTTCTTCCCTTTGACTGGGTGGAACGTCGGGTAAGTTTGTTGGGGGGGGGGGGGCAGGACAAAGATCGAAGGGGATATGGTAACCTCTGGTTATTATCCTTTGTACCCAAGAGTCGGTGGTGATGGTTATCCAGGCAGAAGGGTGCAAGGAGAAACGATCCCCAACCACCTCCAGAGGAAAGGAGTTGGGCCGCTCTTCAGGAGCGCTGATAAGATTGACCAGGAAGACAGTCCCTGGAACCCTGGTTACACGGACCCCCTCGACCCCGAAAGGGGCGTCTTCCCTGCGAGTTTTCCCCTCTACCTCTCTGCCTGTGTGTCACAGAAAGGACCCTGAAACCTTTTGTACCATATCTTCCCACTCTTCTGGTTTCTGGAGAAAGCACATTGAGGGGAAGAATAATGGACACCTATGGCAGAAAGGGTCTTACTGTCCTGTTCACATGTGGCCAGTGTGCTTTTAACTTTGGGTCCAAACAATGAAGAGACTTCGATGGGAGCGTTGAGAAAGGAAGCCTTGAAGGATTCCGCGAAATTACATAAGCGCATCCAGGCGTGCAGTCTCAAAACGCCTGAACTCGCCGCTCTAGCTGCTCCTTTGGATGTGCAAGATATCAGGAGCATGGAGGAGTCTGATATTAATTCAATAGTAGCCAGCTGTGAGACCACTGTCACAGACCTCAGACACGGCACCAGCCAAAGTTTCAGAGAGCTCAGAAACTAAATCCCTTTGAAGCCTGGTGAAGTGTGCCATATAATTCAGGGACCTGACTGCAAAGGTCGCTGATGCAAAAGTACGCTTCCCTATTCTGTCCAGAGCCCATGACTCTTTGTTGGGCGGACAGACAGTTTGGCTTTCTTCTTCCATCAGGTCCTTCTTGGTTGCGGCCGCCACCACCAGAGCATCTACAGAAGACCTTTGGACCAATGGGGGGTCAGTAGCAGGAGGGGACAAAATTTTATCTGGCCTCTGGGGAATTGCCTCAATGGTGTCATGAGCCTTCCACGCACGCTGCACGATGAGCTGGACCAGTTCGTCGGCAGGTGGAGAAACCCAGGAGGTAGGGGGCCGGGTGTGAAAGGCTTGCGGGAACACAGACTTTTCAGAGGTCGGGTTAGAGGGCTGCCAGCCACCTCTCTAAGGATTTCGAGGATATCTCCAAAGGATACCTAGGGTGAGGCTAGTGGATCCTTCCCCATCATCAAACTCTGTCTTCAGTAAGGACTCCTCTGTGGAGTCCATGTGCTTCCTCTTTCATGAGCTTTTGCAATTAACTTCCTCAGAGGGAGAAGTTGGGGAAGACAACGCAAAAGGGGTTTCCTGTGGAAGTATATCCTGAGGCCCTTGCCCCTGGTGTCCGCTACGAGCGACTTGTGTACATAGCGGTCCAGAGGAGGGCGGGGAGATTAACAGCACAGTATCGCCAGCAGACGCCAAAGCCTTCTCCATTAGTTGGAAGGCCGGTCCACCTGAAGAGGGGTGAGTGTCCTGGACAGGGGTCACCCCTCCCCTAAGTGGCTCAGCCTGCCAACTCGGGAGTCCCTGGACGGCTGTGAAACACCAAATTATGTACACCACATCTGACATCCTGGGTCGTAGCAAAACTCTCCTGTCATGAAGGCAACTGCGGTTCCCTAATGAGGTCAATACAGGGAACCGTAGAAAGGGAAGACGGTGCTATATTAAAGGGCTTCAAAGACAATGAAGGAGGAGAATAAGTAGGGGTCTTTGGCAAAGGGTGATCACCTCCCAAGGAAGGATAGGTCCTGGGGGTGGGATACCTCTGGCCAAAAGCACTAGATCCACAAAACTCAACACGTCGTGTTCAGAGAAGCTTCTAGTGGATTTCACGGACACGGCTGAGGGGGAGTCAGGTCTACCCACAGATGGGACAAGCTCGGTGCCAACATCACCAGTCGGCACTGAAAACAGTGCCGTAAAGGACTACTAGATGTGTCTGCAGCACAGAGGAAATCATCGGTGCCAAAGTGGTTGTCGGTGCCGAGGCCGGGACCGAAAATCTGTGTCAATAACTGAGTGGTCGGTTCCACGTAAGGTATCAGAGCCAATGCGGTTACAATCTGCGTCGACAGGATAGTCTGTGCCGGTAGAGTGGTCTGAACAGAAGAGCCCCTCGGTACAGACACGGTAAAGGGCACGCTAGTTGGTGCCGAAGTCACAGATGGCGCCGAGGGTCTAGGCACCGAAAGTGCTGGAGCAGAGTCAGATCCGAAGTAGAAAGCTTAGCCTTCTTGGGTCTTGGTTGATGGGAGTCCCCAACCGGGGACAAAGGGAGAGATTTGGCCTTTGAAAGATCAGCAATCTTTTTCTTCTGGGATCTTGGAGGGGCTGAAGCCTCTGACCCAGAAATAGCCTCTGAAAAAGGAGATTTGCGTAGCCCCTTCAGTAACTATTTTTCCTCTCATTCAACGTCCTTTTAGAGAAGTTCTTACAAATTCCACAGGGCGGATCAACTGATAAATGAGGCACACCCAAACAACAGACACAGAGAATGTGCATCTGAAGTAGGTAATTTATGTCCACAATCTGAACAGCTCTTAAATCCCGGACTACCTTTTTTATCCATGATAGAAAAAATGAAATCAGAAATACCAGCAATGATACAAGAAATACCCGAAGGTAATGAAGAAAAGGGGTCTACCAACAATGGTATAGAAGAAAATACCTCGCGGTCAAAAGATTGAAATATTTTAAGAAGAGATAGTCGCTAAATCCGATAAGGTAAGAAAACAATTTAGAAACTTTTCTGAGAAAAAGTTGTTTTAGACTAGAATGACAACAAATATTGTACTTAGCTCAAGAGAAGTAGCTTGACACGACCGAATGGTGATGCGGCAAACGAAATCTGAGGTAACAGGGAGAGGGGGATTCTGGGTAAGAGTTTTAGCTCGAGAGTTTGTAGCTGACGCGAGCTTGGAAGATGGCCGGCTCGGTTCCGAGGTTGTAACAGATACCCATACGTAAGGAATGAACGAGGATTAATAATATCAGATAGGTCTCAGTCCAGAACTAAAAAAAAAATGCACCTATTGCTAGAGCTCTCGTTACCCAAAGCACTATCCTGGCTGCCCGGCTCTGTGGGCAAAGAACAAACACATCCAGTTCAACATCGGCTCCTGGGGACTAGGATCTCCTGAGGTAATCTGCTAAAGGATCCTGTGTCATGCCATACCCAATGGTACTACGGATAACTTGTGTCACACCTTTGCTGATGCATTAGATCACACTAGTGCTGTGACCATTATGAAGCTCTAAACTGGTTTGAAGAGCACACACTGGGGATGACAAGATCCCTTAAGATCCCACTGCATGCTCCTACAGCTAAATCAGAATCTTCAGAGAATAGGATCTGGTTCCCACTGGCATCTACAAATTATAACCATGGACTGGTGGTCACCAAACTACCATCTGAATTAGAACTGGGATAGCATTTTTCAGAAAATGAAGGTGGAATGTTTTTCAGGTACCACCAGCCACTCCTAATGTGCAGATTGGTAAATGGGACAACAAGGATGGAGCCTGATATGCAATTCTGAATCTTCAGAATGACTGGCTATTGAGCCTGGGTGAAAATCTGCCCCAGCAGAAGGAACTATTCCTGGTGTGAAGAATAGCCCTCGGGAATCACTCCATATGGGAGGAGAAGGATTAAACTTCTTAAGCTGGGAATAGTTCCTAGGTTACTGCAGCAGTAGGGGGTGTAGTTTAAAGCCCCAAGCAATATCTTCTCAGATGTGGCCTGAAGCAGGTAGTCATCCAGGCAAAGGCAGATGTGAATGATCTTTGAGGTGAACAATATCCAGTGTTAAGCATTTTGTGAATTCCCTCAGAGCACTGAAGAGCCCAGCAGAATGACGGAACTAAAATTGAAGTCAATTCCTGCCACAATTTTTAGGTATTTCCTGTGTTCCATGTCGACAAAGTTGTATGCTTGATACCCAGAATGGGCAAGATGGTTTTCTCCTAGTAGCAGTATATATATATATATATATATATATATATATATATATATATATATATATATATATATATATATGTATATATGGGTCTACTCCATTTGACCGACACTCCATTTGACCGACACTCCATTTGCCCGACACTCCATTTGCCCGACACTCCATTTGCCCGACACTCCATTTGCCCGACACTCCATTTGCCCGACACTCCATTTGCCCGACACTCCATCAAAAGAAGTAGACCCATATACACACACACACACACACATATATATATATATATATACACACACACACACACACAAAACTAAAACACTACGAAAATACCAAAGAAAATCAGTACACAGGCACTCCACCATCCAACCTTGCAGGTGTACTAAGAATTTCAGTAAATTATCAGACTACTCAGCCAAATCAGTAAAGGCTAACCATTAATGTATTAGGAGCAGAAGCATCACTCTTCTGAACAGCTCCCACCATCAAATCAAAAGGCAATTGAGGTGCAAGTAATAGCTCAATGAACATCCTCCAAGGACATAACTTTGCTGCAAATAAATAATCAGCTGCTGTGATATTTTTTTTTAACCAATGTGTCTGCTACCATTTGAACATGCTCCCTTTGCACCTCACAGAAAACACCTCATGGAAAATCTATAAACCAAACCTCCACACTGGATGAATAACCATAAATTCATGTCTGGCATTAATGTTGAGGATAAGCTTCTTCATGCCTCTCCAGTTTCAACCTCAGGATAAACCTAAGAAAAAATAGTTGTGTAAAATCTTACCATAACCATACATGTCCTTCTCTTTAGTGTTGCAGTATTCTTTACATATGGATTTGTATTCGACTGACCTGACGTTCGGCTTGTATACAAAAGCTTCAAGCTACTGCCTGTACATTTGACATCACACGTAGGCTCAGGAACGTCAGTTAATAAAGGGACGTCCCCATGTACCATCCTCAGAATAAAGTAGCTCCATGAGGAAACTCCAAAAGGAGGACCAAAGGACAGTTATCCAAATAAAGAGGAAGATGTAGGGGGAAGGCGGGTGGGATAGAATACGGCAACATAGAGAAAGACATCTATGGTTACGGTAAGATTTTGCACCACTATTCTATGCAGTATTCTTTACATATGGGAGAGTGCAAAAGCTGAAAAAGAACCTAGGGAGGGGGGATGAAAGAGAAATTAGACAAACATTTTCCAGAAATCCATGCAGGATTGCTGTGGCCCTGGAATTATTATCCAGCTTGTGATGTCTTGCGAAAATATGAACAGATGACAAAGTGGCAGCTTCCAGAATTGACTGTGTATCCAAACCCTTGAAGAAAGCCACAGAGGAAGTAAGAGATAGTACAGTTGTGTACCTACCATAAATGTAGATGTTAGAGTGTATTCACTGCTGCAGTCATTACACTTGGGTTATCCTGCTGGCAGGCTACCCGCAGTCGGCCTGAATTCCAAAGTCCTGGTCAGGCATCGGTTGCTGTCGCCTCTTCCCTGACGTCAGTGCGCCAGGAGTACAAAAGATGCAGCAGACGCCATTTTCTTCAGTTTTTCTTGCCCCAGATGTCAGGTGCCCCCCCCCCCCCGAAGGGTAGGCTAAGAAATTATGCCAATAAAAGAACATGCAGTAAAATAAAACAATCTTCATCTACAAGCAAATACACTACATAGGTTGCATAGAATAGAGAAGTCCCAGCAAAGAAAAGGGGGGTGGTGAGTGGGTAACCTGGACTGCAACAGTGAATACACTAACATCTACATTTATGGTAGGTACACAACTGTACTATGTTCATCGTGTTTCACTGTTGCAGTCATTACACTTGGGTTGAAACCCAAAGCTGAGGTTGGGTGGCTGGGCCTAAATAGAATTAGGAGAGGCTAGGAGGCCCTCCAGAACTGCAGTGGCAAAGCCTGCTCTGGATTTAGAGTAAAGAGGTAAGTGGAAGTGCTTTGTAAAAGTGTGCACTGAAGTCCAAGTTGCAGCCTCCAAAATGTCCTTGGTTGGTACTCCTCTGAGGAAGGCTGCTGAAGTAGCTGCTGCTCTAGTTGAGTGTGGCCTGATGCCCTTAGGCACTGACGTGTCATGTTGAGAATAGCAGAAATGAATGCAGTGTGCTATCCATTTGGAAATAGTCTGCTTTGAGATGGCTTTTCCTTCAGATCCTGCAGCATATGCCACTAAGAGTTGCTCAGACTTTCTGAAAGCTTTAGTTTTGTCCAACTAGAAGCGTAGCTGTCTGTGTATGTCCAAAGAATTTAGAAGTCTCTCCCCCTTATTCTGTGGGTTTGGATAAAAGGTAGGCAAGTGAACTGTTTGACTAACAGCCACACTAGACACTACCTTAGGCATAAATGTTGGGTTTGTCCTCAGAGAAACCATGTCTGGATGGAAAATTATGAAAGGTTCAACTGCCATTAGTGCCTGTAACTGAGACTCTTCTTGCTGAAGTTATTGCTAAGAGCAGAGCTGTTTTTCCATAAGAATTTTATCTCAGCTGTATTGGCTGGATCAAAAGGAGGAAGTGTGAGTTTTTCCAAGACAAAGTTGAGGTCCCATGCAGGTATTGGTGCTCTTTTTGAGGGTCTTATGTTTTTGGCCCCTCTGAGGCACTGCCTTAGTAGTGGATGTGAAAAAATAGGTGGGTCCGTATTGTAATGAGCTAAAATGGCAGAGGCATGGATCTTAATGGATGAAAAGGATAGGCCTTTGTCCAGCATCTCAGTTAGGTATTGTAAAATCGGAGGAATATTTGGTACAAACATGTCAATTCCTTGTGCCTGGTTCCAAGCACAGAATCTCTCCTACTTTTCTGCACATAATTTTCTGGTGCTGGGCCTCCTGGCCTCCAGAATAACATCCATAACTGCTTTGGAGAGAGGCGAGTTCTGAATGGTTACATTATCCGCCATGCAGCCAGATTTAGGGTTCTGAGTTGGCTGTGCAGTATCCGACTGCTTTGTTGGGTTAGTAAATGAGGAATTGAGGCAATGTCCAGGCTGGTCCTTGAGACAAGCTCTTTAGGACTGGGTACCAGTGCTGGCGTGGCCAGTCTGGGGCAATCAGGATCATTTCTGGCTTCTCGTCTGACCTTTAGGAGTACCTTGGGGAGGAGAGGTAGTGGAGGAAAGGCATATACTGTAAGGTTTTTCCAGCTGAATGATAGAGCATCCACTTTCCATGCTAGCTTGTGATAAGTCCTTGTGCAAAATCCCTGTAGTTGGCAGTTGTGAGGGGAGGCAAATAGATCTATGTCTGGGCATCCCCATTTCCTTGATATCATGCTGAAGATTTGTGGATCTAGTTTCCACTCGTGAGGATCCATGAGGTTTCTGCTTAGTTCGTCTGCCAGAGTATTTGTCTTTCCTGGCAGGAATTGTGCTGGCAGGTGTACTTGATAAGTCAATGCGATGTTCCACAAAATCATGGCTTGTCTGCAGAGGGGGTAGGAATGCGTGCCTCCCTGCTTGTTTATGTACCACATGACTGTTGTATTGTCAGTCTATCAGCAGCTGTCCTGGACGAAGCAGATCCTTGAAAGCTGTCAGGGCATTCTGGACAGCCAGCATTTCTTTTAGATTGATATGAAGATGCATTTGGCTTGTGGGCCATGTGCCTTGAATACATTTTCCTGCCATGTGGGCCCCCCAGGCATAATCTGATACATCTGTTACTGTCTGCCTGGCAGTGGGTAAAGTGAAAGGCTGTCCCTTGTTGTGGTGATAGGCCTGTGCCCACCATCGAAACTCCTGTTGCAGGCAGGGAAATGAGGGTAATTAGTTTTTCCAGACTGAGGCAATGTTGAGTCCAAACACTTTTTAGATACCATTGTAGTTTCCTCATATGCAGTCCTGCATATGGAATTAACAGAATGCAGGATGCCATGAAGCCCAAAGCCTGCAGAATTTGTCTTGCAGATAACTGGGTTTTTGTTGCCAAAATTTCGAAGTAAGTCATCAGTTGCCTTTGTTTGTCTGGCGTGAGATAAGCCATCTGGGCACTTGTATTTAAGCTTGCACCCAGGAATATTATCTCTTGAGGGCACTAGTTTTGATTTCTTTTTGTTTACTGTGTACCCTACGCAAATTATCAATCTTTTTACAAACGCCAGATGCTTTAGAAGAAAGTCCTTGCTCTCTGCTTGAATAAAGGCAGTCGTCCAAGTAGGGATATATCTGAATTCCTCTTGGTCTGCAAAAAGCAATTACTGGTGCCAGGCATTTTGTGAAGTCCCTGGGAGCAGTAGATAAGCCAAAGGGCAGTGCAGAGAATTGGTAGTGCATTGAGCCAGCTATGAATCTGTGGTATCTTCTGCAAGATTGTCCGATTGGGACATGCAGGTATGCCTCTGAGGTCCAAAGTAACTAGCCAAGCCTTCCTGCCCAGCATGGGAAGAAGTTGCTGCAGTGTTAACAGTTTGAATGTTGGAGCATCCAGGAAAGTATTTAGAATTGACAGGTCCAGTATTGGTCTCCAGGCTTTGTCCTTTCTGGGTACCAAGAAAAGTCTTGAGTAAAATCCTTGCCCCTGTTCTTGCTGTGGTACTTTTTGAATAGCTCTCATGTCCATGAGAGCAGAAATTTGTTTTTGTGCCTCTGCCCATTGGTTTTCTGGCAGGTCTGGCATACCTTTTGACCATGGTAGGGTGTGAAAGTGGAACCTGTAACCCTGAGAAACAATATTCAGTACCCATTTGTCCTGGGTGATCATGTGCCAGTTTTGTGAGAAAAGTGCTAGTTTTCCCCCTAAAGGTGCTGTCAAAAGGTAAGTGCTTGGCTTTTGTAGAGGGAAGTCATTGGGACTGCTTCCTATAAGGTTGTGATTTGTCTTCTCCGCCTTTGTGGGCTGAAGCACCCCATTGTTTAGGTCTGTATGAGCCTTGGGGCTGAGATCTGCCTCTTGGGCGTCTGTATCTGCCTCTTTGTGGCCTGACACTGGAAAGGACCAATTTTTAGAAGGCCAGTTTTTGCTAAATCTAGGTGACTGAACCTGTAAGAAATCCTTAATGGTCTGCATTGATTTTTGCTTAATCCTCAATTTTCTTTAACACCTCTTCTGTCTTAACACCAAAGTATCATGCTGTAATGGAGCATCCAATAATTTTGCTTTAACATGATCATATTTAATATTTGTTATATTTATTTACTTTTATTATATTTATTACAAATCAATGGATACATAACCTTTTTAACACTCTTAACATCTTCCTCAGTATCATCAGTTATTAATTATAATTTATTATATTTATTTAGGGCATTTATTCTTTAATATGTACATTGCCTATTTGCAGTTACTGGTTCAATAGATAGGTACATGTTATAGTTATTGTTTTTCTTGATTCCCTGTTTTTATTATATGGATTTAATATATGCAATTTATATAAGCATTTATAAGCTTTTAAATAAATGTACGAGTGTTTTTAGATGTACAGTATGTGGAAAGGTAATTATATACAATAGGTTTTATTCACATCATAATTTATATATTGTATTTTTAAGGTACATCTACAATCCAATTATAAATTGTACACTACAGTATACAGTATCCAAGATAGACGTTGTTATACTGTACAAAACTGATTTATACATGCTAATTTAGGCATTGTGTATTGCAATATTTTGCACATTGATTTTCACTGGAAATATGCATTAATTGATTGTCAAGCGATGTTTAGAAAAGTATAGAATGTATATGACTTAAAATTTAGGTTAAATGTTGGCGCCAAAAAGTCTATAAAATGTATTATTTTTGGTTAGTATGCGATTCTGAAGAAGTCCACGATTGAGTGGAGGAAAGCGCTTAATCGCTATGCACTTTTGCTACTGTTTTTAATCCAACTGCTCAGGATTATCGGTGTTTTTTATGTTTTGTTTTTTTTTCGTTCTGCTGGTTGTGTTTAAATAAAGGGTGTATTATAGCTTCGCTGTTCTTGGCATATTTCTCTTGGGTTACGTGATTTGGATATGATCAGGTAAACCTTGTTCTTTTAACCAAGCATGCCTTCGAATGACAGAGCCTGTAACAGCGGCTTTGCAAGAAGCCTCTAATGAATCAAAACCACATTGCAGAGTACGCTTTCCCACTTGTTCAGCTGCATGCACTAAATCCTGCATTTCCTTATTGTCAGGACATTCTGAGCTTGGAAGCATTTTCTGTTGTAGCAAAGACATTAGGTATTGTTGATATTTAAGCATGTGAAACTGGCAGTTTAAATCCCTTACAGCTAAAGTAGCAGAAGTGTAAACTTTTTTCCCCCATCTATCCAGTGCTCTCGAATCCCTATCAGAGGGAACAGGGTTTTTTGCAGTGGAAGCCTTGACCCCTTTGGGACCCTGAGAAATAGTTTCTGGGTCAGCAGCAGGGTTTTTATAAAGAAATTTACGAGAGTCTGGGACCCTGTAGTACCTATCTGGCTTGACTGGTGCAGGGGGTAGAGAGTCAGGAGACAAACTGGATTCAGAAAAAACAAACAATATCTAGTACAGGGGGGATAGCAAGGGGCCTGTGCTGAGGCAGTAAAAGAAAGTCTGAGTCTTTTCTTGGATTCTGAATAACCCTGGCTCTCCCAATGGAAATGCTCCCTCATGGTGTGCAGGGTTTCCCCAAAAGAGTAATCCTCAGGAGGAGAGGCTGAAGGGATAGATTCTTCAGCATCAGAGTCCTCATAGGGAGAAAGAGAATATCCCTGTTCTGAAGAGGAATAAAAGGAAATAGAAACCTGGTCAGAGGAGTCATAGTCTGTGTCTTGCCTAGGCCTTTTATCAGGAGGGGGATGGGAACCCCTGATCAAAGTAATTAGGTACTCGGCCATTTTAATCATCTGTTTCTTTGGCATGGATGACTGCCCAGGAGAATGCTGTACTGGTTTCTTCTTTAATGGTGTTTTAGACTTTGCTTTGGCTGCTGAAGTGGACTTGATAGTAAGCTGTGTAGGTCTGAAAACACCCTCAGAAGCCGATGCCTGCTCAGCAGCTCCGGACCCATCTGAGGGAAAAGTTTACATAGGCCCAATACCTTGAATTTCCAGAGGCCTAGTTTTCTCCACGTGGGAGTCATAGGCGGCCTGTGGCTCTGAGGTAGCGGGTGTCAGGGGCTGCAAAAGCACCTCACTGAGAACCGGCAACTGGCCTACAAGAGGCTTCGTTGGCTTTGGACCTCTGATGCCTGTCCTTTTCTTTGTCTTTGTGTTTTTTATGAATTCCGGTCGTCGGTTGTTCCGACGGCATTATGTAGTTAAACCTTCGGCCAAAGTAATGTAAAGCAAAATCAAACCGATGCTTAATAGTGCATTGGTTGAATCTAGCACAAAACCAACAACTAGAACGTTGTGGTCAGGGCCTAGGCAAGGAATACAGTAAGAGTGAAACTCCTTATGAGGTATTTGTTTCCCACAAGAAATACAATTGTTAACTTTTACTGACATCGGTCTGGAGCAAGAAAAGTTTCAACGGGTACTTAGCTTTATTGAAGACTTCGGTTCTGAAATTCAATTTTGAAAATCTCAGGAGTCGGCCGACCGGCACTTGCGAACTGCTTTTGCTTCGGGCACCACGCGGCAATAAAGACAGGGGAAAATGGCGTTGGCTGCATCTTATATAGCCCTGGCGCACTGACGTCGGGGAAGAGGTGACAGCAACTGACCAGGACTTTGGAATTCAGGCCGACTAAGGGTAGCCTGCCAGCAGGATAACCCAAGTGTAATGACTGCAACAGTGAAACACGATGAACATATCTCTTAGCCTCTTTTTAGAATCAGAGTAAACGTAGCTTTCCCAGTGAAAATGCTCCCTAAGAGTATGCAAGGTTTCTCCAAGAGAGAAACCCTCTGGGGGAGGAGCAGAGGGAAGAGTCCTCTGAATCAGAAACCTCATAGGTAGATAAGGGTAAATCCTGGTCATCAGAGGAGACAAATTTCAGAATCCTGGTCAGAAGTATCATAAGCAAATTCAGTCCCAGGTCTCTTAGATGGGGAAGGTTGGCTTCCCCTGATTATGGTAATAAGGTCTTCAGCCATTCTTATTTGTTTTTTAGGCATAGAGGCCTGACCATGCGGTCTGGGCGTCTGTTTCCTAGGCATGGTTCGAGTTTTAGGCCTAGAAGATGGCGTCGGTTTAATATGCAAGTCAGTAGGCCTGAATACACCCTCAGAAGCTGGTGCCTGCACAGCGGCTCCGGACCCATCCAAGGTAGAGACATCCGCAGGTTCCACAGTTGAAGCATCTCGCAGCATACCGGACTCCGAATGGGTCTCAGTAGAGGCCTGTGCATCTGAGGTAGTGGGTATCAGGGGCTGCGAAAGTGCCTCACTGAGTATAAGCAAACTGGTGACTAGCTTAGGAGAAGTGCCGTCGGCAGCTTTGGACCTACGCGGCCTGTCTCGGTCTTTATCTTTGTGTTTCTTCCAAAAGTTGGTAGTCGGGTGGCTTACCAAAGGCATATCTTTATAACTGAACAGAGTACCAAAATATTTATAAGCGAAAATGTACCGACTAAAAGTTTGTGGTTTAAATAAGGCACAAAACAGAGAGCGAGGTACGTCGTGGTCAGGGCCTAGGCAAGGAAAACAGTACAAATGAAAATCTTTATGAGGCATTTGCTTTCCACAAAAAATGCAATTACTGACTTTTACTGACATCAGTTTAGAGCAAGAAAAAGTTTCCCCAATGGGGTACTTAGCTTTAGTTGGAAGACTTCGGTTCTGAAACTCGAAAATGAAAATTTCAGGAGTCTGCTGACCGGCACTTGCGAACTGCTTCTGCTTCGGGCACTACACGGCAAGAAAGACTGATGTAATGGCATCTGCTGCATGCTTTATACCCCTGACTACCTGACGTCACGGAAGATGAGACAGCAACTGACGCAGGACCCAAGACTTTGATAATCAGGCCGACTGAGGGCTACTGCAAACAGATAACCCAAATGTGATGACTGCAACAGTGAAACACGATCATCATCCCCTTCATGGAAATGACAAGGCATCCACCTTCCAAGCCTGAGGGTGAGGGACCCTGGCACAGAAAAGAAATAAGTCAGTTCTGAGGGAAGGCAAATAAACCCATCTCTGGAGTACCTCACCAATGAACTAGATCGAGGACCACATCCCTGTGAAGCATCCACTCGTGGGATGGTGTCATGGATCTGCTCAATGAGTCTGCCACAAAGTTCTGAGCAGAGGGAAAGTACACTGCACGCAGTGAGACTTTGTACTGAACAGCCACCTCTCACGCTTTAATTGCTAGGTGACAAAAGATAAGTTCTTGTACCCCCCTGCCTATTTATGTACAAAAGAACTGCAGTATTGTCTGTGAGAATCTTGAGGGGGGTCCTGGAAGAAGCAGAGGATGCAATGCCTGTAAGGCTGGAATCGAAGCCCTCAGTTCCCAGACACTGATGTGCGCTCTCTCCTCTGAGCAGGTGAGCATAGTCCCTAAACCTTTGCGGAAGCGAAGACTGCTCCCCATCCTAAATCTAAGGCATCGGTGTAAAGTTCCTGTACTGGTTGAAGAATTTGAAGAGGTAAAAACAGGGTTCTGACAGAGATGCTGCATCCACCACCCTAGCTCTTTTTTCAAGCATGGAAGAGGAGGAATGACAAGTCTCCAAAGGATGAGCATGCTGGGAACAGACATTTTTCAGAAGTCACTGGAACTTCCTCATATGAAGTTTTGCAAAGGGCAACATGGGGACTGTAGAAGCCATGAACCCAAGAAGTCTGATGAACTCCCTGGCAGTGATGGAAGAAAGAGGTAGAAGAAATGCCATGAAAGCTGCCACAGATGAAGCTTTTTCTGAATAAAAATATCAAACCTGTTCTGAACCTACACGCTAGAAAAATGAGATCCTGACTGGGTGAAAGAGCAGATTTTTTGAAATTTGTCAACCCCAAGCCTTGTAGAAAGGGAATGGTTAAGATCCAGGTGGTGAAGCAGAAGGTCTGGACTGCTGGCCAGAAAAAAGCAGGTCGTCCACATAAGGATAAACCTGAAGACCCTTCAGTCTTAAAAACACAATAGCTGGGGCTAGAGACTTTGTGAAAACCCTTGGAGCAGTGGAAAGACCAAAAGGCAAGGCAGAGAACTGAAAGTGCCAAGAACCCACCGAGAAACAATTTCCCGAAGTGAGGCTGAATATGGATATGCAGGTAAGCATCCTTTAGACCCAGCGAATATAAGAAGAGTTGAGGAGGCACAAGAGGAAGAAGAGACTACAGGGATAGCATCCTGAAAGAAGGCACCACCAGGAAGATACTCAACCCGGAGAGATCCAAAATGGGTCTCCAAGGACCCTCTTTTCTTGGAACCAAGCACATCCTGGAATAAATTTTCCTTCCTTGCTGATTTGAAGGGATTGGTTGAATTGTGCCTTGTAAAGAAGGCTGAGCTAGCAGTTGAGGAAACAGATGTAGTTGGTCTGAGGGCGGTTGAGGAATCCCCTAAAAGGAGGGGGGGGGGGGCTTCCAAGTCATGAAACAGCCATTTAATGGAGTCTTGGGTGATCGCTGTCCAGGCTGAAAGGCAATATGACTTGGAAGTCGGGGGTGGATGTGTCAGAGCCTGGTCTGGACTTAAAGGGCTGCCAAGGAGATGGTGCAGAAGTAACTTTTAGACTGAGGTGGTCTAACAGGTTTACGTGGTCTAGAACCCGAGGGGGCTGAAGAGGAAAACTTGGAAGGTTTTCTAATAAAGAGTCTTAGCATGAGAGTTCCTAAGAAATTCAGGAACTGGAGAAACTAACAGGTGCTTTAAATCCTGGAGCTCCTTACCTTTTTCTTTGAGAGTCTTAAAGTGCTCTGCAGCAGCTTTTCTGAAAGAGCAGAATTATCCAATGGAGCATCGAGCAGTTTTGCCTTGAAGTCACCTGGAAGAGCCTGTAGTTGTAACCAAGATTATCTCCTAAGTACCGAAGCAGAAGCTGCAGACCCGGAAGAAGTTTTACAGCATCATAGATGCATTTAACAGAATGCCTAGGAACCTGTGAAAATGCAACTAAAACAAAGAGCCAAGGACTTGGCTTCTGAATCTGGTAGTTGAGACAGAGCCCGAGAAGCTTGGGATAGCAAAGCTAGAGAATACCTAGACAGACGAGTCCGGGCAAAGCTAGAGAATACCTAGACATACGAGTGTGGGCAAAGCTAGAGCATACCTAGACATACGAGTGTGGGCAAAGCTAGAGAATACCTAGACATACGAGTGTGGGCAAAGCTACAGAATACCTAGACATACGTGTCTGGGCGAATACCTAGACATACGTGTCTGGGCAAAGCTACAGAATACCTAGACATACGAGTGTGGGCAAAGCTAGAGAATACCTAGACATACGAGTGTGGGCAAAGCTAGAGAATACCTAGACATACGTGTCTGGGCAAAGCTAGAGAATACCTAGACATACGAGTGTGGGCAAAGCTAGAGAATACCTAGACATACGAGTGTGGGCAAAGCTAGAGAATACCTAGACATACGAGTGTGGGCAAAGCTAGAGAATACTTAGACATACGAGTCTGAGCAAAGCTAGAGAATACCTAGACATACGAGTGTGCAAAGCTAGAGAATACCTAGACATACGAGTCCGGGCAAAGCTAGTGGCCCTGACTGCAAAGGCTGACCTCTCTAAAATTTTACTTTGTTCAATGAGAGTAATTCTGTAGAGAGAACAAAATGAGAGGATTTGTCAGCCGTGATGGAGACTACAGCTGGGTCAGTTGAAGGACATAAAAATTGCAATCCTCAGGGACCTTATGGAAATGGTCAGGTCTTTTGGGAGCTGATGCCTGTGAATCTTGGGTTTTGGAAGATAAAGCAAAGGCATAAAGGAAAACTGGAAGCACTGGAGGAACAGCTGCAGGTGCCTCCCCCTGAAGTCACAGTATCTCTCTTGTTTCTCTGAAATTTAAGAATCCTACTTAAAGAATTCCCTCATCTTATTCTCTCACCAAAAAAGTTCTTCCATGGGTGAACGTATCTGGGTGGAATATGCTAAGCAGTCTACTTCAGAGGAAGACTCTTCTGAGTCAAAATCCTGGGCTGGGATAGCAGAGAATGACTCCTGAGAACCAGATGGCGGCACAGGGGAAGATGAGAAGGCAGGGCCAAAAACAGGAGAAGCCAAAGCCAGAGGTCTGAGGGTCATCAAGGCTTTAAGACTGAGAGAAAACTTCCCAGTCCAACAAAGTGTAGAAAGTACTACAGAATGTTTAGTCAGTCTCTTTTTGCAGATTTCTCTGAAGCAGCGGCAAGGATTGATGTAGGCCCAACAGACGAAGCTTCTTGTTGCAGGGAAACCAAGCAGTTTGAGTCCTCCGAAATCAAAATTCATGGTTCCCCCAAATTGTCTGAAACGGATGTCTGCATGGCCTAGGACGTGCTCCTGACTGCTACCAATGTGGTTCCCGCCAGAGAGATGGACCCTACCTCCAACTGTACCACCAGGTTTTCATCAACCTCAAGGGATACTTCAGAGAGAAGGCACAGCCAAAGAGGATTCAGGCCTAGTTTTGGTCACCTTCCTCTTCACGGATGGCTCAGAGGAACTCGCTGAACCCTCCATCGATTCCCTAGTTAAGACATTTAAGCATCTGGTTTTCAAGATACAAGTTTAAAGCAGACTGACAGCTATGCAAGGTTTTAGGGATAAAGGTCTGACAGAACAGGACTGATGGTCGTGGGTAGGCCCTAAATAAAACAAACAGAGCTTGTGACGATTCTTATGTGGAATTTGCCTTCCACGCCTACACTTACCCTTTCTGGATGACATTAACAACAACAAAAGGCAGAAAGCAAGCAAATAAATCCCCAACAGGGTACTTATCTGAAGATGAAGTACAGTTGTGTACACGTACCATAAATGTAGATGTTCGAGTGTATTCACGGTTGCAGTCATTACATTTGGGTTATCTGCTCACAGTAGCCCTCAGATTCATAGGTTCATAGATTAGTACTAGGCTAACTGCCCTTGTGAGCCATTTTAAGCCTAGCCAATTATCCCTTGTGAGACTCAAACCCTGTACCGTGTGTTTGTAAGGCAAACACCTTACCATTAGGCCACCCTCCAAACCCATTCGACCCAACCCCAGTCGGCCTGATTAACAGTCTTGGGTCCTGCGTCAGTTGCTGTCCCTTCTATGACGTCAGGGGTATAAAACATGCAGCCGATGCCATTACATCAGTTTTTCTTGCCCCAGATGTCAGGTGCCCCCCAATGGGAAGCAATTAAATCTATAAATACAAGGATATACCTCCAACAAAAAAAGCAAATGCACCAAAAAGCTTTTAGAGCATAGTAAGTGAGTAGACATACAGCCAAAAGAAGAAAGGGGGTTGGAGGGAGGGTAAAGTACAGTTGTGTAGACTTACCATAAATGTAGATGTTAGAGTGTCTTCACTGTTGCAGTCATCACTGTAGGGTTCTTCCCACCAGCAGGCAGTCCTCGGTTGGCCAAAATCCCAAAGTCTGGGTCCGGCGTCGGCTGTCCAGTCATGCTCCCTGACAGTGCCAGGAGTACAAAGCTGCCAGCCGACGCCATGTTCTCCAGTTTTTCTTGCCCCAGATGTCAGGTGCCCAAAAATGAAGGCTAATAGTAAAACAAAAAAGAAACATTCAACAAACCCCATACCCTGAAGCAAATACACCTCAGAAGAAGGGTGAAGTAGGAAACCACAGTAATGAAAATATAAGAGGGGTCAGGAGGGAGGTTAACACAGACTGCAACAGTGAAGACACTCTAACATCTACATTTATGGTAAGTGTACACAACTGTACTATGTTCGTGTTTCACTGTTGCAGTCATCACTGTAGGGTTGAATCCCAAAGCTGAGATAAAGGGTGGTGGTTATAGAATAGAAGGGGCGGCTAGAAGGCCCTGCAAGACTGCAGAAGCAAAGCCTGCCCTAGACTTCGAGTATAGAGGGAGATTGTAGTGCTTAGAGAAAGTATGCACTGAACTCCAAGTTGCAGCTTCCAAAATATCTTTGGTAGGTACTCCCCTGAGAAAGGCAGCTGAAGTAGCAGCACCTCTGGTAGAGAGAGTCCTGATTTTTCCTGGGATTTGCTTTCCATGATGAGAGTAACAAAATCTAATTCCGTGAGCAATCCATTTAGAAATGGTCTGTTTTGAAATAGCTTTGCCTTGGGAATTTGTTGCATAAGAAACAAACAGTTGCTGTGTTTTCCTGATATCCTTGGTTCTGTCCAGGTAAAAACGAAGTTGTCTGTGTACATCCAAGGAATGCAAGATCCTTTCCCCCTTATTTTGTGGATTAGTGAAAAAAGTTGGCAGGTCAACAGTTTGATTCAAAGCCACTTTGGAAACCACTTCAGGCATGAACATAGGATTAGTCCTTAAAGACACCCTGTCTTGATGAAAAATAATACAAGGTTCCACAGCCATCAGTGCCTGTAACTCCGAGACTCTCCTGGCTGAAGTCAAAGCCAGCAGGATAGCTGTCTTCCATGATAAAAACTTAAGATCAGATGTGGCAGCAGGCTCAAAAGGAGGCAGAGTGAGTTTTTCCAGAACATAGTTGAGGTTCCAGGCAGGTATGGGGGGTGTCCTAGGGGGCCTTAAATTCTTTGCTCCTCTGAGATATTGTTTCAGAAGTGGATGGAAAAAGATTGGAGGATCTGTACTGTAATGTGCAGAGATAGCTGAGGCATGTATTTTTATGAAGGAGAAGGATAAACCCTTATGAAGCATGTCTGTCAGGTAAAGTAAAATCAGTGGGATGTTAGGAATGAGGGGATCCGAACCCTGAGCATGCATCCAGGAGCAAAATCTCTTCCATTTACCTGCATAAGATTTTCTAGTGCTAGGCCGTCTGGCTTCTAAGATGACATCCATGACCTATTTGGGAAGAGAAGGATTAATCATAGACCCTGAATTCGCCAGGCTGAGAGTTTTGACATGAGAATGCAGAACCTGGCCCTGGTGTTGGGACAAAAGATTTGGAATCTGAGGTAAAATCCAAGGTGGCTCCTGGGATAGATTCAGTGTTAAGTACCAAAATTGACGAGGCCAATGTGAGGCCAGTAAAATCATCATCTTGGGCTTGTCCTGCTTGATCTTTAATAACACCCGTGGAAGAAGTAGTAGTGGCAGAAAGGCATACCCAGAGAGGTTTCTCCAACTGAATGATACTGCATCCACTTTCCATGCTAGTTTGTGAAATGTCCTTGTGCAAAAAATCTGTAACTGGTGGTTGAGGGGGGATGCAAATAGATCTATGTCTGGGCAGCCCCAGGTTTTTGTAATCATCTTGAATATTTGGGTGTCTAGCATCCACTCGTGTGGGTCGGACAGGTTCCTGCTCAGGGAGTCTGCCAGAATACTTTGTTTCCCTAGCAGAAACTGAGCTTGTAGATCCACTTTGCAAGCCAGAGCTGTGTTCCAAAGAGTCATGGCTAGTCTGCAAAGGGGGTAGGAGTGAGAACCCCCTTGCTTGTTTATGTACCACATAACTGTGGTGTTGTCTGTCCGTATCAGTAGTTGTCCTGGTTGAAGATCCCTGAAAGCCAAGAGGGCATTCCGTACAGCTAACATCTCAAATTGATATGCAGGTGCTTCTGATTCTCTGTCCAAAAACCTTGCAGACCTTTTCCCTGCAAGTGGGCTCCCCATGAGTAATCCGAGGCGTCTGTGGTTAACACTTGGCTGGCTGGAGGCAGATTGAAGGCTTTCCCTTTGTTGTGAAGACATGCCATGGCCCACCAATGGAATTCCTTTTGTAGACAAGGTAAGACAGCAATCTGTGTGTCTAGACTGTGGCAATGCTGGGACCCATACACTTTAGGTACCATTGTATTTTTCTCATATGTAGTCTTGCATTTGGTATGAGAAGGATGCAGGAGGCCATGTAACCCAAAGCCTGCAGGAATTTCCTTGCAGTTAGCAGAGTTATTGACGCCAAGGTTTTGAAAGTTGAAGCCAGCTGCAGTTGCTTTTCGGATGTCAGGAATGCCATCTGGGTTGTTGTGTTTAGAAGAGCACCCTGAAAAGTTATCTGTTGTGTGGGTGTCAAATTTGACTATGTTCACAGTGAATCCCAGGTACTTGAGAAGGTTTTGAACAAATTCCAGATGTTGGAGTAAGACATCCTTGCTGTCTGCTTGAATAAGGCAGTCTTCCAGATAAGGGTAAATTTGAATTCCCTTGAGTCTGCAATAAGCCACTACTGGTGCCAGGCACTTGAAGACCCTGGGCGCAGTAGACAAGCCAAAGGGCAGCGCAGAGAATTGGTAATGTTTCGATCCGGCCTTGAACCGGAGGCATTTTCTGCACTCCTGTCTGATTGGGATGTGTAGATAAGCCTCCTTTAAATCCAATGTCACCATCCATGCATTTTTGTTCAACATTGGCAGGAGCTGCTGCAGAGTAAGCATCTTGAACTTCAGTATGTCCAGGAAAGTGTTTAAGACAGACAGATCCAGGAGGAGTCTCAATGAATTTTGCTTTCTGGGAACTAGAAAGAGCCTAGAGTAAAAACCTTGGCCCGTCTCTGATTGTGGAACCAGTTCTATGGCCCTCATGGCCATGAGGGATCCCACCTGGTGTAATGCCTCTGACCACTGGTGTTTTGGAAGGTCTGGCCATCCGTTTGGTCTTGGCAAGGTATGAAAGTGGAATTTGTAACCTCTTGAAACTACATCCAGAACCCACTTGTCTTGAGTAAGTCCAATTTTGTTGAAAGAGAGAGCTTTCCTCCTAGAGGGGCTTCCAGGAGTGAAGTTCCTGGAGCCATGCAGGGGAAGTCATTGAGCCTGTTTTCTATAAGATTGAGGTATGCCCTCTCCACCCCTGGGGGTGGAAGCACTCCACTGTCTAGGTCTGTAAGAGGTCTGTGCTTGGGCCCTCCCTCTGGAGCGCCTATATCTACCCCTCTGAGGCCTGTCCGAGCTGGGAAAGGACCAATTTTTAGATGGCCAATTTCTGCTAAATCTTGGGGGCTGAACTTGTAAGAAATCCTTAACCGTTTGCATGGATTTTGCCTTATCCTCCATTTTCTTTATCACCTCTTCGGCCTTAGACCCAAACAAAACATTATGCTGAACAGGTGCATCTAGTAACTTTGCTTTCACTTGATCAGGTAAGTTTTGTTCCTTTAATCAAGCATGCCTTCTAATGACTGTGCCAGAGGCAGCCGCCCTGCAAGAAGCCTCCAAGGCATCAAAACCACAATGTAAACCATGCTTCCCCACTTGTTCAGTGGCATGCATCAAATCGTGTAATTCCTTATCAGCAGATGCAGTAATGGTACCCAGCTTTTGTTTCATAACAGACAGTAGAAATTGCTGATAATTTAGCATATAAAATTGACAATTTAAAGCCCTAACAGATAAAGTAGCAGATGTGTACACTTTTTTGCCCCATCTCTCCAAAGCTCTGGAATCCTTATCTGTCGGAATAGGGTTTTTAGCAGAAGCGGCCTTAACCCCCTTAGGACCCTGAGATAGTTTCTGGATTAGCAGTAGGATTTTTGTAAAGGAACTGGTGGGAGTCAGGGACCCTGTAATGTCTGTCGGGCTTAGCAGGGGCTGGAGGAAAGGAGTCAGGAGTTAAATTAGCCTCAGAAAAGGCATCATCCACAATATCCAGAAAAGGAGTAATAGCTAGGGGTCTACGTTAGGGAAGAAGGAAATCCCTAAGCCTTCTCTTAGATTCTGAGTATGCCTGTCCTTCCCAGTGAAAATGTTCCCTCATGTCATGTAAAGTTTCCCCAAAAGAAAAATCCTCAGGGGGAGAAGCTGATGGTACGGATTCCTCAGCATCTGAATCCTCATAAGGAGGGAAAGAATATTCCTGTTCAGAGGAAGACACTGAAGAAATAGATGCTTGATCAGAAGAGTCATAATCCAATTCTTGCCTTGGCCTTTTGTCTGGAGGGGGATGTGAACCCCTAATCAAGGTTAGTAAGTCCTCCGCCATTTTAAGTAGCTGTTTCTGAGATTTGGGTCCCGGATCAGAAGAGGCCTGGCTGGTGTCTTAGATTTAGAAGTCTTTGCCTTTATCAGAAGCTGTGTAGGCCTGAAACCCCCCTCGGAAGCCGGTACCTACACAGTGGCTCCGGACCCATCCGAGGGAGCATTGTCCGAAGGTCCTGCAGCTGGAGTGCTCAAAGGCCTAGTTGGCTCCTCGTGGGAGTCCGTTTCGGCAATCGGTTCAGAAATGGCCGACATCAGGGGCTGCGAAAGCGCCTCACTGACAGCCGGACCTGTAGCTGGCTCTGCTTGTAAAACGTAGTCTGATCTGGACCTCGGAGGCCTGTCCTTATCCTTGTGTCGTTTGTGAACTCCGGTAGTCGGAAGCGTGTCAGACGACATTTTATAATTAAATCGCCTACCAAAGTAGTGAAAAGCAAAAGCGTACCTTTGCTTAATCGTACGTTGGTTAAATCTAGCACAAAACCGACAACTAGCAACGTCGTGGTCAGGGCCTAAACAAGGAATACAGTAAGAATGGAAATCCTTATGAGGTATTTGTTTCCCACAAGAAATGCAATTATTAACTTTTTCTGACATCGGACTGGAGCAAGAAAAAAGTTTCCCCAACGAGGTACTTAGCTTTGAGAAAAAGTAGTAAGTCTTCGGATTGAAGTACGAAAAAATATCGGGAGTCAGCCGACCGGCACTTGCGAACTGCTTTCACCGCACAGCAAGAAAGACTGGAGAACACGGCGTCGGCTGGCAGCTTTGTACTCCTGGCACTCTGACGTCAGGGAGCATGACTGAACAGCCGACGCCGGGCCCAGACTTTGGGATTCTGGCCGACCGAGGACTGCCTGCTGGCGGGAAGAACCCAACAGTGATGACTGCAACAGTGAATACACTTGAACATCTACATTTATGTTAAGTGTACAATCCTGTACTATGTTAGTGTTTCACTGTTGCAGTCATTACATTTGGGTAGATTCCCAAAGCTAAGGTTGGGAGGAGAAATTTAAATAAGAATTAGGACCAGCTGTAAGGCCCTGCAGGACTGCAGTGGCAAAACCAGCTCTGGATTTAGAGAAAATTGGCAAATGATAATGCTTGTGGAAAGTATGTACAGAACTCCAGGTAGCAGCTTCTAGGATGTCCCTAGTAGGGACGCCCCTGAGAAAGGTTGTAGAGGTACATGCAGCCCTGGTTGAATGGGGTTGATGCCCTGTGGGATAGGTTTTCCATGGTGCTTATAGCAGAAATGAATGCAGTGGCCTATCCATTTTGAAATGGTTTTGAAATAGCTTTCTCCTCTGTCCCTGCAGCAAATGCCACCAGCAGTTCAGATTTCCTTTGAGGTTTAGTCCTGTCCAAGCAGAATCTAAGCTCTGTGCACATCTAGAGTGCAGTATCCGTTCCCCTTTGTTCTGTGGGTTAGAAGGTAGGCAAATGAATGGACTGATTAAGAGCAACACTGGATACCAGCATAAAGGAGGGATTGGTTCTGAGGGACACCCTGTCCGCATGAAAGATGATGAAAGGTTCCACTGCCATAAGGGCCTGTAATTCTGATACCCTTCTTGTATATCTGATTGCTAAAAGGAAAGTTGTTCTCCAGGAAAGAAATTTTAAATCTGCAGTAGCAGCTGGCTCGAAAGGAAGAAGAGTGAGTTTCTCCAAGGCAAAGAAGATCCCAGGCTGGAGTTGGAGCTCTCTGGGGTGGCATTAAATCTTTAGCCCCTCTGAGGAACTGCTTGAGCAGTGGGTGAGAAGAGGGGAGGCTCTGTGCTATAATGAGCTGAATTGGCTGAGGCATGACTTGTGATGGAGGAAAAAGACAAGCCCTTATGAAGCATCTCAGTCAAGTATTGTAAAATCTGAGGTAAATTGGGCACTGCTGCGTTCATTCCTTGAGACTAGTTCCAGGCACAGAATCTTTTCCATTTTGCAGCATAAGATTTTCTAGTACTAGGCCTCCTTGCCTCTAAAATAATATCAATCACTGATTTAGTGAGGGATGGTAAAGGAGATATTAGGTAATTAACCAGGCTAAGTTCAAGGTTTGCAGCTGAGGGTGCAGAATTTGGTTCTCCTGCTGAGACAACAGGGAAGGAGCCTGAGGCAGGTGTCATGGAGCCAAGTGTGAGACTGCGCAAGTGGGTTACCAGTGTTGGCGAGGCCATTCAAGTGCAATTAAAATCGTCCTTGGCTTGTCCTGTCTGAATTTAGTAGTACCTTGGAGAGCAGGGGAAGAGGAGGAAAGGCATAAACTGATAGGTTTTTCCAGCTGAAGGATACAACATCCACTTTCCAACCTAGCTTATGGGGAATCCTTGTGCAAAATTTGTCCTGTTGATGGTTCTGAGGGGAGGCAAACAGGTCTATATCTGAGTTCCCCCATTTGCTTGTCAACACAATGAAAATCCTTCGTTCCAGTTTCCACTCGTGCAGGTTCATGAGGTTTCTGCTTAGTCCGTCTGCCAGTATATTTAGTTTTCCTGGCAGGAATTGAGCTTGTAGATTCACTTGGAAGCTCAAGGCTGTGTTCCACAATGCCATAGCTAGTCTGCAGAGGGGGTAAGAATGTGTACCTCCCGGTTGTTTATGTACCACATGACAGTGGTGTTGTCCATCTTTACCATTAGTTGTCCTGAAAAAATGTGGTCCTTGAAGGCTGTCAGAGCATTCTGTACAGCTAACATTTCCTTTTGATTTATGTGCAGGTGCATTTGACTTGGGTTCCATTTGCCCTGAACGCACTTCCCTGCCAGGTGAGCCCCCCACGCATAGTCTGATGTGTCTGTTAAGATTTGGGCGGCAGGGGGTAATGTGAATGGTAGTCCCCTGTTTTGGTGGCAGGCCTCTGCCCACCAAAGGAACTCTAGGCATAGGCAAGGTACGATAGGAATCCTTGCTTCTAGATCCTGTGAAGGTTGACACCATAGGCTTTTGAGATACCATTGTAGTTTCCTCATATGCAGCCTTGCATATGAAATTAGAAGAATGCAGGAGGCCACGAACCCCAAGGCTTGCAGTATTTGCCTTGCAGATAGCTGGGTTTTTGTGGCCACTTGTTTGAAGCAAGTTGTCAAATGAATCCATTTCTCTGGCATCCAGTATTGCTCTTCTGAGTGTGTACCTTTAACTCCTAGTGGGCATGGCTTCAGCATTTAAAAATTGAAGTTATCACCTTACATTTTTAACAAATACCCATTGACAGAGGTCATATATCAATGCAATTGTGTTTGCCATCCTGTATGCTTTAAGATAAAATTTTCAGATACCTTGTATGTAACATGGTTTTGGAATTATTAATGGAAATATGAGCAGGTAATATTTGACGCCTAGAAGAGCAGTAGGATGTAACTGCATAAACGCCTGGAGACGTCACTTGGCTGTAATGAGTTGAAGCCATCTGGGAAGTTGTATTCAAGCTTGCTCCAAGGAATATAGTTTGTTGACAGGGTACCAGGTGGGATTTTCTTTTCATTTATGGTGAGCCCCAAACAGTCAGTACCCTTTGAACAAAGGCCAGATGATTCAAAAGAATGCTCCTGCTTTCTGCCTGAATTAGACAATGGTCCAGGTATGGTTATATTTGAATATTTCTTTTCCTGCAAAATGCAATGACTGGAGCTAGGCACTTTGAGAATAACCTGGCGCAGTAGATAAGCCAAAGGGCAGTGCAGAGAACTGATGGGGATGTGCAGGTATGCTTCTTTCAAGTCTAGTGTTGCCAACCATGCATCCATGCCTAGCACAGAAGCAGCTGGTGAAGAGTCAGAATTTTGAAACCAGCAGAAAGGTGTTTAGAATAGAAAGGCCCAGGATAGGATGCCAAGTATTGTCTTGTCTGGGTACCAAGAAAAGTCTCGAATAGAAACCTTGTCCCTTTTCCTCTTCTGGTACCAACTGAATAGCTCCCATGCTTGACAGAGAGAGAGTACCTGATTTTGGGCCTCTGCCCACTGATTTGAGGGTAGATCTGGCCACCCCGCTTGGTGTTGGTAAGGTGTGGAAGTGAAATCTGTATCCTTGGGACACTATTTAAAACCCATTTGTCCTGGGTAATAAGTTCACAGTTTTTGGTCTGCAGACCAATCTTTCCACCCAAACGAGCATTCAGTTGGGAAGTGCTTGGAAGTTTTAACAGCAAGCCATTGAGACAGTGTTCCATTTGGGGGGGGGGGGGTCTTACTACTCCCTGATTTGGGTGTGGAAACCCCCCACTACTTAATCTTGTGTGTCCCCTAGGACTGAAACCTGGGGTTTCTGCTGTGTCTGGGTTGAGAAGATCTGGAAGGGGCTGGAAAGGACCAATTCTTAGAGGGCCAGTGCCTACTAAATCTAGGAGGCTGAACTTGTAAGAAATCTAACAGTTTGCATAGATTTAGCTTCATCTTCCATCTTTTTAAGAACTTCCTCCGCCTTGTTGCCAAACAGGCGATCCTGATTTAAGGGAGCATCCAACAATTTAGCTTTAACATGATCAGGCAAAGATTGCTCCTTAAGCCAAGCATGCCTTCTAAGCACAGGCCCAGTAACAGCAGCCATGCAAGAGGCCTCTAATGAATCAAATCTACATTGCAAAGTATGTTTTCCAACCTGTTCAGCAGAATGCATTAAATCCTGTAATTCTTTATTTTCCGCACAGTCAGGAATCAACATAATTTTCTGTTTAAGCAATCCAATAATATGTTGCTGATACTTTAACATATGAAACTGGCAGTTTAAAGCCCTAATAGCCAAGGTTGCAATAGTGTAAACCTTCTTACACCATCTATCCAGCTCCCTAGAGTCTCTATCAGAAAGGGCAGGATTTTTCGCAGCAGAAGCCTTAATGCCCTTGGTTCCCTGTGAAATAATCTCTGGATCCGCAATAGGATTTTTAAAAAGGAACTTGTGAGAATCAGGAACCCTGTAATATCTGTCAGGTTTTTTGGGAGCATGAGGCAAAAAATCAGGTACCAAACTAGATTCCGAAAAAGCATCACCAACAATATCTAGTACAGGAGGACTAGCTAAAGGCCTATACTGATGAAGTAGGAGTAAGAAATCCCCAAGCCCCTTTTTTGAATCCGAAAAATCCTGTCTTTCCCAGTGGAAATGCTCCCTTAGAGTATGCAAGGTTTCACCAAAAAAAAAAAAATCCTCTGGAGGGGGAAGCAGAGGGAATGGAGTCCTCTGCATCAGAATCCTCATAAGTAGATAAGGGCAAATTCCAGATAAGAAGAATCAGAAAAATCAGAATCCTGGTTAGAAGACAAAACTTCAGTCCTAGGTCTCTTAGAAGGGGGAGGCTGGCTTCCCCTGATTAGAGTTGTAAGATCTTCAGCCATTCTTATTTGTTTTTTAGGCATAGAGGCCTGAGCATGTGGCCTGGGCGTCATTTTTTTATGCATGGTTTGAGATTTAGGCCAAAATGAAGGAGGCGTCTGTTTAATATGCAAGTCCGTAGGCCTGAATACATCCTGAGAAGCCGGTGCCTGCACAGTGGCTCTGGACCCATCCAAGGTAGAAACATCTGCGGGTTCCATAGCTGAAGCAACTGGCGGCATTCCGGACTCCAAATGGGTCTCAGTAGAGGCCTGCGAATCAGAAGTAGAGGGTATCAGGGGCTGCGAAAGCGCCTCACCGAGTACCGGCGAACTGGTGACTGGCGTAGAAGCGTCGTCAGCAGTTTTGTACCTTGGCGGCCTGTCTACGTCTTTATCTTTGCGTTTTTTTTCGAAATCCCAGTAGTCGGATGGCTGACGACATTTCTGGATAATTAAACAGAGAATCGAAACACTTAAGAGACAAAGATATACAGACGACTGATAGTGCGCTGATTAAATAAAGCACAAAACCAACAGCACGGTACGTTGTGGTCAGGGCCTAAGCAAGAAATACAGTACGAGTGAAAATCTTTGAGGTATTTGCTTTCCACAAGTAATGCAATTATTAACTTTTACTGACATAGGCAAGGAGCAAGAAAAAGTTTCCCCAACAGGGTACTTAGCTTTAGTTGAAGATTTTGGTTCTGAAACTCGAAAACAGGTGTCGGCCGACCGGCACTTGGTAACTGCTTCTGCTTCGGGCACCGCATGGCAAGAAAGACTGATGTAATGGTGTCGGCTGCATGTTTTATACCCCTGATGACCTGACGTCATGGAAGAAGGGACAGCAACCGAAGCAGGACCCAAGACTTTGTTAATCAGGCCGACTGAGGGCTACTGCAAGCAGATAATCCAAATATAATGACTGCAACAGTGAAACACGAAGAACATCAGAACACAGATTCCAATGACAGAACGAACTTACAGGTTAACCTTTGCGAATGGCAGTGAAAGAGTTCTGAGGATGGTACATGCGGACATCCCTTTTATGGCAGACATTTCCCGAGTCTACGTGTGACATCCCATGTACAGGCAGCAACTTAAAGCTTTTGTATACAAGCTGGACATCGGGTCAATTGGGGTATACAACCCATATGTACAGAATGCTGCAACACTGAACAGGACACAGCACTGTTCAGGCCCTTTGGGGACAGCAGCACAAAAAAATAAACCATGCCTTCACCTTTATCAATAATGTAAAGACATCTAAATGCAACTCAGGTAAGACGTCATACAAAAGAAAAAAAAAAAAAAAAAAAAAAAAAGTTATGTACTTACCATAACATTCCATAGAGTTGTTCATCTCGCCTTCATTCTTTACTGATGGGCTCGGAGCCGATCCCTCGGCTCAGAGTCAGCCAATTGCAAAGCTCGAGGTCTTCAAATAGCTCGACGCTAAGTCCCTATCCCATGATGCACCTAGAGTTACCTCAGATCTTGTTTGCTGCGTATAACAATACCATATATGTCATTCTATCACTCCCAAGAGAAGGTATAGAAGGACTGAGCAACCAGGATGGATCCAGCATCTCGGTCATCTAAAAGCCCAGGAGAGGGTAGGAGGGAGGGACATAAGAATGAAGGCGAGATGAACAACTCACATGGAACGTTATGGCAAGTACATAACCTCTTTATACGAAGTTGTTCTACTTCGCTGTTCCTTCTTTACTCATGGGTAGCGTCCCAAGCACCATCAATCTGGGGTGGCTCATGGGAGTATATTTGTCAGGACCATGGATCCAAAGGAGGCCCTGTCAACTTTGTAATGAGTGATAAAGGTATGAGGTTTTGACCAAGTGGCTGCTGCACAAATGTTATCAATAGGAAGTCTGGCAGAGAATGTAGAAACAGCTCTGGTTGAGTGAGCCTTAATTTTATGCTGTAAGGGTATATTGGCAGCTGAATAAGCGAATGTGATACAATCAGATAACCATTTGGAAAGAGTTGTTTTAGCCACTGGTCTACCTTTCCTGGAGTCTGAAAATGAAACTAAAATACGGTCTGATTTCCTGAAATCTTTTGTTCTATCCAAATAAAACCTGAACTGTCTTGTGAACATCAAGTTTGTGAAGCATGTACTCTAGATTGCTGGAATGGTTGGAGAAGAAAACTGGCAAATCAATAATTTGGTTGAGATTAGTTTCAGTGCAAACTTTGGGCAAAAAGAGGGGTCTGATCGAAGTGAGACTCTCAGCATGGAAAATCAAATAAGGAGCCTTAATGGACAAGGCTTGAAGCTCTGACACTGCGGGCAGAAGTAATAGTTACTAAAAAGATGGTTTTCAAAGCCAAAAATATGAGGTCACATGAGGAAGCTGGTTCAAATGGCGGAAGAATTATGTGGGAAAGCATAAAATTTAGATTCCATGGAGAATAGGGAGATTTCACAGGTGGTCCAATATGAAAGGCCTCTTTGAGAAAAGCTTTGGATAATTTGTGTGACAATATTCAATCCTTCAAATCCAGGAAGAAAGTTAGAAATGGTAGCAAGCTGAACACTGACTGTTGCGGCTGCAGCTTTTTTATTGAACATCATGGTTAAGAATTTTAGAATAGAGGCCATAGGGGCTTGGGTATGGAAAGTACAGTTTTGTACCTACCGTAAATGTAGATGTTAGAGTGTTCACCCTGCTGCAGTCATCGCACTTCGGTTATCCTGTCGTCAGGCGGTCCCCCGCAGTTGGCCGGATTTCCAAAATCTTGGTCCGACGTCGGTTGCTGTCACCTCATCCCTGACGTCAGTGCGCCAGGGGTACATATACTGCAACCGATGCCACTTTCTTCAGTTTTTCTTGCCCCAGATGTCAGGTGCCCCCAAAAAGGTGATCCAAATTAGTACAAAATGGTGAGAACACTGTACAAACACAAAATCCCTTCAGCTATAATCAAATACATCAGTAAGGTATAGCAGAGATTTAGCCAGTAGATCAGAGGGGTTGGAGGGAGGGTAACCTGGACTGCAGCAGGGTGAACACTCGAACATCTACATTTACGGTAGGTACAAAACTGTACTATGTTCATCGTGTTACCCTGCTGCAGTCATCACACTTGGGTTGAGTCCCAAAGCTAAGGTAGGGTGGAGGTATCAGAGGGTTAGTGGAGGCAATGAGGCCCTGCAGAAATGCAGTGGCGAAGCTCGCCCTGAACTTAGAATAAAGAGGTAAGTGGTAGTGTTTGGTGAATGTGTGTACAGAAGTCCAAGTTGCAGCTTCTAAAATTTCCTTGGTAGGAACCCCCGAGAAAGGCTGTAGAGGTAGCTGTTGCCCTGGTAGAGTGGGATCTAATGGTAGGGGGGACTGGTTTCCCATGATGGGTATAGCAGAACCGTATGCAATGGCCTATCCATTTAGAAATGGTTTGCTTGGATATGGCCCTCCCTTGAGAAGCTGTAGCATAGGATACAAAGAGCTGGTCAGTTTTTCTGAAAGCCTTAGTTTTATCCAAGTAGTAACGAAGTTGCCTGTGAATGTCCAAGGAATGCAGGAGTCTCTCACCTTTGTTCTGTGGATTGGGGAAGAAAGTGGGTAGGTGGATAGTTTGATTTAAAGCTACACTGGAAACCACCGTAGGCATGAAGGAAGGATTAGTTCGTAGAGAAACTCTGTCTTGATGGAAAATGAGGAAAGGTTCCACTGCCATAAGTGCCTGTAATTCTGAGACTCTCCTGGCAGATGTTATTGCCAGGAGCAGGGCAGTCTTCCAAGATAGGAACTGAAGGTCTGCAAAGAAAGCTGGTTCAAAGGGAGGTAGCGTTAGTTTTTCCAGAACAAAGTTGAGGTCCCATGTTGGTGTAGGAGCTCTTCTAGGTGGTCTACTGTTTTTTGCCCCTCTGAGGAACTGCCTTAGAAGAGGATTTAAAAATAAAGGTGGATTTGTGTCGTAGTTAGCTGAAATAGCTGAAGCATGGATTTTAATTGAGAAGAAGGAAAGTCCTTTGTGCAACATTTCCATACTGCAGAATGTGAGGCATATGAGGCTGAGGTGGGTCTTGGCCTTTAGCTTGGTTCCAAGCAGAAAACCTTTTCCATTTGTCCGAGTAAGCCTTCCTGGTGCTTGGCCTCCTGGCTTCCAGAATAACATCCAGTACTGCTTCTGAAAGAGGGGCAGGTTGGATGCTTAATTGATTTGCCATGCAGCCAGGTTTAAGGTTTTGAGCTGGCTGTGTAGAATCTGTTTGTTTTGCTGCGTGAGCAAATGAGGTATTTGAGGCAATATCCATGGTGGGCTGTGAGCCATATTCTTCAATGGCGGGTACCAGTGCTGGCGTGGCCAGTCTGGGGCTATGAGAATCAGTCAAGGTTTCTCCTTTTTGACCTTCAAAAGAACATTTGTGAGAAGAGGTAATGGAGGAAAGGCATATGCTGTCAGGTTTTTCCAACTGAAGGAGAGAGCGTCCGCTTTCCAAGCTTGATGGTGGAATGTCCTTGTACAGAATTTTGTCAGTTGGTAGTTTTGAGGACTGGCAAACAGGTCTATATTTGGAAGGCCCCATTTTTGAGTTATCATTGTAAACATTTGTGGGTCTAGTTTCCACTCGTGGGGATCTTTGATGTTTCTGCTTAGGTCATCTGCCAATGTGTTTTTCTGTCATGGCAGGAATTGAGCTTGTAACTGGACTTGGTAGGCCAGAGCTGTGTTCCATAAGATAATTGCTTGCCTGCAGAGAGGGTAGGAATGTGTGTCTCCTTGTTTGTTTATGCACCACATTACTGTGGTGTTGTCCATCTTTATTGCAAGTTGTCCTGGCTGTAGTAGATCCTTGAAGGCCGTCAGAGCTTTCTGTACAGCTAGCATCTCTTTTTGATTTATGTGCAGTTTTCTTTGTTTTGCAGTCCATAGGCCTTGAATGCGTTGCCCTGCCATGTGTGCCCCCCAGGCATAGTCTGAAGCATCTGTTGTGATAGTTTGCCTGGTTGGGGGCAAAGTGAAAGGCTGACCCCTGTTGAGGTGACATGCCTGTGCCCACCATAGAAATTCCTGTTGAAGGCAGGGAATGAGAGATATCACTGTATCCAAGCTGTGGCTGTGTTGAGACCATACGCTTTTTAGGTACCACTGTAATTTCCTCATATGCAGTTTTGCAAATTGTATTATCAGAATGCAAGATGCCATGACGCCCAAAGCCTGCAGAATTTTTCTTGCAGTTAATTGGGTCTTTGTTGCCATTGTCTTGAAATATTGAGTCAGTTTAGTTGCTTGTCTGGTGTAAGATAAGCCTTCTGGGCCGTTGTGTCCAAGCTGGTACCCAGGAATGTCATTTTTTGTGAGGGTACTAGTTTTGACTTCTTTTTTTACTGTGTACCCCAGACAATTTAGCAGATGCTTCACAAAAGCCAGATGATGTAAGAGAATGTCTTTTCTTTCTGCTTGGATGAGGCAGTCGTCCAGGTATGGATATATCTGAATTCCTCTGTCTGCAGTATGCAATTACTGGTGCCAGGCATTTTCTGAAAACTCTGGGCACAGTAGATAAGCCAAAGGGTAGTGCAGAGAATTGATAATGGGTTGAACCTGCAATGAAACGGAGGTATCTTCTGCAACTTTGTCTGATAGGGACATGCAGGTATGCCTCCTTGAGGTCCAACGTTACCAGCCATGCTTCCTTGCCCAACATGGGAAGTAGCTGCTGTAGTGTTAACATCTTGAATTTGGGTACTTGTAAGAAGGTGTTTAGAATTGAAAGGTCCAGAATTGGTCTCCAAGCATTGTCCTTTCTGGGTACTAGAAAGAGCCTTGAGTAAAATCCTTGGCCTTGCTCTCGAGTTGGTACCCGCTGAATGGCTCTCATGGTCATGAGAGCTGTAATTTGTTTTTGAGCCTCTGCCCTTTGATTTTGTGGCAGGTTTGGCATACCTCTTTTCATTGGCAAGGTGTGAAAGTGGAATCTGTAGCCTCGTAAAATTATGTCTAGGACCCATTTGTCCTTTGTGACTATGTGCCAGTTGTCTGCAAATAGTGCTAGTTTCCCCCCCAAGGGGGCTGACAAAAGAGCTTTGTTTGGCCAGCTGAGGTGCAAGCCATTGAGTTTGCCTTCTGGTGGGTTGAGACCTGTCTTCTCCTCCCTTCTGGGTTGGAGTGCCCCATTGGCGAAGTTTATACTGGGCTTGTGGTTGTTCTCTGCCCCTTGGTCGTCTGTATTTACCCCTCTGAGGTCCGTCAGTGGCTGGAAAGGACCAATTTTTTGTTGGCCAGTTTCTGCTGAAGCAAGGGGGTTGTACTTGTAGGAAATCTTTGACTGTCTGCATTGATTTCGCCTCATCTTCCATTTTCTTTAAAACTTCTTCTGCTTTAACTCCAAAAAGAACATCCTGCTGTAAGGGAGCATCTAGTAGTTTTGCTGTAACATGATCAGGCAGACTTTGTTCCTTTAACCAGGCATGCCTACGTATAACTGATCCAGTGACAGCTGCTCTGCAGGAGGCCTCTAAAGAATCAAACCCACATTGTAAGGTACGTTTTCCCACCTGCTCGGTGGCATGCAACAAATCCTGTACTTCTTTCAATTCAGATTGTTGAGGGAGGGAGGTTATCTTTTGTTTTAACTGAGAAATCAGAAATTGCTGATACTTAAGCATATGGAATTGACAATTTAGTGCTCTCATAGTTAATGTGGCTGAGGTGTAAACCTTTTTCCCCCACCTGTCTAGTGCTCTTGAATCCCTTTCAGAAGGTACTGGGTTTTAAGCCATGGAAGCCTTTGCCCCCTTGGGACCCTGGGAGATGGTCTCTGGGTCAGCTACTGGGCTTTTGTAAAGAAATTTGTGGGAATCAGGAACTCTGTAGTATGCCAGGCTTGGCCGGAGCAGGAGGTAGAGAGTCTGGGTTGAAACTGGATTCTAAATAGACATCATCCACAATGTCCAAAACAGGAGGGATGGCTAGAGGTCTGTGTTGGGGGAGTAAAAGAAACTCTGAGCCTTTCCTTGGAATCAGAGTAATCCTGACCTTCCCAGTGAAAATGTTCCCTCATAGTGTGTAATGTTTCCCCAAAAGAGTAGTCTTCAGGAGGAGAAGCTGAGGGAATAGAATCCAAGCATCAGAATCTTCATAAGGACAGAAGGAATAGTCTTGGTCCTCAGAGGAATCCGAAGAAATAAGACAGTTGCTCAGAGGAAGCAGAATCTTCCTCTTGCCTAGGCCTTTTGTCAGGAGGAGGCTGAGAACCCCTGATAAGAGAAATCAAATCTTCAGCCATTTTGAGCATCTGCTTCTTAGGCATAGGGTCTTGAACAGGAGACTGAAGTGTAGTCCTTTTAGATTTAGGAGTCTTCGATTTGGAAAACGTTTTGACTGTAAGAGTCGGTCTGAATACGCCTTCAGAAACCGATGGCACTTCTGAAGCACCGATGTCCTTGAAAGGTAAATCGTCGGAAGGGCCTGAAGTAAAAGGCTGCGTCAGCCTAGCACATTCTATCAAAATATCCGTAGCGGTCTCGGGTTCCAGGACTGCGGTAGTCAGGGGCTGCGTCAGAGCCTCACTCATAACCGGAGAACCGGAGACCGGATCAACTGAGGCCTCGGAATTGGGCTTTGGCCTGGGCTGTCGGTCCTTGTCCCTGCACTTTTTGTGCATGCTGGTAGTCGGTAGCTCCGACGGCATGTTATAGTTAAATTTTCTACCAAAAAAGTGTTGTGCAAAATCAAATCATCTTTTAATAGTACGCTTATTAAACCTAGCACAAAAACGACAAGTGCCGTCGTGATCAGGGCCTAGGCAAGGTATACAATAAGAATGAAAATCCTTATGAGGTATTTGCTTCCCACAAGAAATACAATTGTTAACTTTTTCTGACATCTGTCTGAGGCAAGAAAAGTTTCCCCAATGGGGTACTTAGCTTATTAGAAGACTTCGGTCTGAAATTCGAATTCGACAATCTCAGGAGTCGGCCGACCAGCACTTGCTAACTGCTTCTGCTTCGGGCACCGCGCGGCAAGAAAGACTGAAGAAAATGGCGTTGGCGGCAGTATATGTACCCCTGGCGCACTGACGTCAGGAATGAGGCGACAGCAACCGACGGTGGACCAAGACTTTGGAAATCCAGCCGACTGCGGGACCGCCTGACGACAGGATAACCCAAGTGTGATGACTGCAGCAGGGTAACATGAACATCAATATTGTTTTTACAGGCCCATACAGAAATTTTTTCCAATTTACGGAGGTAAAGCTTCCTCAGAGGATTTATGAGAGGATAGGAGAATTTGCTTCGTCTCACTGGAAAGGTTATGGAACCTGGCTATGATGGGAACTGGAGCAGCCAAGCTGTCAGCTTCAGGGACTGTACAGAGGGATGAAGTTCAAGTACTTCAGAAGGTCCGGAACTTGGTCCAGAATCCAGGGGTCCACCAAAAGATGAAGTCGAAGGAAGGGGAACCAAATTTGACGAGGCCAGTGAGGAGCTATTAGAATAATGGTCCCTCCCAGGGCTTTTGCTTTCTGCAATACCTTTGGTATCAATGGGATTGGTGGGAATGAATAAAGGAGACCCAGGGGCCAATCGTGAACAAGTGCGTTCCTTGGGGGGTTATCCCGGAGGAGGAATCAGGGCAAAGTAGCTTCTGCATTTTGTGTTGATGCGACTGGCAACAAGGTTGCAGCAAGACTGGCCCCACCTGCAGAATATCCTATCCGCTATTTCCATCTTGAGGGACCACTCCTAGGGCAACAAAATTGCTCTGCTCAGCTTGTCTGCCATCACGTTGGATTTCCCAGGGATGTGCGTTGCTAACAAAGTGGTGAGTGGAAATATGTATTTATTTTACATTTGTTGACTGGGATAGTCCATCTGGGTGTGAGCCCATTTTCAGCGGAGGTCCGGGGAGAAAAGCTCCAATAAAACATTGACAGGTACAGTGTCGGTTTTACATAGAATTTAAGAGAAATATCTAGATACAAAGAAAGTACAATATACAAAGGAGAAAGTTATTAAAGTTTAGTAAAGTCATACATATACATTTTTTTTCTTTTTTTTTTTTTTTTTTTTGAGAGCAGAGGTACATCTTTAGTTGACCATTTGAGTATACTTTAATACGTGTACGTATGTATACCCTTGTGCACTGCCATACTCTGAGGGCCTCACAACAAAGGGGGTATGATCGGGTTCCTCCTTGTTTGTTCAGATACCAGACCAATGACATGTTGTTCATCTGAATTGCAATCGTACCCACACAGGAAGAGTGTCCTGTAAGTACTGCAACACCAAAAGTACTGCTCTCATCTCTAGGACATTGATATGCAGATGTGTCTCTTGATCGGTCCATGTGCCTTGGGCTGCCTTTCCCTGAAAATGCTCCCCCACCCTATCAGGTAAGTGTCCGTGGTCACTGTGGCTGTTGGACAGGGTAGCACAAATGGGCGTCCTATTGTAACACGAAGTGAGGTCAACCATCACGGAATATCCTTTTTGCAGGAATTTGTGATTATCATGTGAGACATGGGGAGCTCTTGGTAAGATCACCGAGTGAACAGTCACTGCAGTATCCTCATGTGACTACGGTCAAGTGGTTTGGCCAGAATTGCTGCTGCCATCATTCCTAACAATTTCAGAACTTCTGATGCTGGTGCCTTGTTTTTGGATATTAATATGTGGATGTGCTGATGGAGAAGTAACTCGCTCTACTGGAAGTCTTAGCGTGGTGGTGGTGGTGTCCAGTTCTGCTCCGATAAAGACAATATGCTGCAATGGCGACAAGGCAGATTTTTCTGAGTTTATTGTAATGCCCAGCTGATTGTAGAGTGGACTCCCTGACCTGAATGAGTTGATGCCCGACGGTGGTGGTAAGGAGCCAATAGTCTACGTACGGAAGCACCTGGAATCCTAACAGTCTCAGGTGAGCCAGGACCACTGCCATGCATTTGGTGAACACTCTGAGGGCTGTAGTGAGACCAAAGGGCAGGGCACAAAAAGTACAGTTGTGTACACTTACCATAAATATAGATGTTAAGAGTGTATTCACTGTTGCAGTCATTACATTTAGGTAATCTGCTGGCAAGTTGCCCTCAGTCGGCCTGATTAACAGAGTCTTGGGTCCTGTGTCAGCTGCTGTCCTTTCTTCCATGACGTCAGGTCGTCGGGGGGTATAAAAACATGCAGCAGACGCCATTACATCAGTTTTTCTTGCCCCAGATGTCAGGCGCCCCCCAAATGGGGAGAAAATAAAATTAGAAACACAAAAAAATATACTTCCAATCCCAAAAGCAAATGCACCAAAAGGGTTTTTAAGGCTAGTGAAAGAAAGTAGAGGTATAGCCAAAGAAAAATAGGGGGCTGGAGGGAGGGTAACCAGGACTGCAACAGTGAATACACTAACATCTACATTTATGGCAAGTGTACACAACTGTACTATGTTCGTGTTTCACTGTTGCAGTCATTACATTTGGGTAGATTCCCAAAGCAATGGTTGGGTGGGGGAGATGTATAGCATTAGTGCCAGCTATAAGGCTCTGCAGGACAGCAGTGGCAAAGGCAGCTCTGGATTTGGAGAAAAGTGGTAAATGGTAATGTTTGGTGAACATATGAACTGAGCTCCAGGTAGCAGCTTCTAGAATGTCCCTGGTAGGAACACCTCTGAGAAAGGCTGCCGAAGTAAATGCAGCCCTGGTGAAATGGGATCTGATTCCCTGGGGGATGGTCTTTCCATGGTGCATATAGCAAAAACGAATACAATGGCTTATTTATTTGGAAATGGTTTGCTTTGAAATAGCCTTTCCCTCTGCCCCTGCAGTAAATGCCACCAACAGTTTTTCCGATTTTCTTTGAGATTTTTTTCTGCTTAAGTAAAATCTAAGTTGTCAGTGCACATCCAAAGAATGCAGAATCCGCTCCCCCTTGTTCTGTGGATTGGGAAAGAAAGTTGGGAAATGAATTGTCTGATTAAGAGGCACACTGGATACCACCTTAGGCATGAAGGATGGATTGGTCCTGAGAGATACCCTGTCCGCATGGAAAATGATGAAAGGCTCCACTGCCATAACAGTCTGCAATTCTGAAATCCTTCCAGCTGAAGTGACTGCTAAAAGGAAAGCTGTTTTCCAGGAGAGAAATGTTTAAGTCTGCAGTAGCAGCTGGCTCGAAAGGAGGGAGAATGAGCTTTTCCAATACAAAATTGAGGTCCCAGGCAGGGGTTGGAGCTCTCCTGGGCGGTCTAAGTTTTTGGCCCCTCTGAAATACTGCTTTAGCAGGGGATGAGAGAAGAGGGAAGATTCTGTGTTGTAATGAGCTGAAATGGCTGAGGCATGGATTTTTATGGAAGAGAAAGACAGGCCCTTGTGAAGCATCTCAGTTAAGTATTGTAAACTGAGGAATGTTGGGCACTGCTGTGCTTATCCCCTGAGATGGATTCCATGCACAGTATCTGTTCCATTTGTCAGCATAAGATTTTCTAGTGCTAGGCCTTCACACCTTCAAAATGACACCCATCACAGGTTCGCTGAGGGATGCTAAGGGTGAATTTAGGTGATTAGCCACGCTGCAAGCTTCAAAGTTTGGAGCTGAGTGTGCAGAATTTGGTTGTTCTGCTGAGACAGTTAAATAAGGTGTCTGAGGTAGGTGCTACGTTGGACGGTGTGACACTGCGCAGTAGTGGGTACCAGTGCTGGCGAGGCCAGTCTGGAGCAATCAAAATCATTTTTGGTTTGTCCGGTTTGACTTTTAGTAGTACTATGGAGATCAGAGGCAGAGGGGGAAAGGCATAGACTGATAGGTTTTTCCAGCTGAAGGATAGAGCATCCACTTTCCAGGCTTTTTTGTGATGAGTTCTTGTGCAAAATTTGTCCAACTGATAGTTCTGGGGTGAGGCAAAAAGATCCATGTCTGGGCTCCCCCATTTCTGTGCCAACATGCTGAAAATCTGTGGTTCCAGTTTCCATTCGTGTGGGTCCATGAGATTTCTGTTTAGTTCGTCTGCCAGAGTTTTCAGCTTTCCTGGCAGGAACTTTGCTTGTAGTTGTACTTGATAGGTCAAGACAGTGTTCCGCAATGCCACTGCTAGTCTGCAAAGGGGGTAGGAGTGTGCACCACCCTGCTTGTTTATGTACCACATAACCGTGGTGTTGTCTGTCTTTATCATTAATCGTCCTGCAAGAAGGTAGTCCATGAAGGCTGTCAGTGCATTCTGTACAGCCAGCATTTCTTTGTGATTGATATAAAAGTGCATTTGATTTGGGCTCCATTTGCCCTGAATGCACTTCTCTGCCAGATGTGCCCCCCAAGCATAGTCTGATGCGACTGTAGTTAGGGTTTGGGCTGCAGGGGGTGGTATAAATGGCAGTCCCTTGTTTTGGTGGCAGGCCTCTGCCCAGCAAAGGAACTCTAGTTGCAGGCAAGGTATGATAGGAATCATTGCTTCCACGCTGTGACAATGCTGATGCCATAGACTTAAGTACCACTGAATTTCCCCATATGCAGTCTTGCGTATGGAATTAGAAGAATGCAGGAGGCCATGAACCCAAAGGCTTGCAGTATTTGCCTTGCAGAAAGCAGGGTTTTTGTGGCCACCTGTGTGAAGTAAGTTACCAACTGAATTTGTTTGCCTGGCGTAAGGAAAGTCATCTGGGCAGTTGTACTCAAGCTTGCACCCAGGAATGTCATTTTTTGAGAGGGTACCAGTTGGGATTTCTTTTAGTTTATAGTGTACCCTAGACAAGTTAGAACCCTTTTTACAAACATCAGATGGTTTAGAAGAGTGTCCTTGTTTTCTGCCTGAATTAGACAATCGTCCAGGTATGGATATATTTGGATATTTCTTTGCCTGCAAAATGCAATTACTGGAGCCAGGCACTTTGTAAAGACACTAGACACAGTAGATAAGCCAAAGGGCAGTACAGAGAACTGGTAATGCAAGTAGCCTGCTTTGAAGCGGAGGTATCTTCTGCAAGATTCCCTGATTGGGATATGCAGGTAAGCCTCTTAAATCCAGATTTGCCAACCAGGCATCTTTGCCTAGCATAGAAGTAGCTGAAGAGTCAGGATCTTGAATTTTGGAATGTCCAGGAAGATGTTTCGAGTAAATAAGTCCAGGATTGGACGCCATGATTTGTCTTTTCTGGGTATCAGGAAAAGTCTTGAATAGAAACCTTGTTCCCTTTCCTCTTCTGATATTGGATGAATAGCCCCCATGCTCATGAGGGAAAGTACTTGTTTCTGTGCCTCTGCCCACTGATTTGGGGGCAGGTCTGGCCATCCGTTTGGAATTGGCAACATGTGGAAATGAAATCTGTATCCCTGGGATACTATATTTAAAACCCATTTGTCCTGGGTTATAAGTTGCCAGTTTCTTGCATGAAGAGCCAGTTTTCCCCCCAAAGGGGCGGCTAAAAGTTAAGTGCTTGGTAAGTGTAAAGGGAAGTCATTAAGACTGCTTACCATAGGAGTGTGTCTTGTTGTTTCCAGATTTGAAAGAGGAGGAGGATAGACCCCATTGCTTTGTCCTGAAAGTCCCTTGTGACTGAAACCTGGAGCCTTTGGAATGTCTGGGTTTGACTTGAGTGGCTCTTGAAGAAATTGGAAAGGACCAGTTCTTAGTAGGCCAGTGCTTACTAAATCTTGGAGGTTGCACTTGTAAGAAATCTTTCACAGTTTGCATAGATTTAGCTTTATCTTCTATCTTTTTTAAAACTTCTTCAGCCTTATTACCAAAGAGACAGTCCTGTTGCAAAGGAGCATCCAACAATTTTGCTTTAACATGATCAGGCAGGTTTTGACCTTTGAGCCAAGCATGCCTTCTTAGCACAGACCCAGTTACAGCAGCCCTGCAAGAGGCGTCCAAAGAATCAAAACCACATTGCAAAGTAGGTTTTCCAACTTGTTCAGATGAATGCAGCAAATCCTGTAAATCTTTGTTTTCCACAGTCAGAAATTAACAATTTTCTGTTTAAGCAGTCCCATGCTGTTGATATTTTAGCATATGAAATATCAGGTTGTAGAAGCGTAAACCTTCTTACCCCATCTATCCAGCGCCCTGGAATCTCTATCATAAGGGGTAGAATTTTTAGCTGTAGAAGCCTTAATGTCCTTGGGACCCAGAGAAAAATGGTTTCAGGATATGCAACAGGATTTTTGAAAAGGAAGTTGTGGGAGTCAGGGACCCTGTAGTATCTGTCTGGCTTACAAGGAGCCACAGGGAGAGAATCAGGAGCCATACTAGATTCTGAGAAATCATCAACAATGTCTATGACAGGCATCACTGAAGGCCTATGCCGAGGAAGAAGAAAATCCCCAAGTCTTTTTTTAGACTCAGAGAAATCCTGGCTTCCGCAGTGGAAATGCTCCCTTAAGGTATGCAAAGTTTCCCCCAAAAGAAAAATCCTCAGGGGGAGAAGCAGAAGGAATTGAATCTTCTGCATCAAATCCTCATAAGTAGGTATAGACAATTCCTGAACATTAGAAGAGTCGGAAGAAATAGAATCCTGTTCTGAAGATTAATAATCACTGTCTTGCCTAGGCCTCTTAGAAGGGGGGGGGGGTTGGCTTCCCCTGATCAGAGTAATTAAATCTTCAACCATTTTGATAATTTGTTTTTTAGGCATAGGGGCCTGTACACGTGGCCCATGCGTCATTTTTTAGGCATAGGACGAGATTTTGGCCTTAGTTTTGAAGATGGTGTTGGTCTAATATACAAATCTGTAGGCCTGAAAACACCCTCAGAAGCCGGTGCCTGTACAGCAGCTCAAGATCCGTCCAAGGTGGAGACATCTGTGGGTTCCATAATTGAAGCATCTCACGGCATACTGGACTCCTAATGGGTCTCAGTAGAGGCCTGAGAATAAGAAACAGCGGGTATCAAGGGGTGCAAAAGCTCCTCACTGAGTACCGGCAAACTGGCCACTGGCTTAGGAGAAGCATTGTCAGCAGTTCTGGACCTCAACGGCCTGTCTCTTTCTTTGCGTTTTTTAGGTATTCCGGTAGTCGGATTGCTAACAGACATTTCTGGACAATTAAAGCGCAAGCCAAAATGTTTAGAAGCAAAAATGTACCGTTGTTTGATAGTGCGTTGATTAAATAAAGCACAAAACCGACAGCAAGGTACGTTATGGTCAGGGCCTAGACAAGGAATACAATACAAATGAAAATCCTTGAGGTATTTGCTTCCCACAAGTAATGCAATTATTAACTTTTACTGACATCGGTAAGGAGCAAGAAAAAGTTTCCCCAACGGGGTACTTAGCTTTTCAGTTGAAGACTTCGGATCTGAAACTCGAAAATTAGAAGTTATGTACTCACCATAACATTCCATCTGAGTAGGTAGTTCATTTGTCTGCAACCTGTGGGTTACGGATCCGATATCGGATCCGAGCCGGTAACTTGATAAACTTAAATACAATATATTCAAAGGACAGCTCATTCGTGCTCTCAGAATGACATCAGACTTTGCAGACATGATTGAGGAAGTTGCTTTCATCACAAATTTGTTTAGAGAGAGAGGCTATGATGAAAAACTTCTGACAGACACTAGCAAATATGTTATTGGTCAGTGGGGTAAGAAATATACACCTTTATTAGGTACTAATACCAACGAGTTGACACGCACTGTTACCAACATAGCTCAAGAGGATATGGTGGACACTAATACATACAGTAGAGCATGTATTATTGAATATGGTCCCCACTCCTATGTAGTAAAAGATATTATGAACAAGAATTGGGAAATACTATATAATGATAAAGAAATATGGAACATTCTTGGAAATAAACCCAGGTTTGTTTATAAAATGGGCAGAAATTTAAAACAGCTTTTTGAAAGCAATTACAAACATAGTCTGATTACTGACATGCACACAAAGAAATGTGGGGCATGCAATCAGTGTAAGGACATTTTAGATATAAGTAACCTAATTTTGGATAATATAAACAAGACACATGTGAGGTTTAGGAAAGGTAATTGTAACACTAAAATGATTATTTATCTAGCTAAGTGTATGTGCTGTTCCGCCTATTATATAGGAAGGACTCAGAGACAATTCAAAAAGAATTTATGCACATGGTTATAGTATCAAAACCAAGGATACCAAAAATGCTCTCTATAGGCACATTAATAAGGAGGGTCTCACACATCACTTTAAGTTTGCTATATTAGAAACAGTGATGGCTGACCCTAGGGGAGGTAACATAAAAAATGTGTTAGCCTATAGAGAATATTGGTGGCAGTTATATACTGATGCTATGATTGCACCAGGTATTAATGATTACATTTCAGTGAAACCAGCTTTAATGCTGAATGATTGAATTTCACTCAACTGTAAATATGCACATATTACGGGAGTTTTTAGTTTTGACTTTTTAAAAATTCTACTTTAATCTAGTGAGATTTGATAATTTTTTGTATATAATTTTTTGTATGAAATTTAAACTGATTATATCGCATTTATTATGTATAAATTGCATTGCATTTTATTATTAGTATGCTATGGCTTTAAGGAATTTTTTGGCGCCAATTTGAACAGTATTTAAAGTGTTTGTTAGCATTTGTACTTCGTTCTGATGAAGCTCATGTGATTTGAGTGAAAGCGCTAAACCTTTGGATAATAAATTATTCCTGTGGAGTTTTTACAACAGACTGGTATCGTTTTTTTCAGCTGTGCAGTGAGTAGACAGCGAGTGGCCACTACGTTTGTTTCTTCAGTTGTTCCAGTTGCTTGTTCTATTTTCCTTCAAGTTGTGGATGGATACCACTCGTAGTTCTACTGACTCTGTCCTACCCTGCAATGGTAGTGAACTCGCCGAGCTAAGAGCTGACTTGAATGCACTACGTGGGGAGGTCTCCAGATTATTGACATTGTTCAGCACAAATTTAAATAGAAACCAGCCTGATAACAGGATATCTGACAATGAGTCGCATTGTCCGTTAGACATTAATATTGGCAAACAAACTATCATTGCGGAAGCTGGCGCCGAGCAAAACCAAGTGGAGTCACGTAATGTAACGCCCACAACATCTTCTCCGGACATACCTAATGGGCAAGAAGAATATTCCAAACGTGGGTACAATATCGATCTACCGATTTCTGAGGGTAGAGTCGATCGTCATAAACTGGATGTCAAAGATTTTACTTTTGATTTTTCCTTCACCAATCTCGCTGAGGAAGCGAGAAGGACAGGCACTAAGCCTAAATCCACTCAACCCGTACGCACGTACAGCCAGGTTTCACATGGACCAGGTGGACCTACAGGTACTGTTCAGAATACGTGCAATAATATTTTTAATCAAAGTAAAAGACAGTATAATTTAAAGGACTTCTTTACCAAAGACTGTAATTTTAATAACAGTGATAAAGAGAATATTCATGTTCCTATGGAAATTCATGGTAACTTGAAGGATACTATATATCTATTTGGTAAGAAGCTGAATATTATTAATGCTGTCAAGCTAGACAGTGCTTATTTAACACATTGTATGTCTCATAAAATTGTACCTATGGGCCTACGTTTTTACAAGGAACCATTAGGTGTTGATATTAATAGTGAAACTAAGAAAGAATTTAATGAATTGTTTGATTCTTTTGGATTTGATTATATGAAGCTATTAATTAAGCACAATGATGTGAAACTTTGTAGAATTATGGCTGAGGTTGAAAGAATTAATCAAGTGATATTACAAGACCTAGCCTTCCCACAATGGGAAAATTTGTATAATAAACAGTTTGAATCTGCAGAATACAAAGCTAAAAAAGCATTGGAGAGGAAAAATAAAAAAGTGAATAGGGACATGGATCAATATTCACGTCATGAAATGTATAAATGGGATAAAAAAGATCACTTTCATAGTAGGGAAAGTAATTTTACAATGATTTTGTTGAGCAGGAAGTAAGGCATGATGCTGGGAGTAATAATGATTTTTTTCAGAAGTCCAAGAGAAGGTATCTTCCAAGATGGAAACAGGGGGGTGGATGGAAGAAGAAGAAATACTAAACAGTGGGATTGTTACCCATTCTACACAGGAGATCATTGCCACCCCGCAGGATGGCATTACTTATGAATATAAGAATTTTAAGATATTCAATTATTGTAATGTCCATCTGGATACTACACATTTTAGCCTTCTCTCCAAAGGTATGAATTTCATACCTACTACTCACTTTAACATTGTTGATAGTGTAAATGAATTGAAGCTATATACTAGAAAGTTAAATCTGGCTTTGATGTTTAAAGATCAACTTGAAACCACAGTACAAGAGGGGGAAATTAAAGAAAAAAAGTACATTCATTCCCAGCAACAACACATTGATACAGGTGTATGAAAATAAAGTTTCTAGGGAATTATACAGATACAATAATATAGCCAAACACAATAATGTGAATAAAAACCTTACACTTGATGAACAGAGATTATTTGACGAGCTAAGACATAACAAAAGTGTACGTATAATGAAACCTGATAAAGGTGGTGGAATTGTATTATTTGATGCCTCTTTATACAGTTCCATCATACATGACATCTTGCACTGTTCAGGAAACTATGAAGTAGTATCGATGAATGAGGTTAATTCAGCATACAGAAGGATAGACATGTTTCTTGATGATTTTTTGACGGAAGGTAGAATCACGGTAGATTTACACAAATTTATGGTGGTAGAATTCCCTTACATGGCCACCATTGTTGGCATCCCGAAGGTGCATAAAACATCTCTGAGCCCCTTTTCGCCCTATTATTTCAGGGAGCAGGTCAAAAACTTTTCCCTTAGGGGTGGTAATAGACACCTTCCTTAAATCTATTAGTTTGGGAATTAAACATCTGGTGAAAGATTCCTGGACATTTCTGAAGAACTTTCCCACAGATACCAAATGTCAAAATCTATTAATGTCATCCATTGATGTAGTAGATTTGTTTACATGCATCCCACATAGTGAAGGGATTACTGCCTTTACCAACAGCATGGTTAAACACTCCAAAATGAGTTGGGACAGAATTAGACTGATTTCAGAACTGATGAATATTGTATTAGACTACAATTACATATTTTTCGAGGGTGAAAGGTTTAGACAAACTCAAGGTGTAGCCATGGGGGCAGCTTGTGCCCCCATTTATGCAAATTTAGTGCTACTAGACTGGGAGGAGACTCATATTTAACAGCAAGTATTTTGAGAATATAGTCTACTACTCCCGCTATCTAGATGACATTTACATCCTGTGGAATGGTGATCATAAATCTTTGGATGATTTTGTTAAATATCTGAACAACAGCTCTACATTTTTAAAATTCACCTTTGAATGTAGTTCTACTGGAGTAGCTTATTTGGACACCCTTATATCGTATGATGGAGTGAAATTTAAATCAAGGATACACAGAAAAAGTACTTTTACTAATTCCTATGTGGAATACAACAGTAACCACCCTGATAAACTTAAATACAATATATTCAAAGGACAGCTCATTCGTGCTCTCAGAATGACATCAGACTTTGCAGACATGATTGAGGAAGTTGCTTTCATCACAAATTTGTTTAGAGAGAGAGGCTATGATGAAAAACTTCTGACAGACACTAGCAAATATGTTATTGGTCAGTGGGGTAAGAAATATACACCTTTATTAGGTACTAATACCAACGAGTTGACACTCACTGTTACCAACATAGCTCAAGAGGATATGGTGGACACTAATACATACAGTAGAGCATGTATTATTGAATATGGTCCCCACTCCTATGTAGTAAAAGATATTATGAACAAGAATTGGGAAATACTATATAATGATAAAGAAATATGGAACATTCTTGGAAATAAACCCAGGTTCGTTTATAAAATGGGCAGAAATTTAAAACAGCTTTTTGAAAGCAATTACAAACATAGTCTGATTACTGACATGCACACAAAGAAATGTGGGGCATGCAATCAGTGTAAGGACATTTTAGATATAAGTAACCTAATTTTGGATAATATAAACAAGACACATGTGAGGTTTAGGAAAGGTAATTGTAACACTAAAATGATTATTTATCTAGCTAAGTGTATGTGCTGTTCCGCCTATTATATAGGAAGGACTCAGAGACAATTCAAAAAAAGAATTTATGCACATGGTTATAGTATCAAAACCAAGGATACCAAAATGCTCTCTATAGGCACATTAATAAGGAGGGTCTCACACATCACTTTAAGTTTGCTATATTAGAAACAGTGATGGCTGACCCTAGGGGAGGTAACATAAAAAATGTGTTAGCCTATAGAGAATATTGGTGGCAGTTATATACTGATGCTATGATTGCACCAGGTATTAATGATTACATTTCAGTGAAACCAGCTTTAATGCTGAATGATTGAATTTCACTCAACTGTAAATATGCACATATTACGGGAGTTTTTAGTTTTGACTTTTTAAAAATTCTACATTAATCTAGTGAGATTTGATGATAATTTTTTGTATATAATTTTTTGTATGAAATTTAAACTGATTATATCGCATTTATTATGTATAAATTGCATTGCATTTTATTATTAGTATGCTATGGCTTTAAGGAATTTTTTGGCGCCAATTTGAACAGTATTTAAAGTGTTTGTTAGCATTTGTACTTCGTTCTGATGAAGCTCATGTGATTTGAGTGAAAGCGCTAAACCTTTGGATAATAAATTATTCCTGTGGAGTTTTTACAACAGACTTGTATCGTTTTTTTCAGCTGTGCAGTGAGTAGACAGCGAGTGGCCACTACGTTTGTTTCTTCAGTTGTTCCAGTTGCTTGTTCTATTTTCCAACGGGGTACTTAGCTTTTCAGTTGAAGACTTCGGATCTGAAACTCGAAAATTAGAAGTTATGTACTCACCATAACATTCCATCTGAGTAGGTAGTTCATTTGTCTGCAACCTGTGGGTTACGGATCCGATATCGGATCCGAGCCGGTAACTTGCTTCAAGCTAATGGACCAGAGCTCCTAGCTCCTCCCTTCACCCATAATCCCCTGCTAACCCTCCATGACCTGTTTGCCCCTCAATATATATCCAACAAAGGATATCTAAAAACTAATAGATCCGAAGAAGGTCAGGGGGAAGGAGGGGGGGATGGTTGCAGACAAATGAACTACCTACTCAGATGGAACGTTATGGTGAGTACATAACTTCTAAATCTGAAGTAGGATTGTTCATTTGTCAGCAACCTGTGGGACAGAGTCCCCAGCTACCTGCACCCTGGGTGGCCATCATGGAAGGATATTACGAAGCACCGCAGAGCCAAAGGATGCTCTCCCTCTAGAAAGCAGGTCTAGCTTGCAGTGGTTGATAAAGGTATGAGATGAAGCCCAAGTGGCTGCAGAACAAATATCATCCAAAGGAACTCTAGACTTGAAAGCTGCAGAAGTAGAAATGGAGCGAGTGGAATGAGCACAAACTCCTTCTGGTGCGGGTCTACCCTAGGCTTGATGAGCCAGTAGAATACATTGGGAAATCCAGCGAGATAAAGATACTTTAGAGATAGCTTTCCCCAAGTTAAATTTGGCAAAGGAAACTAACAGCTGGTCAGATTGTCTATGGCCAGCCGTCCTAGGAGTACAAAAACGAAGCTGCCTATGAACATCCAATGAGTGCAGCTTGTATCCACCCTTATTTTGATATTTAGGGAAGAAAACCAGTAAATTTATGGATTGGTTTATGTTGGTTTCTGATGCTATCTTGGGAAGAAAGGAGGGACTGATCCTCAGGTACACTATCAGGGTGAAAAATAAGGTATGGAGGTTTTACAGAAAGAGCCTGAAGTTCCAACACTCTTTTCGCTGAAGTAATGGCTACAAGGAATGCTGTTTTCCATGACAACAATTTGAGATCCACTGAAGCAGCGGGTTCAAATGGTGCAGTCAAGGCTTGAAGAACTAAAGTAAGATCCCATGGGGGTACGGCTTCCTTTACAGGAGGTCTAAGTAAAAAAAAGTACCCTTGAGAAAGGTTTTACACAATTTGGCTGACATCAAGGGCCCTGTATCATGTCCCACATGATAATGAGAAATGGCTGCCAATTGCACTCTGACAGTTGAACAACTAGCGCCTTCTTGAAAGAGTTCAGTTAGGAAGTCTAAAATGGATGGAAGAGGAGCCGTAAAGGGATCTAGCTCAGCCCAGATGAAAAAACATTTCCATTTACCGTGATACACTTTCCTGGTGGAGGGCTTATGCGCTGCCACGAGGATGGCTTTGACTGGTGAACAGATACCGGGAGTCCTAACTAGGAGTGGAACTGGAGCAACCAAGCTGTCAGTTTCAGATTGTCCAGGTTTGGAGTTGGCAAGTCCAATGGATGGGAGATGAGAACCGGAATGGGATCTAGAATCCAAGGGTGATTCACAAGGTGAGACCACAGGTAAGGGAACCAAATTTGTCGAGGCCAGAATGGGGCAATGAGAATCATTTTGCTCCCCAACCGCGAGGCTTTCTGTAAGAGTTGTATCATCATTGGAAGAGGAGGATAGGCATATAGTAGACCGGGTGGCCAAGCATGCACCAGAGCGTCTCTTGGAGATTCCCCTGGTGGGGGGATTAGAGCGAAGAAATTGTCGCATTTGGCGTTTGATGGAGATGCAAAAAGATCGCAGCAGGGTTGCTCCCATGTTGCGAATATCTGCTTCACTACTAGAGGATTGAGAGACCACTCGTAAGGGGTAAGAAGGGTGCGGCTGAGCTTGTCCGCTAGGATGTTGGTCCTCCCCGGAATGTGCGTTGCAATCAAAGCAGTTGGTGGAGATCGCCCATTCCCACACACTCATGGCTTCGTGGCAAAGAGGATAAGATCTGGTTCCCCCCTGTTTGTTGATATACCAGACCACTGACATGTTGTCCGAGTGAATTGCAATCGTTCCTGCGGGGAGGAAGCTCTGAAGTGCTTGCAACGCCAACAACACTGCTCTCATCTCCAGAACGTTGATATGCAGGGAGGTCTCTGTATCGTTCCACGTGCCTTGGACTGTCCTGCCTGAGTAATGCCCCCCCCCCCCACCCGAGGCGGGAAGCGTCCGTGGTCACCGTGGCGATAGGGGGAGAGGTGCAGAAGGGACGGCCCGTATGGAAGTTCGATGCTTGGAGCCACCATAGTAGCACCCTTCTGCAAGCCTTGCTGATAGCAATGGGATGGTGGAGAGGAAGGGATAGGAAGGACCATTGCACTAACAGAGTCACTGCAGGACTCGCATGTTCAAACGGGCGCATGGAAGGAGTGTAATCGCTGCCGCCATGGAGCCTAGTGCCCTCAGGATCAATTCTGCTGGTGAAGCCTCTGAATGAAGGATAGCCCGCACATGAAGTTGTAGATTTCTGATTCTCTCGGCAGTTAGGAAGGCTCGCAAATCTCTGGTGTTTATTCTGGCACCTATGAACTCTATGATCTGTGTTGGAGCCAGTAGAGAATTGCCGACATTGATAGTAATGCCTAGTTGTGGGGCTAGATGGAGAAAGAAGTCTCTGGCCGAGCAAAGTAGATGCCTTGTTGGTGCGGTCAGGAGCCAGTCATCCAGGTGCGGGAAGTCCTGAATTGCCTGGAGTCTCAGGTGGGCCGCAATCACTGCTAACACTTTGGTGAACACCCTGGGGGCTGTGGTGAGGTCAAAGGGAAGGACCCTGAACTGGTAGTGACTGGCTCCCAGCCGAGGACGAAGGAACCTCCTGGATCGTTTGTCCATTAAGATGTGGTAATACGCATCCTTGAGGTCTATAGAGCACATCCAATCGTTCTCCCTCAAAAGGGAGACGATAGATTGAAGAGTGACCATTCGGAATTTTTCCTTGGTTACTGACAGGTTCAAGCGGGAAAGGTCTAGAATGGGTCTCAGATCCCCCGTCTTTTTTGGCACCAAAAAGAACCTGGAGTAGAACCCTAATCCGAGCTGGTCTTGGGGGACGGGCTGGATGGCTCTTTTTCTTAGCAGCTGCTGTATTTCTGCTGCTGCGGCCTCCCTGTGATCGGGTGGTACATCCGGGAGGTTCTTGGATCGGGGGACATGAAGAATTGGTATTCTGCATCCTCTGGATATGATGCGAAGCACCCAGCGGTCTGTTGTGATGGACTCCCATGCCGCTAGATGTTTCGAAAAACGCCCCCCGACTGCCTCCAGAGTGGAGCAGCCGAGCAACCCCTCAGGGTTGCTGCGCGGGACGCTCAGAGAAAGGTTCTCTGGACCCAAAATTTCTCGGAGCCCCTCTGCCCCTGGGGCGACATCCTCCCTGTCCACCTCTGCCACGGTAGGACTGGTTGTCCGGAGCTGGTTGGGAATGTTGTGATTTCCGGAACCACATCTTCTTCTGACCCTTCTGGTTCCTTGAAAAGGACCGCTGGGGAGCAGAGAAGCGGACTCAGACGGCAGACGTCTTCCCGTCCTTCTCACTCTGGACAAGCGTCTCGCGAACTGTTTTGCCAAAAAGGGCAGAACCATCAAAAGGGGCGTTCGCAAAGGACGCTTTAAAGGGCTCCGTAAAGTCACAATGACAGAGCCAGGCCTGACGTCTCATGACTAGGCTTGCTCCGCTAGCCCTAGCGGCTCCCTCTGTGGCGTGGGACAACAGCCGCATAGAGGTGTTTGAAATAGATCTCAGAGTGGCCATTTGGGTGGAGTACAATTGTTTATCCTCCTCCAACATGGACTCAGGGGGGGATGCAGCGTATTCTTTGATAAGATCCTGCTGCATCCTGATGACATGTGCCATATAGTTCAGAGACCTTACCGAGAAGGTCGCTGAACTAAAGACTCGCTTCCCTAAGCGGTCCATCAAACGGGACTCTGCTCGGTGGATGGACTGAGGGACTCTCCTGAGCCAATTCCCTCTTTGTGGCTGCCGCCGTCTACATGACATCTACAGGGGGGCCCTTACTCCAATGTGACCGGTCTGAGGGGGGGCTAAGAATCCTATCCGGTCGCTTCGGTATTGGCTCCACGGTGTCCGGATCCTTCCATGCCCTGGTGGTAATGAGGTCCACCAGGGGGTCGGCTGGAGGGGACACCCAGGAGGTAGACTGGCCTGCCTCGAATGCCTCCAGAAACACGGACTCGTCAGAGGAAGACTTGGGGGCAGACCACCCACCTCTGATTCTAAGCATCTCCATGATGTCTCCAAAGGAGACATCCTCAGGGGGTGATCTTGGGGAGCCTTCCCCTTCCTCCAAGTCAGTGTCCTCGGTTAAGGACTCAGTGGAGTCCACGTGCCTCCTTCTGCACTTATGCTTGCGGGGAGCTTCCTCGGGGGACTGTCCGAGGAGGCCTCGCCAGCAACATCTTGTTCCAATGGAACTATCTGTGACATCGAAGCAGGCTGTCCCTTTGGCCGGGTGATGGAAGCCTGGCCCAGCAGAGAGGGAGTGCAGGGAGGAGTCGATGCAAGGACCGGGGGTCCGGATGCTCTCAACAGAGCCCTCTCCACAACATCGAATGCAAAGGGAGAGCCACTCTCCAATGGATCCGAAAGTCGGCTCCCACTCGGATCCGATGAAGGGATCGGAGCCGGCGCCGAGACCATCGGATCCGAGGGACCAGTGTGCTCAGACCTGGACGGAGCGAAGGCACACTGAATCCCGGATCCGGCTCGGACCACGGCTCCGAGAGGTCGGATCCGACAGACTCGAGGGTAGGGTCGGATCCGGTACCACGGTCGGCGCCGACCCACCCCGGCTCAAGGCTGCTCAGCTCGGCTCCGAACCCGGGTAGCGGGTCGGAGAAGGAGCAATTGGGTGGAAAAAAGGTGTCGACCCCCCCCCCTGGGGGGGGGGGCAAGAGCACTTACATCTGCAGCTGGGCCTGGATGAACCTTCGCATCATCCGGTCCAAGTCTGCATCTGATAAGCTGAAAGTGAATCTCAAAGAGGCCACCGAGGCAGGCCTGGAATGCCACCTCGATGACCTCGAAGGAGATCGGGTCTCCTCCTCCTCGGGCCCCAGGGAGAAAGAAGGGGATCGGAGCCAAGGAGGAGACCTAGAAACAGTGGAGGGAGAAGCCCGCTTAGTTGGCAGGGCCGAAACGGAGGTCTCGGCCTGCCGCTTGTGGTGCTTCTCCCTCTGTTTCTCCCTCCTGGCCTCCGTCCTCCGACACTTTAGCGGGAGTTTGAGTCCCAGTCGGAGGCAGGGGGGCAGGAGTGGCAACCACCACAGGCTGTGATGGAGCCACGGGAGCAGCAGAGGTAGCGGAGGCCGAAGCTGAATCCGGGCCTAGAAGTCCCGCCAGGACCAGCTTCGACCTCCGTTCTTTCAGTGCCCTGGGGTTGAACGCTGCACAGATAGTACAGCCCGAGGAGAGGTGGTCAACCCCAAGGCACCGAACGCACAGAGTGTGGCCATCAGCTGGGGAGAGCTTATGGCCACACTCGGTACATTTAGAAAATATGGCTTTTGGGGCCTCAGCCATTCCCTTTTTTTTTTTAATCCAAAAAAGAAAGAAAAACAACTACACACACACAGGCCCCAAAAGACACACAACAAACACTCGCACACTAGCAACCAGCGAAGGGAGGGTATTAATTAAAAAATAAGGAACCTAACTCAGACACACTTTACAAGTACTACTTTAAACTAAAAAAGAATTTACTGACTAGAAATAATTAGAAAAAGTTAACTTTTTCCCACTTATCTGACAGAGCTCAAAAAGATCCAGCCATCACAAGCGCGGCAAACTAGATCTGAGGTCATGGAGGGTTAGCAGGGGATTATGGGTGAAGGGAGGAGCTAGGATCCATTAGCTTCTAACAAGTTGCCGGCTCGGATCCGATATCGGATCCGTAACCCACAGGTTGCTCACAAATGAACAATCCTACTTCAGATCTAAAATTTCAGGAGTCGGCTGACCAGCACTTGCTAACTGCTTCTGCTTCGGACACCGCACGGCAAGAAAGATTGATGTAATGGCGTCGGCTACATGTTTTATACTCCTGACGTCATGGGACAGCAACTGACGCAGGACCCAAGACTTTGTTAATCAGGCCGACTGAGGGCAACCTGCCAGCAGATTACACAAATGTAATGACTGCAGAAGTGAAACACGAAGAACATCTGGTAATGATTGGCTCCCAGCCGGAAGGGCAGATGATCCCTGGATGGCCAGGCCATTTTTATGTGGTAAGACGCATTCTGGAGATCTATCGAGCACATCCAACTGTCTTTCCCTAAGAAGGGAAGTACTGACTGAAAAGTGACCATCCGAAACTTCTCTTACTTTACAGAGTTGTTTAGCCTGCTGAGGTCTAATATAGGTCTCCAGTCCCCTGGCTTTTTTGGAACTAAAAAGAATCTTGAGTAAGTTCCGGATCCTGTCTGGTCTGCTGGGATTGGCTGGATGACTCTTTCTTAGCAACGTTTGGAGCTCTACTGTTGCTTGTTCACTGTAACTGGGTGGAACGTCCTGGATTTTTCTTGTTGGTAGAGGGGGTGCGGCGAATGGGATGAAGTATCCTCTGGAAATTATACTTTGTACCCAGCTGTCATTTATTTGAGCCAGGCGTCTGGGTACAAAGGTAAGCAATCCCTGACTGCCTCCAGAGTAGGAGAGTAGGGCCTCCTTTCAGGAGCACTGGTAGGGGTTTCCCAAAGAAGTGATCTCTGACACCCTGGTTTTGCAGACCCCCCTCTGCCAAGAGGACGGCATCTTCCATTATTGCCCCTTCCTCTGCCCCTGGAGGGGGTTCACCACGTGTGTCCAGAAAGGTTCCTTGGGCTTTTCGATACCACAGTTTTCCTCCCTTTTGACCTTTGGGGTAGGGTCTGGTAGGGGTGGAAAAACAGACTCAGACAGCAGATAGCCTTTCCCTCTTGCTCACACCTGGTCAAAGTTTCCTTAACTTTGGGCCCGAAAAGGGACGAGCCATCAAAGGGAGTATTCACAAAGGATAACTTGAAGGGCTCCGTGAAGGAAAACATGCGCATCCAGGAGTGTCTCTGAGCAACACCTGTACCTGCCGCCCTACTCGATCCATCTGCTGCATATGAAATGAGGCACATGGACGAGTTCACTATGGAGTTGAGGGTAGGAGGATGGATAGACGAGGAGGTTTCAGGCATTTCCTTTTTGGTGGCTGCGACCACTACCATGGCATCAACTGGCACACCTTTTGACAAGAAAGATTTATCCTGGGGGCAGATATAAACTTATTAGGCCTCCTAGGGGCAAGCTCCATAGTATCCGGAGACTCCCACGCCCTTTGTGAGACCAGCTGCATAAGCTCATCGAAGGGCGGAGATACCCAAGAGGTGGAGGGCTGAGACCCGAAAGCCTTCAGGAGAACAGACTCGTCCTCAGTAGGGATTTTGGACTGCCAGTCACCCCTTTGCCTAAGGATTTCAAGTATCTCAGCAAATGAGATATCTTCAGTGGGAGCTTCTGGTGAGGTCTCGGATGAGCAGGGACTACCCAATGAGGCTTCCTGAGACTCTGGGTCTCTACGCTTGGTCAGGATCTGTAAGGCAGGAGCAGACAGCCACTTTGGGGGAGGAGGAAGCCAGAACAGAGATAGAGGATCTTAGGAGACAAGTCTTCTCATGGCATAGAAGGCTCCTTTGAGCCGATGCAAGGGAACCAATGAATCCGAGGAAACTGTCGATACCCCATGGCACTGGGACAGTGGGCTCCAAGCCAGAGGTAGGAGCAGAGCTCACCCGAGCCGAAGCCCTGAGAGGCAGAGATGGAACAGACAACTCGTTCTGACTATCATCCCTGGACTCAACCAGAGTGTGTCTGCTCCTAGAGTCCTCGATCGGCACCAAGGATGTCAGAGTGAACGGAGCCGAAAACACTGGAGCAGGCGTCGGCTCTGAAGGTTCCACAAACAAGTACGACTCCTCCGGCTCCGAAGGACCAGTATGGCTTTGAGGAACAGTTTTAGCTGGTATAAATATTCGGCTCCGAAGCCAGTTGGGTTGGAGCTGATAACATTTCTGCAAAGGCCGGTGCCTGTAACAGCTTCTACACCACACGATCCACATCCAGATCAGAAAGGCTAACAGAGGACCGAAGGTGGTACCAACTGTAATAATGGACTCTCAGGAATGTAGGACTGGGGACCAGCTCCAAAAAGAAGAGCCTGCCAGGTTCCGATGTCTGTGGAACCGAAGTCGAAGATTTCTTTGATTTTTTGTCTCAGAAATCTTAGAAGACTGAGGACTTGCTGGATCCATCGTGGTCACTCAAAGCTTCTTGGAAGGAGGGTTTCAACAAACCTCTGTCTATTAATTTCCTTTTTCGCTCCTATAGGACTCTGGAGAAGGAGTGGCATATGGTGCAGCTATCCTGTAAATGCAAAGCTCCTAGACAGTACACACAATTGACATGGCTGTCAGTTACAGACATCTTTTGGTTACATTTAGGGCACTTTTTAAAGCCTGACTTGGGATCTTACCTTGTTGTTGTGTCTTTCGGCTTTTCCCGGTTAGGGGTCGCCACAGTGGAACTCTGGTCCGCTAATGATTAGCAGTAGATTTTTACATGCCGAGTTGTCGGCCCTGACGCACAACCTTCAACAAAGGTACACCCATTCACGCATGTCTCCACACAGAAGACGCTCTAGCTGAAAATCGAACAGGACGTCTTACTGTGAGGCGACAATGCTACCGCAGCACCACCACCGCAGTACTTGGGATCTTGCCTTGGGCAGACATTATTATATCAGACAGGAAATTACTATCAACTACAAAAAAATCCTTAACAGCAATTATCAAACAAAAAGCCCTTTAAAAATGTCAGGCTAAGTCACACACACACACACACACACACACCGACCAATAATAATCTAAATATTAAAGTAACAGAAAAACTGTCTAAAGCACAGAATTTTTAATGCTAGGCAGACTATACTGTTATCTATTTTAAACACACACTAAATAGTAAACCTATGTAAGGTTTTGTATAAGTTGTGACAAAGGGTCACTGACTAAGCACACTCTTTAAACTAGGCCTACAAACAGGCCAACTAGAAATTTAAAGCACACTAGGGGAAGATAATACAATATAGGTAAACACACAATTAAGCTATAAGACCTTTATAAAACTATCTAAAACTACGTAAATATCAATACAAGTAAGAAATGTATGAAAAAAGTTTTACTGGCCCGAGCTACCGTAGAACCTCCGATCTGTTGCAGCAGCAAACTAGATCTGAGGCAACTAGGTGCATCATGGGACAGGGACTTGGCCTCGAGCTATTTGAGGACCTCGAGCTTTGCAACTGGCCGACTCTGAGCTGAAAGATTGGCTCCGAACCCATCAGTAAAGAATGAACGGTGAGATAGAATTTCACATTACGTATTTATGTTTGGAATCAGAATTGTGCCTATGCTAGATGTATGACAAAAAAGTAGTTGTACACTCAACTTACAACTGTAGATGTTAAATTGCAGTTACCTCAGCAGTCATTACTTGAGGGAACTCTGGTGCAGCTGGGTGGTCTTAACCAGAAAGACCAAGTGAAGAATCCCTCCCCCAAGAAGGCCAACGCCACCTCATCACAAATGTCTCCAGGCTCTTGACACAAAGCTGGGCATCCTTGGATCTTTCTTGCTTTCCCAACTGTACGGGTTGACTATGCATAATACAAGAACCTACTGCTTTCAGGAAGGCTCAAGCCTGATTAGCTGCCTAAGAGAGCCAAGCTCTATTCCCTGCCCATGAGATTCTCATCTTCCTAAAGTACTGGAGCAAAAAAATTATGGCAGAAACATGACAATAATTATATTAAAAACCTTTAAAATTTTGACATACAAGAATGTTAACACTACATCTTCACAAGTTTCTTGATTACTCCACTAGTGCCGAAGAACAAATCAAATTTCTGTGTCCAATCCTAATTTCCTAAACTTCTTGCAACAAATTAGTTCCTGGTGCTATCATCTGGCAACATTTTTCCACTGAGAAAGTATTGCTGTGTAGTTGCACTTACTGTAACAGCAGATGCTCAAATTCCATACTGCTATAGTAGCCTATTGGCTATACAGGTTGCTTCCTGCCTTGTTTCCAAAGCGAAGCAAAACTGACTAGAATAGTAAAGGCTCTCCTTCCTCCATGACACCAAAGTCCGACTGTTTAAGGGAAGAATTTATCCTTCTGGCATGAACAGCATTAGCTGGGACTGAAAGACTCCACCCTGCACACAGCAGCCTTGATGAACAGAGATAATGCCTTGACCCAGTAGTGAGTGTTGCCAGGACATGCACCCTCAGTCACACAACACCTCTGGTGCACAGAAACAATGCCTCGTCCTGGTGAATGATGCCAGGACATGCACCCTCAGTCACACAACACCTCTGGTGCACAGAAACAATGCCTCGTCCTGGTGAATGATGCCAGGACATGGACCCTCAAGGCACGCAGCACCTTTGGTGCAGAGAAGATATGCCTCGACTATGACCCAATTAACCAGAGTTTAATTTCCAGCTTACTTTTCCAAGCAACTGACTTGCTGACACCAACCTCCAAATAGAATTAAAATGGCAGACTTCAGTGGTGCTCTCAGAAGAGACTAAAAATTTGTGTGTTAAAGCTGTCACCAGGAAACACAAACTGGCATTCTCACCAAGTAGTCTTAAAAGGGTACTGTACAGAAAACTTCAAACCAACACCATAAATAAAATGAAACTGTTTACCTGGAAATCATCCCTTATAAAATAAGTTCTGCAAACTATACTGCTCTGAGCAAATAATTCTACCAGACAGTACTTCCTTGTCACCCTTGATAGGGCAGCTTTTGTTTAATGGGCTTACCTGGTTAAATTCCAGGTCAGCAGTGGCAAACACTTTCAGCACAAATTCCATTAATTACCTTATGCAAATCTGATAACTGCTGATGTCTGATCAATGCCTCTTTATTTGGGAACTGCCTTCTACACAGCAAACAGGCCATTTTTTTCCAGTCAGTCAACTTATCAACTCTGTCATCTTTTTTTTCTGGCTCTTCCTCATTATCACTGTCCCCGCTGTATGCAGCAACCAGTCCAATCTAGTAAAACAGAATAGGAAGTGGATCACAAAGAGGTCTTTCACCATGTTAACATACTTTTGGTACAAATATAACTATATACATGTAGCTTCTTATTTTTATAGATATAATACATGCATTTGTTTTAATAGTTTTTATTATGGTACTATCCATTTAAACAATTGTGAGATGAGCAAATTAATTGATGCTGTTCTCTGATTGGGGCAGTGTTGCATTTTTTTTTTTTTACTCTGAATTATACTTATAGTGATGTAATTGTACTGTTGTATACACACTAAAGGGCACACGCCTGAAAGCATTGTGATTTTGAGTTTTAGTGAACAAACTCAACACCTATTCAGCGTTTCCAGCTCCTGGAATATTTTCTGTTCAGTCGTTTAGATATACTCACCACGTCAGAATCCTGGTTAGATATACTCACCACATCAGAAGCCTGGCTGCAGTACACTTTTTACATGCAAATTAGATAAGACACATGTTCGCATTTTCAAACTATTTACCTTCCAAGGTAAGGGCAGTTGCAGGATGCTCAACAAGCCATAATAGTGGCTCATACTGTCCTTTGTTCAGGATTAGAAAGTAGACATGACTTAAGATCTCTTTGAATCCTCCCCAGTAAGGCTTGCCAACTCACTCAAGATACAATGGAAAGAGAAGACTATAAGGATGAGAAAGTACCAAGTTTCCAAAGGAGGTGTACTAGACTGCAGACAGACCAAGAGGTGTGGATGGCAGGCAGACCTATTTTAGAAGAATTATTACGAAATGTATGCCTCCAACACCATACTTACATGAAATGTCGCTGTAGTACAACTCCTCATGAGTATCAAAGCAGCTTGCTACTCAAAAACAGACTGGTCCCATAAGAGGTAGAATATTAAGATACAATCTAATGGACACAGCCAGCCTGTAAATGGTTCATCTCCCAGACCCCTGCTTGTAAATGTTTCATCTCTTGTGCTTACACTTATCAAGGATACAGATTCTTGCCAGAGATTTGGGATGCATAGCTAGGCTTAAAAAGGGCCCTGTGGGATGCATGGCTAGGTTTAAAAAAGCCCTTGAGGTCATTAGCCTAGAATATAGCAATCAACTGTCCCAGCTTCTGTTCCTCATACCTAAAGTGCAATGCTTAAACTGTGGGAATGATGGTCCAGGTTTCTGTCTCCCAGATACTCAGACATAAAACATGTTTAAAGAAAGCAGATGTAGCTATCCTAATTGAATTTACTCCACTCCCTGCTTTCCAGTGCTTTATTATGATGGTCACAACAGAAGGCAACAATTACAGATCCACTGTGATAAGATATGCTATGTGCTTCTTTGCTGGGCAATAGTAGTTTATAACTCTACTTGCTGTTTTTTTTTTCCCAACATCTCTACAGTACAGTTTTGTACCTACCATAAATGTAATTGTTCGAGTGTATTCACTGCTGCAGTCATTACACTTGGGTTATCCTGCCGTCAGGCGGTCCCGCTGTCGGCAAGAGTTCCAAAGTCTTGGTCCGGCGTCGGTTGCTGTCGCTTCTTCCTGACGTCAGTGCGCCATGGGTATACAAGATGCAGCAGACGCCATTTTCGTCAGTTTTTCCTGCCCCAGATGTCAGGTGCCCCCACAAAAAGATAGGCAATACATATTGCTAATAAAACGTACATGAAAAATAAAAAAATACCTTCAGTTACAAGCAAATACACCACATAGGTTGTATAGGGTAGAAAGGTATAGATAAGTCCCAGCTAAGAAAGTGGGGATGGAGGGAGGGTAACCTGCACTGCAGCAGTGAATACACTAACATCTACATTTATGGCAGGTACAAAACTGTACTATGTTCGTGTTTCACTGCTGCAGTCATTACACCTGGGTTGAATCCCAAAGCTGAGGTAGGGTGGCTGGGTCTATAAAGGATTCGGGGTGGCTATGAGGCCCTGCAGCACTGCAGTGGCAAAGCCAGCTCTGGATTTAGAGTAAAGAGGCAAGTGGTAATGCTTGGTAAAGGTGTGCACTGAACTCCAAGTTGCAGCTTCCAAAATATCCTTGGTAGGTACTCCTCTAAGGTAGGCAGTTGAAGTGGCTGTTGCCCTGGTGGAATGTGGCCTAATGTTGCTAGGTACAGTTTTTCCATGCTGTGTGTTAGCAGAAACAGATGCAGTGTCCAATCCACTTTGAAATGGTCTGCTTTGAAATAGCCTTTCCCTGTGATCCTGCAGCATATGCTACAAACAATTGCACAGTTTTCCTGAAAGCTTTTGTTTTGTCCAAGTAGAAAGGTAACTGCCTGTGTATGTCCAATGAGTGCAGAAGTCTCTCCCCTTTATTCTGGGGATTTGGATACAATGTTGGCAAGTGAATAGTTTGGTTAAGAGCCACACTGGATACCACCTTTGGCATAAATGTAGGGTTTGTTCTTAGAAACCCTGTCCTGATGAAAAATGATGAAAGGTTCCACTGCCATTAGTGCCTGTAACTCAGACTCCGTGCTGAGGTTATTGCCAGAAGCAAAGCAGTTTTCCATGACACATTTTAATTCTGCAGAATTGGCTGGCTCAAAAGGAGGTAAAGTTAGTTTATCCAAGACAAAGTTGAGGTCCCAGGTTGGTGTTGGTGCTCTCAGGGGTGGTCTTATGTTTTTAGCCCCTCTGAGGTACTGTTTTAATAATGGATGAGAGAAGGTAGGAGGATCCGTGTTGTAATGAACTGAGATGGTAGAGGCGTGGATCTTAATGGATGAAAAGGATAGGCCTTTGTCCAGCATCTCAGTTAAGTATTGTAGTATCTGAGGAATGTTTGGAAAAAAGAGGGTCAAAGCTTTGAGCCTGGTTCCAGGCACAGAATCTCTTCCACTTTTCTGAATAGGATTTCCTGCTGCTGGGCCTCCTGGCCTCAAAAATGACATCCATAACAGCTTTAGAGAGAGGTGTTGGCTGCTTGGCTAAGTAATCTGCCATGCAGCCAGGTTTAAGGTTTTGAGCTGGCTGTGCAGGATCTGATTGTTTTGTTAAGTCAGAAGATGAGGAATTTGAGGCAAAATCCATGCTGGGCCTTGAGCCAAGTTCTTTAAGATTGGGTTCCAGTGCTGGCGTGGCCAGTCTGGGGCAATCAGGATCATTTTTGGCCTTTCTTGTCTGGCTTTTAGGAGTACCTTTGAATGGAGAGGCAGTGGTGGGAAGGCATAAACTTTTAGGGTTTTCCAGCTGAACGAGAGCGCATCCACTTTCCATGCTTGTGTGTGGTAAGTCCTTGTGCAGAATTTCTGTAGTTGGCAGTTCAGAGGGGATGCAAAAAGATCTATGTCTGGGCACCCCCATTTTTGTGTTATGCTGAATACTTGTGGATTCAATTTCCACTCGTGAGGATCCATGATGTTTCTGCTTAAGTCTGCCAGAGTATTTTTCTTTCCTGACAGGAATTGTGCTAGGAGATGAACTTGGTAGGTCAGTGCTGTGTTCCACAAAGTCATGGCTTGTCTGCAGAGGGGATAGGAATGAGTGCCCCCTTGCTTGTTTATGTACCACAAAACTGTGGTGTTGTCCGTCTTCAGTAATAGTTTTCCTGGATGCAGAAGGTCCTTGAAAGCTGTTAGGGCATTTTGTACAGCTAGCATCTCTTTTTGATTGATATGAAGATGCATTTGGTCTGCGGCCCACTTGCCCTGAATACATTTTCCTGCCATGGGTGCTCCCCAGGCGTAATCCGAAGCATCTGTTGTTAGTGTCTGCCTGGCTGTGGGTAAAGTGAAAGGCTGTCCCTTGTTGTGGTGGCATGCCTGTGCCCACCATCGAAACTCCTGTTGTAGGCAGGGAATAAGTGGTATTACTGTTTCCAATTTGTGACAGTGTTGAGTCCAAACACTTTTTAGGTACCATTGTAATTTCCTCATATGCAGTCTGGTATATAGTATTAGTAGTATGCAGGACACCATGAACCCCAAGGCCTGCAGAATTTTTCTTGCAGGGAGTTGGGTTTTTGTTGCCATCAATTGAAAGTACTGAGTCAGTTGTCTGCTTGTCTGGCGTGAGATAAGCCATCTGGGCCATTGTATTTAAGCTGGCACCCAGGAATATTATCTCTTGTGAGGGAACTAGTTTTGACTTACTTTCGTTTACTGTGCACCCTAGGCAAATTAGCAATCTGAAAAGCCAGATGCTTTTGAAGGATGTTCTTGCTCTCTGCTTGAATAAGACAGTCGTCCAAGTAGGGATATATTTGAATTCCTTTTTGTCTGCAAAATGCAATTACGGGTGCCAGGCATTTTGTGAAGACCCTGGGCGCAGTAGATAAGCCAAAGGGCAGTGCAGAGAATTGGTAATGCATTGTGCCAGCTATGAATCTGAGGTATCTTCTGCAATTGTGTCTGATTGGGACATGCAGGTATGCCTCTTTGAGGTCCAAAGTAACAAGCCAAGCCTTCTTGCCCAGCATGGGAAGAAGTTGCTGTAGTGTCAACATTTTGAATTTCGGAACATCCAGGTAAGTATTTAGAGTAGATAGGTCCAGTATGGGTCTCCAGGCTTTGTCCTTTCTGGGGACCAAGAAAAGTCTTCAGTAAAATCCTTGTCCTTGTTGTGGCACTTTTTGAATAGCTCTCATGTCCATGAGGGCTGTAATTTGTTTTTGTGCCTCTGCCCATTGATTTTGTGGCAGGTCTGGCATTCCTTTTGGCCTTGGTAGTGTGAGAAAGTGGAACCTGTAACCTTGAGACACAATATTCAGAACCCATTTGTCTTAGGTGATTATATGCCAATTTTGTGAAAAAAGTGCTAGTTTCCCCCCTAAGGGAGCGGCCAAAAGGCAAGTGCTTGGCATTGGAAGGGGGAAGTCATTGGGACTGTTTCCTATAAGGCTGTGACTTGTCTTCTTTTGGGGTTGAAGCACCCCACTGTCGTGGTCTGTAAAAGCCTTGGGGCTGAGATCTGCCTCTTGGGCGTCTGTATCTGCCTCTTTGTGGTCTGTCTGACACTGGAAAGGACCAATTTTTAGAAGGCCAATTTCTGCTAAATCGAGGTGGCTGTACCTGTAAGAAATCCTTCACTGTTTGCATAGATTTTGCCTTATCCTCCATTTTCTTTAATACCTCTTCTGCCTTAACACCAAACAAGATATGCTGTAAAGGAGCATCCAATAATTGTGCCTTAACATGATCAGATAAACCTTGTTCTTTTAACCAAGCATGCCTTCGAATAACAGATCCTGTAACTGCGGCTCTACAAGAAGCCCCTAAAGAATCAAAAACACATTGCAGAGCATGTTTTCCCACTTGCTCAGCTGCATGCAATAAATCCTGCATTTCCTTATAGTCAGGACCTTCTGAGATGGTAAGCATTTTCTGTTTTAACAGAGACATTAAATATTGTTGGTATTTAAGCATGTGGAACTGGCAATTTAAAGCCCTTACTGCTAACGTTGCAGAAGTGTAAACTTTCTTCCCCCATCTATCCAATGCTCTAGAATCCCTGTCAGAGGGAACTGGATTTTTAGTAGTGGAAGCCTTTACCCCTTTGGGACCCTGGGAAATAGTTTCTGGGTCAGCAGCAGGGTTTTTATAAATAACTTTGTGAGTCTGGGACTCTGTAGTACCCATCTGGCTTGACTGGTGCTGGGGGCAAAGAATCAGGGGTTAAACTGGATTCAGAGAACACATAATCACAATATCTAACAGCCAGAATAGCAAGGGGCCTGTGCTGAGGCAATAAAAGAAAATCTCATGAGCCTTTTCTTGGATTCTGAATAATCCTGGCTCTCCCAATGGAAATGCTACCTCAGGGTATGTAAAGTTTCCCCAAAAGAGTAATCCTCAGGAGGAGAGGCTGAAGGGATTGATTCTTCAGCATCAGAGTCCTCATAGGGGGGTAAAGAGTATCCCTGGTCTGAAGAGGAATCAGAAGAAATGGAAACCTGGTCAGAGGAATCAGTCTGTATCCCGCCTAGGCCTTTTATCAGAAGGGGGATGGGAACCCCTGATCAGAGTAATTAGGTCTTCGGCCATTTTCAGCATCCGTTTTTTAGGCATGGAGGCCTGTCCAGGTGAATGCTGCACTTGTTTCTTTGTCTTTAACGGAGTTTTAGACTTGGTTGTTGTTTTGATGGTAAGCTGTGAAGGTCTGAAAACACCCTCAGAAGCAGATGCCTGCTCAGCAACTCCGGACCCATCTGAGGGGTTAATTTCCGTAGGCCCAATACCTTGAGTTTCCAGAGGCCTAGGAATCTCCATGTGGGAGTTGGAGGCGGCCTGTGGCTCTGAGGCAGTGGGTGTCAGGGGCTGCGAAAGCGCCTCACTGATAACCGGCGACTGGCCTAGAAGAGGCTTCCTAGTCGGTTTTGGACCTCGGGACCTGTCCTTATCTTTGTCTTTGCGTTTTTTGTGTATTCCGGTCGGTTGTTCTGACGGCATGGTATAATTGAACCTTCGGCCAAAATAATGGCAAGCAAAATCAGACGTTTAATAGTGCGTTTGTTAAATCTAGCACAAAACCAACTAGTGACATTGTGGTCTGGGCCTAGGCATGGAATACAGTAAGAATGAAAATCCTTATGAGGTATTTGCTTCCCACAAGAAATGCAATTATTAACTTTTACTGACATCGGTCTAAGGCAAGAAAAAGTTTCTCCAACTGGGTACTTAGCTTTATTGAAGACTTCGGGTCTGAAATTCAAATTCGAAAATCTCAGGAGTCGGCCGACCGGCACTTGCGAACTTGCTTTTGCTTCGGGCATCGAGCGGCAAGAAAGACTGAAGAAAATGGCGTTGGCTGCATCTTATATACCCCTGGAGCACTGACGTCTGGGAAGAAGCAACAGACGCCGGACCAAGACTTTGGAACTCTGGCCGACTGCGGGACCGCCTGACGGCAGGATAACCCAAGTGTAATGACTGCAGCAGTGAAACACGAACATCTGTGCACATCCATTACATAACATTCCTTCCTCACTTCAGCTAAAATGTATTACTTAAACTCTGGATGGTGACACTGAAAATGACAGACACTGTGCTGTCATAGCCAGTGTCATGACAGCTTGGATAAAGTTCTCTCTGAAAGGATACAAGCTGTGAAAAGGAAAATGTTGGGACATTTAATATTTGTGGCAAGGAAACAAAGTAGAAAATTAAGAAACTCTAGTACTGGAGTGTTTTGCAACACTATACTTGTACTTAAACAACTCCCCGAGTAACATTCAGACATCAGAAATCTGTTCTACAAGTCCATGAAAAACCTGCGACACTTGCAGAGACATGCAGGCTTAACATTTCCACTCCAATCGTTTGTATTCCTTTTCCAGTACTGACACTGGACTACAGCATAAGGGGTGCTGCACTTCAGAATCAGTGTTTGAGACTGAATTTAACCAGGATGATTTGGAAATCACTAGGGAACGTACAGAGATGGTTTTTAAAAAACAGCTTTGTATACTTTGACAGTGAATACTACAGACAAATTAAAAGTGCAGACATAAGAGCAGCTTTGTCCCAGTTTTTGTGAACATGGTACTTTGGTGGTGGGAAACTATTTTCTCCTCCACTTTTTTGCATTAATGGGGCAAAATGTAAGATTTGTTGGCAATACCATTGGGAAAGGTGATCACAAGGAAATGAGGGAATATTTACATTTGAGATTTACTTATGAAACTAATACAAAGGCCATCAATTCTTTTAGATGTGATGATATCTGAAAATTATGATCAGTACAAATGTGATTCTAGTACTTACAGGAAAAACATGTACACCGTTTCCTACATTAACACACAGCACAAAACCTGGCAAAAAAGGAATCTTGTGAAGGGGATGATCAGATTAAGTAGGTTAGCTTCTAATGCGAGAGTGTTTAGTGAGGAAAAGTTGAGTAATTTGTTTTTAGAGAGGATACCTCTGAATTATTAGACAAATTAGGTGATCAAATTACAATGGAAAGACTGCGAAAGCACATGCCCCTATAGAAAATCAAAGAGGAAATAAAATTTAACAAACAAAATAGTATGGATCTTACTAAAGCTATGGTATTGCGAGTCTAACAGACACAAAAGAAATAAACATGTAGAAACTGGACCAACATGTTTAGTTCTATTTAACCAACAAGCTTGGTTATGCACCCAGTTGTGTGCACCAAAGCAATACAGATTTTAAAGTACAATTTGAGAAGTTAAACACCAAGAATTTTTTTTTTAGAAAAAAGGATGAGAACAAGGAAAAGCAGGGAGTGCAGTGCAGATTTACGAGACTATGAATACTGTTACAACCAATTATTCTGTAGTCATTTCAGCTACAGCAAGACATGACTAACATCAAAGAAGTTATGTTACACTATTCAAGTCTTACTGAGATGAAATGTGAGGCAAGACAAAGGGACTCAAAAACTAGGGTGTATCAGCACAACTAAGTGATCAAAGTTGGCAATATGACAAATGCACTTTGGAAACCAATGCTTTAGGAGCAAATATCTAGAGAGGGAAAGGTAACAAGAGTGGGATGAGGCCAAAAAGACTGGACTGTAGGTTAGTGGTTGTAAAAATTTTGTTTTTCGCACTTGAAAAGGTGACTCCCAACCTAAGAGGAGGCCTATGGAAAACAAGAGTTGAATATCGTTAACTGTACTGGCTATTACTCAATGCCACAGCTCTACCTGGGCTCAAAGAAAGTATCTATAGGAAGCGTGTTATCCTTAACAGCTGCAAAATTACGAATACAATTTTTTTTTATAGTTACAATTTTTGTACATGTTTTAACAATAGGAAATTACAAGTATGAAGTACGTACATGGATAGAATAGTACAGTTGTGTACCTACCATAAATGTAGATGTTAGAGTGTATTCACTGTTGCAGTCATTACTCTTGGGTTATACTGCTGGCAGGCTACCTGCAGTCGGCCAAAATTCCCAAGTCTAGGTCTGGCGTCGGTTGCTGTCGCCTCTTCCCTGACGTCACTGCGCCAGGGGTATAAAAAGATGCAGCAGATGCCATTTTCTTCAGTTTTTCTTCCCCAGATGTCAGGTGCCCCCTAAATGGTAGGCTAAAAAAAATTATGCCAATAACTATGCATGCAATAAAATAAACACTACCTTCATCTACAAGCAAATACACCACATAGGTTGCATAAGATAGAGAAGCATAGGCAAGTCCCAGCAAAGAAAAGGGAGAAGGTGGGTGGGTAACCTGGACTGCAACAGTGAACACACTCGAACATCTACATTTATGGTAGGTACACAACTGTACTATGTTCATCGTGTTTCACTGTTGCAGTCATTACTCTTGGGATGAATCCCAAAGCTAAGGTTGGGTGGCTGGGCCTAAATAGGATTAGGAGAGGCTATAAGGCCTTGCAGAACTGCAGTGGCGAAGCCTGCTCTGGATTTACAGTAGAGTAGAGAGGTAAATGGTAGTGCTTTGTAAAAGTGTGCACTGAACTCCAAGTTGCAACCTCTAAAATGTGTTTGGTTGGTACTCGAAGTGGCTGCTGCCCTGGTAGAATGAGGCCTAATGCCCTTGGGCACTTATCTGCCATGTTGTGAGTAGCAGAAATGAATGCAGCGGCCTATCCATTTTGAAATAGTCTGTTTTGAGATAGGCTTTCCTTGAGATCCTGCAGCATATGTCACTAAAAGTTGCTCAGTTTTTCTGAAAGCTTTAGTTCTGTCTAAGTAAAAGCGTAGTTGTCTGTATATGTCCAAGGAATGCAGAAGTCTCTCACCCTTATTCTGTGGGTTTGGATAAAAGGTAGGCAAATGAATGGTTTGGTTAAGGGCCACACTGGACACTACCTTAGGCATAAATGTTGGGTTCGTCCTTAGAGAAACCCTGTCTGGATGGAAAATGATGAAAGGTTCCAGCGCCATGAGTGCCTGTAACTCTGAAACTCGTCTTGCAGAGGTTATTGCTAGGAGCAGAGCTGTTTTCCAAGATAAAAACTTTATATCAGCTGTATTGGCTGGCTCAAAAGGCGGCAGTGTGAGGTCCCATGCAAGTATTGGGGCTCTCCTTGGAGGTCTTATGTTTTTGGCCCCTCTGAGGTACCGCCTTAGCAATGGATGGGAAAAAATGAGAAGTTATGTACCTACCATAACGTTCCATGTTAGTTGTCTTCTTCTCGCCTTCTTTCTTGCTGGATGGGTTTGGAGCCAATACTTGGCTCTGACTCAGCTTATACCAAAGCTCGAGAGCTATTTTTACCGGCTCGAAGTAACCCTGTATCCCACAATGCTAGGGGTTAACTACCCAGATCTCGTTTGATAGCTAACACTATAGCAGTTCTGCCCCCAGAACAAAGGAGAGAATGGCATACCCATATAGATAGCCATCCCAAGAAAAGGATAACCACTGAGACCATACTGGGCAAAAAAGGAAGGCTCCATAGGATCCTATCGGTCTGTCCAGGCTAGGGGGGTTGGAGGGCGAGACGCAAGAAAGAAGGCGAGAAGACGACAACTAACATGGAACGTTATTGGTAGGTACATAACTTCTCAATGTTAAGTTGTCAATCTCGCCTTCATTCTTGCTGGATGGGACCACATCCCTAGCACCTCAACCCTGGATGGCTCGTTGGAACAGACTCTTGAGGACGGTGGAACCAAAAGACGACGAAGGGTCTGCCCTGAGTCACTTGAAGGGAGACCATCCACCAAGACAGGTGTTTCTTGCATAACTGGGTTATCAAAATGTAGTGCGACATCGGGAGCTGCTGGAAGGACCACTGAGAGAAGAGCATCCATTGCAGGAGTCGCATGTGGAAGCGAGCTAAGGGAAGTAACGTAATGGCAGCCGCCATGAGACCTAGAGTCTTCAGTACAAACTTGGCCTGAATTTTGTTGTTCTGAAGCAGGATATGAACATGTTCGCGAATATCTGAGATTCTTTGAGCCGTCAGTTTTGCAGAGAGTTCGACTGTGTCTAATATGGCGCCTATGAAGGTAATAGACTGACAAGGCGACAAGGCAGACTTTTCGAAGTTTATGGAGATACCTAGCTCTTCGCAAATCTGAATGGTGTAATCTCTGGATTGAATAAGTTGATGCCTGGTGGCGGCGGTAAAGAGCCAGTCGTCTAGATATGGAAAGACCTGGAATCCTTGACGCCTCAGATGAGCCGTAACCACTGCCATGCATTTGGTGAACACTCGGGGGGTGGGGGTTGCTTGTAGTGAGACCAAAGGGCAGGGCCCGTGAACTGGTAGTGACTGGCTCCCAGCCGGAAGCGTAGAAACCTCCTGGAGCGCCTGTGCATCTTGATGTGGTATTACGCATCCTGAAGGTCTATAGAGCACATCCAATGGTCCTGACCCAAAAAGGGTAGAATGGACTGTAGCGTGACCAACCGGAACTTCGTTCTTTGAACAGATCTGTTCAGTCTGCCGAGATCCAAAATTGGTCTCCAGTCCCGTCTTTTTTGGTACTAAAAAGAACTTGGAGTAGATTCCGGATACTTGCTGGTCTGCTGGGACTGGCTGGATGGCCCTTTTTTAGCAGTTTTGAGATTTCTATTACTGCTTGTTCCTTTAGACCGGGTGGAACATCTGGAAGGGGCCTGTTTGGCTGTTTTGGGGTGTGGACAAAGGGAATTTTGTAACCCTCGGATATGATCGACCGTACCCATGTGTCTTCGGTAAGGCAAAGCCAGGCTTTTGGGTATAGTGATAATCTTCCCCCGAATGCCTCCGAAGGTGGACAGTCGGGCAGCTTCTTAGGGATGCTGGAAGGGTTGGCCAGACAGAGCTTCTCTGCTACCCTGATTCTGCGGACCCCCTCTGCCCCTGGGGTGGCGTCTATTGTTGCCCCCCCTGCCTCTAGAGGAGAACTCGCCTCGTGCATCCGGCGCGACTCGCTGTGGTTTGCGGAACAACATTTTTCCGCCCTTCTGACCTTTGGGGTATGGTCTGGATGGGATGGAAAAACGGACTCCCACGGCAGAGAGAGTCTTGCAGTCTTGTTCGCATCTGGTAAAAGTATCCTTCACCTGAGGTCCAAACAACGCCAAACCATCAAAGGGAGAGTTGGTGAAGGATGCCTTAAAGGGGTCAGCAAAGTTACAAAGCCGCATCCAGGCATGTCGTCTTAAGGCCACACCTGTGCCTGCAACCCTACTCGCCCCATCGGCTGCATAAGAAATAAGCCGCATGCAGGAGTTAACAATCGAGTTTAGGGTTGCCAGCTGGGAGGTGATTTTGTCCTGAGACCCCGCAGCTGTTGGATCCTGTAGTGAGTCACCCATTTCTTTGAGCAAGTCTCTTTGAAGACGGGTGAAATGACGCAAGTAATTCAGCAACCGCATGGTAAAGGTTGCTGAAGAAAACATTTGCTTGCCGTACCTATCCATGGTCCTAGATTCCTTATTAGGAGGATGGATAGGTACCGAAGGATCAGCCAGTTCCTTCTTAGTGGCTGCTGCCACCACCATGGCATCAACAGGGACACTCTTGGTCAAAAACTGTTTATCAGCAGGGGCTGTGATAAATTTTGAAGGCCTCCGCGGGGTAGGTTCCATCGAATCAGGGGCCGTCCATGCCTTCTTGGCCACCACTTCCATAAGGAGGTCAAAGGGCGGAGACACCCAGGAGGTGGAAGGGTGAAAACCAAACGCCTCTAGGTAGACAGACTCGTCCTCGGAAGGATTGAGGGTAGACCAGTTCCCCCTCTGCTTGAGGATGTCAGAGAAGGAGACATCCTCAGAGGGGGATCTTGGGGACCCTTCCGACTCATCCAAGTCGGTATCAGATGTGACGGACTCAGGGGAGTCCAGATGCTACCTCTTACATTTCCTCTTCCAAGGGGGCTCCCCTGACGTATCAGGGGAGGCCTCAGAAGAGGAGGATGCTCCCAATCTCCCAATGGGGCCCCTGAGGAGAAGGATCTCTGCGGTCAGGGTCAAGAGGATGGGTAGAGATCGTAGCAGGCACTACAGTGGGGGGAGCTGACCGAGGAACAGGCACAGGGGCCAGCACACTCCTCATGACCTCGAAAGCACCCCTATCAGGCAGAGAAGGTCTCCGCTCCGAAGAGATAAGGACCCCTCCCGGCACCGAGAGGGATGGCTCCGAGTCCGATGTTGGAGCCGAACTCACCTGCGCCGAGGCCCCGAGAGGGAGAACGGGGTCGGACAAGAGTCAGATGCCACTCTCCCCCCGGAACAGACGAGGGAGTCACGGCATCCGGTCCCTCCAAGGATGGCACCATAGAAGAAATCTGAGCAGACGACGGAGCAGAAATGGGTGGTATCGGCTCAGACGTGTCAACGGTCCTGGCTCCCACAAACTCCGGCTCTGAACTCAGGAGGAAGAGTCGGAGGAGGAATCGATGATGGAATGCGGATAGCCACTGTCTGTTGAGAAGGGCTATGATGCATCTGGGCTAGTGCCTGCGACTTAAGGAGTCTGCTAACCACCCTCTCGAGGTCATGGTCCGAAAGCCTGGAAGACAGAGAGGAATGGGACCGGTGACTGCGCTCCGAAAGCAAAGGAGATCTCGGAGCTAAATGGACCAACTCCGAAGAGGGGGACCTGGAGCGCTTATGAGTCAAAGTCGGTTCCGACAAAACTATCGGAGCAGACTGGGTTTTTGAAGCGTCTGCTCCAGCTGGAGCCGATGCCGAAGCAGAAGTAGCACCACTGGTCGGAGGCTCTAAACTCAGAGCCGACGATTTAGTGGGCTTAGAAGGCTTACCTGACGAGGCCTTGGCCGGGGAGCCTTCAGGCTTCAATAAGCCTCTCAAAATCAATTTGTTCCTGCAGGACTCTGACTGAATGCATGGCAGACGGAACAAGAGTCCTGCAGGTGCAGAGGGCCCAGGCAATAAACGCAAGAAGTGTGACCGTCTGTCAGAGACATTTTCTGACAGCACGAATCACACTTCTTGAAGCCTGAGACCTTGGACTCAGACATAATGGTGGAACACACACACACACACACACACACACACACACACACACACACACACACAGTAAAGAAAAAAAACCTAGTCCAGTCACTTCAACACACCAAAGACCAAGACTAAAACTATAACTAACAAATTACCCAAAAACTAACTTGGCCCTAAGGCCTAGTTATAAAAGGGGAAGGAAGGGCCGAGGGGATAGAAAATAGACCCAAAAGGGGATATAACGAACACTAACCCTGAAAATAAAAGGGGAGAACCTTACCCGAAAAGCTGTTTTTTTGAAAATTTACCAGAGAGCCGGCAAAAACACAACCTCGCAGCTACGTGGCAAATGAGATCTGGGTAGTTAGCACCTAGCATTGTGGGATACAGGGTTACCTCGAGCCGGTAAAAATAGCTCTCGAGCTTTGGTATAAGCAGAGTCGGAGCAGAGGATCGGCTCTGAACCCATCCAGCAAGAATGAAGGCGAGATTGACAACTTAACATTAGGAGGTTCAGTATTGTAATGAGCTGAAATGGCAGAGGCATAAATTTTAATTGATGAAAAGGATAGGCCTTTGTCCAGCATCTCAGTTAGGTATTGTAAAATCTGAGGAATATTTGGTACAGATGCGTCAATTTCCTTGTGCCCGATTCCAAGCACAGAATCCTTTCCATTTTTCTGCATAAGATTTTCTGGTACTGGGCCCCCTGGCCTCCAAAATAACATCCATCACTACTTTAGAGAGGAGGTGTGCTTTGAATGGTTACATTATCCGCCATGCTGCCAGATTTAGGGTCCTGAGTTGGCTGTGCAGAATCTGATTGTTTCACTGGGTCAGTAAGTGAGGAATTAGAGGCAATGTCCAGGCTGGGCCTTGAGACAAGCTTTTTAGGATTGGGTACCAGTACTGGCGTGGCCAGTCTGGGGCAATCAGAATCATTCTTGGCTTCTCTTGTCTGCCCTTTAGGAGTACCTTGGGGAGGAAAGGCATATACTGTTAGACTTTTCCAACTGAATGACAGAGCATCCACTTTCCATGCTTACTTGTGATAAGTCCTTGTGCAGAATTTCTGCAGTTGGCAGTTGTGAGGAGAAGCAAATAGATCTATGTCTGGGCATCCCCATTCCTTTATCATGCTGAAGACTTGTGGATCCAGTTTCCACTCGTGGGGATCCGTAAGGTTTCTGCTTAGTCTGCCAGAGTATTGTTCTTTCCTGGCACGAATTGTGCTTGCAGGTGTACTCGATAAGACAATGCTGTGTCCCACAAAGTCATGGCTTGTCTGCAGAGGGGGTAGGAATGTGTGCCTCCCTGCTTGTTTATGTACCACATGACTGTAGTATTGTCAGTCCTTATCAGAAGTTGTCCTGGATGGAGTAGATCCTTGAAAGCTGTCAGGGCATTCTGAACAGCTAGCATCTCTTTTTGATTGATATGTAGATGCATTTGGCTTGTGGACCATGTGCCCTGAATACATTTTCCTGCCATGTGTGCTCCCCAGCCATAACCTGATGCATCTGTTATAGACTGCCTGGCTGTGGGTAGAGTGAATGGCTGTCCCTTGTTGAGGTGACAGGCATGTGCCCACCATCTAATTTCCTGTTGCAGGCAAGGAATGAGGGTAATTAATGCTTCCGGGCTTTGACGATGTTGAGTCCAGACACTTTTTAGGTACCACTGAAGTTTCCTCATATGCAGTCTGGCATATGGAATTAGCAGAATGCAGGATGCAATGAAGCCCAAAGCCTGCAGAATTTTTCTTGCAGATAACTGGGTCTTTGTTGCCAACAGTTTGAAGTAAGAAGTTAGCTGCCTTTGTCTGGCGTGAGATAAGCCATCTGGGCAGTTGTATTTAAGCTTGCACCCAGGAATATTATCTGTCGAGAGGGTACTAGTTTTGATTTCTTTTCATTTACTGTATACCCTAGGCAAATTAATAATCTTTTTACGAACGCCAGATGCTTTAGTAGAGTGTCCTTGTTCTCTGCTTGTATAAGGCAGTCGTTCAAGTAAGGATAAATTTGAATTCCTCTTTGCCTGCAAAATGCAATTACTGGTGCCAGGCATTGTGTGAAGACCCTGGGCGCAGTAGATAAGCCAAAGGGCAGTGCAGAGAATTGGTAGTGCATTGAGCCAGCTATGAATCTGAGGTATCTTCTGCAAGATTGTCTGATTGGCATATACAGGTATGCCTCTTTTAGGTCCAAAGTTACAAGCCAAGCCTTCTTGCCCAGCATGGGCAGAAGCTGCTGCAGTGTTAACATTTTGAATTTTGGAACATCCAGAAATGTGTCTAGAAAAGACAAGTCCAGTATTGGTCTCCAGGCTTTGTCCTTTCTGGGAACCAAGAAAAGTCTTGAGTAAAATCCTTGCCCCTGCTCTTGCTGTGGTACTTGCTGAATGGTCTTCATGTGCATAAGGGACGAAACTTGTTTTTGTGCCTCTGCCCATTGATTGTGTGGCAGGTTTGGCATACCTTTTGCCCTTGGCAGGGTGTGAAAGTGGAACCTGTAGCCCTGGGACACTATATTCAATACCCATTTGTCCTGGGTAATCATGTGCCAATTTTGAGAGAAAAGTGCTAGTTTTCCCCCTAAGGGGGCTGCAAGAAGATAAGTGCTTGGTGCTGGCAGAGGCAAGTCATTGGGACGGTTTCCTGTATGGCTGTGCTTTGTCTTCTCCACTATTGGAGGTAGAAGCGCCCCACTATTTAGGCCTGTATGAGCCCTGGGGCTGGGATCTGCCTCTGGGACGTCTGCATCTGCCTCTTTGTAGCCTGTCCGACACTGGAAAGGACCAATTCTTTGTAGGCCAGTTCCTGCTAAATTTTGGTGGCTGAACCTGTAAGAAATCCTTTACTGTTTGCATAGATTTTGCTTTGTCCTCCCATTTTCTTCAAAACCTCCTCTGCTTTAACACCAAATAAAGTATCATGCTGTAATGGAGCATCTAATAATTTTGCTTTAACATGTTCAGGCAAATTTTGTTCCTTTAACCAAGCATGCCTCCTAATGACAGAACCCGTAACTGTGGCCCTGCAGGAGGCCTCCAGAGAATCAAAACCACATTGCAATGCATGCTTTCCCACTTGTTCAGTTGCATGCAATAAATCCGGTATATCCTTATTTTCTGTACAATCAGAATTAGTCAACATTTTCTGTTTTAAGAGGGACATTAAGTATTGCTGATATTTAATATGAAATTGACAATTTAAAACCCTCACAGCCAAAGTAGCAGAAGTGTAAACCTTTTTCCCCATCTGTCTAGTGCCCTTGAATCTGTCAGAAGGGACAGGTTTTTTTGCAGTAGCGGCCTTAACCCCCTTGGGACCCTGAGAAATAGTTTCTAGGTCAGCAGCAGGGTTTTTATAAAGAAATTTATGTGAATCTGGAACCCTATAGTATCTGTCTGGGTTAACAGGAGCTGGAAGTAAGGAGTCTGGAGAAAGGCCGCACTCTGAAAATACATCATCTACAATGTCTAGCACAGGGGGAACAGCAAGAGGCCTGTTCTGAGGAAGTAAAAGAAAATCTCCAAGCCTTTTCTTTGATTCTGAGTAATCTTGGCTCTCCCAGTGGAAGTGCTCCCTCATGGTATGCAGGGTTTCCCTAAAAGAATAATCTTCAGGAGGAGAGGCTGAAGGAATGGATTCGTCAGCATCAGAATCCTCATAGGGAGGAAGAGAGTATTCCTGTACAGAAGAGGAGTCAGAGGAAATGGAAACCTGATCTGAAGAGTCCTAGTCTGTCTCTTGCCTAGGCCTCTTGTCAGGAGGGGGATGGGAACCCCTGATCAAGGCAATAAGCTCTTCGGCCATTTTGAGCATCTGTTTCTTAGGCATGGAAGTCTGTCCTGGAGAATGCTGTACTTGTTTCTTTGTCTTTAAAGCTGCTGTAGTCTTTGCTTTTGAAGCTGAAGCAGAAGCCGATGTCTGCTCAGCAGCTCTGGACCCACCTGAGGGAATGGTTTCCGAAGGTCCAATACTTTGAGTTTCTGTAGGCCTGGTTGACTCCACGTGGGAGTCGGTATCGGCCTGCGGTTCTAAAGTAGCAGTCGTCAGGGGCTGCGAAAGCGCCTCATTGAGAACCGGCGACTGGCCTAGAAAAAGCCTAGTCTGTTTTGGACCTCAGATGCCTGTCCTCCTCTTTTTCTTTGTTTTTTTAGAAACTCCGGTAGTCGGCTGTTCCGACGGCATTATATAATTAAATCTTCGGCCAAAGTAATAAAATGCAAAATAGTACCGATGCTTAATAGTGCGTTGGTTAAACCTAGCACAAAACCGACAACTAGCAACGTCGTGGTCAGGGCCTAGGCAAGGAATGCAGTAAGAATGAAAATCCTTATGAGGTATTTGCTTCCCCACAAGAAATACAATTATTAACTTTTTCTGACATCAGTCTGGAGCAAGAAAAAAAGTTTCCACAACGGGGTACTTGGCTTTTAATGAAGACTTCGGATCTGAAATTCGAACTTGAAAATCTCAGGAATCTGCCAACCGGCACTTGCGAACGGCTTTTGCTTCGGGCACCGCGTGGCAAGAAAGTCTGAAGAAAACGGCGTCGGCTGCATCTTTTATACCCCTGGCGCACGGACATCAGGGAGGAGGCGACCGCAACTGACACCGAACCTAGACTTTGGAATTCAGGCCAACTGCGGGTAGCCTGCTAAAAGGATAACCCAATTGTAATGACTGCAACAGTGAAACACGATGAACATCTAATTTATTAGTGCTGTGTCACAGTCAATTCTACACACGATACAGCAGACATCTCTACTTGCTGTTAAAGACTCTTAACATGCATCAGCAGTTGCAGATGCCAAACCCAGGACTGGCAACTGCTTCTTTCCTGCAGTGCCCTAATAGCATCTGCTTGAGAAAGACAAGGTTCAGAGCCCACACTGCTCTCTACCCACAAAGACTTAGCTGTCAACTTTCTATCATCTTGCAAAGCTCAAACGCTGCGAACTTGAACTGAAAATGACTCAGTCAGGGGGAAGACACACCTGCCATCCCAAAGCAAGAAGAATTTTTGCTCTAGGAAAGACCCCAAACTTCATAATCATTGTACTATCTCCTTATTAATGAAGCAGAGCGCTTACGCTTAGAGGAGACCTTGAGCAGATCAGAAACATGTTGATGGTCACTTGAAGTAGTATCTGGCCACAGGCACACTTACTGGTGATGGTCACTTGTAGTATCTGGCCACAGGCACACTTACTGGTGATGGTCACTTGTAGTATCTGCCCACAGGCACACTTACTGGTGATGGTCACTTGTAGTATCTGGCCACAGGCACACACTGGTGATGGTCACTTGTAGTATCTGGCCACAGGCACACTTACTGGTGATGGTCACTTGAAGTAGTATCTGGCCACAGGCACACTTACTGGTGATGGTCACTTGTAGTATCTGGCCACAGGCACACTTACTGGTGATGGTCACTTGTAGTATCTGGCCACAGGCACACTTACTGGTGATGGTCACTTGAAGTAGTATCTGGCCACAGGCACACTTACTGCTGACCTTTCCTGGAAGAGTCACTTGCCTCAGAAATGATCTCAAAGTGCTACTAAAAAAAAAAATCCTGAAGTTGCACAAATGGTACCAATGCACTGAAATCTGAACCCTTCTGTGGCAATACCTTAATGTGTAGCTGGTGCCTCTTCCCTCTATACTCCATGTTACTACCTTTACTGATGCCAGTGGTAAGACACAGGGCGGCCCTGCATAGGCAGTTACAGTCCTGCCTTTGGTGCACCTCCCACATTACAATTGATAATGCAGCAGTAATTTGCAAGAACATTAAAAAAGCCTCCAAAGCTGGATATATACTCTGCCTGTAGTGTGAACAGCCCAAAGACTAGCAACCATTTTTGTAGGGGATAACTAAAAAAAACACAAGCTCCACTTTGGGGACATCAGGAAAGTTTACAGAAGTCAGACTAGAAAAGCGCAGGTATGTTCTTGTGGTAACTATACTGCAGCACTAACAGAATGATTACCTCACGATACACCTTTGAGGAACAATGATTTTGGTATTGTGTACACATTACTATGCAACAGCACAGTGCTGGCCAGCAGAGCTGCAACACTTCAATCAGCATGGTTAACAAATGGTTTGTGTACGTACAGCAAACTTGACAAGCGTAACTGAGATGTAGATGTAAGGCAAGCCATGACGACAGACTCCAATCAGTTACCAAACATTCAGTGCTGCTTACTTTATGAAACTTAATGAACTGCATTTTTGTCAGTTTTATCTGGATACAACCACCTTTACTCACGACCAAGGACACGGTCAGCAGGCGTGACTCACGACCAAGGACACGGTCAGCAGGCGTGACTCACGACCAAGGACACGGTCAGCAGGCGTGACTCACGACCAAGGACACGGTCAGCAGGCGTGACTCACGACCAAGGACACGGTCAGCAGGCGTGACTCACGACCAAGGACACGGTCAGCAGGCGTGACTCACGACCAAGGACACGGTCAGCAGGCGTGACTCACGACCAAGGACACGGTCAGCAGGCGTGACTCACGACCAAGGACACGGTCAGCAGGCGTGACTCACGACCAAGGACACGGTCAGCAGGCGTGACTCACGACCAAGGACACGGTCAGCAGGCGTGACTCCACCAAGGACACGGTCAGCAGGCGTGACTCACGACCAGGACACGGTCAGCAGGCGTGACTCACGACCAGACACGGTCAGCAGGCGTGACTCACGACCAGGACACGGTCAGGCGTGACTCACGACCAAGGACACGGTCAGCAGGCGTGACTCACGACCATGACACGGTCAGCAGGCGTGACTCACGACCAAGGACACGGTCAGCAGGCGTGACTCACGACCAAGGACACGGTCAGCAGGCGTGACTCACGACCAAGGACACGGTCAGCAGGCGTGACTCACGACCAGGACACGGTCAGCAGGCGTGACTCACGACCAGGACACGGTCAGCAGGCGTGACTCACGACCATGACACGGTCAGCAGGCGTGACTCACGACCAAGGACACGGTCAGCAGGCGTGACTCACGACCAGACACGGTCAGCAGGCGTGACTCACGACCAGACACGGTCAGCAGGCGTGACTCACGACCAGGACACGGTCAGCAGGCGTGACTCACGACCAAGGACACGGTCAGCAGGCGTGACTCCGACCAGAACACGGTCAGCAGGCGTGACTCACCAGGACACGGTCAGCAGGCGTGACTCACGACCAGACACGGTCAGCAGGCGTGACTCACGACCAGGACACGGTCAGCAGGCGTGGCTCACGACCAAGGACACGGTCAGCAGGCGTGGCTCACGACCAAGGACACGGTCAGCAGGCGTGACTCACGACCAAGGACACGGTCAGCAGGCGTGACTCACGACCAGGACACGGTCAGCAGGCGGCTCACGACCAGGACACGGTCAGCAGGCGTGGCTCACGACCAGGACACGGTCAGCAGGCGTGGCTCACGACCAGAACACGGTCAGCAGGCGCGACTCACGACCAAGGACACGGTCAGCAGGCGCGACTCACGACCAAGGACACGGTCAGCAGGCGCGACTCACGACCAAGGACACGGTCAGCAGGCGCGACTCACGACCAAGGATACGGTCAGCAGGCGTGACTCACGACCAAGGACACTGTCAGCAGGCGTGACTCACGACCAAGGACACTGTCAGCAGGCGTGACTCACGACCAAGGACACTGTCAGCAGGCGTGACTCACGACCAAGGATACGGTCAGCAGGCGTGACTCTCGACTAAGGATACTGTCAGCAGGGGTTTATATTAAAAACTCGAATGTTTACTTACCCAAATACCTAAACGCCGACACGTCTTCATCAAACCGTGAAAACATTGATCGTCCTGAAGTGCGAAATCTGAAACATCGATTTGTCAAGGTTAGCCCTTTTGCAGTATAGCTCCGTTAAGGTAAGTGTATGATAGTTACGGACCTTAGGGATAGAGTGCGGGTTAAGGTAAGTGCATAGATGGTAATGTATGTTAGATTTAGTGTAGGATTAGAAGCAGGGTTTTTATTAAGTGTGTGTGTGTGTGTGTGTGTGTGTGGATTATTTAGTTTGTTTGGATATAGCTTTTTAAGGTAAGTGTGTGATAGTTACGGACCTTAGGGTTACGGTGCGGGTTAAGTGCATACTTGGTGGTATATGAAAGATTGTGTAGGATTAGAAGTAGGGTTTTGGTTAGTGTATGTATGTGGTTTATTTAGTTTGTTTGTGCAGGTAGTATGCAGCGGGCGGTGGGATGGGACAACTATGACATTGAGTTTTTGAATTTCACGGTTTAGGGTGTTCTGTGTATTTGCGGTTCACGGAATGTGTCGGGGTTTAGGTGTTCGGGTAAGTAAACTTTCAAGATTTTGATACAAACCCGTCAGCAAGCGTTACTCATGACTAAAGACACTTAGCAGGCGTTACGACTAAGGACACTGTCAGCAGGCTTTACTCACAACTAAGGACACTGTCAGCAGGCTTTACTCATGACTAAGGACACTATCACAGCAGGCTTTACTCATGACTAAGGATACTGTCAACAGGCTCTTACCACTTTGTTTAAGGTTTCATCCTCTCCGTTCACCATGGGTATTGTTTCGGGGACTATCTGCTGCTTTTCTACCACAGCTCCCTAAAAAAGGAAATGATAAAGTTAAACATCACAGTCCTTTAACAAAAAATAGATGTTAATATCAGACTTCAATGGCTTTATGAAGTATTTACCATACAAAGGCAAATCTTTTAAGACAAGTCATACAGCAGTAAACATTTGGGACTACTCACCAACAAGTCTGCAATGATCCAGCTACTTTTCCATATCTGCTGCGTTTCAGAAGGGCAATGCCACTGGTTGTAACATACCATGACACAATGTGCCAATATCCACATGGAGATAGATTTTTTTTTTAAACTAGTGACTGCATTACTTTCACTCTGTTCATCACTGCTTTTGTTAATGTTTTGAGTGTCAGCAGCATGTGCATATGTCGGGCAGGAAGTCAGTGAATGGTACAGATCTGTTTGAAAATTATCTACAAGTATGAAATTAGGAATTAGCAGTACTGATCCCAAAAACTGTGCCTCAACCATGGTTATATTCACACATGCTCATGCATGTACATTCAGAAAGTCATTCTTGGGCAAATGAGTGAAATTTCATAAACTACTTAAATTCTTCCATATGCTACATGAACACTTCTCAAGAAAGGACAGGTAAAGTAGTGAAGTTCACGAAGGAACAAAGGCTTACTGCTAAACTAACTGGAGTGTGACAGGGGGTGGAATGGCAATAGTGCTGGGAGTAGATCACAGAGAAAGCCTGATGTGTACCTCGCAGTCACATATGAAGTATACAGCACTATATTAAAGATCCTAATGTAGTGCTGGGAGTAGATCACAGAGAAAGACTGATGTGTACCTCGCAGTCACATATGAAGCATACAGCACTATATTAAAGATCCTAATGTAGTGCTGGGAGTAGATCACAGAGAAAGACTGATGTGTACCTCGCGGTCACATATGAAGTATACAGCACTATATTAAAGATCCTAATGTAGTGCTGGGAGTAGATCACAGAGAAAGACTGATGTGTACCTCGGTCACATATGAAGTATACAGCACTATATTAAAGATCCTAATGTAGTGCTGGGAGTAGATCACAGAGAAAGACTGATGTGTACCTGCAGTCACATATGAAGTATACAGCACTATATTAAAGATCCTAATGTAGTGCTGGGAGTAGATCACAGAGAAAGACTGATGTGTACCTCAGAGTCACATATGAGTATACAGCACTATATTAAAGATCCTAATGTAGTGCTGGGAGTAGATCACAGAGAAAGACTGATGTGTACCTCAAGAGTCACATATGAAGCATACAGCACTATATTAAAGATCCTAATGTAGTGCTGGGAGTAGATCACAGAGAAAGACTGATGTGTACCTCGCAGTCACATATGAAGCATACAGCACTATATTAAAGATCCTAATGTAGTGCTGGGAGTAGATCACAGAGAAAGACTGATGTGTACCTCGCAGTCACATATGAAGCATACAGCACTATATTAAAGATCCTAATGTAGTGCTGGGAGTAGATCACAGAGAAAGACTGATGTGTACCTCGCAGTCACATATGAAGCATACAGCACTATATTAAAGATCCTAATGTAGTGCTGGGAGTAGATCACAGAGAAAGACTGATGTGTACCTCGCAGTCACATATGAAGCATACAGCACTATATTAAAGATCCTAATGTAGTGCTGGGAGTAGATCACAGAGAAAGACTGATGTGTACCTCGCAGTCACATATGAAGCATACAGCACTATATTAAAGATCCTAATGTAGTGCTGGGAGTAGATCACAGAGAAAGACTGATGTGTACCTCGCAGTCACATATGAAGCATACAGCACTATATTAAAGATCCTAATGTAGTGCTGGGAGTAGATCACAGAGAAAGACTGATGTGTACCTCGCAGTCACATATGAAGCATACAGCACTATATTAAAGATCCTAATGTAGTGCTGGGAGTAGATCACAGAGAAAGACTGATGTGTACCTCGCAGTCACATATGAAGCATACAGCACTATATTAAAGATCCTAATGTAGTGCTGGGAGTAGATCACAGAGAAAGACTGATGTGTACCTCGCAGTCACATATGAAGCATACAGCACTATATTAAAGATCCTAATGTAGTGCTGGGAGTAGATCACAGAGAAAGACTGATGTGTACCTCGCAGTCACATATGAAGCATACAGCACTATATTAAAGATCCTAATGTAGTGCTGGGAGTAGATCACAGAGAAAGACTGATGTGTACCTCGCAGTCACATATGAAGCATACAGCACTATATTAAAGATCCTAATGTAGTGCTGGGAGTAGATCACAGAGAAAGACTGATGTGTACCTCGCAGTCACATATGAAGCATACAGCACTATATTAAAGATCCTAATGTAGTGCTGGGAGTAGATCACAGAGAAAGACTGATGTGTACCTCGCAGTCACATATGAAGCATACAGCACTATATTAAAGATCCTAATGTAGTGCTGGGAGTAGATCACAGAGAAAGACTGATGTGTACCTCGCAGTCACATATGAAGCATACAGCACTATATTAAAGATCCTAATGTAGTGCTGGGAGTAGATCACAGAGAAAGACTGATGTGTACCTCGCAGTCACATATGAAGCATACAGCACTATATTAAAGATCCTAATGTAGTGCTGGGAGTAGATCACAGAGAAAGACTGATGTGTACCTCGCAGTCACATATGAAGCATACAGCACTATATTAAAGATCCTAATGTAGTGCTGGGAGTAGATCACAGAGAAAGACTGATGTGTACCTCGCAGTCACATATGAAGCATACAGCACTATATTAAAGATCCTAATGTAGTGCTGGGAGTAGATCACAGAGAAAGACTGATGTGTACCTCGCAGTCACATATGAAGCATACAGCACTATATTAAAGATCCTAATGTAGTGCTGGGAGTAGATCACAGAGAAAGACTGATGTGTACCTCGCAGTCACATATGAAGCATACAGCACTATATTAAAGATCCTAATGTAGTGCTGGGAGTAGATCACAGAGAAAGACTGATGTGTACCTCGCAGTCACATATGAAGCATACAGCACTATATTAAAGATCCTAATGTAGTGCTGGGAGTAGATCACAGAGAAAGACTGATGTGTACCTCGCAGTCACATATGAAGCATACAGCACTATATTAAAGATCCTAATGTAGTGCTGGGAGTAGATCACAGAGAAAGACTGATGTGTACCTCGCAGTCACATATGAAGCATACAGCACTATATTAAAGATCCTAATGTAGTGCTGGGAGTAGATCACAGAGAAAGACTGATGTGTACCTCGCAGTCACATATGAAGCATACAGCACTATATTAAAGATCCTAATGTAGTGCTGGGAGTAGATCACAGAGAAAGACTGATGTGTACCTCGCAGTCACATATGAAGCATACAGCACTATATTAAAGATCCTAATGTAGTGCTGGGAGTAGATCACAGAGAAAGACTGATGTGTACCTCGCAGTCACATATGAAGCATACAGCACTATATTAAAGATCCTAATGTAGTGCTGGGAGTAGATCACAGAGAAAGACTGATGTGTACCTCGCAGTCACATATGAAGCATACAGCACTATATTAAAGATCCTAATGTAGTGCTGGGAGTAGATCACAGAGAAAGACTGATGTGTACCTCGCAGTCACATATGAAGCATACAGCACTATATTAAAGATCCTAATGTAGTGCTGGGAGTAGATCACAGAGAAAGACTGATGTGTACCTCGCAGTCACATATGAAGCATACAGCACTATATTAAAGATCCTAATGTAGTGCTGGGAGTAGATCACAGAGAAAGACTGATGTGTACCTCGCAGTCACATATGAAGCATACAGCACTATATTAAAGATCCTAATGTAGTGCTGGGAGTAGATCACAGAGAAAGACTGATGTGTACCTCGCAGTCACATATGAAGCATACAGCACTATATTAAAGATCCTAATGTAGTGCTGGGAGTAGATCACAGAGAAAGACTGATGTGTACCTCGCAGTCACATATGAAGCATACAGCACTATATTAAAGATCCTAATGTAGTGCTGGGAGTAGATCACAGAGAAAGACTGATGTGTACCTCGCAGTCACATATGAAGCATACAGCACTATATTAAAGATCCTAATGTAGTGCTGGGAGTAGATCACAGAGAAAGACTGATGTGTACCTCGCAGTCACATATGAAGCATACAGCACTATATTAAAGATCCTAATGTAGTGCTGGGAGTAGATCACAGAGAAAGACTGATGTGTACCTCGCAGTCACATATGAAGCATACAGCACTATATTAAAGATCCTAATGTAGTGCTGGGAGTAGATCACAGAGAAAGACTGATGTGTACCTCGCAGTCACATATGAAGCATACAGCACTATATTAAAGATCCTAATGTAGTGCTGGGAGTAGATCACAGAGAAAGACTGATGTGTACCTCGCAGTCACATATGAAGCATACAGCACTATATTAAAGATCCTAATGTAGTGCTGGGAGTAGATCACAGAGAAAGACTGATGTGTACCTCGCAGTCACATATGAAGCATACAGCACTATATTAAAGATCCTAATGTAGTGCTGGGAGTAGATCACAGAGAAAGACTGATGTGTACCTCGCAGTCACATATGAAGCATACAGCACTATATTAAAGATCCTAATGTAGTGCTGGGAGTAGATCACAGAGAAAGACTGATGTGTACCTCGCAGTCACATATGAAGCATACAGCACTATATTAAAGATCCTAATGTAGTGCTGGGAGTAGATCACAGAGAAAGACTGATGTGTACCTCGCAGTCACATATGAAGCATACAGCACTATATTAAAGATCCTAATGTAGTGCTGGGAGTAGATCACAGAGAAAGACTGATGTGTACCTCGCAGTCACATATGAAGCATACAGCACTATATTAAAGATCCTAATGTAGTGCTGGGAGTAGATCACAGAGAAAGACTGATGTGTACCTCGCAGTCACATATGAAGCATACAGCACTATATTAAAGATCCTAATGTAGTGCTGGGAGTAGATCACAGAGAAAGACTGATGTGTACCTCGCAGTCACATATGAAGCATACAGCACTATATTAAAGATCCTAATGTAGTGCTGGGAGTAGATCACAGAGAAAGACTGATGTGTACCTCGCAGTCACATATGAAGCATACAGCACTATATTAAAGATCCTAATGTAGTGCTGGGAGTAGATCACAGAGAAAGACTGATGTGTACCTCGCAGTCACATATGAAGCATACAGCACTATATTAAAGATCCTAATGTAGTGCTGGGAGTAGATCACAGAGAAAGACTGATGTGTACCTCGCAGTCACATATGAAGCATACAGCACTATATTAAAGATCCTAATGTAGTGCTGGGAGTAGATCACAGAGAAAGACTGATGTGTACCTCGCAGTCACATATGAAGCATACAGCACTATATTAAAGATCCTAATGTAGTGCTGGGAGTAGATCACAGAGAAAGACTGATGTGTACCTCGCAGTCACATATGAAGCATACAGCACTATATTAAAGATCCTAATGTAGTGCTGGGAGTAGATCACAGAGAAAGACTGATGTGTACCTCGCAGTCACATATGAAGCATACAGCACTATATTAAAGATCCTAATGTAGTGCTGGGAGTAGATCACAGAGAAAGACTGATGTGTACCTCGCAGTCACATATGAAGCATACAGCACTATATTAAAGATCCTAATGTAGTGCTGGGAGTAGATCACAGAGAAAGACTGATGTGTACCTCGCAGTCACATATGAAGCATACAGCACTATATTAAAGATCCTAATGTAGTGCTGGGAGTAGATCACAGAGAAAGACTGATGTGTACCTCGCAGTCACATATGAAGCATACAGCACTATATTAAAGATCCTAATGTAGTGCTGGGAGTAGATCACAGAGAAAGACTGATGTGTACCTCGCAGTCACATATGAAGCATACAGCACTATATTAAAGATCCTAATGTAGTGCTGGGAGTAGATCACAGAGAAAGACTGATGTGTACCTCGCAGTCACATATGAAGTATACAGCACTATATTAAAGATCCTAATGTAGTGCTGGGAGTAGATCACAGAGAAAGACTGATGTGTACCTCGCAGTCACATATGAAGCATACAGCACTATATTAAAGATCCTAATGTAGTGCTGGGAGTAGATCACAGAGAAAGACTGATGTGTACCTCGCAGTCACATATGAAGCATACAGCACTATATTAAAGATCCTAATGTAGTGCTGGGAGTAGATCACAGAGAAAGACTGATGTGTACCTCGCAGTCACATATGAAGCATACAGCACTATATTAAAGATCCTAATGTAGTGCTGGGAGTAGATCACAGAGAAAGACTGATGTGTACCTCGCAGTCACATATGAAGCATACAGCACTATATTAAAGATCCTAATGTAGTGCTGGGAGTAGATCACAGAGAAAGACTGATGTGTACCTCGCAGTCACATATGAAGCATACAGCACTATATTAAAGATCCTAATGTAGTGCTGGGAGTAGATCACAGAGAAAGACTGATGTGTACCTCGCAGTCACATATGAAGTATACAGCACTATATTAAAGATCCTAATGTAGTGCTGGGAGTAGATCACAGAGAAAGACTGATGTGTACCTCGCAGTCACATATGAAGCATACAGCACTATATTAAAGATCCTAATGTAGTGCTGGGAGTAGATCACAGAGAAAGACTGATGTGTACCTCGCAGTCACATATGAAGCATACAGCACTATATTAAAGATCCTAATGTAGTGCTGGGAGTAGATCACAGAGAAAGACTGATGTGTACCTCGCAGTCACATATGAAGCATACAGCACTATATTAAAGATCCTAATGTAGTGCTGGGAGTAGATCACAGAGAAAGACTGATGTGTACCTCGCAGTCACATATGAAGCATACAGCACTATATTAAAGATCCTAATGTAGTGCTGGGAGTAGATCACAGAGAAAGACTGATGTGTACCTCGCAGTCACATATGAAGCATACAGCACTATATTAAAGATCCTAATGTAGTGCTGGGAGTAGATCACAGAGAAAGACTGATGTGTACCTCGCAGTCACATATGAAGCATACAGCACTATATTAAAGATCCTAATGTAGTGCTGGGAGTAGATCACAGAGAAAGACTGATGTGTACCTCGCAGTCACATATGAAGCATACAGCACTATATTAAAGATCCTAATGTAGTGCTGGGAGTAGATCACAGAGAAAGACTGATGTGTACCTCGCAGTCACATATGAAGTATACAGCACTATATTAAAGATCCTAATGTAGTGCTGGGAGTAGATCACAGAGAAAGACTGATGTGTACCTCGCAGTCACATATGAAGCATACAGCACTATATTAAAGATCCTAATGTAGTGCTGGGAGTAGATCACAGAGAAAGACTGATGTGTACCTCGCAGTCACATATGAAGCATACAGCACTATATTAAAGATCCTAATGTAGTGCTGGGAGTAGATCACAGAGAAAGACTGATGTGTACCTCGCAGTCACATATGAAGCATACAGCACTATATTAAAGATCCTAATGTAGTGCTGGGAGTAGATCACAGAGAAAGACTGATGTGTACCTCGCAGTCACATATGAAGCATACAGCACTATATTAAAGATCCTAATGTAGTGCTGGGAGTAGATCACAGAGAAAGACTGATGTGTACCTCGCAGTCACATATGAAGCATACAGCACTATATTAAAGATCCTAATGTAGTGCTGGGAGTAGATCACAGAGAAAGACTGATGTGTACCTCGCAGTCACATATGAAGCATACAGCACTATATTAAAGATCCTAATGTAGTGCTGGGAGTAGATCACAGAGAAAGACTGATGTGTACCTCGCAGTCACATATGAAGCATACAGCACTATATTAAAGATCCTAATGTAGTGCTGGGAGTAGATCACAGAGAAAGACTGATGTGTACCTCGCAGTCACATATGAAGCATACAGCACTATATTAAAGATCCTAATGTAGTGCTGGGAGTAGATCACAGAGAAAGACTGATGTGTACCTCGCAGTCACATATGAAGTATACAGCACTATATTAAAGATCCTAATGTAGTGCTGGGAGTAGATCACAGAGAAAGACTGATGTGTACCTCGCAGTCACATATGAAGTATACAGCACTATATTAAAGATCCTAATGTAGTGCTGGGAGTAGATCACAGAGAAAGACTGATGTGTACCTCGCAGTCACATATGAAGTATACAGCACTATATTAAAGATCCTAATGTAGTGCTGGGAGTAGATCACAGAGAAAGACTGATGTGTACCTCGCAGTCACATATGAAGTATACAGCACTATATTAAAGATCCTAATGTAGTGCTGGGAGTAGATCACAGAGAAAGACTGATGTGTACCTCGCAGTCACATATGAAGCATACAGCACTATATTAAAGATCCTAATGTAGTGCTGGGAGTAGATCACAGAGAAAGACTGATGTGTACCTCGCAGTCACATATGAAGCATACAGCACTATATTAAAGATCCTAATGTAGTGCTGGGAGTAGATCACAGAGAAAGACTGATGTGTACCTCGCAGTCACATATGAAGTATACAGCACTATATTAAAGATCCTAATGTAGTGCTGGGAGTAGATCACAGAGAAAGACTGATGTGTACCTCGCAGTCACATATGAAGTATACAGCACTATATTAAAGATCCTAATGTAGTGCTGGGAGTAGATCACAGAGAAAGACTGATGTGTACCTCGCAGTCACATATGAAGCATACAGCACTATATTAAAGATCCTAATGTAGTGCTGGGAGTAGATCACAGAGAAAGACTGATGTGTACCTCGCAGTCACATATGAAGCATACAGCACTATATTAAAGATCCTAATGTAGTGCTGGGAGTAGATCACAGAGAAAGACTGATGTGTACCGCAGTCACATATGAAGTATACAGCACTATATTAAAGATCCTAATGTAGTGCTGGGAGTAGATCACAGAGAAAGACTGATGTGTACCTCGCAGTCACATATGAAGCATACAGCACTATATTAAAGATCCTAATGTAGTGCTGGGAGTAGATCACAGAGAAAGACTGATGTGTACCTCGCAGTCACATATGAAGCATACAGCACTATATTAAAGATCCTAATGTAGTGCTGGGAGTAGATCACAGAGAAAGACTGATGTGTACCTCGCAGTCACATATGAAGTATACAGCACTATATTAAAGATCCTAATGTAGTGCTGGGAGTAGATCACAGAGAAAGACTGATGTGTACCTCGCAGTCACATATGAAGCATACAGCACTATATTAAAGATCCTAATGTAGTGCTGGGAGTAGATCACAGAGAAAGACTGATGTGTACCTCGCAGTCACATATGAAGCATACAGCACTATATTAAAGATCCTAATGTAGTGCTGGGAGTAGATCACAGAGAAAGACTGATGTGTACCTCGCAGTCACATATGAAGCATACAGCACTATATTAAAGATCCTAATGTAGTGCTGGGAGTAGATCACAGAGAAAGACTGATGTGTACCTCAGTCACATATGAAGCATACAGCACTATATTAAAGATCCTAATGTAGTGCTGGGAGTAGATCACAGAGAAAGACTGATGTGTACCTCGCAGTCACATATGAAGCATACAGCACTATATTAAAGATCCTAATGTAGTGCTGGGAGTAGATCACAGAGAAAGACTGATGTGTACCTCGAGTCACATATGAAGTATACAGCACTATATTAAAGATCCTAATGTAGTGCTGGGAGTAGATCACAGAGAAAGACTGATGTGTACCTCGCAGTCACATATGAAGTATACAGCACTATATTAAAGATCCTAATGTAGTGCTGGGAGTAGATCACAGAGAAAGACTGATGTGTACCTCGCAGTCACATATGAAGCATACAGCACTATATTAAAGATCCTAATGTAGTGCTGGGAGTAGATCACAGAGAAAGACTGATGTGTACCTCGCAGTCACATATGAAGCATACAGCACTATATTAAAGATCCTAATGTAGTGCTGGGAGTAGATCACAGAGAAAGACTGATGTGTACCTCGCAGTCACATATGAAGTATACAGCACTATATTAAAGATCCTAATGTAGTGCTGGGAGTAGATCACAGAGAAAGACTGATGTGTACCTCGCAGTCACATATGAAGTATACAGCACTATATTAAAGATCCTAATGTAGTGCTGGGAGTAGATCACAGAGAAAGACTGATGTGTACCTCGCAGTCACATATGAAGCATACAGCACTATATTAAAGATCCTAATGTAGTGCTGGGAGTAGATCACAGAGAAAGACTGATGTGTACCTCGCAGTCACATATGAAGTATACAGCACTATATTAAAGATCCTAATGTAGTGCTGGGAGTAGATCACAGAGAAAGACTGATGTGTACCTCGCAGTCACATATGAAGCATACAGCACTATATTAAAGATCCTAATGTAGTGCTGGGAGTAGATCACAGAGAAAGACTGATGTGTACCTCGCAGTCACATATGAAGTATACAGCACTATATTAAAGATCCTAATGTAGTGCTGGGAGTAGATCACAGAGAAAGACTGATGTGTACCTCGCAGTCACATATGAAGCATACAGCACTATATTAAAGATCCTAATGTAGTGCTGGGAGTAGATCACAGAGAAAGACTGATGTGTACCTGCAGTCACATATGAAGTATACAGCACTATATTAAAGATCCTAATGTAGTGCTGGGAGTAGATCACAGAGAAAGACTGATGTGTACCTCGCAGTCACATATGAAGTATACAGCACTATATTAAAGATCCTAATGTAGTGCTGGGAGTAGATCACAGAGAAAGACTGATGTGTACCTCGCAGTCACATATGAAGCATACAGCACTATATTAAAGATCCTAATGTAGTGCTGGGAGTAGATCACAGAGAAAGACTGATGTGTACCTCGCAGTCACATATGAAGCATACAGCACTATATTAAAGATCCTAATGTAGTGCTGGGAGTAGATCACAGAGAAAGACTGATGTGTACCTCGCAGTCACATATGAAGCATACAGCACTATATTAAAGATCCTAATGTAGTGCTGGGAGTAGATCACAGAGAAAGACTGATGTGTACCTCGCAGTCACATATGAAGTATACAGCACTATATTAAAGATCCTAATGTAGTGCTGGGAGTAGATCACAGAGAAAGACTGATGTGTACCTCGCAGTCACATATGAAGCATACAGCACTATATTAAAGATCCTAATGTAGTGCTGGGAGTAGATCACAGAGAAAGACTGATGTGTACCTCGCAGTCACATATGAAGTATACAGCACTATATTAAAGATCCTAATGTAGTGCTGGGAGTAGATCACAGAGAAAGACTGATGTGTACCTCGCAGTCACATATGAAGTATACAGCACTATATTAAAGATCCTAATGTAGTGCTGGGAGTAGATCACAGAGAAAGACTGATGTGTACCTCGCAGTCACATATGAAGTATACAGCACTATATTAAAGATCCTAATGTAGTGCTGGGAGTAGATCACAGAGAAAGACTGATGTGTACCTCGCAGTCACATATGAAGCATACAGCACTATATTAAAGATCCTAATGTAGTGCTGGGAGTAGATCACAGAGAAAGACTGATGTGTACCTCGCAGTCACATATGAAGCATACAGCACTATATTAAAGATCCTAATGTAGTGCTGGGAGTAGATCACAGAGAAAGACTGATGTGTACCTCGCAGTCACATATGAAGTATACAGCACTATATTAAAGATCCTAATGTAGTGCTGGGAGTAGATCACAGAGAAAGACTGATGTACCTCGCAGTCACATATGAAGCATACAGCACTATATTAAAGATCCTAATGTAGTGCTGGGAGTAGATCACAGAGAAAGACTGATGTGTACCTCGCAGTCACATATGAAGCATACAGCACTATATTAAAGATCCTAATGTAGTGCTGGGAGTAGATCACAGAGAAAGACTGATGTGTACCTCGCAGTCACATATGAAGCATACAGCACTATATTAAAGATCCTAATGTAGTGCTGGGAGTAGATCACAGAGAAAGACTGATGTGTACCTCGCAGTCACATATGAAGCATACAGCACTATATTAAAGATCCTAATGTAGTGCTGGGAGTAGATCACAGAGAAAGACTGATGTGTACCTCGCAGTCACATATGAAGCATACAGCACTATATTAAAGATCCTAATGTATGTATGAAAACCAAGTTCCAGACATTCTGCAATATTCTGGACAAAGTTGTATGCACATCATATCTATATTATATCTGGACTTGGATCCCTTAAAACAAAAAACTATTTTCACAGAAACACACACTTAATGCAATTTTAAAAACCAACTGCAACTCCTCTACTGGCAGTGTGCGTCTTTCAGCTGTTCCCGGTTAGGGGTCGCCACAGCGGAACTCCGGTCCGCTAATGACTGGCAGTAGAGTTTTACGTGCTGGCTTGCCGGGCCTAACGCACAACCTTCAATGAAGGAACGCCCGTTCACGCATGTCACCACACAGAAGACGCTCTGAGAATCTAACGGGCAACATCTGACTGTGAGGCGACAACGCTACCGCAGCACCACCACCGCAGTATACTACAGACAAAACCAACCTAGTTCACCACTGCCCAAACCTGACTCTCTGAAAAGTAGTGTCATAAAAAACAGTACCCTGACACAGCTGAGGTCTAGGGAAAAAAAAATAAGAGCAAGTCTGCCACACATCCAACATGTTCAGTTCCCAGAAGCTCTGTCTTGACAAGTTTAGGTAGGATATAATTAATTTTAAGGAAGATACAACAGTTACCATTACGATAAATTGTAAGTGCCATCACAAAACAAAACCAAAACACTTGTGTGACAAACCACTTTTAACGCAAGAATAATCTACCTCCACCATTCAGGCCAAGACCCAAAGCCACGTCTCACCACTGGTTAGGTATACGGATGTAAAGCTCTTACACGTCCCACATTAATTCCACAGTGGCTCTGGTTCTTCAAGCCATTATAACCCTTGCACAGAGGGGTGATTACAGCAGGCAAACAGGCTTGCTCACATCCGAAACAAATGTATCTACATAGCCAATATGATCAAAAAAAGTGTGCAGCAGAAGAATCTGATGTGTCCTTGCTCCTCAGTTGAAGGGCTAAATCACGACCATTAGAGCTGGGCTGTTCTTGGGGCTAATGCGGAGGACTGAAGGCAAGACAAAATACAGTTGTGCACACTTACCATAAATGTAGATGTTCGGGTGTATTCACTGCTGCAGTCATCACACTTGGGTTATCTGCCTGCAGGTAACTCTGTCGACCTGAATACCAGAGACTTAGTATTTCTGCATTGGTTGCCATCCCTCCAGGACGGACATCAGGTCGTCAGGGGTATAAAAACAGGCAGCCGACACCATTACATCAGTTTCTCTTGCCCCAAATGTCAGGAGCCCCCCAAATAGGGAGCTAAGTTATGGTGGGTAAAAAACACAACCAGTAAAAAGTAAATACCAATACCCCTATAAGGGGTGAGTAATGGAGAGAGAGAGAGAGACAAGGGGGGCTGGAAGGTGGGAAACCAGGACTGCAACAGTGAACACACTTGTCATCACACTTGGGTGGAGTTGGGGCTGGCTAGTATGCCCTGTAGGACTGCTGTTGAAAAACCTGCCCTGGATTTGGAAAAGATAGGCAGGTGTTCATGCTTGGTGAAGGTGTGTACAGAACTCCAGGTAGCAGCTTTCAGGATGTACCAGGTAGGGACTCCCCTGAGGAATGCTGTAGAGGTAGAAGTTGCCCTAGTGGAATGTGTTCTGACCCCCTGAGGGGTTGGTTTCCCATGGTGCTTGTAGCAGAAATGGATACAGTGTGCAATCCATTTGGAAATTAATTGTTTGGAAATGGCCTTGCCCTTTGCCCCTGGTGCACAGCTGACTAGTAACTGGTCAAATTTCCTGAAGGGCTTAGTCCTATCAAGGCAGAATCTGAGCTGTCTGTGCACGTCCAAGGAGTGCAAGACCCTTTCCCCTTTATTTTAAGGATTGGGAAAGAAGGATGGCAAATGGATAGATTGGTTTAGAGCCACGCTGGACATCACTTTAAGCATAACGGAAGGGTTAGACCTGAGGAAAACCCTGTCAGCATGGAAAATAATGAAGGGTTCCACAGCCGTAAGTGCTTGTAGCTCAGACACTCTTCTAGCTGAAGTGATGGCTAGAAGTAAGACTTTTCTGAGAGAGGAATTTTAACTCTGCTGATACTGCAGGCTCAAGGGGGGGGGGGGTAAGCGTGAGCTTTTCCAGTACAAAGTTAAGGTCCCAAGCAGGAGTGGGAGCTCTCCTTGGGGGTCTTAAATTGTCAGCTCCTCTCAGGAACTGTTTGCCCAGAGGGGGAGAGAAGAGAGGTGGCTCAGTGTTGTAATGAGCAGAGATGGCAGAGGCATGGATCTTAATGGATGAGAAGGATAGGCCTTTGTGGAGCAGCGCTGCTAGACAATCTAGGATATGAGGTAAGGTGGGCACAGCTGTGACCTTTCCCTGAGACTGGCTCCAAGAACAGTATCTTTTCCACTTTTCTGAATAGGATTTCCTAGTACTAGACCTCCTGGCCTCATGGATGACATCTAGCACCTGTTTGCTGAGGGCTGCTGGTGATGTATTCAGGGAATAAGCCAGGCTGCCAGGTTCAGGGTTTGCAGCTGAGGATGCAAAATCTGGCCCTCCTGCTGGGACAGCAGAGAGGGGGTCTGATGCAGGTGGCACTGTTGTCAGACTCCGTAAAAGAGGGTACCAGTGCTGGCGTGGCCAGTCTGGTGCAATAAGGACTGTCCTTGGGTCAGAGGAGGAAAGGCATAGATTGAGAGGTTTTCTCATGTAAAGATAGGGCATCCACTTTCCATGCTTGGCTGTGGGGAGTTCTGGTGCAAAATTCGCTCAACTGATGGTTCTGGGGGGGAGTAAAGAGGTCCACCTCTGGTGTCCCCCCACATGTGGATTAGAAGCTTGAATGAACTGGGTTCCAGTTACCACTTGTGTGGGTCCATTAGATTTCTGCTTAAGTTGTTTGTCAGTGAATTTTGTTAGCCTGGCAGAAATTGAGCTTGCAGGTGTACTTGGCTGCTCAAGGCTGTGTTCCACAGTGTCCTGGCTAACCTGCAGAGTGGGTAGGAATGAGGTGCCCCTGCATGTTTATGTACCACATGACTGTGGTGTTGTCTGTCTTTATCAAGTGTCATCCTGGAAGGATAAGGTATTTGAAGGCTGTCAGCGCATTCTGTACAGCTAACATCCCTTTTTGAATGACATGCAGGTGCATTTGTCCTGGGCTCCATTTGCCTGCCATGCGAATCCCCCCATGCATAGTCTGATGCATCTGGTGTCAGGGTTTGAGTGGCGGGAGGTTGAGTGAAAGGAAATCCCTTGTTGTGGTTGCAGGCCTCTGCCCATCAAAGGAACTCTGTACTTAGGCAGGGAATGATCGGAATCACCGTTTCCAGGTCCTGAGAATGTTAACACCAGAAACTCTAAGTACCTTTGAGGTTTCCTCATATGCAGTCCTGCATATCGAATTAGGAGAATGCATGAGGCCATGAACCCTAGGGCTTGCAGTATTTTTCTTGAATATAGCTGGGTTTGGGTGGTCAGTAGTTTGAAGTAATTTGTCAAATAAATCTGCTTTTCTGGAGTAAGGAATGCCATCTGGGAGGTTGTGTTCAAGCTTGCTCCCAGGAATACAATTTCCTGGCTGGGTACCAGATGCGATTTCTTTTCGTTGATGGTATACCCCAGAGAAGTTAGGAATCTCTCTACAAATGTCAGATGCTGAAGTAGCAATTCCGGACTGTCTGCCTGAATTAGGCAATCGTCCAAGTATGGGTAAATTTGAATGTTTCTCTGCCTGCAGTACGTAACGGCTGGAGCCAGGCACTTTGTGAATACCCTGGGCACAGTAGATAAGTCAAAGGAAAGTGCAGAGAACGTAGATATTTCCTGCAAGATTCCCTTATGGGGATGTGCAGATAAACTTCTTTTAAGTCTAGGGTGACCAGCCAGGAGTCCTTGGCTAGCACAGGCAGCAGCTGTTGGGAGTGTAAGCATTTTGAACTTTGGTACCACCAGGAAGGTGTTGAGAAATGACAGATCCAGGATAGGGTGCAAAGAGTTTTCTTTTCTGGGCACCAGAACCAATCTGGAGTAGAAACCTTGTCCCATTTGCTCTGTTGGAACAGGTTAAATAGTCCTGATACTGAGAAGAGAAAGTACTTGCTTTTGGGCCTCTGCCCCCACTTGTTTGGAGCGAGGTCTGGCAACCCACTTGGGGTTGGCAGTGAATGAAAGTAGAATCTGTAACCCTGGGATACAGACCCAACGGTCCTGGGTAATGTATTCCCATTTTTTTGCATGCAGGGCGAGTTTTCCTCCTAGGGGTGCAAGTACTTGGGAATGGCTGGGAAGGATGCAGAAGTCATTGTGAACTTTTTCCATTAGAGGGTGGCTTACCACTCCCTGTTTTTGAGGTGGAAGCACTCCATTGTTTAGATCTGTGCATACCTTGAGACTGTAGTCTTTGTGGTCTGTTGCCCCTGGGTTTGGACTGAGAAGGCCTGGGAGGGACTGGAAAGGACCAGTTTTTCGAAGGCCAATGCCTACTGAATCTAGGTGGCTGTACCTGTAAGAAATCTTTAACAGTTTGCATAGATTTAGCTTTTTCCTCAATCTTTTTAAGAACTTCTTCTGCTTTTGTGCCAAACAAACATTCTTGACTTAATGGAGCATCTAGTAATTTTGCTTTGACATGGTCTGGCAAGATGTGTTCCTTCAGCCAAGCATGCCTTCTCAGAACAGACCCAGTGACCGGAGCCCTGTAAGATGCTTCTAAGGCATCAAAATCACACTGCAAAGTAGATTTACCACCTTGGTTTGCAGAATACATTAACTCTTGTAAATCTTTATTTTCTGCACAAACAGGAATCAACATTTTTTTGTATAATTAGTTCCATAATATGCTGCTGGTACATGAACATGTGAAAAAGTACAGTTGTGTATATTTACCATAAATGTAGATGTTAAGAGTGTATTCACTGTTGCAGTCATTACATTTGGGGTAATCTGCTGGCAGGATGCCCTCAGTCGGCCTGAATTCCAAAGTCTTGGGTCCTACGTCGGTTGCTGTCTCCTCTTCCATGACGTCAGGGGTATAAAACAGGCAGCCAATGCCATTTTCTTTAGTTTTTCTTGCCCCAGATGTTAGGTGCCCCCCAATGGGTAGCAAAAATATATATATATAAACTATATATACATGCAATAATACAAACTTTACCTTCATCTACAAGCAAATGCACCAGAAAGACTGTAGAAGATAGTGGAGGAAAGAGAAACTCCAGAATAAAAGGGGGAAGGTGGGCGGGTAACATGAATTGCAACAGTGAATACAGTCGAACATCTACATTTATGGTAAGTGTACAGAACTGTACTATGTTCTTCGTGTTTCACTGTTGCAGTCATTATATTTGGGTAGAATCCCAAAGCTATGGATGGGAGGCTGGAGCTAAACTGCCTTAGGAGCGGCTATAAGGCCCTGCAGAACTGCAGTGGCAAAGCCTGCCCTGGACTGTAGAGACAAATAATGCTTTGTAAAAGCGTGAACAGAACTCCAGTAGCAGCCTCTAGAATTTCTTTGGTTGGTACCCCACTGAGAAAAGCTGCTGATGTAGCTACAGCCCTGGTGGAATGAGACCCAATGCCCTTGGGCACCGGTTTGCCATGGTGTAAGTAGCAGAAACGAATGCAGTGGCTTATCCACTTTGAAATAGTCTGCTTTGCAATAGCCTTTTCCTCTGATCCTGCAGCAAATGTCACTAGTAATTGCTCAGTTTTTCTTAGAGCTTTAGTCCTGCTCAAGTAGAATCTTAGTTGTCTGTGTACGTCCAAGGAATGCAGAATCCGCTCCCCCTTGTTCTGCGGATTTGGATAAAAAGTTGGCAGATGAATAGTTTGGTTAAGAGCCACACTGGAAACCACCATAGGCATAAATGAAGGATTGGTCCTGAGGGACACCCTGTCTGGGTAAAATATGATAAAAGGCTCCACAGCCATGAGGGCCTGTAGCTCCGAGACCCTTTTTGCTGAAGTAATTGCCAGGAGCAGAGCTGTTTTCCATGGTAAGAACTTTAGATCTACAGTAGCAGCTGGTTTAAATGGAGGCAGGGTGAGCTTTCTTTTCCAACACATAAGTGAGGTCCCATGCAGGAATTGGTGATCTTCTGGGAGGCCTTCAATTTTTGGCCCCTCTAAGATACTGCTTTAGTAAAGGATGAGAAAAGATTGGTGGCTCTGTGTTGTAAAGAGCCGAGATGGCAGAGGCATGGATTTTTACTGATAAAAAAGATAGGCCTTTGTCAAGCATCTCAGTCAAGTATTGCAAAATCTGAGGAATATTTGGCTCTGCTGTCTCAGTTCTTTGTGCTTGGTTCCAAGCACAGGATCTCTTCCATTTATCAGCATAAGATTTTCTAGTACTAGGCCTTCTGGCTTCCAAAATGACATCCATCACAGCTTTACTGAGAGGAGGTGTTTGAATAACCACATGGATCAGCCATGCTGCCAGGTTCAGTGTTTGGAGCTGACTGCGCAAGATCTGAATGTTTTGCTGGGACAGTAAGTGAGGTATCTGAGGTAGGTACCAAGCTGGGAATGAGACATGCTCCTTAGGATTGGGTACCAGGATTGGCGGGGCCAGTCCGGGGCAATTAGTATCATCTTTGGTTTCTCTTGTCTGACTTAGTAGGACTTTGGGAAGAAGAGGCAGAGGAGGAAAGGCGTAAACTGAGAGGTTTTTCCAACTGAAGGATAGGGCGTCCACCTTCCATGCTTGTCTGTGATAAGTCCTTGTGCAGAATTTTTCCAGTTTATAATTCCGAGGCGAGGCAAATAGGTCTATGTCCGTGCTCCCCCATTTCTTTATCATCATGCTGAAGACTTGTGGATCTAGTTTCCACTCGTGAGGGTCCTTAAATCGTCTGCCAGAGTATTTTGCTTTCCTGGCAGGAATTGAGCTTGAAGATGTACTTGGTAAGTCAAGGCTGTCCCCCACAGTGCCATGGCTAGTCTGCAAAGGGGGTATGAGTGCATGCCCCCCTGCTTTATCAGTAGTTGTCCTGGATGAAGCAAGTCCTTGAAGGCTGTTAGAGCATTTTGAGCAGCTAACATCTCTTTCTGGTTATTATGCAGATGTATTTGTTTTGGGGTCCATATGCCCTGAATGATTCTTCCTGCCAGGTGGCCCCCCCATGCATAATCTGATGCGTCTGTTAAGGTTTGGCTGGCAGGAAGTAGAGTGAAAGCCCATCCCATATTTTGGTGAAATGCCGTTGCCCACCATAGAAACTCCTGTTGTAGGCAGGAAATGAGAGGAATCATTGTTTCTAGACTGTGACAATGTTGACTCCATAAACTTTTTTGGTACCACTGTAGTTTTCTCAAATGCAAGATGCCAAGAACCCCAAAGCCTGCAGAGTTTGTCTTGCAGATAACTGGGTTTTTGTTGCCATCAGTTTGAAGTAAGTTGCCTTTGTTTGTCTGGCATGAGGAAAGACATCTGGGCAGTTGTATTCAAGCCTGCACCCAGGAATGTTATCTTTTGAGAGGGTACCAGTTGTGATTTCTTTTCGTTTATTGTGTACCCTAGGCATGTTAGGAGCCTTTTCACAAACGCCAGATGCTGAAGAAGAATGTCCTTGTTCTCTGCTTGAATGATACAGTCCAATTAAGGATAGATTTGTATACTTCTTTGTCTGCAAAATGCAATCACTGGTGCCAGACACTTTGTAAAGACCCTGGGCGCAGTAGATAAGATGTGTTAGACATCTAATATGTTTTATGCTTTATTTTTGATGTTACTATGGCATGCACCAAGTTGTTACTAGTATAATAGTACGTATGATCTATTTGCATAGCTGCACCTTGTTCACTAATGTTATTCATGTAATAGTGTTGTGTGTAGACAGCTCATACTAGTGTCTAAATTATTTCTATAAGTTTGTGCTGTTACTGGTGGACAGAATCACATTAGAGAACCACGACAGATTGCTGCTCGCTATACTTTTATCTGTGGCTGCATAACTGTCTGTTTTTTGTTTTCTAATGTTCTTCCAATTGGCTCAGTATCTGCATATACTAAGTAGTGGTTCAGGACATTGCATGTGGTAGCTATTTGCTCAGTGTGTTTTTTATAATCTTTATAATATATATTTACCATCTCAAAAGTGCTTACTCCTCTCTGTACTCTTCTTTTCTAGACCTAACACCACTCTTAAGTATTCAACTGCGGTACCACCTTTAACATTCCTATAAGAAAAGTGCAGTCCAGGTCTGAACTGTCTGCAAACAGCTACAGTTAACTGAGTATGTGTCTAACTGTTTGAGCCAATCTTCATTTTCACCTGGAGAGCACTGTGCTTTGGCTGTAAGCAGCCCCCACCACACACATCTTCCACTTTCTTATTCCCTTCTGTTAGCAAATACATAACTGATCAATACTGTGTGTTTGTTTATTTAAACTATACCACAGTAGCCTACTGATACAAGGTTATCCTGGTTTTCCACCTGTGAAATTAAGACAAGACTTACAGTTTCAGAGCAGTCCTTGGTCAATTGTGATTGTTCTTAACACATACTTGTCTTACTTTGTGATAGGTTCTTGTATGAGGGGCTGGAAACAAACAGGGCCTCTACCCGCTTCGCTCCCCGCCCTGCCCCCTATTCCCTCCTGCCCCCAGTGGTCCCACCTTTATTGCACTCAAACTCCTCCCATCTTTCCAATAGCCAACCACAGCGCTAACCCAACACTACCTCCTCCATATTCCCTCTACTATCACACCTTCTCAACTGACATGTACAAGCATACCTTTCCTTTGCTCACTGCATGCACTCTTCCTTGCATATCTTACATCCTACCAAAGCTCCATCATTCCCCCACTCAACCACTACCACTGTACTACTACTCACACCACCACCCATGTCTCACCCATACTCAGCTCCCCTCCAACCATCTCAAGAACCATCCCTATGCACCCCCCACATATTCTACCAACTATATTACCCAAACGTAAAGCTTCCCTACAACTTAACATAGTAACCCTCCCACCATACCTATTACCACAGAGAACAATCATAAAATTTCCCTTCTAAACAAACACATTCAAAAACTGAGAAAACTAATAATCTCATGCATATCAAAACTAGCCCTAAGTGGAGACATCCACCCCAACCCTGGCCCTACCATCTCCAACCCCAATCCTCATAATCAGACTAGAAATCACAACTTCTCCCATATTACAGCCAATAGAAAGCCATGTGACTTCCTTCTACTAAGCCTAAATATTAGAAGTATATCCAACAAAGTCCATGAACTCCATGTCACCATAGACTTATACTCCCCAGATATAGTCGTCCTGACAGAAACCTGGCTAATACCTCACATTGCCAGTGAGACAATACTCCCTACAGGTTACAGCATACTAAGAGTAGACCGGCTAAACAAAAAAGGAGGTGGTGTAGCTATAATATTTAAACAACATCTAAACATCCAGATCTTAAAATCATCAGCTCCACAAATAGGCAATGAAGAAATAATATATATCAACCTCAAAATTAACCGAAACAAAACCATCAACATAATTGGCTGCTTCTTCCCACCTGGCCAAAACATCCCTCCACTAGAAAACCTCCTCAGCTGGTCTACCCACCATCTCCCCCAAGAAACTATCATCTTAGGTGATTTCAATATTGACTGGCAATCCTGTTCTGGCAACAATCCAACCCATCATGTACACCTTCATGGCTTCACCCAACTAGTCCAGTCACCAACAAGGATAAATAAAAACTCCAGCAAGCACTCTACCCTGGATTGGATACTTGTCAGTAAGAATCCCAGTCATATATAACAGGCTGCTTATCAGATAGCCTCAGTGATCACTCCCCAACATTCCTACTCAAAAAATACCTGTACCAAGCTAAACCTGTCATCTATCGTCAAATACGTAAAAAAATAAACTTTAACCCACTCACATTAATCTCATCCCTCAAAGAATGCAACTGGCATGCTCTAAAGTACCTCAGTCTAGATGACGCAGTTGAATCTTAATACTACCTTCCTGAACATCCTTAATTACCATGCCCCCATAAGATTTTCCAGAACCAAAGCACAACCCTCCCCATGGCTACAGAAAACCACTAAGTCAGAAATGAAAAACACGGATAAAGCCTGGGAGTACTGGCGCAAAACCAAAACCCCTGCAGCTAGACAGAAATTCCTAGAACTACGCAATAGAGTCAAAAAGCTAATAAAACGGGACAAATTCTAATACTACCAGTCTGCCCTAGACTCCTCAACACAGCCCCAAACAATTCTGGTCCTCCATAAACTCCATCCTCCACCCAGGTAAAGTCAGTACCCATCCTCCTAACATCCCTCACTCCTCAGAAAATATTGCTACCTCATTCAACACACACTTCACCCAAACCATACTATCACTAGCTAAACACAACCCCCCCTCCCCTCCAACCCACACCTTCAACTAGTGATCTCCCCACTGCCTTCTCTTTCTCCTGTACCTACCTCCAACATAAAAAAAACTCTTAACTAAACTTAAACCCACCAAATTAGCAGCAGACAACCTCCCAAGTGAATACCTACAAATCGCAGCTGATGCTCTGGCCTACCCAGTATCCATCTTGATTAACCGATCTCTGTCAGAAAGTTACGTTCCCACATTGTGGAAAGTCTCACATATAATTCCCCTCCACAAAGGCGGACCCTCTGCAGAACTAACCAATTACTGCCCCATAGCTATTCTCTCTCCACTCTCCAAAATACTAGAGAGATGCATACACTCTCAGGTCTCCCACTACCTCCTTACTAACAACCTCCTTTCCAGTACTCAGCATGGTTTCCGACCAAACCATAGCACCACCACTGCCTTACTCTCCTTTACAAACACTATCCTTCAGCATAAAAACAATGGCTCTCTCTCCTCTGCTACTTTCCTAGACCTATCTAAAGCATTTGACATGGTCCCACACAAACAACTTAATGGTCCCACACAAACAACTTATCTCTGTCCTCAATAACCTATCCTTCTCACAATCAGTCACCAACTGGTTTCAGAGTTACCTGTCTGACCGCCAACAATCCGTTGTATGGCAGAATGACATATCTCCCCAACTACCTGTCTCCATAGGGGTTCCCCAATGATCCATCCTTGGACCCCTACTTTTCTCTGTTTACACCAATAATCTAGCCTCTGCCAACAAACATGGCACACTCATCCAATACGCAGATGACTCTACCATCATCTGCTCAGCCCAGTCCCTACCCAAACTGCAAAAAGTCACACAGGAAGCCTTTTCCTCTGTTGAAACATGGTTATCCGATGCCCAATTAATACTCAACCCAAACAAAACTAAACTACTCATCTTCCAACCCACCATACTCAAAACTACTCTCACTATCATCACAGCAAAAGACAACACCACTATATACCCAACTGAACACACCAAATTGCTAGGAGTGGAAATAGACAAACTAAAATTTGACATTCACATATCCATGACCATAAAAAAAGTCCACAAAAAACTAGGAGCATTATACAGAAATAAACAATTTCTCACCAAAGCAGCAAAGATTTCAATAGCAAATTCCCACCTTATCTCCACCCTACTTTATGCCTCTCCAGTATATACCAGCCTAAGGCAATGTGATCTAAACAAGCTAGAGACCTGCTACAACAAAATCGCAAAATTCGGCACAGGGGCATCCTACCGTAGTCACCACTGTCTCTCACTTGCTGAACTGGGCTGGCTTGAACTCCCTTCACCTCCTTCAGAGGTATCGACTCTCACTCACCCACAAACTAGTAAACCATCCACTAAATGTCCCATCCCTCCAGAATCTACTCCAACCCTATCGCACCACCAGAGCACTAAGATCCAGCAACAAAAATCACTTGCAGATCAATACAGCCAATAACTCTGCTGGTGAAGCACTATTCTCTTGCGCCATAGCCAAATTATGGAACTCACTCCCACCCACAATTACCTCCGTACCATCATGCACCAACTTCAAAACTTTATTAAAAGCGCACCTAAAAACATGCTGGCTATGCCCTTGCAACTCCCACTCTAATATTATCCACCCCATCCAACTACTACCTTTCTTTCACCTCCACTAACTACCTTGATGATAGCAAGCTCAGATGCTCATAAGCCTAGTACTTATTATACAGCAGGAACTTCTCATTGTTACATTTGTTAATGCCGGTTATGTACTTCACAGATAAAGATTCTAGTTGTCTACTGATGTACTATGTTCTTCATCTGTAAATATGTTGTAAGTAATTTCTGTGTTAAATTGTTAATCACTATGTAATCCAATGTAACTACTGTCTAAGTTTATTTTACTGTGGAACTTTTCTCCCCGGGCCTCCGCTGAAAATGGACCCACGTCCAGTCGGACACTCCCGGTCAACAAATTTAAATAAATAAAATAAATAAATAAGCCAAAGGGCAGTGCAGAGAATTGATAATGCATAAAGCCAGCCTTGAAACGGAGGTATCTTCTGCATGATTCCCTTATTGGGAAATGCAGGTATGCTTCTTTTAGGTCTAATGTCACCAGTCAATCGTTCTTGCCCAGCATGGGCAGAAGCTGCTACAAAGTTAGCATTTTGAATTTTGGAATGTCAAGGTATGTGTTCAAAATTGATAAATCCAGTATTGGGCGCCAGGCCTAGTCTATTCTGGGTACCAAGAACAGTCGAATAAAACCCTAGTCCTTTTTCCTGTTCTGGTACTGGCTGAAGAGCCCCCATATCCATAAGGAACGTAACTTCTGTGCCTCTGCCCATTGATTATTTGGCAGATCTGGCCAACCGTTTGCAATTGGCAGTGTGGAAGTGGAATCTGTATCCCTGAGATACTATGTTTAACACCCACTTGTCCTGGGTTATTAACTGCCAATTCTGAGCATAAAGTGCTAATTTTCCCCCTAAGGGTGCTGCCAAAAGGTAAGTGCTTGGTGATGGCAGAGAGAAGTCATTGAGACTGTTTACTCTAGGGTTGCACTTTATTTCCTCCAGATTTGGAGGTACAGGCACCCCATTGCTTTGACCTGTAAGAATCCTGTGACTAGTATCTAAAACCTTTAGGGCGCCTGGATTTGCCCCGCTTGAGCTCTGTCGGACACAGGAAAAGGACCAGTTTTTTGTAGGCCAGTGTCTACTGAATCTTGGTGGCTTCACTTTTAAGAAGTCTTTTACAGTTTGCACAGACTTCGCTTTCTCTTCCATTTTCTTTAAAACCTCTTCTGCCTTAATACCAAACAGAGTAACATGCTGTAAAGCTGTATCCAGTAATTTAGCTTTAACATGATCAGGCAAATTTTGCTCTTTTAGCCAGGCATGCCTCCTAATCACAGATCCAGTAATTGCGGGCCCTGCAGAAAGCCTCTAAGGAATCAAAACCACATTGCAAAGTATGTTTTTCAACTTGTTCTGCTGCATGCAATAATTCCTGCAATTCTTTATTTTCTGCACATTCAGAAATCATCATCATTTTCTGTTTCAGTAATCCCATAACATGTTGTTGATACTTGCGCATATGAAACTGGCAGTTTAAGGCCCTAATTGCCAAAATTGCAGATGTATAAACCATCTTTTCCCATCTATCCAGTGCCCTGGAATCTGTGTCACAGGGGGTAGGATTTTTGGCTGTTGAGGCCTTAACACCTTTTTGACCCTGTGAAATAGTTTCAGGGTCAGCAGCAGGGTTTCTAAATAAAATTTTGTGAGAGCCAGGAACCCTGTAATATCTGTCTGGCTTGCTAGGAGTCTGAGGTCAAGCTTGACTCCGTAAACACATCACCCACAATGTCTAAAACAGGAGATATGGATAAAGACCTATGCTGAGGGAGGAGGAGGAAATTCCAGAGCCTCTTTTTTGATTCTGAGAAATCTTGACTCTCCTAGTGAAAATGCTCCCTCAAAGTATGCAAGGTTTCTCCAAAGGAATAATCTTCAGGAGATGCAGATGGGATAGATTTCTCTACATCAGAATCCTCAGAGTGGTACAGATAATTCCTGATCAGAAGAAATAGAAACCTGGTCTGAAGATTCATAATCAGTGTCTTGCCTAGGCCTCTTATCAGGAGGTGATGAACCCCTGATCAAGGTAATTAGGTCTTCAGCCATTTTGATCATCTGTTTGAGCATAGAGGCCTGTGCACGTGGCTCATGCATAGTTTTTTTAGCTTTAGTAGTTGCTTTTGTCTTTGATTTTGAAGCTAGCATCGGTTTTATATAAAAATGTTGTGGCCTGAATACACCCTCAGAAGCCGGTGCCTGCTCAGCGGCTCCGGACCCATCCAAGGGAGAGACATCCGCGGGTACAATATTTTGAGAACATGGGTCTTGGTAGGGGCCTGCGACTCGAACGTAGCGGGTATCAGGGGCTGCGAAAGCACCTCACTGAGTATTGGCGACTGGCTTAGGAGAAGCTTCGTCGACTGTTCTGGACCTCAACCGTCTGTCTTTTTGCATTTTTTGTGTACTCCGGTAGTCGGATTGCTATCAGACGACATTTCAGGATAGTTCAATCTGTTTACAAAATATTTTGAGGCAAATATATGACGCTTAATAATGCATTGGTTAAATCTAGCACAAATCCGACAGCTAGGCACGTTATGATCAGGGCCTAGACAAGGAATACAGTATAAATAAAAATCCTTATGAGGTATTTGCTTCCCACAAGTAATGCAATTAACTTTTTCTGACATCGGTATGGAGCAAGAAAAAAGTTTCCCCAACGGGGTACTTCATTTAGTGAAGACTTTTGTTCTGAAACTCTAATTCGAAAATTTCAGGAGTCGGCCGACCGGCACTTGCGAACTGCTTCTGCTTCGGGCACTGCGCGGCAAGAAAGACTGAAGAAAATGGCGTCGGCTGCCTGTTTTATACCCCCTGACGTCATGGAAGAGTAGACAGCAACCAACACAAGACCCAAGACGTTGAAATTCAGGCCAACTGAGGGCAACCTGCCAGCTGATTACCCCAAATGTAATGACTACAACAGTGAAACACGAACATATGGCTTTAAAGTCCTGATAGCAAGAGCTGCAGAGGTATATACCTTCTTACCCCATCTGCCTAAAGCCCTAGAATCCCTGTTTGAAGGGTAGGGTTTTTGGTTGCAATAGCCTTAATACCTTTAGGTCCCTAGGAAATGGTTTCTGGATCCACTGTAGGATTTTTAGAGAGAAATTTGTGAGAGTCAGGTACTTTCTAGTACCCGTCAGGCTTTCTATGAGCTGTAGGTAAAGTATCAGGGTAAGACTTGCTTCCCTTAAGACATCTTCAATATCCAGGATAGGGCATATAGCTAGAGGCCTATGCTGAGGCAAGTCTAAAAATTCCCAGAGTCTCTTTTTTGATTGAGGGCAGTCCTGGCATTCCCAGCGGAAATTGCTCTCTTAGGGTATGCAAGGTTTCACCGAAAGAAAATTCCTCTGGAGGGGAGGCAGAGGGAATGGAGTCCTCTGCATCTGAATCCTCATAGGTGGATAAGGGTATGTCCTGGTAATCAGAGTGGTCAGTCATCGGACTCATGGTCTGTAGAATCAGAAGGAAAATCAGTTTTGTCTTTTAGAGGGAGGAGGCTGGCTTTAATATGAACATCGGAAGGCCCGAATACACCCTCATAAGCCGGTGCCTGCACAGCTGCTCCGGACCCATCCAAGGTAGACACATCTGCAGGTTCCATAGTCTAAGAAGCATCTCCCGGCATTCTGTACTCCGAATGAGTCTCAGTAGAGGCCTGCGAATCTGTAAAAGCAGGCATCAAGGGGCTGCGAAAGGACCTCACAGAGTACCAGCAGACTGGCGACTAGCTTAATGGAAGCGGCATCGGCAGTTTTGGACCTATGAAGTCTGCCTGTCTTTATCCTTACTTTTTTCAGAAGATCAGTAGTCGGGATGGCTTAAAGCCATTTCGGAATACTGAGAATGAGAGCGAAAGAATTTAGCAACAAAGATAGCCAGATGATGAATAGTTTGGGCGTTGAACAAGGCACAAAACCGACAGCAAGGAACGTCGTGGTCTGGGCCAAAACAGTGACACAGTAAGAATGAGAATTTCTGTGAGGTACTTGCTTTCAACAGGCAAGACAATTAACTTTTTCTGACATCTTTTAGAGCAAAAAAAAAAAGGGATTCCCAATGGGGTACTTAGCTTTAGAAGACTTCAGGTCTGAAACTCGAAAAACGAAAATTTCAGGTAGAGGCCGACCGGCACTTGCCAACTGCTTCAGGCTCCCGCGCGACAAGAAAAGCTGATGTAATGGTGTCAGCTGCATGTTTTATACCCCTGATGACCTGACGTCATGGAAGAGGCGACAGCATCCGACGCAGAAATCCCAAGACTCTGGTATTCGGGCCGACAGAGCTACCTGCAGGAGATAACCCAAGTGTGATGACTGCAACAGTAAAACACGAATATCTGGAGATGGCTTGACACTACGACCACCTGTGGAGGGATGGGAGTCGGAGAAACAGTTGATGTCAGAGGGGTGGGAGGGCCTGCCTGTACACCTTCAGGGTGGAAGGCGACACCTTCACACCTATATGTACTGGTGCTTTCACGAGAGATCTCACCATACCTCAACTGTCCATGTTTTTCCAGAATGTCCAGATTTTTGGCTCATATTTTTGGTCTGTTCCTCAAAATTTGGAGTTTTCAAGCAAATTAATAAAGACTGAATTAACTAAATGACAGGCATTTGAGTTTTAGACTTCAAATCCTTCAGAAAATGCATGGTAAAAAACATTTTACTCTAGCAACTTTCTAAGTTTATAAGAGCAATATTTAAAAAGCTCCAAGGGGTTAACTTCTCTTGGAGACTTACCAAAATCAGTTTGGTGTCGATAACTAGATATAGACACTGTCACATCCAATGCAATGCAAATCGTAGCAGAAAAAGGATTACTTATTTTCTGGTATGAAAGAGGAGGGATGTGAACTGGAAATACTTTTCCTTTTCTCAAGTCTTTCCTTTTTTATCTCAGAGGTTTTTTGAGCTGATATGTCGCCACTTTTGGTTTGTAGAGATGAAACAGTGGTGGTTTATCTCACTGTTGCAGGGAGAAGGCTCTTCAAGATAAACTTCTTGTTCCTGTCAATCAGCATCCCAATGTCCCGGCCCTAAACATGTAACAAACTCTTGCTGCATATGTTCCAATGGAATTTCATGTCAACACTTGGCACACTTTAAAACAAGATGTCTTATTACAATTAAGACTGCATACAATTAAATGGAAAAAGCAAACAAAAAAAAAAAACACATTTTATCTGCTTCTTTACTTATGCTAAGGCAAAGTCCAAAAAAAAAACCCTCAAGAGAAAGGCTCAGGCTTGGGTAGGCCCATGTAAAGTGAGAGGGAGATAAGCAGACTACAAAGCAAAAAAAGGGTAAAACACAAGGGCAGTCACTAAGTAAAACAGGTGAATTACAAGGATACCATGAGAGAAAAAATACATAAATTAGGAAGAGCTTGAGCAATGGAGACGCACTGGAATGACAGCTGCCCAATCAGAGTTGTCATAAGGGCATATACACCAACCACTGAGATGGCAGAGGAGGATGACAGGATCTGAGAGTTACAAATGTAACAGTAATCCAAGAAAATCTTTTCACTATTAAGCATTTGTTACATTACAGGAAGCAGGCCATACACACACTTGCATTAACAGGTGTAAGAGTCAAAAGAAAAAAAATTTGGCGAGCTTCTCAATTCTCTAAACAGACAGAAAAAAATTATATCCAATGAAACACGCAGCAAACGCTTAACAGAATGTTACATGACCTTACCAAAAAGTGCGACTGTGTACAAGCAGCTGAAAACAGTAGTGCAAGGACAAAAATGAAAAGATGAAGTTTGTTAAGCAAACTGGAATGGTTTACTGACCTCTTTCAGTCACAACCTGGACTGAATGAAGCAAAAAAACATTTAAAGTAAAACTTCAAATTACAGAAGTGGCGTCCTAACAAATTCAGTAACAAAATTTACATAACCACCATTTACAAATACTGCAGGTTTCAACAGCATTTGTAAGAGAACCAGTACAAAGAGACTGCACATTCAAGTGAGGATGGCAAAATATGCCCAACAGAACACAGAAAAATGCTTTCTATAAGTATCTGGGCAGGCAATACAAGTACACAGCAAAATATCACAATTCCAAGTGAAAGCAATCACATTTACTGAGTAAATACGTCTTAAGTTTATCTTTTAAATGGATTTCAGTGTCTGCAGTTTTATCTTAAAGGGTGAAATGTTCCAGACAGCTGGTCCAAGTCTGGATAGGGCTTTTTCACCTGCAAGTTTTAAACCCAAGTCTGACTAGAATGATAGTTTGTCATCCTGGCTTCTCCAATAATTGTTTGCTAGGATTATGTATCCACAAATCTTGGTTTCCATAACTTGCAGTTTTTGAGCATTTGTCCCAGACTGCATGACTAGCAATGGCAAACTATATTCAAGGTGGGGAGTGAGGGTGCTGCCTGCTACTGCTCTCCGAGCTTCCAGGAACAGTAACACAGATATCTTGCAGCAGAGTATGAGCTGTACTAGGGTGAAACTGATGACTCTGTGCATGTGTTTAGTGTAGGTCAAATGTAAAGCCAAGTTATCTCCGATTTGTAACATTAAGCATGGGATTACTCATGTTGTAACAGAACTGGGGAAGGTTACATATTGAGATATGGCAAGTAGTTCACAGGTTCATAGCTTATTTCGAGACTAACTGCCCATGATGCCATTTTAATCCTAGCCAGTTAGCCCATGTCAGAATCAAACACTACACCTTGTGTTTGTAAGGTAAATACCTTAACAATTATGCCAATCCTTACAAAGCTTTTTAAATACTTCTTATAGCTTCATAAGTACTAGGCTAGCTCCCCTTACCACCCATTTTAAGTACAGCCAATTTACCTTAAGGTGGGAATCAACCAGTTACCATGCACCTGTGAGGTAAACACCTTAACCATTAAGCTAACTCCCATACAGTACAATGTTAACGCACTGCAGGATGCAAGCTAAGCCCAGCCAGTGAGAAAGATCATCTAAATATACACATTTCCAAAATGAAACTGCTGTGCAATAGCTATTCTCAAACCAACACCAAACCTCCACTGAAAAGAGCACTGTGAAATTCTGTAGGTGTGTCCGACCACTGACGAAACCAGATTAGTTTGTGGACCGTTAAGAGTCAAAGAGCTGAAAAGCTTAGTGAACATGTTTTGCACACCCAGAAGGGTTCTATATTTGACTTCAATACCCCATACTATGCTCAGCATATTGCTAAGGCTAACATATGGTAATCAATGCAACTTAATACATTCTAACCTCACCAATGACACTCAAAAACACTTCCCTACTGTCTGAAACCTGACTTCAAGCTACTAGATGGAGGACACGCTCCTCCATGCAACACATCAAGAAACAAAAATATGTCGGGGAAAATAACTTCTGCCTACAGTAACATGGCATTTAAGTGTACTCTTATGTTAGAGCAAAATGCAAAAATGCACTAAAGAGAAAAGACAGCAAGACCACACAAGCTCTTGGATCACCACCATGAAATTGAAAAAGTCTCAAAGACATTTACAATGAGAACAAAAAAAGTACAGTTGTGTACGCTTACCATAAATGTAGATGTTAGAGTGTTGCAGTCATTACATTTGGGTAATCTGCTGGCAGGTTGCCCTCAGTCGGCCTGAATTCCAAAGTCTTGGGTCTAGCGTCGGCTGATGTCTACTCTTCCATGACGTCAGGGATATAAAACAAGCAGCAGACGCCATTTTATTTAGTTTTTCTTGCCCCAGATGTCAGGTGTCCCCAAAAAGGCAGCCAAAAACAAAACAAAACAAACAATATATGCATCAATATAAACTTCACCTTCATCTACAAGCAAATATACCACAAAGGTTGCAGAAGACAGAGAAGGAAAGAAACTCCAAAATGAAAGGGGAATGGCTGGCGGGTAACCTGGACTGCAACAGTGAATACACTTGAACATCTACATTTATGGTAAGTGTACACAACTGTACTATGTTCTTCGTGTTTCACTGTTGCAGTCATTACATTTGGGTAGAATCCCAAAGTTATGGTTAGGAGGCTGGAGCTAAACAGCACTAGGTGCGGCTATAAGGCCCTGCAGAAAGTACAGTTTTGTACCTACCATAAATGTAGATGTCCGAACTGGATAGCATCTGCAGTCATAACAACTGGGTTGTCCTGTCGTCAGGCAGCCCTTCAGTCGGCCGGATTCCAAAGTCCGGGTCCGGCTTCGGCTGATGTCGCACTTCACCCGACGTCATCTCTGTTGGTCTTCGGGTATAAAGGCATCAGCCGACGCCATTTTCCTCAGTGTTTCTTGCCCCAGATGCCAGTAGCCCTCTTGTAGGCTAAAAATTTTGGATAAATACCAATGTTTCCAAAAAGATAGTGGTAAACACAAAAAATAAGCATGTATGTACATATATACAACAAATACACCATAAAAGACTCCCCCCACCAGCTAGCTATTAGGAGGGTAAACACCCTAGGAGTACCACAGAGGGAAAGGAGGGGGTAATCCTGACTGCAGATGCTATCCAGTTCGGACATCTACATTTATGGTAGGTACAAAACTGTACTATGTCCTTCATGGATGCATCTGCAGTCATAACAACTGGGTAGAATACCATAGCCAACTAGGGCGGAGGAAGAAACTAGATTATGGTGTGTTTAGGATCCCTTGCAGTACAGCAGTGGCAAACCCTGCTCGGGATCTGGAATATAGAGGCAAATTATAATGCTTGGCAAATGTATGCACGGAGGTCCAAGTAGCCGCCTCAATAATGTCTTTGGTTGCCACTCCTCGTAAAAGGCTGTGGTAGTGGCTGTTGCCCTTGTAGAATGAGGTCTTATGTTCTGTGGAATTGGTTTTCCATGGAAGGAGTAACAGAATCGTATGCAATTTCCTATCCATTTGGAGATTGTCTGTTTGGAAATAGCTTTTCCTTCCCTTCCTGTTGCATAGGCTACAAAAGCTGATCAGTTTTTCTGCTACTTTTGTTCTGTCCAGGTAGTAGCGTAGCTGTCTATGTACATCCAAGGTATGCAGTATTCTTTCCCTCTGTTTTGTGGGTTGGGAAAGAAGGTAGGTAGGTGGATTGCCTGGTTTAAAGACACTCTGGATACCACCTTAGGCATAAATGTAGGATTAGTCCTCATGGACACTATCTGGATGGAAGATTAGGAAGGGTTGTACTGCCATTAGGCCTGAGTTCAGAAACCCTCCTGGCTGAGGTTATTGCCAGTAGGAAGGCGGTTTTCCACGATAGATGCTGTAGGTCTGCTGTTGCTGCTGGCTCAAAGGGTGATAGTGTCAACTTTTCTAGCACAAAGTTCAAGTCCCAAGCTGGTAATGGTGGTTTCCTTGGAGGTTTTACATTCTTGATTCCTCTGAGGAACTGTCTGAGTAATGGGTGTGAAAAAACAGGTGGATCAAAGCTGTATTCTGCTGATATAGCTGATGCATGTATCTTGATGGAGGAGTAGGACAGGCCTGAATGTAGAAGTTCTGCCAGATACTCCAGAATGTTAGGCATATCTATGTTTGACACATCTTTTCCTCTTTCAGTACTCCAAATGACAAACCTTTTCCATTTTCCTGCATAGTTCCTTCTTGTTGAAGGTCTGCGGGCTTCAAGAATAATGTCTTTAACTCTTTGGGAAAGTTCTGGATTAGCTGCTATGTGATGTTCCATGCAGTCAGTTGCAACGTTTTTAGGTTTGGATGCATGATGCTGTAGTTGTTCTGAGTTAACATCAAAGGCATCAGGGGTATTGGCCACATATTGTTCTGAGACATGCTCCTCAGCAGTGGGTACCAGTGTTGTCTTGGCCAGTTTGGAGCTATTAGGATTATCCTTGGACGTTCTTCCTTGATTTTTAGTAATACCTTGTGTATCAAGGGAAGAGGTGGGAATGCATATGCTGTTAGGCCTTTCCAGCTGAAGGAGAGCGAATCCACTTTCCATGCTAGTGGGTGGAATGTCCTTGTGCAGAATTTTTGAGCTGGTGATTGAGAGGGCAAGCAAATAAATCTATCTGAGGCATTCCCCATTTCTTTGAGATGGTCTTGAAGATGTCCGGGTGTAGCATCCATTCGTGGGCATCCGATGTGGTTCTGCTTAATATGTCTGCTAGAGTATTTTCTTTTCCCGGTACAAATATTGCCTGTAACTGGATGTTGTAGCTGAGTGCCAGGTTCCACAGCTCCAAAGTCATTCTGCATAGGGGGTATGAATGCCTCCCTGTTTGTTGATGTACCACATGACTGTGGTGTTGTCTGTCCTTATCTTCAACTGGCCCTCTGAGAAATGGTCTGAAGTTTTGGATTGCCAGTTTTACTGCCAGCATTTCTTTTAGGTTGATGTGCAGGTGAAGTTGATCCTGCGTCCACAATCCTTGCACGCATTTGTCCAGCATGTGGGCCCCCATCCTAGGTCTGAAGCGTCTGTTGTGATGGTCTGGCTTGCTTGACATCTGCGAAAGGGTAGCCCTGGGTTTGACTGGCATGCTTGAGCCCACCATAGGAACTCCAGTTTTAAGCATGGAATTAGTGGAATTTCTGTTTCTAGGCTGTGCCTGTGTTGGGACCATAAATTCTTTAGGTACCACTGTAGTTTTCTCATATGTAGTCTGGCAAGTGGAACCAAGATTATGCATGATGCCATGAAGCCCAAGGCCTGCAGTACTTTTCTTGCTGTTAACTTGTTCTGTTTTGTTAGTGCCAAGAAGTAAAGAGGAGTTCTCTTTGTTTTTCTGCAGTTAGGAAAGCCATTTGTTTTACTGTGTCCAATTCCGCCAAGAATGTCCTTGTCTGGGATGGGATCAGCCTTGATTTTGTAAATTGACTGTGTATCCCAGTGCTTGTAGCAAGTAAATGACCCTTTGTAAATCTGTTGTCAGCTTGCTTTTGTTGTCCCCTTGTAGCAGGCAGTCGTCCAGGTATGGGTAAATTTGAATTCCCTGTAGTCTGCAGTGGGCGATTACTGATGCCAGGCATTTTGTGAATACTCTGGGCAGTAGATAAGCCAAAGGGCAATGCTGAGAATTGATAATGCTCTGATCCTGCAAGAAATCTGAGGTATCTTCTGCAGATTGGTCGAATGGGGACGTGCAGGTATGCCTCCTTGAGATCTAGAGTTACCAGCCAACACTCCTTGCCCAGCATGGGAAGAAGTTGCTGTAGGGTCAGCATTTTGAATTTTGGGACAATGATGTATGTATTTAAGGTGGACAGGTCGAGAATAGGTCTCCAACTTTTTCCTTTCTTGGAACTAGGAATAGTCTTGAGTAGAATCCTTTCCTTGTTCTGTTGTTGGCACTCTTTCCACAGCTCTCATGTTTGCTAACTGCATTATCTGTTGTAGAGCCTCTGTTTTTGATTTGGAGGTAGATTTGGCATTCCTCTTTGACTGGTAAAGTGTGGAAGTGGAACCGTAACCTTGATCTATGGTTTGTAAAATCCACTTGTCTTTTGTGATATAGTGCCAGTTCTTTGAAAATAAGGTTAATTTGCCTAACGGAGCTGCTATTTGTTCCCTGGTAGGCGGATTTAGAGTTAAGTCACTGTGGCTGTGTTGTTGTAGTGGCAGTGGTTGTGTCTGTGCCTCTGTTGTTACCTTGCCACTGTCGTCCTCTGTAGGCACCTCCTCTGGATTGGTTTCTGCCTCTGGAACGTCTATTCCTGCCCCTTTGGGATCTTGTGGAGTCAGGAAAGGACCAATTTTTGGCAGGCCAGTTCCTGCTAAACCTTGGGGGTTGGACCTGCAAGAAATCTTTAACCGTTTGAACAGATTTTGCCTTTTCTTCCATTTTCTTCATTACCTGCTGGGCAGGTGTACCAAACAAGCTGGTCTTATCCATAGGAGCATCTAATAACTTAGCTTTAACATGATCCGGTAAAGCTTGTTCCTTTAGCCATGCATGCCTTCTTATCACTGTGCCAGTCATGGCTGATCTAAATGAAGCCTCCAGTGCATCATAGCCACATTTTAAGGAATGGTTACTAACCTGTTGTATGTTATTTACCATTTCTAATACATATTTCTTATCAATTGATTCATCAGAGGATAGCTTTTTTGTTAACTGATCAAGCATAAACTCTTGGTATTGTATCATGTGAAACTGACAGTTTAAAGCTCTAGCTGAGAGAGTAGCTGAAGTGTAAACCTTTTGCCCCATCTGTCTAAAGACCTGGCTTCCCTTTCAGAAGGAATAGGGTTTTAGCTGTGGTCGCTACTGCCTTGGGACCCTGGGATATAGTTTCGGGTCTGCAAGTGGGGCCTTGTAAAGGTGGTGATGAGTGTCTGGTACCCTGTAAAATCTGTCTGGTTTGGCAGGGGCTGGAGGTAAAGAATCTGGTGCAGAGCAGACATCATTGAAGGCATCATCCACTACAGAGAGCACAGGAGGTATAGCTAAGGGCCTGTGTTGTGGAAGGTGCAGAAAGGTTCTCAGTCTTTTTCTGGAGTCTGAGAAATCCTGCTGCTGCCATTGGAACTGCTCGCATGGCATGTAAGGTTTCCCCAAAGGAAAATTCTTCTGGTGGGGAGGCAGCTGGAATGGATTCTTCAGCATCTGAGTCTTCAAAATTGGAGAAAGGAGCCTCTGGCTGGTCTGTTATGTCTGATTCATCAGCAGAATCATCAGAGGACACAGGCTCGGGGCTCTGCCCTAGGTCTCTTCTCTGGGGGCTGAGAGGCCCTGTCTGGGTGAGATTGAGATCCCTAATTAATGAAAGTAAATCTTCTGCCAGAGTAAGCATTTGTGCACTAGAAGAGGGCCGGGTTGTAGGGGTTTAGCAGGCACTGTTCTAGTAGTTTTGGCTGCTTTGGCCCTGGCAAAGGCCTTAATGGACATGGCTGCTGGAGGCCTAGCAGCACCACGTGCTGGGGTAGACACATCCAAGGGAATGGTGTCTGATAAGTCAGTGGCAACCACCGTAGTGGATAAAATTTCTGAGGCCGATTCAAGAGAAGTAGCAGGGGCCTCAGTGGTAGTGATAGATTCTGCTGTATTTTGATCAGTTTTCGGTTTCGCCGAAACCGAGACACTCGTGGTTTGCTTAACCATGGTTTCGGCCGAAACCGCGAGTGTCGGTCTTTATCTTTGCGTTTTAGCAGTTTGGGTAGTCGGAGGATCCGACGGCATAATATACGCAAAATCAGAACCGAAAACTGCTCCGCAAACTGCGACCCCCGTCTACGCGTCCGTCGGTTGGAAGAAGGACAGGCGAACAGGCTGCTACGTCGTGGGCTGGGCCTAAACAAGGCAGACAGTAAGAGTGGAAATCCTTATGAGGTATTTGTTTCCCACAGGTTAAACAATTATTAACTTTTTCTGACATCGGCTGAGGCAAGAAAGAGTCCCCAACGGGTACTTAGCTTTAGAAGTCTTCGGTAGTATTCGGTAGAAGTAATCTCTGGATCCGACCGACCGGCACTTGCGAACAGCTTCTGCTTGGGCCACGCGCAAGAAAGACTGAGGAAAATGGCGTCGGCTGACGCCTTTATACCCGAAGACCAACAGAGATGACGTCGGGTGAAGTGCGACATCAGCTGAAGCCGGACCCGAACTTAAGAATCCGGCCGACTGAAGGGCTGCCTGACGACAGGACAACCCAGTTGTTATGACTGCAGATGCATCCATGAAGGACATCTGCAGTGGCAAAAGCCTGCCATGGACTTAAGAGTAGAGAGGCAAATGATAATGCTTTGTAAAGGTGTGAACAAAACTCCAAGTAGCAGCCTCTAGAATGTCTTTGATTGGTACTCCTCTGAGAAAGGCTGCTGAAGTAGCTGCAGCTCTGGTGGAATGAGACCCAATGCCCTTGGGCACAGGATTGCCATGCTGTAAATAGAAACAAATGCAGTGGCTTATCCACTTTGAAATAGTCTGCTTTGAAACAACCTTTCCTTCTGATCCTGCAGCACATGTCACTAGAAATTGCTCAGTTTTTCTTAGAGTATTAGTCCTGCTCAAGTAGAATCTTAGCTGTCTGTGTACGTCCAAGGAATGCAGAATTCTCTCCCCCTTGTTCTGCGGATTTGGATAAAAGGTTGGGAGATGAATAGTTTGGTTAAGAGCCACACTGGAAACCACTTAGGCATAAATGTTGGGTTTGTCCTCAGAGACACCCTCTGAATGGGTAAAATATGATAAAAGGCTCCACAGCCATGAGGGCCTGTAGCTCTGAGACTCTTCTTGCTGCTAGTAGCAGAGCCATTTTCCATAATAACTTTATATCAGCAGTAGCAGCTAGTTCAAATGAAGGCAGGGTGACCTTTTCCAACACAGCTGAGGTCCCATGCAGGTACTGCTGAACTTCTAGGAGGCCTTAAAGTTTTGGCTCCTCTAAGATACTGCTTTAGTAAAGGATGAGAAAAGATTGGTGGCTCTGTACTGTAATGAGCCGAAATGGCAAAGGCATGGATTTTAATTGATGAGAAAGATAGGCCTTTGTGAAGCATCTCAGTCAAGTATTGTAATATCTAAGGAATATTTGGTTCTGCTGTATCAGTTCCTTGTGCTCGATTCCAAGCACAGAATCGCTTCCATTTATCAGCATAAGATTTTCTAGTACTAGGCCTTCTGGCTTAAAAAATTACATCCATCACAGCTTTACTGAGAGGTGTTGTTTGTATGACTACATGATCAGTCATGCTGCCAGGTTCAGAGTCTGGAGTTGATTGTGCAGGATCTGATTGTTTTGCTGGAACAGTAGTCGAGGTCGGACTTTTAGTAGGACCTTGGGAAGAAGAGGCAAAGGAGGAAAGGCGTAAACTGATGGGGTTTTCCAATTGAAGGATAGGGCGTCCACTTTCCATGCCTGTCTGTGATAAGTCCTTGTGCAGAATCTTTTCAATTGATAATTTTGAGGAGAGGCAAATAGATCTATGTCTGGGCTCCCCCATTTCTTTATCATCATGCTGAAGACTTGTGGATCTAGTTTCCACTCGTGAGGGTCCATAAGGTTTCTGCTTAAATCATATGCCAGAGTATTTTGTTTTCCTGGGAGGAATTGAGCTTGATGTATTTGGCTAAGTCAAAGCTGAATCCCACAGTGCAATGGCTAATCTGCAAAGGGGGTATGAGTGCATGCCCCCCTTGCCTGTTTATATACCACATAACTGTGGTGTTGTCCGTCGTTATCAGTAGTTGTCCTGGATGAATTAAGTCCTTGAAGGATGTCAGGGCATTTTAAATGGCTAGCATCTCTTTGTGGTTATGTAGATGCATTTGTTTTGGGGTCCATATGCCCTGAATGCATATTCCCGCCATGTGGGCCCCCCAGGCATAATCTGATGCGTCTGTTAAGGTTTGGCTGGCAGGGGGTGTACAGTGAAGGCCCGTCCCATGTTTTGGTGACATGCCTTTACCCACCCATAGAAACTCCTGTTGTAGGCAGGGAATGAGAGGAATCATTGTTTCCAGACTGTGACAATGTTGACTCCATAAACTTTTTAGGTACCACTGAAGTTTCCTTATATGCAGTCTTGCATATGGAATCAGCAGGATGCAGGATGCCATGAAGCCCAAAGCATGCAGAGTTTGGCTTGCAGATAACTGGGTTTTTGTTGCCATCAGTTTGAAGTAAGTAGTTAGTTGCCTTTGTCTGGAGTGAGGTAAGCCACCTGGGCAGTTGTACTCAAGCTTGCACCCAGGAATGTTATCTTTTGAGAGGGTACCAGTTGAGATTTCTTTTCATTGTGTACCCTAGGCATGTTAGAAGCCTTTTCACAAACGCCAGGTGTTGGAAGAAAAATGTCCTTGTTCTCTGCTTGAATGAGACAATCGTCCAAGTAAGGATATATTTGTATATTTCTTTGTCTGCAAAAAGCAATTACTGGTGCCAGGCACTTTGGCTTATCTACTGCGCCCAGGATCTTTACAAAGGGCAGTGCAGAGAATTGGTAATGCATTAAGTCAGCCTTGAATCTGAGGCATCTTCTGCATGATTGCCTTATTGGGACATGCAGGTATGCCTCTTAGGTCTGTCACCAGCCAAACATTCTTGCCTAGCATGGGCAGAAGCTGCTGCAAAGTCAACATTTTGAATTTTGGAATGTCCAGGTATGTGTTCAAAATCGATAAATCCAGTATTAGCCGCCAGGCCTTGTCCTTTCTGGGTACCAAGAACAGTAGAGTAAAAACTGCCCTTTTTCCTGTTCTGGTACTGGCTGAATGGCCCCCATATCCATGCGGGACGTAACCTGTTTCTGTGCCTCTGCCCATTGATTTTTTTGGCAGGTCTGGCCAACCATTTGCCATTGGCAGTGTGTGGAAATGGAATCTGTATCCCTGTGATACTATGTTTAGCACCCACTTGTCCTATGTTATTAACTGCCAATTTTGAGCAAAAAGTGCTAATTTTCCCCCTAAGGGTGCTGCCAAAAGGTAAGTGCTTGGTGAAGGCAGAGGGAAGTCATTGGGACGGTTTTCTGTAGGTTTGCACTTTATCTCCGCCAGATTTGGAGGTAGAAGCGCCCCATTGGTTTCATAGGTTGATACTAGGCTATCTGCCCTAGGGCATTTACAAGCCTAGCCAGAGTGTGTTTGGCTTTCACCACCTTTCTTAGATTAGTTGACTGTGCCTCTGTATAGTAGGTCACAGAAGATAGCCCATTGGGTTAGTTTACCGTGCCTCTGTCTAGCAGTGACACAGACTAGATCCCAGGGGTAAATTTACAATCTCCCATCCAAACGTCAAGATTCTTCTTGACGAGGGTCATTGAGGGGCTATGTCTGACATGGATTGGGATTTTGTTCCAGAGTGAGGGGAGCCTCTGGGATATGAATCTGTCCCTCGAGCATGTTCTATTTGTTTCTGTGCTGAGGTTTAAGTCACTGGAGTGTGTAGTTCTCATGGATTTGGATTTCTTGAGGTGGAGCATGTCCATTAATTCTGGGTTGAACATGGCTTTATACGTCAGGCACAGATCGCCTGAGTAGGCGGTAAGCAACTGAGTAGAGCTGGAGTTTCTTTAGCCTAACTGCGTAGGGCATCTGAGTCCCTTGCTCCTCTTGGTGAGGTACTTTTGGGGTCTAGTTGTAGCAGGTATCAGGTAAGGTACATCCCAAATGGGACACTGTATTCAATTATGGGCCTGAGTAGAGGGGCACAATGATCTCTCGATCTAGATGTGAACCCCTTCATGATAAGGTGGGCTATATAGAATGTCTTTCTAACCACTTTGTCAATGTGATTGTATTTATTTTATAAATAAATAAATTATATATATATATATATATATATATATATATATATATATATATATATATATATATATATATTGTAGTTCGGAATACTGAACACCTACCTCGACCCATGTTAAAACCCGTTCCTAGATTTTGTCTTGTTTAAGTAGAATCTTAGTTGTCTGTGTACATCCAATGAATGCAGAATCCGCTCCCCCTTGTTCTGTGGATTTGGGGAAAAAAAGTTGACAGATGAATGGTCTGATTAAGAGCCACACTAGATACCACTTTAGGCATAAAGGATGGATTGGTCCTGTCGGGGTAGAAAATAATAAAAGGCTCCACTGCCATGAGAGCCTGTAATTCTGTAATCCTTCTAGCTGAAGTGACTGCTAAAAGAAAAGCAGTCTTCCAAGAGAGAGATTTTATGTCTGCAGTAGCATCTGGCTCAAAAGGAGGTAGGGTGAGCTTTTCCAACACAAAATTGAGGTCCCATGCCAGAGTTGGTGTTCTCCTGGGAGGTCTTAAATTTTTGGCCCCTCCGAGATACTGCTGTAGCAGGGGATGAGAAAAGAGGGGAGGCTCTGTGTTGTAATGAGCTGAAATGGCAGAGGCATGGATTTTTATGGGAGAGAAAGAGAGGCCCTTGTGAAGCATCTCAGTTAAATATTGCAGAATCTGAGGAATGGTGGGTATTGCTGTGCTTATTCCTTGCGATTGGTTCCAGGCACAGAATCTTTTCCATTTATCAGCATAAGATTTTCTAGTACTAGGCCTTCTAGTCTACAAAATGACATCCATCACAGGTTTGCTGAGAGATGTAACTGGTGAAATTAGTTGATTAGCCATGCTGCAAGATTCAGAGTTTGGGGCTGAGTGTGCAGAATTTGATAGTTCTGCTGAGACAGTAGATAAGGTGTCTGAAGCAGGTTCCACAGAGGAAGGTGTGACATATTGCGTAGGAGCGGGTACCAGTGTTGGCGAGGCCAGTCTGGATCAATCAGAATCATTTTTGGCTTTTCCTGTCTGACTTTTAGTAATACCTTGGAGAGCAAAGGCAGAGGGGGAAAGGCATAGACTGACCGTTTTTTTCCAGCTGAAAGACAGAGCATCCATTTTCCAAGCTTTTTTGGGATGGATTCTTATGCAGAATTTGTCCAACTGACAGATCTTTTTGCCTCACCCCAAAACGATGTCTGGGCTCCCCCATTTGCGTGTCAACATGCTGAAGATTTGTGGATCCAGTTTCCATTCGTGTGGGTCCATAAGATTTCTGCTTAGTTCGTCTGCCAGAGTATTTTGCTTTCCTTGCAGGAACTGAGCTTGTAGATGCATCTGGTAAGTCAAGGCTGTGTTCCACAAAGCCATGACTAGTCTGCAAAGGGGGTAGGAATGGGTACCCCTTCTGTTTATGTACCACATGATTGTGGTGTCAGTCAATCAGTAGTTGTCCTGGATGAAGAAAGTCCTTGAAGGCTGTCAGAGCATTCTGTACAGCCAGCATCTCTTTCTGGTTGATATGCAGGTGCATTTGATTTGGGCTCCATTCCCTCTGAATGCATCAGATGCGACCCCCCCCCCCCAAGCATAATCTGATGAGTCTGTAGTCGGGTTTTGGGTGGTAGGCCCTTGTTTTGCTGACAGGCCTCTGCCCGCCATAAGAACTCTTGCTGTAGGCAAGGAATGATAGGAATAATTGTTTCCAGGCTGTGGCAATGTTGACTCCATAAGCTTTTTAGGTACCATTGAAGATTCCTCATATGCAGTCTTGCATATGGAATTAGTAGAATGCAGGAAGCCATGAACCCAAAGGCCTGCAGAATTTGTCTTGCAGATAACTGGGTTTTTGTGGCCACTTGTTTGAAGTCAGTCATCAATTGGATTTGTTTTTCTGTCGTGAGTTAAGTCATCTGGGCAGTTGTATTCAAGCTTGCACCCAGGAATGTAATTATTTAAGAGGGTACCAGTTGTGATTTCTTTTCGTTTATGGTGTACCCTAGGCAAGTTAGAAGCCTTTTTACAAACGCCAGATGCTGTAGAAGAGTGTCCTTGTTTTCTGCCTGAATTAGACAATCGTCCAGATAAGGCTAAATTTGAATGTTTCTTTGTCTGCAAAATGTAATTACTGGTGCGAGGCACTTTGTGAAGACCCTGGACGCAGTAGACAAGTCAAGGGGCAGTGCAGACAACTAGTAATGCAAATAGCCTGCTTTGAAGCAGAGGTATCCCTCTGAAAGATTCCCTGATTGGGATATGCAGGTAAGCCTCTCAAGTCTAGAGTTACCATCCAGGCATCCTTGCCTGGCATAGGCAGTAACTGTTGTAGAGTCAGCATCTTGAATTTTGGTATGTCCAGGAATGTATTTAGAATGGACAAGTCCAGAATTGGACGCCATGATTTGTCTTTTCTGTGTACCAGGAAAAGTCTTCAATAAAAACCTTGTTCCTTTTCCTTTTCTGGTACCGGTTGAATAGCCCCCATATTCATGAGGGACATATCTTGCTTCTGGGCCTCTGCCCACTGATTTGGAGGCAGATCTGGCCATCCATTTGGGATTGGCAACATATGGAAATGAAATCTGTATCCCTGAGATACATTTAAAACCCACTTGTCCAGGGTAATTAGATGCGAATTTTGTGCATGAAGTGCTAGTTTTCCCCACAAAGGGGTTGGCAAAAGACAAGTGCTTGGAGATGGCAGAGGAAAGTCGCTGAGACTGTTTACCGTAGGGAGGTGTCTTGCTACTTCAGATCTGGAGGTGGAGGCACCCCAATGTTTTGTTCTGCAAGTTCCTTGTGACTGAAACCTGGAGCCTTGGGAGTGTCTAGGTTTGACCTGAGTGGCTCTGGTGGATAATGGAAAGGGCCACTTCTTAGTAGGCCAGTGCCTACTGAACCTGGGTGGTTGCACTTGTAGGAAATCTTTAACAGTTTGCATAGATTTAGCTTTGTCTTCCATCTTTTTCAAAACTACTTCTGCCTTATTACCAAATAGACTGTCCTGTTGTAAAGGAGCATACAACAATTTTGCTTTAACATGATCAGGCAGATTTTGCTCCTCGAGCCAAGCACGCCTTCTTATCACAGATCCATTTACAGCGGCCCTGCAAGAGGCCTCCAAGGAATCAAAACCACATTGCAAAGTATGCTTTCCAACTTGTTCAGCTGAATGCAATAAATCCTGTAACTATTTTCCACACAGTCAGAAACCAACATCATTTTCTGCTTAAGTAAGCCCATGACATGTTGCTGATATTTAAGCATATGAAATTGACAGTTTAAAGCCCGGATTGCCAAGCTTGCAGACGTGTAAACCTTTTTACCCCATCTATCCAGCACCCTGGAGTCTCTATCAGGAGGAGTAGGATTTTTAGTAGAAGAGGCCTTAATGCCCTTGGGACCCTGAGAAATGGTTTCAGGATCAGCAATAGGATTTTTGAAAAGGAATTTGTGGGAGTCAGGAACCCTGTAGTATCTGTCTGGCTTACTAGGAGCTGGAGGCAGAGAATCAGGAGTCATACTAGATTCTGAAAAAAAAACATCAACAATGTCTAGAACAGGAGATACAGCCAAAAGGCCCATGCTGAGGAGGAAGAAGAAAATCCCTAAGTCTCTTTTTAGATTCAGAGAAATCCTGACTTTCCCAGTGGAAGTGTTCCCATAAGGTATGTAAAGTTTCCCTAAAAAGAAAAATCCTAAGGGGGAGAAGCAGAAGGAATGGAGTCTTCTGCATCAGAGTCCTCATAAGTAGGAATAGAAAAATCCTGTTCATTAGAAGAATCAGAAGAAAGAGAATCCTGTTCAGAAGATTCATAATCAATGTCTTGCCTAGGGCTCTTAGGAGGGGGTTGGCTACCCCTGATCAGAGTAATTAAATCTTCAGCCATTTTGATAATTTGTTTTTTAGGCATAGGAGCCTGCACATATGGCCCAGGCGTTTTTTTAGACAGATTTAGATTTTGGCCTTAATTTTGAAGATGGCATTGGTCTAATATACAAATCTGTAGGCCTGAAAATACCCTCAGAAGTCGGTGCCTGCACAGCGGCTCCGGACCAATCTAAGTTAGAGACATCCACGGGTTCCATAATTGAAGCATCTCACGGCATACTGGACTCAGAATGGGTCTCAGTAGAGGCCTGCGAATCAGAAGTAGCAGGCATCAGGGGCTGCGAAAGCACTTCACTGAGTACCAGCGAACTGGCGACTGGCTTAGGAGAAGCGTTGTCAGTTTTGAACCTCGACGGTATGTCTGCCTTTTTCTTTGCGTTTTTTTAGGTATTCTGGTTGCTAACAGACTTCATTTCTGGATAATTAAATCTAGAGCCAAAATATTTAGAAGCAAAAATATACAGACGTTTAATAGTGTGTTGATTAAATTTATTACAAAACCGACAGCAAGGTACGTTGTGGTCAGGGCCTAGGCAAGGAATACATTACAAATGAAAATCCTTATGAGGTATTTGCTTCCCACAAGTAATGCAATTAACTTTTACTGACATTGGTAAGGAGCAAGAAAAAGTTTCCCCAATGGGGTACTTAGCTTTTAGTTGAAGACTTCGGTTCTGAAACACGAAAACGAAAATTTCAGGAGTCAGCCGACCAGCACTTGCAAACTGCTTCTACTTCTGGCACCGCGCGGCAAGAGACTGATGCAATGGCACCGGCTGCATGTTTTATACCCCTGACGACCTGACGTCATGGACGAAGGGACAGCAACCAACGCAGGACCCAAGACTTTGTTAATCAGGCCGACTGACGGCAACCTGCCAGCAGATTACCCAAATGCAATGACTGCAACAGTGAAACACGAAGATCAGGAGGAGTCTAGATGGGCAACTCCTAAGCATACAATGCACAGAGTGTGGCCTCAGCTGGGGAGAGCCTATGACCACACTCTGGGCACTTACAGAAGCCTGGTCCCGGTTTGGGGTTCTCAGATATAACTCAGAAATGCCCAACCAGAAACACACACTCCCGATAGAAAGTTTTTTTTTTTTGTACAGACGCGAACAGCGAGAGGGAAGGGAGGTAAGAAAAGAGAGAAAAACAAGTAAAAGAAAAAAATCACAAAAACTAAAAACTTAACACAGTACAGCTCAGAGAAGCAGATCACGATGCTTATGCTAGCGTGGCAAACGAGACTTGAAGGGAAGAGGACAGAAGCATTATGGGTAGGGGAGGCGCTTGGAGCTCAGATCAGACGCTGGAAATGTGGCAGAGTCAGATCCGATCAGAGTACCCACAGGTTGAAGGACAAATGAAGACAACTTCAGATCCAACCTTTAAAACCACACCATTTGTCCAGCTCATGCTATTTTACAAGACTAAACAGTTAGCAGCTAAGGACTACGTGGCACCTTCAAATCAGCTTACACACTGTTAAACAAGTGTACTTCAAACATTTTCATAAGCAATTCTAAATGTGAATACCACTGCCACTGTTCAAGTACCACAAAATAAGCTGAAAGTGATGGGAAAACGGGGGGCTAAACTAGCAGCATACCTTTTTCTCGAAAAGTGCAAATCCTGCATCTGCTGCTGCAGACTCTCTCCTTTCCTCCTCTCTGAGCGCACTCAGAGGCTGGAAGCTGTTTTTGAAGTTCTCTTTCTGTCTGTTTAAGCTCTTTGCCCAGCGTTCCATGTCTTTAGCAATCTACAAAATGAAAATAATTTTCATGCGGAAATTCTTACAGTGCGAAACAAACTAATATGCATCAAGTACATATTTGGAAACATTTACCATTTTTTCCAGGTAGTCTCTGCCTTACATGCTGATCATAATATCAAAATACAGCATTCCACTACCCAACATAATTACAGAACTTAAGAAATTACTTTAGCCAAAAGGTTCATACTTTACTGTAATATTCTATAACAAGGGAACACCATACATGTGAAAGAAACTTCAGTGGCATTCAAGCATCATGCTAGGATCCTGTCACTAATGCTGAACTTCCTACAAGAACTGCAAATCGAGATATATGAACACTGGAGCTTTTCCATGGAAGATGTGATGAGTAGACCAAACGCTACATACCTCTACAAGAGCAATGGCATACAAGCAGCAGGAAAAGAACCTTAAATGAGACATGAATGCCCTAGCAGTATCTGCTCAAGTCCTGATGGAATGAATAAAAAAAAGTTGAAAGTATGTACATTGCATAACAATATGAACTCATTTTCCCCTACTCATATATATACACATGCCATGTTACAAAATAAAATTTGGCGATTTTTAATAAAGATTAAAGTCCCGAAATATATGTCCAGCCAATTTTATTAGCCTTTTGGCTGATTTCTATCCCTTTCAACTTTCTGGCTTAAAAAACGTGTGTGTTTACATATTTTTCACATCGTGCAGCACTGCGAGGCTACAGTTAAACTATTCCAGGTGCCAGAAAGTCTCCTCTTCAAAATTTCCCTTAAAACTAGCTGGTTTACCAGTAGTAGCACTAAAATCTGAACCCATGTGACTAGCACTTGCTCTAGAACCTGCTGGAAAGCACTAGGAAGCCTGAAACAGATACAAGCACTCAGCTCTCCTTGTCAATACGGAGAAAGTACAGTTTTGTACCTACCATAAATGTAGATGTTAGAGTGCTAATACAGCTGCAGTCATAACAGATGGGTTCTCCTGCCGTTAGGCGGATCCTCGGTCGGCTGAATTCCAAAGTCTAGGTCCGGCGTCTGTTGTCGTCGCTTCTTCCCTGATGTCAGTGCGACAAGGGTATAAAGGAACCAGCTGACGCCATTTTCTTCAGTTTTTCTTGCCCCAGATGTCAGGTGCCCCCAGAAGGAAGGCAATACATAAATTTGTGTAATCATGCAGTACAATATAATCAAAATACAGTAGTTGCAAGCAAATACATCATAAATGAATACCCCAATCAGGTTGTATGAGGATGTGTTAGCCTATAGGCCTGTCCCAAGAGGGGAAGGAGGGAGGGAAACCTGGACAGCAGCTGTATTAGCACTCGAACATCTACATTTATGGTAGGTACAAAACTGTACTATGTTCATCGTGCATACAGCTGCAGTCATAACAGATGGGTAGAATCCCAAAGCTAAGAAAGGGGTGGTAGGCACTAGGTGGAATTAGGAGGAGCCAAAATGCCCTGCAAGACTGCAGTGGCAAAGCCTGCTCTAGATTTTGAGTATAATGGTAGGTTGTAGTGCTTGGAGAAGGTATGCACAGAACTCCAAGTGGCTGCTTCCAAAATATCCTTGGTAGGAACTCCTCTGAGGAATGCTGCAGAGGTGGCTGTGGCCCTGGTGGAATGAGTCCTAATGCCTGTAGGAACAGTTTTGCCATGAAAGGAATAGCAGAAGCGTATGCAGTGGGCTATCCATTTTGAGACTGTCTGTTTGGAAATTGGCTTCCCTTGAGCTCCTACCGCATAGGCCACAAAGAGCTGTTCTGATTTTCTGAAAAACTTTGTTCTGTCCAAACAATAATGCAGTTGTCTGTGGATGCCCAAGGAATGTAGTAATCTCTCCCCTTTGTTTTGAGGATTAGGATAAAAAGTAGGTAAATGTATGGCCTGATTTAAAGCTACCGTGGATACCACTTTAGGCATAAAGGACGGGTTGGTTCGTAAGGAAACTCTGTCCTGATGGAAGATAAAAGGTTGGACGGCCATGAGAGCTTGTAGTTCTGAAACTCTACGAGCTGAGGTGATGGCCAGAAGGAAAGCTGTTTTCCAGGACAAATATTGCAAATCTGATGAGGCATCTGGCTCAAAGGGAGGCAAGGTCAGTTTTTCCAGCATGAAATTAAGATCCCAAGCAGGTATCGGTTGTTTTCTTGGAGGCCTTAAATTCTTAGCCCCTCTGAGGAACTGCCTTAGGAGAAGGTGAGAGAATAAAGGTGGATCAGTGTTGTATTCTGCAGAAATGGCTGATGCATGGATTTTGATGGAGGAGAAAGTCCACTGCTTAGCAGTTCAGCCAAATATTGTAATATTTGAGGTAAAGTCAGTTTTCCAGGATCCTGGCCCTTTTTCTCATTCCAGACAGAAACGTTTCCATTTTGCGGAGTAAGCTTTTCTAGTTGATGGCCTTCTGGCCTCCAAAATGACATCCTGCACCTCCTTGGAGAGTAGGGCCTGTTGTGATGCTAAGAAATCTTCCATGCGGCTAGATTGAGTTTTTATAGCTGGCTGTGAAGAGTTCTGAAACTGTGCTGAGTCAGAAGAGGCATTAGAGGCAGGGTCCATGGTGGGGAAGGAGTCAGGCTCCTTAGGAGTGGGTACCAGTGTTGCCTTGGCTAGTCCGGAGCAAGGAGAATCATCTTTGGTCTGTCTGCTTTGGTCTTTAATAGAACTTTGGGCAGCAGAGGAAGAGGAGGGAAGGCATAAACTGTCACTGATGTCCAACTGAAGGAAAGAGCATCCACTCTCCAGGCCTTTGGATGGAAGATCCTTGAGCAGAATTTTGACAATTGATGATTCTTGTGGGAGGCAAAGAAATCTATGTCTGGCCTTCCCCATTCTTGGATTATTTCTGTAAAAACTTTTGGATGCAATTTCCATTCGTGTGGATCTGTCATATTCCTGCTTAGGTTGTCTGCCAGCGTGTTTTCCTTGCCTGGCAAGTACTGTGCTTGTAGTTCCATCTGTAAGTCCATGGCCATGTTCCAAAGTGACATGGCCAGTCTGTATAGGGGATAAGAATGTGTTCCTCCCTGTTTATGTACCACATAACTGTGGTGTTGTCCGTTCTTATCAATAGCTGACCGGGTTGTAGAAGGTCCTTGAAAGCTATAATAGCATTTATTACTGATAGCATTTCTTTTTGATTGATGTGAAGGTGCTTTTCTTTTTGGGACCATTTGCCCTGAATGCACCGGTCTGTCATGTGCGCCCCCCAGGCGTAGTCCGAGGCATCTGTTGTGATGACTTGATTTGCTTGAGGCTTGCTGAATGGAAGACCTGTGTTTGTTTGACATGCTTGAGCCCACCACAGAAATTCCTTTTGCAGACATGGAATTAGTGGTATTATTGTTTCCAAACTGTGGCTGTGTTGAGACCATATGTTTTTCAGGTACCATTGTAGTTTTCTCATATGCAGCTTTGCACATGGGATTAGTAAGATGCAAGATGCCATGAATCCCAGAGCCTGCAGGATTTTCCTTGCAGTCAGCCTGGTGCAATTTGCCAGTGTTCTGAAGTATTGAATTAGTTGCCCCTGCTTCTCTGGTGTGAGGTAGGCCATCTGGGTGTTTGTGTCCAAATTGGCACCCAGGAAAATTATCTTCCGAGAGGGAATTAGCCTTGATTTCTCTTTGTTGACTGTGTATCCCAGAGAGTTTAATAACATTATTACATAAGCCAGATGTTTCAGAAGAATGTGCTTGCTGTCCGCTTGGATCAGGCAGTCGTCCAAATAAGGGTATATTTGTATCCCTTGAAGTCTGCAGTAGGCAATTACTGATGCCAGGCATTTCGTGAATACTCTGGGTGCCGTAGATAAGCCAAAGGGCAATGCAGAGAATTGATAATGGGATGAACCTGCAAGAAATCCAAGGTACCTTCTGCAATTTTGTCTGATTGGAACATGCAGGTATGCCTCCTTGAGGTCCAATGTTACCAGCCAAGACTCCTTGCCCAGCATGGGAAGAAGTTGCTGTAGAGTGAGCATCTTGAATTTTGGTACGAGTAGAAATGTGTTTAGGATGAATAGATCCAAAATAGGTCTCCAATCTTTTCCCTTCCTTGGCACCAGAAATAGCCTGGAATAAAAACCTTGACCTTGTTCGTGTGTAGGTACCTCTTGAATAGCTTTCATGTTTATGAGATCTGAAATTTGCCTTTGTGCCTCTGCCCTTTGATTGTGTGGCAGGTTTGGCATGCCTCTCATTTTTGGAAGGGTATGAAAATGGAATTTGTAGCCTCTGTTTATAATGTCCAGGATCCATTTGTCCTTTGTGGCAACATGCCAATTTTTTGAAAATAATGCCAGCTTTCCTCCTAAGGGGGCTGTTATTTGAGACCTGGTTGGCATGCAAAGGGGAAAGTCATTGGGTTTGCTTTCTGAAAGATTGCGAGTTGTCCTCACCAGCTCTTTGTGTAGGAGCTTGCCACTGTCTGCCTCTATACGATCCCTGTGATTGTCCTCTGCCCCTCGGGCCCCTGTATCTGCCTCTTTGGGGTCTGTCTGTGGCAGGAAAGGACCAGTTTTTGGAAGGCCAATTTCTACTAAAACGTGGGGGTTGAACCTGCAGAAATTCTTTCACAGTTTGCATTAATTTAGCCTTTTCCTCCATTTTCCGTAATACTTCCTCAGCATTAGCACCAACTAGTACATCCTTTTGAAGAAGGGCGTCTAGTAATTTAGCTTTGACATGATCAGGCAAGGCTTGTTCCTTGAGCCAGGCATGCCTACATATGACTGAACCTGTAACAGCAGCTCTACATGAGGCCTCTAGAGCATCAAAACCACATTGTAAGGTATGCTTACCCACTTGTTCTGCACTATGCATCAAATCCTGCAACTCCAAGTCTGGTTGTTCAGGTTGTGACATTTTACTTTTCAATTGTGATAACAAAAACTGTTGGTATTTTAGCATATGAAAATGACAGTTTAAGGCCCTCATGGATAAGGCAGCCGAGGTATATACCTTTTTCCCCACCTTTCTAAGGATCTGGAATCTCTCTCGGAAGGCAATGGATTTTTGGCAATGGAGGCCTCAACTCCCTTGGGCCCCTGTGAGATGGTTTCTAGGTCAGCAGCATGGCTTTTGTATAGAAATTGGTGAGAGTCAGGAACCCTGTAGTACCTGTCAGGCTTAACTGGAGCTGGAGGTAGAGAGTCCGGATTAGGGCAGGCCTCTGAGTAAACATCATCTAGGATGTCCAAGACAGGAGGTATAGCCAGAGGCCTGTGCTGGGGTAACAAAAGGAATTCCCTGAGCCTTTTCTTGGAATCTGAATAATCCTGGCCTTCCCAGTGGAAGTGTTCCCTTAAGGTATGCAAAGTTTCCCCAAATGAGTAATCCTCAGGGGGGGATACAGAAGGAATAGACTCCTCCGCATCAGAGTACTCAAAAGGGGAGTAAGACTGTTCGTGATCAGAGTGTTCTGAGATAATGGAGCCCTGATCAGAGGGGGAATCTTCCTCCACTCTGGGCCTTTTGTCCGGAGGGGGCTGAGAATCTCTGATTAGAGTAATTAAATCCTCAGCCATTTTAAGCATCTGTTTCTTAGGCATGGGGCCTGGAGATGGGCCCTGTGTAGCTGGTCTCTTAGAGTGCATGGCTGCTTTAGACTTGGTGAAAGCCTTGATGGAGAAAGAAGAGGAAGGTCTGAAGACACCTTGAGTGGAGGTGGACCTGTCCACATTCTGTGTTTCAACGCCAAGAGTGGCTTCGGTATCTGTAGTCGGGGTGTAGGCCGAGGAGCCTGCGACCTCGGGCACAGGAGACACCGCCAAAGATGTCTAGTCGGTAATCAGGGGCTGCGTAGGTGCCTCGCTGAGAACCGGACCACGTGTAGTCGGCTTTGGTGTGGTGTCGGTAGAGGCCGCGGACCTCGAGAGTCGGTCCTTGTCTTTGCGGTTTTTTAGACAAAACCGGAGTCGGAGTATCCGACGACATAGTATAGTTAAATGCTTCCCCAAAATAATGCTGGGCGAACTCCGCCCGACGCTTAATAGTGCGTTTGTTGAATGTAGCACAAAAGCGACAGACCGAGATGTCGTGGTCTGGGCCTGAACAAGGAATACAGAGGGAATGGAAATCCTTATGCGGTATTTGCTTCCCACAAGAAATACAATTATTAACTTCGTCTGACATCGGTCTGAGGCAAGAAAAGTTTCCCCAACGGGATACTTAGCTTTTAAGAAGACTTCGGTTTCCAAATTTTTCGTAATCTCAGGAGCTGGCCGACCGGCACTTGCGAACTGCTTCTGCTTCGGGCACCGCGTGGCAAGAAAGACTGGAGAAAATGGTATCAGCTGGTTCCTTTATACCCCTGTCGCACTGACGTCAGGGAAGAAGCGACGACAACCGACACCGGACCTAGACTTTGGAATTCGGCCAACCGAGGACCCCCCTGACGGCAGGAGAACCCATCTGTTATGACTGCAGCTGTATGCACGATGAACATGTTAATCATAGGCACTAAATAGCCTATAATTGCAAAGTACCTTGCAAAGGTAAGGGAAAACAGCTCAAACTTTACATAAAAGCACCTAAACAGGCATGTCCAAGGGTCAGCTTCCGGTGATTTCTCCTGTCCACCTGGTGAATCTGGGTATACTGGGGCAATGCGGCAACTGCCTCATGTACACAGACAATCCTCTCCTCCTACCACCCAACACTACAACCTGCGAGAGATGCACTTACATAGCCAAACTGGAAGCAAAGCTCTCCCCAGCCAGGATTGTGCTAGAAAGTCAAGAGGAGAAGGTTAACACCTGCATCACACCTCAAGCAACTCATAGCCCTTCAAAACCCACACCAACACCCACACATAGCAACACTAAACCCACATATGCGGAAGGCCTTAACATTAACCTGCCCAAGCAACAAGGACCTCCGAAGCCTAAACGCAAACAAACACCAGTCACAACCAAAGTGACACATAGCTCACAACACCAGTGTGCCACCCAGCAACAGCCCCTAAGGCAAGACAATGTACCCAACACTTTAGTCATAGGTGACTATAGTCAGGCACACTGATGTCCCACTCACCAGACTGAACAAGGAGAAAATTACAGTCGGGTGCCAGGATCTGCCACATAACGCATGCACTCAAGTCACTCCACAACAAGTACAAATATGACTCTGTCAATGTCCATGCTGGAGTGAATGACTTGAGACGTACCTCCCTGGACTACATAAGAGATATGGAAGAGCTCTTGGATCATGTGACCCAGGCAGGTATGACCCTAGCCCTGAGTAGCATCCTGCCTTCGCCAAGAATGATACCACAGTATAAGGACAAAATGATTGACTTCAACAATTGGCTAAGCTTCTGGTGTCATTCAAAGGGGATCCAGTATTTGTCTGCCTGGGAAGACATGATCGATAAACCACGATGCTTTGCCAGAGATTGTCTGCACCTGTCACACCTGGGATTCAGGTTACTGGCTAAAGCTCTTGCCAACCCTATAGTGCCTTTTTTAGGCAAGGTTCAAAGGATAAAACCACCACTGTAACAAATAGAAGCAGGCAAAATCTGAAGGTAATGCTACTCAATGCTAGAAGTCTAAACCTCAAAATGCACTCTCGAGGCACTCCTAAAAATGGAGAACATCGATATCTGTGCAGTAACTGAGACCTGGTTCGAGGCTTTACTGAGAGGGGTCGTTCGTATGATTACATGATTAGCCATGCTGTCAGGTTCAGAGTCTGTAGCTGATTGTGCAGGATCTGATTGTTTTGCTGAGACAGTAGTTGTGGTCTTTGAGGCAAGGTCCAAGCTGGGTATTGAGACAAGTTCCTTAGGATTGGGTACCAGTATTGGCGGGGCCAGTCCGGGGCAGTTAATATCATCTTTGGCTTCTCGTCTGACTTAGGAGGACCTTGGTTATAAGAGGCAGAGGAGGAAAGGCGTTAACTGACAGGTTTTTCCAAATGAAGGATAGGGCATTCACTTTCCATGCTCGTCTGTGATAAGTCCTTGTGCAGAATCTTTTCAATTGATAATTTTGAGGAGAGCAAATAGATCTATGACTGGGCTCCGCCATTTCTCTGTTACCATGCTGAACACTTGTGGATTTAGTTTCCACTCGTGAGGATCCATAAGGTTTCTGCTTAAGTCGTCTGCCAGAGTGTTCTGTTTGCCTGGCAGGAATTGAGCTTGAAGATTTATTTGGTAGGTCAAAGCTGTGTCCCACAGTGCCATGGCTAATCTGTAAAGGGGGTATGAGTGTGTGCCCCCTTGCTTGTTTATATACCACATGATTGTGGTGTTGCTCGTCTTTATCAGTAGTTGTCCTGGATGAAGTCCTTGAAGGCTGTTAGGGCATTTTGAACAGCTAGCATCTCTTTCTGGTTGATATGTAGATGCATTTGATTTGGTGCCCATATGCGCTGAATGCATCTTCCTGCCATGTGGGCCCCCCAGGCATAATCTGATGGGTCTGTTAAGGTTTGGCTGGCAGGGGGTAGAGTGAAGGGCCGTCCCATGTTTTGGTGACAGGCCTTTGCCCACCATAGGAACTCCTGTTGCAGGCAGGGGATGAGAGGAAAGTACAGTTGTGTACCTACCATAAATGTAGATGTTCATAGGTTGATACAAGGCCATCTGCCCTAGGGCATTTGTAAAAGCCTAGCCAGAGTGTGTTTGGCTTTCGCCACCCTTTTAGATTAGTTGACTGTGCCTCTGTATAGCAGGTCACAGAAAATAGCCCTTATGAAGTTAGTTTACTGTGCCTCTGTCTAGTAGGGACACAGAAGAGATCCCAGGGGTAAACCTACAATCTTCCCATCCACTCGTCAAGATTTCTCTTGAAGAGGGTCATTGAGGGACTCTGCCTAACATGGATTGGGATTTTGTTCCAGAATGAGGGGAGCCTCTGGGATATGAATCTGTCCCTCCAGCATGTCCTATTTATTTCGGTGCTGAGGTTTAAGTCCCTGGAGCGTGTAGCTCTAAGGGATTTGGATTTCCTGAGGTGGAGCATGTCCATTAATTCTGGGTTGGACATGGCTTTATACGTCAGGCACAGACTGCCTCAGAGTAGGCGGTAAGCAACTGAGTAGAGCTGGAGTTTCTTTAGCCTAACTGCGTAGGGCATCTGTTTGAGTCCCTTGATCCTCTTGGTGAGGTACTTTTGGGGTCTTTCCAGTTGCTGCAGGTGTTGGGTAAGGTACATCCCAAATGGGGCACTGTATTCAATTATGGCCTGATGAGTAGAGGGGCACAATGACCTCTCTTGATCTAGATGTGAACACTTTCGTGATAAGGTGGGCTATATAGAAGGTATTTCCAACCACTTTGGCAATGTGATTGTCAAAGGAGAGATTGTTATCTACTTGGGTCCTCAAATCCCTAACTACTTCTTCCGTACTTAATGGATTACCACCTATGTGGTAATTTGTGGGCACTTTGTTTTTCCCAAAGGGGATGACTATGCACTTTTTGGCATTTAGCTTTAGGCCATGGCTCTGGCAACAGTTATCCGTCTCTATGAGACCCTTTTAGAGGATGCTTGTGTCAGTCGGCGAGTCGATTATGGCACCCAGTTTGCAGTCATCTGCGAACTTGGTCAGACATAGTCCTCCCGTGTTAGCCTGTACCTCAAGAGAAATACATACCGAACAAGAGAGGTCCGAGGACTGAGCCTTGTGGGACGCCACTTCTTAACTGGTTTAGAGTCTGACATGGCACCTGCAACTCTGACCATGTGTGTTCTATCCCTGAGCCAGTTTGCAACCCATCTTGTGACATAGGGGTTGATATTTAAGCTGGTGAGCTTATTTATGATGCCCGAGTGGGTATTGTCGAAAGCTTTTGCAAGGTCCAGGTAGGCTGCGTGGACTACCTTCCCTTCATCTATGGCCTTGGTGACAGTTTCAAAGAAGTCGACCAGGTTCAAGAGGCAAGATCTGCCCTTAAAGCCAAATTGGGTAGGATCCAGTCTTTGGAGGTTCCCAATGTCTTTGTTTATGAGTTTCATGATACGCTCCATAGCTTTGCAGACCAGGCTAGTCAGGCTTATAAGGGCAATAGTTTCCGGGGTCCGTTGTGGCACCACCTTTGTGGAGTTGGACCACTGTTGCTGTACGCCATTCCTTGGGTACATATCCTGTAGTAAGGCTGAGATTGAACAGTGACTTTACGTGAGGGTTCAGTTCTTCTTGGAGTTCGTGTAAGACGCAGCCCAGGACACCGTCCGGTCCCATTGATGCTGTGTTTTTTGCTTTGGAGAGGGCAGCTCTCACCTGTGCATCTGTGATGTCAGGGAGGCTACACTCAGTTGGGATAAACATTTGCTCTTCTGGGGGGGGAGTTTGCACTGAACCTGTCCGCCAGGATGTTGGCAATGTTTGCGGGTTCAGTGTATTTTTTGTCATTTGAACCAACTCAGAGCATATCTGGGAGTCACCACCCAGGTTCCTGACATAACTAAAGGCGGCCTTGTGATCATCTTTAGCGTCTTGTGCAATTTTTCTTTCGAAGCTGGCCTTAGATGATTTTATGAGGGGATCGTAGTTTCTTGCTAGTACTGATCAGAGATGGCTTCCCTTTTTGGGATTTTGCTCTATCATGTAGTAGCTTCCGCCTTCTGTTGTATAGCTTACTTATGGCTGGGGTCCACCAGACAGGTCTCCTGCCTTTGGGGGAGTGAGTCTTGGTTTTATTTGGGATAGCACAATCCATGCATTCCTGTAGGTGTCCATAGAATGTGTTTGTAAAGGATTCTGCGGTTTGGGCCGTATTTTCCACTGGCCTGGGGGCTTTGAAGGATTCCATCTCGGTTTTGAGAAGTGTGAAGTTTGTATTTGAGAAGTTCTTCACTGCGGTTTCCTTGGCTGGGGATGGTGATGGGATATGGATGTCCAGTGTGATTAATTTATGGTCAGATCTTACCAATGAGGGGTATACCTGTGGTATGGAACATAGAGTCCCCATGTTGGTGATGATCAGGTCCAATATGTTTTCCCCTCTTGTGGGAGTGGTGACCAGTTGTTCCATAGCATTTGAGTTTATAAATTCTAGAAACCATTGGGCGAGGGTGTTGGGGCTTGAGCAGTGCTCCCAGTCTATGTTTGGATAGTTGAAGTCACCCAATATAATGGTGTTTGGAGAGACCTTCATATTCTCCAGTGTTCTCAGGAATGCAGAGTGGGGTTCCTCAGTTTGGGAGGGTGGTCTGTAGCAGGCTACAAACTGAAAGGCAGTTTTGCCCACTGTTAGCTGCACATGGATGGTCTCCGATGCTTCGTGCAGTGCCACTAACCTGGAGGTGTGGGTATCTGATGAATATGGATACACCCCCCCCCCTCCTTTTGTGGTTCGGTCCGAGTTTTGGGGCCAAAAAGCATGGTATGAGGTATGACCTGGTAGTGCTGGGGTGTTCTCGGAGCCTTAAACCAGGTTTCTGTTACTGCACAGACATTAATATTCTCCATACTGAGGAGAGCCTCGAGTGCGTGCATCTTGAGGTTTAGACTTCTGGCGTTGAGCAGCATTACCCTTAGTTTCTTTTTCTTTGTGTTGTCTATGGAGGTGGGTTTGTCTTTTGAGCCTTGCCTAAAAAAGGCACTATGGGGGTGGCAAGAGCCTTAGCCAGTATTCGAAAGCCCAGGGGTGACAGGTGCAAGCTGTCCCTAGCGAAGCAATGTGGCTTGTCGAGCATGTCATCCCAGGCTGTCAGACACTGGATCCCCTTTGAATGACACCAATACTTTAGACAATTGTTAAAATTGATCATTTTGTCTTTATACTGTGGCATCATTCTTGGTGAGGGTAAGATGCTACTCAAGGTCATATCAGCCTGGGCTACATGATCAGAGAGTTCCTCTATGTCTCTTTTCATGTAGTCCAGGGAGGTACGTCTCAGGTCATTCCCACCAGCATGGACAATGACGGAGTCATATTTGTACTTGCTTTGGAGTGACCTGAGTGCTTGTGTTATGTGGCGGAATATGGCACCAGACAGACAGCTTACAGTGACCATCTCCTTGCTCAGCCTGATGAGTGGGATGTCAGTGTGTCTGACAACAGAATCACCTATTACAAGTGTATTAGGTGTGTTGTTTAGCCTTAAGGGCTGTGACTGTGTGGCACACTGACTTTGTGAACTATGTGATACGTGGGTATTGTTGTGGGGTAGCGGTTGCTTGGATGTCTGCTTTGGAGGTCTCTGCTGCTTGGGCAGATTTTTATTTAGAGCCTCCGAGTATGTTTTTGTGTGTTTGTGTGTTTGGTTTTCTGTTGCGATAGGTCTATGTGAGACTGGATTTGTGGTATGAGTGATTACTTTCTCCTACTGACTGCGCCAGTACTGGGTTGAGAGAGCTCAGCCTCCAGTTTGGCTATATAGTTGCACCTCTCGCAAATATTTCAGCTTGTTGGGAGGAGAAGGTGGTCTGTGTACATATGACAGTTGTAACATTTGCCTCAAGATTCCCAGATTCACCAGCTGGACTGGAGAGTAAACCCGAAACTGACATTTGGACATGCCAGAATAGTACAAGGAACTACTTTTGACCATCAAAAAGGACCAATAGGGAGCAAAGTACTTAAAGGGAGTATAAGAGGGTGTAGTGCTTTAATTTATTAGTGCTTACTTATAAGATTACTTTGAGCAACTGCGGGGCTTTAGAATAAAAATAGAGTGCTTACTTTGAGATTTAGAACAGTTCTAATGGAAAAAGTGAAGAGCAGACTTTGTGGAGCCGGGAATGGTTTAAACACGTTTAAGCTGCGCTGCCCGATGCTGCGCTATGCGCAAAATCATGCAAAACCACACAAATGCGGGTTCTAAAGCAGGGAAACTGAAAGATAGGAATTGACCCAGAGCGGCCAATAAGCTACTAGTTTCAAGGCCGAGACCACTCCTCCAGAGACAGATAGGCTGCTCAAAGCTCCCCCACTCTCACTGGTGAACAGAGAAGCTTCCTCCTATCCAAGTAAGGATATGGGCAACACAGGAAACTATACCACAGTCCAGAATTCAGAAAAACCTGAAATCTGGACTAATCTAGTTCAGCAAAGGCGGGAAAAGAGAATATCTCCCCCCCCCCAGAAAAAGTACAGTTTTGTACCTACCATAAATGTAGATGTCCGAGAGGTATGCATCTGCAGTCCTAACAAATGGGTTGTCCTGGCCTCAGGCAGCCCTTCGGTCGGCCGGATTCCAAAGTCTGGGTCTGGCCTCGGCTGATGTCGCACTTCACCCGACGTCATAGCTGCAGTTCAGCGGGTATAAAGGCATCAGCCGACACCATTTTCCAAGGTGTTTCTTGCCCCAGATGCCAGGTGCCCTCTAGGAAGGCTAAATTTGGATAAATGCAAATGTTTCCAAACAAGAGAGAGCAAATAGAAATAAACATGTATATACATATATACAAACAAATACACCATAATAGATTCCCCCAGCTAGCTACAAGATGGGCAAATACCCTAGGAGTACCACAGAGGGGAAGGAGGGTGGGTAATCCTGACTGCAGATGCATTCCTCTCGGACATCTACATTTATGGTAGGTACAAAACTGTACTATGTCCTTCAAGGATGCATCTGCAGTCCTAACAAATGGGTAGAATACCATAGCCAAACTGGGGGAGGAGGCACTAAGGAGGCACTAAGTTTATGGTGTAGTTAAGATCCCTTGCAAAACAGCAGTGGCAAAACCTGCTCGGGATCTGGAGTATAAAGGCAGATTATAATGCTTGGCAAATGTATGCACGGAGCTCCAAGTAGCAGCCTCTAAAATGTCTTTGGTAGCCACTCCTCGTAAGAAAGCTGTAGTAGTGGCTGTAGCCCTTGTGGAATGAGGTCTGATGTTTTCTGGAGTTGCCTTTCCATGAAAAGAGTAACAAAATCTAATGCAATTTCCTATCCATTTTGAGATTGTTTGTTTTGAAATTGCTTTTCCTTCCATTCCTGTTGCATATGCTACCAGAAGCTGGTCAGTTTTTCTATTGTTCTTGTTTCTGTCCAGGTAGTAGCGCAATTGTCTGTGTACATCCAAGGTATGCAGCAATCTTTCCCCCCTGTTCTGTGGGTTGGGGAAGAATGTTGGTAGGTGTATTGCTTGGTTTAATGATATCCTGGAGACCACCTTTGGCATAAAGGTAGGATTAGTTCTCATGGACACTCTATCCTGATGGAAGATGAGGAAGGGCTGTACTGCCATTAATGCCTGTAATTCAGAAACCCTTCTAGCTGAAGTGATTGCAAGCAGGAATGCAGTCTTCCAAGATAAGTACTGTAATTCTGCTGTTGCTGCTGGTTCAAAAAGGGGGGGGGGGGGGTGTCAACTTTTCTAACACAAAGTTCAAGTCCCATGTAGGCAATGGTGGTTTCCTTGGTGGCTTTACATTTTTAATTCCTCCGAGAAACTGCCCGAGTAGAGGTTGAGAAAAGACTGGAGGATCCATGTTGTATTCTGCTGAAATTGCTGATGCATGAATCTTAATGGAGGAGTAAGACAGACCATTGTGGAAAAGCTCTGCTAAGTATTCCAGGATGTTAGCTATGTTTGCCAATGATGCATCTACTCCTTTTGTTGCACTCCAAATGAGATATCTTTTCCATTTTGCTGAATAAGTTTTCCTTGTTGAGGGTCTGCGAGCCTCCAAGATAATGTCTTTAACCCTTTGAGATAAATCTGGGTTATTTTTCCTTATGTAATGTTCCAAGCAGCTAGCTGCAGTGTTTTCAAGTTTGGATGCAGGATTTTGAAGTTGTTCTGTGTTAGCAGTAGAGGTAGTAGGGGTAGAGGCCATGCGTGTTCCCGGACATACTCCTCAGTAGCGGGTACCAATGTTGCCTCGGCCAATCTGGAGCTATCAAGATGATCCTCGGGTGATCTTTGATCTTCAGTAGTACTTTGTGCATCAAAGGAAGAGGTGGGAATGCATATGCTGTCAGGTTTTCCCAACTGAAGGATAGGGAGTCCACCTTCCAAGCAAGTGGGTGGTATGTCCTTGTGCAGAATTTTCAATTGGTGGTTGTGTGGGGATGCGAACAGGTCTATTTCTGGCAGTCCCCATTTCCTTGTGATGGTTTTGAAGATGTCTGGATGCAGCATCCATTCGTGGGCATCCGTGGTGGTTCTGCTTAAGATGTCTGCTAGTATATTTTCTTTTCCTGGCACAAATATGGCTTGGAGCTGAATGTTGAGGCTCAGGGCCACATTCCAGAGGTCCATTGCCATCCGGCATAGAGGATATGAATGTGTGCCTCCCTGTTTGTTGATATACCACATAATCGTGGTGTTGTCCGTCCTTATCAGCAAATGACCCTGTTGAAGAAATGGTCTGAATGTCTGAATTGCCTGTTTTACTGCCAGCATCTCTTTTTGATTTATGTGTAGGTTCATCTGGTCTTGAGTCCATAAGCCTTGTATGCACTTGTCCACCATGTGTGCCCCCAACCGAGGTCTGAGGCGTCCGTGGTGATAGTCTGGCTTGGGTGAGGCCTGTGGAAGGGCAGTCCTTTGTTCAATTGACAGGCCTGGGCCCACCACTGGAATTCTTGCTTCAGGCATGGAATTATTGGAATTTGGGTTTCTAGGCTGTGCTTGTGCTGAGACCATAAATTCCTCAGGTACCATTGCAACTTCCTCATATGTAGTCTGGCATGTGGAATTATTATGCAGGATGCCATGTAACCCAGGGCGTGCAGGATTTTCCTTGCTGTAAGCTGGTTCTGCGTTGTTAATGCCATGAAATAGAGTGGTAGCTGCTTCTGTTTTTCTGCTGTGAGGAATGCCATCTGGTTTGATGTGTCCAGTTCTGCACACAGGAAGGTTATCCTTTGGGATGGTATCAGCCTTGACTTTTTTGTGTTGACTGTGTATCCCAGGGCTTGCAGCAGGTGAATAACCTTTTTCAAATCTTTTGTTAATTTGTCTTTGCTGTCCGCTTGTAACAGGCAGTCGTCCAGGTATGGATAAATTTGAATTCCCTGAAGCCTGCAATGAGCAATTACTGATGCCAGGCATTTCGTGAATACTCTGGGCGCAGTAGATAAGCCAAAAGGTAATGCTGAGAATTGATAATGCTCTGATCCTGCAAGAAATCTGAGGTATCTTCTGCAATTTGGTCGTATGGGGATGTGCAGGTATGCCTCCTTGAGATCCAGAGTCACCAGCCAAGACTCCTTGCCCAGCATGGGAAGAAGTTGCTGTAGGGTCAGCATTTTGAATTTTGGAACAATGAGATATGCGTTTAGAGCGGGCAGGTCGAGGATAGGTCTCCATTGGTTTTCCTTTCTTGGCACTAGGAAAAGCCTCGAATAAAATCCTTGTCCTTGTTCCATAGCCGGTACCTTTTCTATAGCTCTCATCCTTAGTAAGTGGTCTATTTGCTGTAGAGCGTTTGTCCTTTGGTTTGGAGGTAGGTTTGGCATTCCTCTCTTCCTTGGAAGAGTATGGAAGTGAAACCTGTAGCCCTTGTCTATTGTCTGTAAAATCCATTTGTCTCCTGTAATGTAATGCCAATTTACTGAAAATAAGGCTAATTTTCCACCTAAGGGTGCTGCCAGTTGTTCCCTGGTAGGCGGTTTCAGAGCCAAGTCACTGTGATTGTCCTGTAGAAGTGGTAGTGGCTGGATCTGTGGCAGTAGTTCTCTGGCTGTTAGGCTGCCACTGACGTCCCCTGTAGGCACCTCTGGATTGACCTCTGCCTCTAGGGCGTCTATTTCTGCTTCTCTGTGCTCTGGTGGTGTCTGGAAAGGACCAATTCTTGGAAGGCCAGTTCCTACTAAACCTCGGAGGCTGGACCTGTAAGAAATCCTTGACTGTCTGGACAGATTTAGCTTTTTCTTCCACCTTCTTCAACACTTGCTGTGCAGGGGAACCAAACAAAAGTACAGTTTTGTACCTACCATAAATGGAGATGTTCGAGGATCTCCATTGCTGCAGTCCTGACATATGGGTATTCCGCTGTCCACAATCGGCCCGAATACCAAAGGGCTAGAACCGGCGTTGGTCATCGGCGCCCGAGACTGACGACAGTACGTGTCAGTACAAATGCACATGACCGACGCCATAACCTCAGTCTTTCTTGCCTCAGATGTCAGAATGCAAAAAACACCACCCAAACCCCAACCTAAAAAGAAAAAAGGGGGGAAGGAGGGAGGGAAAATTGGACTGCAGCAATGGAGATCCTCGAGCATCTACATTTATGGTAGGTACAAAACTGTACTATGTTCTTCGTCTCCCATTGCTGCAGTCCTGACATATGGGTAGAATCCCAGAGCAATGGAAAAAAGGGAGGTAGGATAACTAAGTAGCATTAGGAGCTGCTACCATGCCCTGTAAGATTGCAGTGGCAAACCCAGCCCTAGACCTAGAATAAAGAGGTAAGTGATAATGCTTTGTAAAGGTATGTACAGAACTCCAAGTAGCTGCCTCTAGAATGTCTTTAGTAGCTACCCCTCTCAAAAAAGCAGTAGATGTGGCCGTAGCCCTAGTAGAATGAGGCCTGATCCCAACTGGAACCTCCTTTCCATGATGAGAGTAACAAAAAGCAATACAATGGCCAATCCACTTGGAAATAGTTTGTTTCGAGACAGCTTTCCCTCGTGAAGTCACAGCAAACTAAACAAATAATTGTTGAGATCTTCTGAACTCTTTGGTTCTGAACAAATACCTTAACTGCCTATGTACATCCAAAGAATGCAAAACTTTTTCCCCTTCATTTTGGGGGTTAGCATAAAAAGTAGGCAAATGTATAGATTGGTTCAATGCCACATTAGAAATCACCTTAGGCAGAAAAATAGGATTAGTACGTAAGGAAACTCTGTTCTGGTGAAAAATCAGAAAAGGTTCCACTGCCATGAGGGCCTGTAATTCAGATACCCTTCTAGCAGAAGTAACAGCCAATAAAAAAGCAGTCTTCCAAGACAACAACTTCAATTCAGCCGTAGCTGCAGGTTCAAAAGGAGGCAGAGTCAGTTTTTCCAAAACAAAATTAAGATCCCAGGTAGGAGTAGGAGCCCTCCGTGGGGGTCTTATATTCTTTGCCCCTCTAAGAAACTGTTTAACCAATGGATGTGAAAATAAAGGAGGGTCACAATCATAGTGAGCAGAAATAGCTGCAGCATGCACTTTTACAGAAGAGAAGGACAAACCCTTGTCCAATAAAATAGTCAAATATTGCAATGTACAACTCAAATTAGGCAATGTGACATCAGAGCCTTTAGCTGAACTCCAAAGAAAAAATCTCTTCCATTGATCAGCATAAACTTTTCGAGTACTAGGACGCCTGGCTTCCAAAATAACATCCAAAACTTGAGGGAGCTGAAGGCCCTCATTCTCTAAAACCGAATGCGCCAGGCTGTCAGGTGTAGGGATTGCACCCTGACATTGAGAAAATGATTGTTTTCTTGAGACAATAAGTGAGGAATCCGTGGTAATGGCCAAGGTGTTCCTTGAATTAAGTTCCTCAACAGAGGGTACCAATGCTGACGAGGCCAATCCGGTGCTATAAGGATCATGCAAGGTTTGTCCCTCCTGACTTTCAACAGCACCTTTGGAAGAAGAGGCAAAGGAGGAAAAGCATACACGTGAAGGTTGCTCCAACTGAAGGATAGTGCATCTATTTTCCAGGCTTTTGGATGAAACAGCCTTGTGCAAAACAGAGGCAGATGGAAATTCAGAGGAGAAGCGAACAGATCTATGTCTGGAGTTCCCCAAGCCCTGGTCAACTGAAGAAATACCTGAGGGTCCAATTTCCACTCGTGAGGATCCACAATCTGTCTGCTCAGAACATCTGCTAAAGAATTTTGTGCTCCTGGCAGAAACTGTGCTCGAAGAGTGATGTGCAGATTCAAAGCAGTTTCCCATAACAGCATTGCTTGTCTGCAAAGAGGGTAAGAATGAGTTCCCCCCCTGCTTGTTGATGTACCACATGACAGTCGTGTTGTCTGTTCGAATCAACACCAGTCCTGTTTGAAGTAGGCTCTTGAATCCTTCCAAAGCAAATTGAACTGCTAGCATCTCTTTCATGTTGATATGCAAGTGAAGTAGCTCTGGGGGCCAAAGGTCTTGAATCCATTTTCCTTTGAAATGAGCTCCCCAGGCTGACTCAGAGGCGTCTGTCGTCAAAATCTGACTTGCCTCTGGTTGGGTCACAGAGAGCCCCTTGTTTAGGTGACATTCCTGAGCCCACCACAGAAATTCCTTCTGAATGCAAGGTAGAATCCGAATGACAGTGTCCAAATCGTGGCTGTGTTGAGTCCAAACGCTTTTGAGATACCATTGTAGCTTCCTCATATGCAGTTTGGCATTGGGAAGTACTAGAATGCAAGATGCCATGAACCCCAAGGCTTGAAGGACTGTCCTTGCAGTCAGCCTGGACATTACTGATAGTTGTTGGAAGTATAGGTGAAGATTTCTTTGTTTGTCCGGGGTAAGAAATGCCATCTGAGCAGCTGTATTCAGTCTGACACCCAGAAAACACATCGCTTGTGAGGGTACTAGACTGGACTTTATTTCGTTCACAGAATACCCTAGGCATCTGAAAACTTTTAGTTATGTACTCACCATAACTTCAGATGTTTGGGATCCATCTCGCCTACATTCTGAATGATGGGTTCGGAGCCGATCCTCGGGCTCTCGACCCGCACTATGCCAAAGAGCGAAGTCTCTTATTGGCTGAGCTTACTATATCCCAGGATGCACCACCACCAGTCCCCCAGATCTAGTTTGTCCGCATACATGCACACATGCATACCCTGCTTATATAACATCGTCAGATGAAACAAGATAAAAACAGTGGAGCTCAAAACCGTTCAATCTCTTCTGATCTGCAAGGCAGGGGAAGGAGGGTTGGATCCCAAACATCTGAAGTTATGGTGAGTACATAACTAAAAGATGTTATGTGATCCTATCTCGCCTACATTCTGAATGATGGGACAGCCCTAGCACCTGAATCCTGGGTGGCTCACTGGAAAACACTCCTGAGTACCGTGGAACCAAATGAAGCTCGTCCTTTAGATGCCACATCCAATTTGTAGTGGGAAATGAAAGTGTGGTTGGACCAAGTAGTCGCAGCACAAATTTCAAAATAGCGAGCTTGGAATGAAAAGCTATAGAAGTAGCCATAGCTCTGGTAGAATGAGCTTTGATAGATGATGCAAGTTGCTTATTCGAAGAAGAATAGGCCTGAGTTATGCAATCTCTGATCTATTTTGAGATTGTAGCTTCTGTGATGGTTTGGCCCAATTTATTATCTGAGAAGGACACAAACAACTGGTCTGACTTACGAAGTTGCTGAGTCCTGTCTAAATAGAAGCGTAATTGCCTGTGAACATCCAATTTATGGAGAGTGTATTCTGCTTCATTAGAGAATTTTGGAAAGAAAACTGGTAGTTCTAGAGACTGTTGAAGACAGAAACTAGAGCAGACCTTTGGGACAAAGGATGGATTAGGCCTAAGTGATACTCTATCTTTGTGGAAAATCAAATACGGTGGTTTAATAGACAGGGCTTGGAGCTCTGAGACTCTTCTTGCAAGTAATAGCCACTAAGAATGCCGCTTTCCATGACAGATATTTTAATTCACATGTAGCAGCCGGTTCAAAAGGGAGATGTTAATGCACCAAATCAAGATCCCACGGAGGTGCAGGATGAAAACTGGTGGTCTTAACAGACTCGCACCTTTAATGAATGTTTTGCATAGTCTGCTGCTCATCAAAGGAGGATCCGTGGATTCATGGAATTTAGAGATAGCAGCTAGTTGAACTTTAATAGTTGAGACAGAAGATCCCTGATTAAATAGGGATGTTAAGAATTTCAAAACCTCTGGGACAGGAGCAGTGATAGGGTCTAAGCCCTTGAGTTGAGCCCAGATAGCAAACCTCTTCCACTTACTGAGGTACAATTTGTTAGTGGTGGGTTTGTGGGCCGAAGATAAAATGTGAACAACTTCCGGTCTAGTGTGTGACTTCTAACTAAGGTTGGAAGTGGAGGAGCCAAGCTGTCAATTTCAGAGATTGAAGGGACTGATGCCAATGTCCCGACTGATGGATTAGCAAATCCGGATCAGGTCTAATGTCCACGGATCGTCCACTGCATGCTTTTTCAGGTAAGGAAACCATATCTGACGAGGCCAGTATGGGGCAATCAGAATCATTGAAGACCCTAGCTGAGAAGCTTTTGAATAACTTTGGGAAGGAGTGGAATTGGAGGAAAAGCATAAAGTAACCCTGTTGGCCAAGGTTGTGCTAGAGCATCCATGGCTGGTACTTCCTGATGTGGAATCAAGGAGAAGAACCTTTGGCACTTGGTGTTTTGTGGAGTCGCAAATAGGTGCGCCCCCATCTCTTGAAAACCTGGGCTGCTACTGTGCGGTTTAGAGACCATTCGTGAGGAGAGAGAATTGTCCTGCTTAATTTGTCCGCCAATACATTTGACTTTCCGGGATGTGGGTCGCTACCAAGAAGCGGTTGGTAGCTACAGCCCATTCCCACACTCATGGCCTCTCTGCAAAGGGGATACGATCTGGTCCCTCCTTGTTTGTTCAGATACCACACCACCGACATGTTGTCTGTGTGGATGGCGATGATGCCCTGAGGAAGAAACTTGTGTAAAGCCTGTAGGGATAGAAGTACAGCCCTCATCTCCAGCACGTTGATGTGGAGAAGAGCCTGGAAGCCAGGAGCCCTGAACTAGCCTGCCCAGACAATGCCCCCACCCTATCTGGGAGGCATCTGTCGTCAGGGTAACCACTGGAGGGAGAACAAAGGGTTTTCCCTGATCCAAGTTGGATGTCTGAAGCCACCAGCGAAGGTCCCTTTGCATATTTCCGTAATCATGATGTGATGATTGAGGGGAAGATCTTGAAAGGACCATTGAGTTGACAAGAGCCACTGAAGAATCCTCATGTGTAACCTTGCTAGAGGAACTAAAAGTACCGTGGCAGACATTGAGCCTAGAACCTGTAGGACCATCCTGGCTGGGGCTTTGGATCTCGAGATCAGAGCTTGAACTTGGCCCTGTAAAGTTCGGATCCTTTCGGCAGGAAGAAAGATCAAACTTGAGTCTATCTCTGCTCCTATAAACTTTATGCTGAGAGGGCAGCAAGACAGACTTTGACCAATTGAATGTAATCCCTAGGGAAACACCCAGGAGATGGTGGCTTTGAGGTTGTCCATAAGTAGATGCCTGGTGGTGGCAGTCAGGAGCCAGTCGTCGAGATAGGGAAACACTTGGAATCCAAGACTCCTCAGGTGAGCCGTCACTACTGCCAAACACTTGGTGAACACCCTGGGGCTGTGGTGAGACCAAAGGGCAGAGCACAAAATTGGTAATGACTGGCTCCCAGGCTGAAGCGCAGATACCTTCTGGACGCCTGATGTATCGGTATGTGATAATATGAGGTCTATGAAGCAAATGCAAAGATTCTTCTCCAACAAAGGGAGAATGGATTGCAACGTGACCATTCGAATTTGGATTTCGTGACGGATAGGTTCAGTCTGCTGAGATCCAATATTGGTCTCAGGTCCCCTGTCTTTTGGCACTAAAAGAACCTGGAGTAATTTCCTGATCCGAGGTCTGTGGGGACCGGTTGGATGACTCCTTTTCTAGCAGCTTTGAAGCGCTATTTCCCTCTGACTGGGTGGTGGGTCCGGGATTCTCTTGGACGGAGGGGTGAGTATTTGAATGGGATGGTGTAACCTCCGGCATATCCGCACCCATCTGTCCTGAGTGATTGACTCCCAGGCTTTTAGGTGCTTGGCAAACGACACCCGACTGGCTCGAGCAGCACAGCCGGGCAATCCCTCATGTCGTGGGAGGCTGAAGAGCCACGAAAGGACTCATGGGTCTCCAGAATGGGAATCTTCCTGCTGTTGGGAGAAAAACTTAGATTTGGAACCACATTTTCCCTCCTTGGCCTTTCACCTTGGGTCCAAACAATGAGGACCCATCGGAAGACTTGAAGGCCTCGAGCCAGGCTTGTATAGGAAATGAGCCTCATGGACGAGTTAGCAATTGGATAGCCAACTGAGAGCTAACGGACTGGGCTAGCTGCTCAGGTAGGTTACCCGAGAGGAGTCTGACAACTCCTTGACCAGATCCCTCTGAAGCCTGGTAAAATGTGCCAAATAATTCAGAGACCTTAAGGTAAAGGCCGCTGAAGTCAGGGTGCGCATATCCATACTCCTAGACTCCTTATTAGGAGGATGGATGGACGCTCTGCCACGCCCTGTTGTGTAGCAGATGCCACCACCATGGCATCTACAGCCACGCCTTTAGTAAGGAACTCCTTCTCGGGGAGCAGATAAGAATTTGTTTGGACGAGAAGGGACTGGTTCCACACAAACTAAATCCAGAAGGGCGGAGACACCCAGGAGGCGGAGGGCTGAGCCCCAAAGGCCTTGAGGAGCACTGATTGGGTTTGGACATCCAGCCTCGTTGTTTGAGGATCTCTAAGATGTCTGCAAAGAGACATCATCCGAGGATGACTTAGGGGACCCCTCCGCATCATCCATATCAGTGTCCGATGTAATAGACTCGGGAGTCCAAGTGCTTCCTCTTGCACGATCTCTTCCTTGGGGTTCCTCTGAAGACAACTCAAGAACCCTCAGGAGGAGGGAACCCCACTGGGGTAACCTCAGGCCTCGACAGGGAACTGCCAAAGACCCAGTCTCCACGCCCAGGAAGGTGCTGGTAAAACCGGAGAGATGGCTCATGGCCTGAAAGCCGGACCCCAGAATCCTGGGAGTGTCCGGTCTCCGGGGCCATGATGGCAGACGGAAGTCCCAAAGCCGAGCACCGAGAGGAGGCTCGAACCGAAAGCATAGGTCCCAAACATCACCCTCGGGTCCAGCCAGATCTCCACCGCTCCAGAGCACCTGCTCACGGAGGCTAAGCAGTCGGAGGAGGAATGGCAATGGGGTGGGTCATGGTCATCGGCTCCGAGGCCAACTGGGTCGGAACAAACAAATTTTGGAAGACTGGGGACTGGAAAAGTCTTTGGAGCACCCTGTCTATATCAGAATCCGACATTCTCAAGACCGAGAGGAAACAGAACGGGTTCGAGAAGACCTCGCCCCAAGGGACTAGGGGACACACACACCAGATTCCATCGGTGAGCAGTGGAGCCGACGAGTGTGACCCGCTCTCGCACCCAGCCATCAGTCTTTGGAAGGAGAGGCCTGCCTAGGTCTCTTGGCAGTCGGATCCGACGGACTGGTCGGGCCCTTTCTTTTGGCAGGAGTCGGAGAGGAAGACAAGGCTTCTTCAAAGAGGGTTTAATCAACCCTTTGAGAATCAATTTATTTTTCCTCTCCTGGAGGACCCTTGAGGAAAAAGCGTGACCATGACTCCTGCAAGTGCTTTGCCCTAAACAGTATACACAAAGTAGATGGTCATCAGTAACAGACATCTTAAAAGCACATTTAGAACATTTTTAAAGCCAAGGCCTAGGGGTTTGAGACATGATGTTAGACAATTTCTGACAGGAAATTTAACAACTGTAGATTCGCTTTGACAAAAACCCAAGGTTTACAGTAACAGTGTAAAACACAACCTTAGCTGTAATAACCGAACTTTAAACACTAAAAGCTTCAGATATAAAGGTTGACCAAGGCCCTGATTGAAAAACAAACTCAACCCAATCACACACAACAAATTTCACTACTCAAACGCATACAAAAGGCAGCAATAGTTTAAAACGGCTTTTGTGATATACAAGCACAAAAACTGACAGAAAAGTAGTTAATAAAGCTACTCAGCCCAGCCAGCTCGAGACCACGCCTTTGCAGGAAGCGGCAAACAGATCTGGGGACTGGTGGTGGTGCATCCTGGGATATAGTAAGCTCAGCCAATAAGAGACTTCCCATCATTCAGAATGTAGGCGAGATAGGATCACATAACATCTGTCATTACATACTGCAGATGTTGAAGAAGTTCGTGCTTGCCTTGTGCCAGAATCAAACAATCGTCCAGATAAGGATAAATTTGAATTCCTTTTAATCTGAGAAAAGCTATTACTGGAGCCAGGACTTTTGTGAATACCCTGGGCGCAGTAGACAAGCCAAAGGGCAATGCAGAGAACTGATAATGCAAATTCCCTTTCCGAAATCTCAGGAATTTCCTGCAACTGGGCCTGATAGGAATGTGAAGATAGGCCTCTTTGAGATCCAGAGTCACCATCCAGTGATCTTTGCCCAGCATAGGTAACAGCTGTTGCAGTGTTAACATCTTGAATTTTGGAATTTCCAGAAAGGTGTTTAGAATGGACAAATCCAGAATTGGTCTCCAAGAATTTCCTTTCTTTGGCACTAAGAAAAGACGGGAATAAAACCCTGTGCCTCTTTCTGCAGAAGGTACTTCCTGTATTGCTCCCAACTGAAGCAGAGAAGAAATCTGTGCCTGTGCTTCCAGTCTTTGCTGATGAGGCACATCCGGCATACCTTTGAAAGGAGGGAATGTGTGAAAATAAAACTTGTAGCCTCGATTTATTATGTCCAATTCCCATTTGTCCTGGGTAACCAAATGCCAATTTCCTTTTGAAAAGTCCCAGTTTTCCTCCTAGAGGAGCTGCCAGCAAGGCAGAGTCCGGCAGCTGAAGACACAGGTCATTGGGACTGTTTCCGAAAGGACTGACCCCTGCCCTCCCCAGCAGAAGGGGTAGAAGAACTCAAAGTCCTAGACGTAATAGGGCCCTGAGAGGAAGCCCTACCTCGCCTCGATCTACCCCTAGATGGATAATCTGAAGAGGGGAAAGACCAACCCTTAGCAGGCCAATTCCTACTGAACTTAGGGGGCTGAACCTGTAAAAAGTCCTTAACTGTCTGCATAGACTTAGCTTTTTCCTCCATTTTTTTCAAAACTGATTCTACTGGAGGGCCAAAAAGAACATCAGATTGCAGAGGAGCATCCATAATTCGAGCCTTAACATGCTCTGACAAGGTCTGATCTTTAAGCCAGGCGTGCCTGCGAACTGAACTAGTAGCAGCCACCCTGGAAGAAGCCTGTAAAGCATCAAAACCACACTGCAAAGAATGCTTACCAACTTGGTCTGAAGCATGCACTAAATCCTGAAGCTCCTTACAGTCAATACCTTCAGCTAAAGCATCTACTTTACATTGCAATTGACCCAGCAAATAATTTTGATACCTGAGCATATGAAACTGACAATTTAAAGCCCTCATAGCCAAAGTAGAAGAGGTATATAGTTTTTTACCCCACCTATCCAGGGCCCTAGCATCCTTGTCCAGAGGAACTGGATTTTTAACCACAGAAGCCCTAACACCTTTGGGCCCTTGAGAAATAGTTTCTGGATCAGCCCTAGGACTCTTAAATAAGTACTTGTGAGCTTCCGGAACCCTGTAGCATCTATCAGGTTTAACCGGGGCAGGAGGCAGAGAATCTGGGTTAAGGGCAGCCTCAGAAAATACATCCTGAACGACATCCAGTACAGGGGGAATAGCCAAGGGCCTATGCTGAGGCAAAAACAAGAATTCTCTTAGCCTTTTACGAGAATCAGAATAATCCTGGCCTTCCCATTTGAAATGTTCATTCATGGAATGCAAAGTCTCAGAGAAAGAAAAATCTTCTGGAGGGGACGCAGAGGGAGTAGTGTCCTCAGCCTCCGAATCAGAATAGGGAGGGAAATCCTGAAGTTCTTCCACAGAGGAATCTGACTCATTGGAAGACTGAACCAAACCCTCCAACACTGTCTCTACCCTGGGCCTCTTCTCAGGGGGGGGCACAGAACCCCTAATTAAAGTAATCAAATCTTCAGCCATCTTTAACATGTGCTTCCTAGGAGCTGGACCCTGGGGACTAGCACCAGCAGGGGCAGACAGACTTAGAATGGGCTTTGCTTAGAGAAGAAGGAGGCCTAACTACCCTATGAGGGGAGGGAACCACTGACAACAGAGAAGCACCCTCAGCCTGGCCTAACACAGGAGAAGCCACTTCCTGTAGTAACAAAGGCTCCCCTTGAGACTCTGGTAAACTTTCAGAAGGAGCCGCTGAAGTAGCCAGTGGTTCCACAGAACCGGCGTCCGGAGTGGACGACATCCTGTTTGGACCGCAAAGCCTTCTCTTTGCGTTTTTTAGAAGAACCAGGCATCGGCGAATCCGATGGCATGTTATAATTACAACGTTTACCAAACACCAGCCTAGCACAGTCCAACCGACGTTTAATAGTACGCTTGTTAAAAGTAGCACAAAAGCGACACCCAACAACGTCGTGCTCAGGCCCCAAACAAGGAATACAGAGTGAATGGTAATCCCTATGAGGAATCTGTTTCCCACAAGAAATACAGTTATTAACTTTTTCTGACATCCGTCAATACTGAGGCAAGAAAAAGACAAAAGTGTCCCCAACGGGGTACTTAGCCCAACTTGGTCTCCGGTCTGAAACTCGAAAACCGACAATTCCAGAACGCCGAACGGCACTTGCAAATGCTGCTTCTGCTTAGGACCATGCGGCAAGAAAGACTGAGGTTATGGCGTCGGTCATGCGCATTTGTACTGACACGTACTGTCGTCAGTCTCGGGCGCCGATGACCGACGCCGGTTCTAGCCCTTTGGTAATCGGGCCGATTGTGGACAGCGGAATACCCATATGTCAGGACTGCAGCAATGGGAGACGAAGAACATCTGTGCTTTTCCATGGGAGCATCTAGAAGCTTTGACTTTACATGGTCTGGTAAGGATTGTTCTTTTAACCATGCATGCCTTCTGATCACTGTACCAGTCATAGCTGATCTAAAGGAAGCCTCCACAGTGCATCATAGCCGCATTTTAAGGAATGATTACTGACCTGCTGAGTGTTATGCACCAAATCCTGAAGGGACTTACGGTCTAAAGGTTCAGGCGAGGACAGTTTTTTAGTGAGCTGATCTAACAGAAATTCCTGATACTGAATCATGTGGAATTGACAGTTTAAGGCCCTAGCCGAAGAGTAGCAGAAGTATAAACTTTTTACCCCATCTCCAATGCCCTAGATTCTCTTTCAGAGGGAGGGGTTTTGGCAGAGGCAGCTGTTACAGCTTTGGGGCCCTGTGAAATAGTTTCAGGATCTGCAATAGGAGCCTTATACAAATGATAATGTGTGTCCGAACCCGTAGTATCTGTCGGGCTTAGCAGGGGCCGGAGGCAGTGAGTCAGGGGCAGTACAAGCATCATTAAATGCATCATCCACAACTGTAAGTATTGGAGGAATAGCTAAAGGCCTATGCTGTGGTAAATGCAAAAAGGTCCTAAGCCTTTTCCTAGAGTCTGAAAAATCCTGGCCCTGCCATTGAAATTGTTCCCTCATAGCATGCAAGGTTTCCCCAAAAGAAAATTCCTCAGGAGGAGAGGCAGAAGGTATGGAATCCTCTGCATCAGAGTCCTCATATGGAGAATAAGGGCCCTCTGGAGGATTTGTATTTTCTGAATCATCAGAAGAATAATCTGAAGAAACTGGCTCAGGGGGCTCTGCTCTAAGCCTCTTCTCTGGAGGTGGGTGAGAGGCCCTGTCAGGGTGAGACTGGGTTCCCCTGATCAAAGAAATGAGATCCTCTGCTAGACTAAGCATTTGAGTACTAGAGCTAGGCCTGTGAGAGGGGGCTTTAGCAGGCACGGCCTTTGAAGATTTAGCTGCTTTAGCCCTGGCAAAAGCCTTAATTGACATGGATGCAGGGGGCCTAGCAGCTCCACGTGCAGGAGTAGATACGTCTAAGGGGATAGTATCTGATAAATCCTGAGAAACTGTAAGAGCAGGTGGATTTTCAGTAGCAGATTCAGCCATGCTGGAGGAGGCCTCGGTAGAAGGAGGCATGCTTTCGGCCGAAGGAAGAACCGCGGACTCTGCTTCGGCCGAAACAGAGACTCGCGGTTGGCTTAGCCGCGGTTTCGGCCGAAACCGTGGACCGCGAGTGTCGGTCCTTTTCTTTACGCTTTTTAGCTAAATGTGAAGTCGGAGTCTCCGACGGCATGATATAAGCAAAAGCGGAGCCGAAAAACTCCTCTGCAAACTCCGACCGACGTCTAAGTGTTCGTCGGTTGAAGGAAGCACAGGCTAGACAAGCTGCTACGTCGTGGTCTGGGCCTAAACAAGGTAGGCAGTAAGAGTGGAAATCTTTATGCGGTATTTGTTTCCCACAAGTTAAACAGTTATTCACTTTTTCTGACATCTGCTGAGGCAAGAAAGAGTCCCCAATGGGGTACTTAGCTTTTTAGAAGTCTTCGGTAGTAGCAATCTCTGGTTCTGACCGACCGGCACTTGCGAACAGCTTCTGCTTCGGGCGCCACGCGGCAAGAAAGACTGAAGAAAATGGCGTCGGCTGATGCCTTTATACCCGCTGAACTGCAGCTATGACGTCGGGTGAAGTGCGACATCAGCCGAGCCCAGACCCAGACTTTGGAATCCGGCCGACCGAAGGGCTGCCTGAGGCCAGGACAACCCATTTGTTAGGACTGCAGATGCATCCTTGAAGGACATCAGCAGAAAAACACACAGAAAACACTGTAAATGCTATAAACAGGCTAGCGCACTTTAGTGTGTAGCCTACAACAGTTATACAATACAAAAATGACTTAAATTGATATAAAACAAGTGCAAAAACTCAGGAGCGGCCTTATGTCAACTGGTGCCCTAGGCAAAAGGGCTCCATGGCACCCCCACCACACCACCCAGTGCCCCCATTCTGGCCTACCTGTACCAAATAAATGCTGGAAAAGCACCCCTGCTAGAGTGGTGCCCTAGGCGGCCGCCTAGTTGGCTTATGCCTAAGGCCGGCTATGCAAAAACTGTAAAAAGCACAACGCAATTTAAACTTTTTAAAGCACAGATCAGTTAGAAATTTGCTTTTTAGGCGGGAAAAGGCAGTTGGAGCAAAAAAAAAAAAAAGAGAAAAAACACTTAAATCTGGAAAAGTCTCTCTTGGGTCTCTGTTGCCTGTATCACTCTGCAGGACACCACGAGGAGCTGTGCGGAGTTATATACTGGCGCAAAAACGGGTTTTAAAGCAGGGAAACTGAAAGAGGTAGGAATTGACCAAAAAGGTACAGTTTTGTACCTACCATAAATGTAGATGTTCGAGTGTATTCACTGCTGCAGTCATTACACTTGGGTTATCCTGCCGTCAGTCAGTCCCACAGTCGGCCAGAGTTCCAAAGTCTTGGTCCGGCATCGGTTGCTGTCGCTTCTGCACTGACGTCAGTGCGCCAGGGGTATACAAGATTCAGCAGACGCCATTTTCTTCAGTTTTTCTTGCCCCAGATGTCAGGTGCCCCCAAATAGGTAGGCAATACATATTGCTAATAAAACATACATAAAAAGCAAAACCAAAACTTTCAGTTACCAGCAAATACACCACATAGGTAGTAGAGGATAGAAGGGTATAGATAAGTCCCAGCTAAGAAAGAGGGGATGGAGGGAGGGTAACCTGAAGTGCAGCAGTGTATACACTCTAATATCTACATTTATGGTAAGTACAAAACTGTACTATGTTCATCGTGTTTCACTGCTGCAGTCATAACACTTGGGTTGAATCCCAAAGTTGAGGTAGGGTGGCTGGTTCTATAGAGGATTTGGGGAGGCTATGAGGCCCTGCAGCGCTGCAGTGGCAAAGCCAGCTCTGGATTTAGAATAAAGAGGCAAGTGATAATGTTTGGTAAAGGTGTGCACTGAACTCCAAGTTGCAGCTTCCAGGATATCTTTGGTAGGTACTCCTCTAAGGTAGGCAGTTGAAGTGGCTGTTGCCCTGGTGGAATGTGGCCTAATGTTGCTAGGTACAGTTTTCCCACGCTGTGTGTAGCAGAAACGGATACAGTGACCTATCCACTTTGAAATGGTCTGCTTTGTAATAGCCTTTCCCTGTGATCCTGCAGCATATGCTACAAACAATTGCTCAGTTTTCCCGATAGCTTTTGTTTTGTCCAAGTAGAAACGCAGCTGTCTGTGTATGTCCAATGAATGCAGAAGTCTATCCCCTTTATTCTGGGGATTTGGATAAAAAGTTGGCAAGTGAATAGTTTGGTTAAGAGTCACACTGGATACCACCTTTGGCATAAATGAAGAGTTTGTTCTTAAAGAAACCCTGTCTTGGTGAAAAATGATAAAAGGCTCCACTGCCATTAGTGCCTGTAACTCAAGACTCTTCGTGCTGAGGTTATTGCCAGAAGCAGAGCAGTTTTCCATGACAAATTTTATTTAATTCTGCTGAATTGGCTGGCTCAAAAGGAGGTAAAGTTAGTTTTTCCAAGACAAAATTGAGGTCCCAAGTTGGTGTTGGTGCTCTCCGGGGTGGTCTTATGTTTTTAGCCCCTCTGAGGTACTGTTTTAGCAATGGATGAGAGAAAATAGGAGGATCTGTGTTGTAATGAGCCGAGATGGCAGAGGCGTGGATCTTAATGGATGAAAAGGATAGGCCTTTGTCCAGCATCTCAGTTAAGTATTGTAATATCTGAGGAATATTTGGGACAAGAGGGTCAAAGCTTTGAGCCTGGTTCCAGGCACAGAATCTCTTCCACTTTTCTGAATAAAGTTTCCTGGTGCTAGGCCTCCTGGCCTTCAAAATGACATTAATAACAGCTTTAGAGAGAGGTGTTGTCTGCTTGACTAAGGAATCTGCCATGCAGCCAGGTTTAAGGTTTTGAGCTGGCTGTGTAGGATCTGATTGTTTTGTTGAGTCAGAAGATGCAGAGTTTGAGGTAAAATCCATGGTGGGCCTTGATCCGAGTTCTTTACGATTGGGTACCAGTGCAGGCGTGGCCAGTCTGGGGCAATCAGGATCATCTGTGTTTTTTCTTGTCTGGCATTTAGGAGTACCTTTATGAGGAGAGGCAGTGGTGGGAAGGCATAACTTTTAGGCTTTGCCAGCTGAACGAGAGAGCATCCACTTTCCATGCTTGTGTGATAAATCCTTGTGCAGAATTTCTGTAGTTGGCAATTCATTGGGGAGGCAAAAAGATCTGTGTCTGGGCACCCCCATTTTTGCGTTATCTTGCTGAATACTTGTGGATTTAATTTCCACTCGTGAACATCCATGATGTTTCTGCTTAAGTCGTCTGCCAGAGTATTTTTCTTTCCTGGCAGTAATTGTGCTTGCAGATTAACTTTATAGGTTAGAGCTGTGTTCCACAAGGTCATGGCTTGTCTGCATAGGGGATCAGAATGAGTGCCCCCTTGCTTGTTTATGTACCACATAACTGTGGTGTTGTCTGTCTTTAATAGTTGTCCTGGATGCAGAAGGTCCTTGAAGGCTGTTAGGGCATTTTGTACAGCTAACATCTCTTTTTGATTGATGTGAAGATGCATTTGGTCTGCGGCCCACTTGCCATGTGTGCTCCCCAGGCATAATCCTAAGCATCTGTTAGTGTCTGCCTGGCTGTGGGTAGAGAGAAAGGCTGTCCCTTGTTGAGGTGACATGCCTGTGCCCACCATCGAAACTCCTGTTGTAGGCAGGGAATTAGAGGTATTACTGCTTCCAAACTGTGACAGTGTTGAGTCCAAACACTTTAGGTACCATTGTAAACTACTCATATGCAGTCTGGCATATGGTATTAGTAGTATGCAGGATGCCATGAATCCCAAGGCCTGCAGAATTTTTCTTGCAGGGAGTTGGGTTTTTGTTGCCATCAATTGAAAGTACTGAGTCAGTTGTCCTTGCTTGTCTGGCATGAGATAAGCCACCTGGGCCATTGTATTTAAGCTGGCACCCAGGAATATTCTCTCTTGTGAGGGCACTAGTTTTGACTTCTTTTCATTTACTTTGTATCCCAGGCAAATTAGCAACCTTTTTACAAACGCCAGATACTTTAGAAGAACGTCCTTGCTCTCCTGCTTGAATAAGCCAGTCGTCCAAGTATGGATATATTTGAATTCTTTTTTGTCTGCAAAATGCAATTACTGGTGCCAGGCACTTTGTGAAGACCCTGGGCGCAGTAGATAAGCCAAAGGGCAGTGCAGAGAATTGGTAATGCACTGAACCAGCTATGAATCTGAGGTATCTTCTGCAATTCTGTCTGATAGGGACATGCAGGTATGCCTCTGAGGTCCAAAGTAACAAGCCAAGCCTTCTTGCCCAGCATGGGAAGAAGCTGCTGTAGTGTCAACATTTTGAATTTCAGAACATCCAGGTAAGTATTTAGAGTAGAAAGGTCTAGTATGGGTCTCCAGGCTTTGTCCTTTATGGGGACCAGGAAAAGTTTAGAGTAAAATCCTTGTCCTTGTTCCTGTTGTGGCACTTTTTGAATAGCTCATGTCCATGAGGGCTGTAATTTGTTTTTTTGTGCCTCTGCCCATTGACTTGGTGGCAGGTCTGGCATTCCTTTTAGCCTTGGTAGAGTGTGAAAGTGGAACCTGTAACCTTGAGACAATATTCAGAACCCATTTGTCTTGGGTGATCACATGCCAATTTTGTGAAAAAAGTGCTAGTTTTCCCCCTAAGGGAGCTGCCAAAGGGTAAGCGCTTGGCATTCGAAGGGGGAAGTCATTGGGACCGTTTCCTATAAGGTTGTGACTTGTCTTCACCTCTTTTTGGGGTTGAAGCACCCCCACTGTCGTGGTCTGTAAGAGCCTTGGGGCTGAGATCTGCCTCTTGGGCGTCTGTATCCGACTCTTTGTGGTCTGTCTGACACTGGAAAGGACCAATTCTTTGAAGGCCAATTTCTGCTAATAGAGGTGGCTGTACCTGTAAGAAATCCTTCACTGTTTGCATAGATTTTGCCTTATTCTCCATTTTCTTTAATACCTCTTCTGCCTTAACACCAAATAAAATATGCTGCTGTAAAGGAGCATCCAATAATTTTGCTTTAACATGATCAGGTAAACCTTGTTCTTTTAACCAAGCATGCCTTCAAATCACAGATCCTGTAACTGCTGCTCTACAAGAAGCCTCTAATGAATCAAAACCACATTGCAGAGTATGTTTTCCCACTTGCTCAGCTGCATGCAATAAATCCTGCATTTCCTTATAGTCAGGATGTTCTGAACTTGTAAGCATTTTCTGTTTTAAGAGAGACATTAAATATTGTTAGTATTTAAGTACGTGAAACTGGCAATTTAAAGCTCTCTCTGCTAAAGTTGCAGAAGTGTAAACTTTTTTCCATCTGTCTAATGCTCTAGAATCCCTGTCAGAGGGAACTGGATTTTTAGCCGTGGAAGGCTTTACCCCTTTGGGACCCTGGGAAATCGTTTCTGGGTCAGCCACAGGGTTTTTATAAACAAATTTGTGAAAATCAGGGACTCTGTAGTACCTGTCTGGCTTGATTAGAGCAGGGGGGCAAAGAATCAGGATTTAAACTGTACTCAGAGAACACATCATCCACAATATCTAACACTGGCGGAATAGCAAGGGGTCTGTGCTGAGGCAATAAAAGAAAGTCTCTGAGCCTTTTCTTGGATTCTGAGTAATCCTGGCCCTCCCAATGGAAATGCTCCCTCATGGTATGTAAAGGTTTCCCAAAAGAGTAATCCTCAGGAAGAGAGGCTGAAGGAATTGATTCTTCAGCGTCAGAGTCCTCATAGAGAGGTAAAGAGTATTCCTGGTCTGAAGAGGAATCAGAAGAAATGGAAACCTGGTCAGAGGAGTCAGTCTGTATCCTGCCTAGGCCTTTTATCAGGAGGGGAGGGGGATGGGAACTCCTGATCAGAGTAATGAAGTCTTCGGCCATTTTGAGCATCTGTTTTTTAGGCTTGGAGGCCTGTCCAGGAGAATGCTGTACTTGCTTCTTTGTCTTTAATGGAGTTTTAGACTTGGCTGTAGTTTTTATGGTAAGCTGTGAAGGTCTGAAAACACCCTCAGAAGCAGATGCCTGCTGAGCGGCTGCGGACCCATCTGAGGGGTTAGTTTCCATAGGCCCAACACCTTGAGTTTCCAGAGGTCTAGACATATCCACGTGGGAGTCCGAGGCGGTCTGTGGCTCTGAGGTAGCGGGTGTCAGGGGCTGCGAAAGCGCCTCACTGAGAACCGGCAACTGGCCTAGAAGAGGCTTTGTCAGTTTTGGGCCTCGGATGCCTGTCCTTATCCTTGTTCTCTGCATTTTTTTTGTGTAATCCTGTCGTCGGTTGTTCCGACAGCATGATATAATTAAACCTTTGGCCAAAGTAATGGCGAGCAAAGTCAAACAAACGTTTAATAGTGCGCTTGTTAAATCTAGCACAAAACCGACAACTAGTGACGTCGTGGTCTGGGCCTAGGCATGGAATACAGTAAGAATGAAAATCCTTATGAGGTATTTGCTTCCCACAAGAAATACAATTATTAACTTTTACTGACATCAGTCTGTGGCAAGAAAAAGTTTCCCCAACGGGGTACTTAGCTTTATTGAAGACTTCGGATCTGAAATTCGAATTGAAAATTTCAGGAGTCGGCCGACCGGCACTTGTGAACTGCTTTTGCTTCGGGCACTGCGCGGCAAGAAAGACTGAAGAAAATGACGTCAGCTGCATCTTGTATACCCCTGGCACACTGACATCAGGGAAGAAGCGACAGCAACTGACGCCGGACCAAGACTTTGGAACTCTGGCGACTGCAGGACCACCTGATGGCAGGATAACCCAAGTGTAATGACTGCATCAGTGAAACACGATGAACATCGGCCAATAAGCTACTAGTTTCAGGGCTGAGACCACTCCTCCAGGGACAGATAGGCTGATCAAAGCTCCCCACTCTCACTGGTGAACAGAGAAGCTTCCTCCTATCCAAGTAAGGATATGGGCAACACAGGAAACTATACCACAGTCCGGAATTTAGCAAAACCTGAAATTTGGACTAATCTAGTTCAGCAAAGGCGGAAAAAGAGAATATTTTTTTTTTGTTGTTTTTTTTTTTTTTCAGGAAACAGCAGAAAAACGCACAGAAAACACTGCAAATGCTATAAACAGGCTAGCGCACTTTGGTGTGCAGCCTACAACAGTTATACAATACAAAAACGACAAATTGATATAAAACAAGTGAAAAAACTGTAAAAAGCAGAAGGCAAATGCAATTTAAACTTTTTAAAGCACAGATCAGTTAGAAATTCGCTTTTAGGTGGGAAGGGGCAGTCGGAGCAAAAAAACAGAAAAATACTTAAATCTGGAAAAGTCTCTCTTGGGTCTCTGTTGCTTGTATCACTCTGCAGGACACCACGAGGAGCTGTGCAGAGTTGTATACAATAACAAACTTTTTAAATCACAGATTCACTGCTGCAGTCATTACACTTGGGTTTATCCTGCTGGCAGGCTACCCGCAGTCGGCCTGAATTCCAAAATCTTGGTCCGGCGTCGGTTGCTGTCGCCTCTTCCCTGACGTCAGTGTGCCCGGGGTATAAAAGATGCAGCCGATGCCATTTTCTTCAGTTTTTCTTGCCCCAGATGTCAGGTGCCTCCCAAAGGGTAGGCTAAGAAATTATGCCAATAAAACAGCATGCACTAAAATAAAACAATCTTCATCTACAAGCAAATACACCACATAGGTTGTATAGAATAGAGAAGTACAGATAAGTCCCAGCAAAGAAAGGGGGATGGTGGGTGGGTAACCTGGACTGCAACAGTGAATACACTTGAACATCTACATTTATGGTAGGTACACAATTGTACTACGTTCATAGTGTTTCATTGTTGCAGTCATTACACTTGGGTTGAATCCCAAAGCTGAGGTTGGGTGGCTGGGCATAAATAGTTAGGAGAGGCTATGAGGCCCTGCAGAACTGCAGTGGCGAAGCCTGCTCTGGATTTAGAGTAAAGAGGTAAGTGGTAGTGCTTTGTAAAGGTGTGCACTGAAGTCCAAGTTGCAGCCTCCAAAATGTCCTTGGGTAGGTACTCCTCTGAGGAAGGCTGCTGAAATAGCTGCTGCTCTGGTTGTGTGTGGCCTGATGCCCTTAGGCACTGATTTGCCATGTTGAGAATAGCAGAAACGAATGCAGTGGGCTATCCATTTGGAAATAGGCTGCTTTGAGATAGCTTTTCGTTGAGATCCTGCAGCATATGCCACTAAGAGTTGGTCAGACTTTCTGAAAGCTTTACTTTTGTCCAAGTAGAAGCGTAGCTGTCTATGTCCAAAGAATGTAGAAGTTTCTCCCCCTTATTCTGTGGGTTTGGGTAAAAGGTAGGCAAGTGAATAGTTTAAGAGCCAAACTGGACACTACCTTAAGCATAAATGTTGGGTTTGTCCTCAGAGACAGATGGAAAAATTACGAAAGGTTCAACTGCCATTAGTGCCTGTAACTCTGAGACTCTTCTTACTGAAGTTATTGCTTAAAAGCAGAGCCATTTTCCATGATAAGAATTTTATTTCAGCTGTACTGGCTGGCTCAAAAGGAGGCAGCGTGAGTTTTTCCAAGACAAAGTTGCGGTCCCATGCAGGTATTGGTGCTCTTCTTGGGGGTCTTATGTTTTGGCCCCTCTGAGGTACTGCCTTAGTAGTGGATGTGAAAAAATAGGGGGGTCCGTGTTGTAATAAGCTGAAATGGCAGAGGCATGGATCTTAATGGATGAAAAGGATAGGCCTTTGTCCAGCATCTCAGTTCGGTATTGTAAAATCTGAGGAATTTTTGGTGTACGCATGTCAATTCCTAGAGCTTGGTTCCAAGCACAGAATTTCTTCCACTTTTCTGCATATGATTTTCTGGTGCTGGGCCTCCTGGCCTCTGCATATGATTTTTTGGTGCTGGGCCTCCTGGCCTCCAGAATAATGTCCACAACTGCTTTGGAGAGAGGTGTGTTCTGAATGGTTACATTTTCCGCCATGCCGCCAGATTTAGGGTTCTGAGTTGGCTGTGCGGTATCGGATTGCTTTGTTGGGTCAGTAAATGCAGAATTTGAGGCAATGTCCAGGCTGGGCCTTGAGACAAGCTCCTTAGGATTGGGTACCAGTGCTGGCGAGGCCAGTATGGAGCAATCAAGATCATTTTTGGCTTCTCTTGTCTGACCTTTAGGAGTACCTTGGGGAGGAGAGGTAGTGGAGGAAAGGCATATACTGTAAGATTTTTCCAGATGAATGATAGAGCATCCACTTTCCATGCTAGCTTGTGATAAGCCCTTGTGCAAAATCTCTGTAGTTGGCAGTTGTGAGGGGAGGCAAATAGATCTATGTCTGGGCATCCCCATTTCCTTGTTATGCTGAAGATTTGTGGATCTAGTTTCCACTTGTGAGGATCCATGAGGTTTCTGCTTAGTTCGTCTGCCAGAGTATTTGGCTTTCCAGGCAGGAATTGTGCTTGCAGGTGTACTTGGTAAGTCAATGCTGTGTTTCATAAAATCATGGCTTGTCTGCAGAGAGGGTAGGAATGCGTGCCTCCCTGCTTGTTTATGTACCACATGACTGTTGTATTGTCAGTCTTTATCAGCAGTTGTCCTGGATGAAGCAGATCCTTGAAAGCTGGCAGGGCATTCTGGACAGCCAGCATTTCTTTTAAATTGATATGAAGATGCATTTGGCTTGTGGGCCATGTGCCCTGAATACATTTTCCTGCCATGTGGGACCCCCAGGCATAATCTGATGCATCTGTTATTGTCTGCCTGGCAGTGGGTAAAGTGAAAGGCTGTCCCTTGTTGAGGCGACACGCCTGTGCCCACCATCTAAACTCCTGTTGCAGGCAGGGAATGAGGGTAATTAGTTTTTCCAGGCTGTGGCAATGTTGAGTCCAAACACTTTTTAGATACCATTGTACTTTCCTCATATGCAGTCTTGCATATGGAATTAACAGAATGCAGGATGCCATGAAGCCCAAAGCCTGCAGAATTTTTCTTGCAGATAAATGGGTTTTTATTGCCAACATTTCGAAGTAAGAAGTCAGTTGTCTGTTTGTCCGGCATGAGATAAGCCACCTGGGCAGTTGTATTTAAGCTTGCACCCAGGAATATTATCTCTTGAGAGGGTACAAGTTTTGATTTATTTTCTTTTACTGTGGACCCTAGGCAAATTAGCAATCTTTTTACAAACGCCAGATGCTTTAGTAGAATATCCTTGTTCTCTGCTTGAATAAGGCAGTTGTCCAAGTAGGGATATATTTGAATTCCTCTGTCTGCAAAAAGCAATTACTGGTGCCAGGCATTTTGTGAAGATCCTGGACGCAGTAGATAAGCCAAAGGGCAGTGCAGAGAATTGGTAGTGCATTGAGCCAGCTATGAATCTGAGGAATCTTCTGCAAGATTGTCTGATTGGGACATGCAGGTATGCCTCTTTTAGGTCCAAGGTTACAAGCCAAGCCTTCTTGCCCAGCATGGGCAGACGCTGCTGCAGAGTCAACATCTTGAATTTTGGAACGTCCAGAAAAATTTTAAAAACCGACAGGTCCAGTATTGGTCTCCAGGCTTTGTCCTTTCTGGGTACCAATAAAAGTCATAAGTAAAATCCTTGTCCCTGCTCCTGTAGTGGTACTCGCTGAATGGCCCTCATGTCCATGAGGGATGAAAACTTGCTTTTGTGCCCCTGCCCATTGACTGTGTGGCAGGTCTGGCATGGGGTTTGGCATGCCTTTTGCCTTTGGCAGGGTGCGAAAGTAGAACCTGTAACCCTGAGACACTATATTCAAGATCCATTTGTCATGGGTGGTAATGTGCCAGTTTTGTGAAAAAAGTGCTAGTTTTCCTTCTAAGGAAGCTTCCAAAAGATAAGTGCTTGGTACTGGTAGAGGAAAGTCATTGGGACCGTCTCCTATAAGGTTGGGATTTGTCTTCTCCGCTTTTGGAGGTAGAAGCGCCCCATTGTTTAGGCCTGTATGAGCCTTGGGGCTGGGATCTGCCTCTAGGGCGTCTGTATCTGCCTCTGTGGCCTGACACTGGAAAGGACCAATTTTTTGGAGGCCAGTTCCTGCTAAATCTGGGTGACTATACCTGTAAGAAATCCTTAACTGTCTGCATAGATTTCACTTTATCCTCCATTTTCTTCAACACCTCTTCTGCCTTAACACCAAAGTATCATGCTGTAATGGAGCATCTAATAATTTTGCTTTAACATGATCAGGCAGAGTCTGTTCCTTTAACCAAGCATGCCTCCTAATCACAGAACCCGTTACAGCGTCCCTAGAAGAGGCAAAATCACATTGCAAAGTATGTTTTCCCACTTGTTCAGCTGCATGCAATAAATCCTGCATTTCCTTGTTTTCTGGACATTCAGAGTTAGTCAACATTTTCTGTCTTAATAGTGACACTAAGTATTGCCAAAATTTAAGTATATGAAATTGACAATATAAAGCCTTTACAGCCAAAGTAGCAGAAGTGTAAACTTTTTTCCCCCATCTGTCCAGTGCCCTTGAATCTCTATCAGAGGGAACAGGGTTTTTAGCAGTGGAAGCCTAGACTCCCTTAGGACCCCGAGATATGGTTTCTGGGTCAGCAGCAGGGTTTTTCTACAGAAATTTATGGGAATCTGTATTTGTCTGGCTTCACCGGTGCAGGGAGTATAGACTCTGGAGACAGGCCTGACTCTGAAAAAACATCTACAATGTCCAGAACAGGGGGAATAGCAAGAGGCCTGTGCTGAGGAAGTAAAAGAAAATCTGAGCCTTTTCTTAGATTCTGAATAACCCTGGCTCTCCCAATGAAAGTGCTCCCTCATGGTCTGCAGGGTTTCCCCAAAGGAATAATCTTCAGGAAGAGAAGCTGAATTAATAGATTCTTCAGTATCAGAATCTTCATAGGGAGGAAGAGAGTATTCCGAATCAGAAGAAATGGAAACCTGATCTGAAGATTCGTATTCTGTCTCTTGCCGAGGCCTCTTATCAGGGGGGGTGGGGGGTGGGAACCCCTGATCAAAGTAATAAGGTCTTCGGCCATTTTAAGCATCTGTTTTTTAGGCATGGAAGTCTGTCCTGGAGAAAGCTGTACTTGTTTCTTTGTCTTTAGAGCTGCTTTAGTCTTTGGCTTTGAAGCTGAAAATGGCTTTACATATAACTGTGTAGGTCTGAAAACACCCTCAGAAACCGATGTCTGCACAGCGGCTCCGGACCCATCTGAGGGAATAGTTTCCGAGGATCCAATACCTTGAGTTGCCAGATGCCCAGTCGGCTCCACGTGGGAGTCGGAAGCGGCCTGTGGCTCTGAGGTAGCAGTTGTCAGGGGCTGCGAAAGGGGCTCACCAAGAACCGGCGAACAGACTAGCTTAGTGGGAGCCTAGTCAGTTTTGGACCTCTGATGCCTGTCCTTGTCTTTGTCCTTGCGTTTTTTATAAACTCCGGTTGTCGGCTGTTCTGCCAGCATTGTATAATTGAATCTTCGGCCGAAGTAATGAAAGGCAAAATCGTACCGACGCTTAATAGTGTGTTGGTTGAATCTAGCACAAAACAGACAAGCAACGTCGTGGTCAGGGCCTAGGCAAGGAATACAGTAAGAGTGAAAATCCTTATGAGGTATTTGCTTCCCACAAGAAATACAATTGTTAACTTTATCTGACATCGGTCTGGAGCAAGAAAAAAGTTTCCTCAACGGGGTACTTAGCTTTAATGAAGACTTCGGATCTGAAATTCGATTTCGAAAATCTCAGGAGTCTGCCAACTGGCACTTGCGAACTGTTTTTGCTTCGGGCACCGTGTGGCAAGAAAGACTGAAGAAAACGGCGTCGGCTGCATCTTTTATACCCCTGGTGCACTGATGTCAGGGAAGAGGCGACAGCAACCGATGCCGGACCAGGACTTTGGAATTCAGGCAGACTGCAGGTAGCCTGCCAGCAGGATTACCCAAGTATAATGACTGCAACAGTGAAACACGAATATTCACTGTTTCCAGACTGTGTGAATGTTGACTTCATAAACTTTTTAGGTACCATTGAAGTTTCCTCATATGCAGTCTTGCATATGGAATTAGTAGGATGCAGGATGCCATGAAGCCCAGAGCCTGCAGAATTTGTCTTGCAGAAGACTGGGCTTTTGTTGCCATCAGTTTGAAGTAAGTAGTCAGTTGCCTTTGTCTGGCGTGAGGTAAGCCATCTGGGCAGTTGTATGCAAGCTTGCACCCAGGAATGTTATCTTTTGAGAGGGTACCAGTTGTGATTTCTTTTCGTTTGTGTACCCTAGGCATGCTAGAAGCCTTTTCACAAATGCCAGGTGTCGTAGAAGAGTGTTCCTTGTTCTCTGCTTGAATGAGACAGTCGTACAAGTAAGGATATATCTGAATACTTCTTTGTCTGCAAAATGCAATTACTGGTGCCAGGCACTTTGTAAAGACTCTGGGCACAGTAGATAAGCCAAAGGGCAATGCAGGGAATTGGTAATGTATTAAGCCAGCCTTGAATCTGAGGTATCTTCTGCACGACTGTCTTATTGGGACATGCAGGTATGCCTCAAGTCTAAAGTCACCAGCCAAGCAATCTTGCCCAGCATGGGCAGAAGTTGTTGCAAAGTGAGCATTTTGAATTTTGGAATGTCCAGGTATGTGTTCAAAATCAATAAATCCAGTATTGGCCGCCAGGCCTTGTCCTTTCTGGGTACCAGGAACAGTAGAGTAAAAACCTTGTCCTTTTTCCTGTTCTGGTACTGTCTCTGAATGGCCCCCATATCCATGAGGGACGTAACCTGTTTCTGAGCCTCTGCCCATTGTTTTTTTGGCAGGTCTGGCCAACCATTTGCCATTGGCAGTGTGGAAATGGAATCAGTATCCCTGTGATATGATGTTCAGTACCCACCTGTCCTGGGTTAACAACTGCCAATTCTGAGCAAAAAGTGCTAATTTTCCCCCTATGGGTGCTGCCAAAAGATACGTGCTTGGTGTAGGCAGAGGGAAGTCATTGGGATTGTTTTCCGTAAGTCTGCGCTTTATCTCCTCCAGATTTGGAGGTGGATGCGCCCCATTGCTTTGACCTGTATGAGTCTTGAGCCTGGTACCCGGAACCCTTAGGGCATCTGGATTTGCCCCTTTGAGCTGTCTGACACAGGAAAGGGCCAATTTTTTGTAGGCCAGTGTCTACTGAATCTAGGTGGCTGCACGTGTAAGAAATCTTTAACAGTTTGCGTAGACTTAGCTTTGTCTTCCATTTTCTTAAAACCTCTTCTACCTTAATACCAAACAGAGAATCATGCTGTAAAGGTGCATCTAGCAATTTAGCTTTAACATGATCAGGCAAATTTTGTTCCTTTAACCAGGCATGCCTCCTAATAAAAGATCCAGTAACTGCGGCCCTGCGGGAGGCCTCTAAAGAATCAAAACCACATTGCAAAGTATGCTTTCCAACTTGTTCAGCTGCATGCAATAATTCCTGCAATTCCTTATTTTCTGCACATTCTGAAATCATCATTTTCTGTTTCAGCAATCCCGTAACATGCTGTTGGTACTTAAGCATATGAAAATGACAGTTTAAGGCCCTGATTGCCAAGGTTGCAGACGTATAAACCTCCACCCCCCCATCTGTCCAGTGCCCTAGAATCTCTGTCAGAGGGGGTAGGGATTTTTGCTGTTGAGGCCTTAACTCCCTTTGGGCTCAGTGAAATAGTTTCAGGATCAGCAGCAGGGTTTCTAAATGAAAATTTATGAGAGTCAGGAACTCTAATACCTTTCAGGCTTACTGGGAGCCGGAGGTAGAGAGTCAGGGGTCAGGCTTGACTCCGAAAATCATCATCCACAATGTCTAAAATAGGGGGAATGGCTAAAGGCTTGTGCTGAGGGAGAAGGAGGAAATCCCTGAGCCTCTTTTTTGATTCTGAGAAGTCTTGACTCTTCCAGTGAAAATGCTCCCTCAAAGTATGCAAGGTTTCTCCAAATGAATAATTCTCAGGAGGAGATGCAGATGGAATAGACTCCTCAACATCAGAATCCTCATAGGGAGGTAAAGATAATTCCTGATCAGAAGAAATAGAAACCTGATCTGAAGATTCATAGTCAGTGTCTTGCCTAGGCCTCTTATCTGGAGGAAGATGGGTACCACTGATCAAGGTAATAAGGTCTTCAGCCATTTTGATCATCTGTTTTTTAGGCATAGAGGCCTGTGCACATGGCTCAGGCATCATTTTTTTTAGTTTTAGAAGGTGTCTTTGCCTTTAGTCTTGCAGCTTTTGTCTGTTTGATATAAAAATGTTGAGGTCTGAATACACCCTCAAAAGCCGGTGCCTGCTCAGCGGCTCCGGACCATTCCGAGGGAGATACATCTGTTGGTCCAATACCTTTAGTATCTTGCGGCATGCCAGACTCCACAAGGGTGTCGGTAGAGGCCTGTGACTCGAAGGTAGCAGGTATCAGGGGCTGTGAAAGCACCTCACTGAGTACCGGCGAACCGGTGACTGGCTTAGGAGAAGCTTAGTCATCCATTTTGGATCTCGACTGCCTTTCTCTGTCCTTTTATTTGTGCTTTTTTTGTACTCTGGGAGATGGATTGCTATCAGACATCTCTGGGTAGTTTAAATCTGTTTCCAAAATACTTAGATGCAAAAATATACCAACGCTTAATAGTGTATTGGTTAAATCTAGCACAGACAGACAGCTAGGCACGTTGTGATCAGGGCCTAGGCAAGGAATACAGTATAAATGAAAATCCTTATGGAGGTATTTGCTTCCCACAAGTAATACAATTAACTTTTTCTGACATCAGTAAAAAGCAAGAAAAAAGTTTCCCCAACGGAGTACTTAGCTTTACTGAAGACTTCAGTTCTGAAACGCGAATATTTCAGGAGTCGGCCGAACGGCACTTGCGAAATGCTTCTACTTCGGGCACAGCGCGGCAAGAAAGACTAAAGAATATGGCGTCGACTGCATGTTTTATATATACCCCTGACATCATGGAAGAAAAGACAGCAACCGACGCAGGACCCAATACTTTGGAATTCAGGCCGACTGAGGGCAACCTGCCAGCAAATTACCCAAATGTAATGGCTGCAACAGTGAAACACGAACAACATAGTGGTGAACAGACTTTCTCAGAGTACATCAAAACTCTGGAAATCAGGTCAGTCAGCTGAAATTTTCATGACAAATGATTCTGCTGCACTGATACCTAGGTTGAACAGCTGTCTAGACTACAGACTGACAAAATAAGCTTGCCTTTGTTGTTCTTTTGCAGGAATAAGGAATAGTTACTGCACTTGGCCTTTCTGCATACATACCCAAAAAGCTTCCTTAGCTGGCGATGCAAACAAGGCCACTGTATGGGGCCTTCCCCAACCATTATAGAAGATCCTATTAACAGTAAGGTCCATTTTCCATTTCAAGATTTTAGTCGACGGATCTGCAGAGGTCATCTACCACCACAATGAGATCAGAGGGGTGTAGAGATGACATGCTGGTACAGTGCAGTTAAGCTATGCTCTACATTCCTGAGTAACTAAGGAGCTCCCCCCCAATCTATGACAATGCAGCTGTGGTGATGTCTGTAATGACATTCAAGATCCCATGTTTCCATTCTGCATTGAAAGCCACAAGCTCTTGAAACACCACCATTACCTTTTATATGCTAATGTGCAGTTCCTTTTCCCTGGGATTCCATATCCTATACTGAGGTCTAGGGTGTCTCCCTCCATACCAAAACCAAAATAAAAGTCTGGTCTATATTAAAGGGGAGGCCCTCTTCCTTTTGTACTTGTACTGACTAGTCCACAGGGTTAGGGCTGGACAGTACACTACAGGGTTTTTTTTTTTTTTTTGGGGGGGGGGGGGGTTACAAATGTGTACGTACCTTACCATACTTGTACATGTGCAAATATATCAATGTTTCATTACAGTTTTAATAAATTTTCCATACTTTTATATCTTTGAATATATCAATGTTGCAATACTGAGGTATAGGTTTCATAGGTGTGCAAGTTCTGGCACCCTTGACAAGTGTAAGCCGAATAATTTACAGGATGCCTGTGTCCATTAGTGACTTAGTACCAAAGCATGGATGACTCTCCTGTCCTAGTTGCACTTTAATTGGGTTAAGGAGGTACTCTGCTTCACATATTCCAGAGAAGTGGTAGTCTCTGCGATAAACACCTCCCCTCCCTCTCTGCAGCAGGTACGATTTATATCATAACAAGGTTTAAAGCTTTAGAATAAGTAATTCTGGTGCTATCTGTTGTGCAAACATACAGGAGGTCCTTCAGGGTGGAGTCCGACAATGCCTTGCATGCAAGCATAGACCTCCCCTCAAAAGCCTGTAAGAACAGAATACAGGGGAACAAGGCTTTGAGGCAGTCTGCATAGGAAATGCCCCTTTTGCCATCCTGCATTACTTTAGTCCGAAAATTTCTACGGATGTTCCAGCTTTTGAAGTCCCTGGTTAAGTATATAACCAAAGGAGACTGTACTCAATGAAAGGTCTGACAAACATTGAATACAAAATAAAGTACAGTTGTGTACACTTACCATAAATGTAAATTTTCGAGTGTATGCACTGTTGCAGTCATCACATTTGGGTTATCCCTGCCATCCTGAATACCAGAGACTTAGTATTTCTGTGTTGGTTGTTGTTGGTTGAGAACTGTTGTCAGGTCTTCAGTGGTATAAAAGGAAGGCATCCAATGCCATCACATCAGTATTTCTTGCCCTAACATGTCAGGAGCCCTCAAAGTAGGAGGCCAGGCTCTGGTGGTAGAACCCCACCAGTGGAAAACAAACACCAATATGTCCCTCGTAAGGAAAGGAGAACAAGGGAAAAAAGGAAGAAAGAGAGAAAGGGGGATGCAGGGAGGGAAACCAGGACTGCAACAGTGAATACACTTGAACATCTACATTTACGGTAAATGTACACAACTGTACTATGTTCTTCATGTTTCACTGCAGCAGTCATCACATTTGGATAGATTCCTAAAGTTGAGGAAAAATGGGTGGATGGAGGCAGTCAAGGAAGCTAGGAGCTGGCTAGCATGCCCTGCAAGACTGCAGAGGCAAACCCTGTCCTGGATTTGGAGAAGAGAGGCAGGTGGGTAATGCTTGGTAAAAGTATGAACAGATGTCCAAGTGGCAACCTCCCAACGTCCCTGGTGGAGACTCCTCTGAGGAAAGCTGCAGAGGTGGAGTGTGTCCTGACCTCCTTGGGGGAGGCTTGCCATGCTGCTTGTAGCAGAAATGGATGCAGTGTCCTATCCATTTGGAAATGGTTTGCTTGGAGATGGCTTTGCCTTCTGCCGCTGAAGCAAAGCTAACCAGCAACTGATCAGACTTTCTTGAAGGGTTTAGTCCTGTCCAGATAGTATCTGAGCTGTCTGTGCACATCTAGAGACTGCAGAATCCTTTTCCCCTTGTTTTAGGGGGTTATGAAAGAAGGTGGGTAAATGGATGGATTGGTTGAGAGCCACACTGGACACCACCTTGGGCATGAAGGATGGAGGGATACCCTGTCTGATAGAAGATGACGAAGGGTTCCACAACCATGTGTGTTGCAGCTCAGAGACTATTCTGGCTAAAGTGATGGCCAAGAGGAAGGCTGTCTTCCAAGAGAGAAATTTTAGCTCTGCAGAAGAAGCTGGTTCAAAAGGGGGGAGGGTGAGCTTTTCTAAGACGAAGTTAAGGTCCCAAAGCTGGTGTTGGTGTCCTTTGGGGGGGGGGGCTCAAGTTGTTAGCCCCTCTAAGGAAGTAGAGGGTGTAAAAAGAGGCTGCTCAGTGGGAAAATTAGCATAAATAGCAGAGGCATGAATTTTTATACAGCAGAAAGAGATCACTGTGTAGTAGGGTCAGCTAAGAAATCTAGGATGAGAGAGAAGGAGGGTTGTGACATACTGGCACTCAGCCTGGATCCAGGTGCAGAACCTTTTCCATTATTCTGCATAAGACATTCTGGTGCTAGGGTGTCTGGCTCTCGGACAACATCCACAACCATTTTACTAAGGATGGCAGATTGGTCAGGGGTTAGGGTATAAGCCAAGCTGCCAAACTGAGTGTCTGCATTTGGGGGAGCATAAATCCCCCTTCCCTCTGTTTTAGGAAGTTTTGAATCGGAGGAAGATTCCATGGAGGCAGTGGGGACAGACTGCGCAGCAAGGGGTACTAGTGCTGTCTGCGCCAGTCAGAATGGTCCTTGGTTTTTCCTCCCTTATTTTGAGCAGTACCCTGGGAATGAGAGGTAGGAGGAAGAATGGCATAGACCAAGAGGTTTACCCAGGGGAAGGACAGGGCATCCACTTTCCAAGCAATGCAGTGATGCTCCCTGGTGCAGAATATGCTAAGCTGATGGCTGGTGTGGGAGGCAAAGAGGTAGACCTTCGGGGTTCCCATTTCTGAGTTATTAGGAAGGTGTTTCTGTTGAGCTGCCACTTGTGGGGGTCCAAAAGCTTTCAGCTTAATTGGTCTGTCAGGGAGTTGAGAGAGCCTGGCAGGTATTGTGCTAACATGTGTATCTGCATGGAAGAGGATGTGAACCAAAGGGTCATGGCCAGCGTGCACAGCGGGTAGGAGTAAGTCCCTCCTTGCTTGTGGTGGTGTCTGTTTTGATCAGGAGAACCCCTGGAGATAGATGAGGTTTGAAAGCTATCAAGGCCTGTTGCACAACCATCAACTCTTTTTTTTACTGTTGTGCAGGGGGAGTTGCTGGGGGTTCCATTGGCCCTGTATGCACCTGCCATCCAGGTCTGCACCCCAAGTGTAGTCTGATGAATCTGTGGTGAGGGCCTGGGTGGCAGATGTGGGGAGAAGGGCAGTCCCTTGTTGTGGGAGCAGGCTGTTGCCCACCAAAGGAATTCCTTCCTCAGGCAAGGAAGGATAGGCAGAAGAGTTTCCAGATTTTGACGGTGTTGACACCAAAGGCTCTTTAGGTACCACCAACGCTTCCTCATATGCAGTCTGGCATACGGAATGAGGAGTATGCAAGAGGCCATGAACCCCAGGGCTTGCAGGATTTTCCTTGCAGAAAGCTGGAGCCTGGTGGCCAGCTGAGAGAAGTAAGCTGATAGGAAAATTTGTTTCTCTGGTGTAAGGCATGCCATCTGGGATGCTGTGTCCAGACTTGCTCCCAAGGAAGGTTATCCTTTTGGTGGGTATCAGTTTGGATTTCTTTTTGTTGATTGTGTACCCTAGGGAGGTTAGTAGGTCCTTTACAAAGGCCAGCTCTTTGAGCAGCTTTTCCTGGCTGTCTGCCTGAATAAGGCAGTCTAAGTAGGGGTAAATCTGAATATTTCTTTGTCTGCAAAAGGCAATGGCCAGAGCCAGGCATTTTGTGAAAACTCTGGGAGCAGCAGATAAGCCAAAGGGAAGTGCAGAGAACTGAAAGTGTTGAGATCCTGCCCTGAAGCGGAGATATTTTCTGCAGGACTCCCTGACAGGAATGTGGAGGTAGGCCTCTTAGGTCCAGGGTGGCTTAGTCAGGCATCCTTGGAGAGAATGGGTAGCAGTTGCTGGAGGGTGAGCATTTTAAATTTTGGGATCAACAGAAAGGTGCTTAAAATGGATAGATCCAAGGATGGGGTGCCAGGTGCCCTCTTTTCTGGACACCAGAAAAAGTCTGGAGTAGAAGCCTTGGCCTATCTGCTCTGCAGGAACATGCTCTACTTCCCCCAAGAAGAGCAAGGAAGGGATCTGCTTTTGAGCCTCTGCCCAGTGATTTGGTGGGAGATCTGGGAACCCTTTTGGGGTTGGAAGGAGAATTTGTACCCGAGACAATGTTCAGAACCCATTGGTCCTTGGTAATGGTGGCCCAGGTGCTTGAGTGAAAGGAAGTTTTCCTCCTAGGGGTATGTGAAGGAGGGTAGAGGCGAGTCATTTTGAGTTCTTACCATAAGGGGTGGCTTAGAACTCCCTGTTTTTTAAGTTGAGGTAGTCCACTGCTTAGAGCTCTGCATTCCCTGTGGCTGCTGTCTGGGGTGTATGGTTCCTCAGGGCCTAGGCTGGAATGGCTTGGTGGGAGCAGAAAAGGACCAGTGTTTGGTGGGACAATGCCTGCTGAACTTGGGTGGCTGGACCTGTAAGAAATCCTTAACTGTTTGCATAGATTTTGCTTTTTCCGCTATCTTTTTTAACACCTCTTCTGCCTTACTGCCAAATAAGTTGTCTATGTGCAAGGGGGCATCCGACAATTTAGATTTGACATGGTCTGGCAAGGGCTGTTCCTTAAGTCATGCATGCCTTCTAATGACAGATCCAGTGACTGCTGCCCTGCAAGAAGCTTCTAGGGCGTCAAAGCCACAGTGCAAGGTGTGTTTAGTTATTGACTTGCATAATGCATTAATTCTTGTAATTCTTTAGATTCTTGCCAAGCAGGAAAGAAAGACATTTTTATTTGAGGAGTTCCAGGGTATGTTGCTGAAATTTTAGCATATGGAATTGACAATTCAGTGCCCTGATAGCAAGAGTAGCGGAGGTGTATACTTTTTTATCCCATCTGCCTATTGCTTAGGAATCCCTGAGGGGGTGGGATTCTTAGCAGAGGTTGCTTTACTCCCTTTAGGCCCTTGAGAAATTACCTCAGGGTCAGCAGTAGGATTTTTAAAAAGAAATTTGTGAGAGTCAGGGACTCTATAGTACCTATCCGTTTTTCTGGGTGCAGGAGGGAGGGTGTCAGGAGTCCACTTCGATGCCAGGAAAACATCCTCCACAACATCCAGGACTGCTGGGGATGGCCAAGGGTCTGTGCTGTGGAAGATCTAGGAATTCACGAGTCTCTTTCTAGACTGAGGGTAGTCTTCACTCTCCCATTGGAAATGCTCCCTTAACGTATGCAGGGTTTCCCCAAAGGAAAAATCCTCTGTGGGAGAGGCTGAAGGGATGGACTCCTCTGCATCCGAATCCTCATAAGTAGAGAGGGGTTGCATGTCTTCATATTCAGATGCATCAGAGTCATCGGACTCTTGTTCAGACAAAACTACAGGGGACAGATCTCTCTTCCTTTTGGAGGGGGTAGCTTGGCTTCCCCTGATCAGTACAACAAGGTCTTCCACCATTTTAAACATCCGAGAGAGGCAAGAAAACAGGTGCCTGAGAGTGGGTCGGTTTCTTGGGTGTGGTTCGTACCCTGGGCCTAAGAAACTCGGCAGCTTTCAATGGAACGGTAGTTGCAAAAGATGACGTTGGTCTGTGTCGAGATTTGGTAGTGCGAAGGACTTCCTCAGAAGCCAGTGCCTGCTCAAAAGCTCCAGACCAATCCAAGTTAGAGCCGGACCGCAGGATCCTTAGTTGAAGAGGAGTTTTGCTGCATACCAGACTCTGAAAGTGTCTCAGTGGCGGCCTGCGAATTCACAGAAGAGGGCATCAGGGGCTGGGAAAGCACCTCACTGAGAACCAGAGAACTAACGACTAGCTCAATGGAAGCGTCATCGGTAGGTTTGGATCTGTGCAGTCCATCTCTCTCTCTACCTTTTTTGGAAGATCTGCTGTTGGATGGCTTACTGAAGCCATATTGGAATTAGAGGACTGAAAGCAAAAATATCTGGGTACAATAAGATCCCGACGATGGATAGCTCTGGTGTTGAACAAAGCAAAGAAGTGACAACGGGGGACGTCGTGGTCTGGGCCTAAACAAGTGACAGTAAGAATGGAAGCCCCGGTGTGGTATTTGCTTTCCACAGGCGAGATAATTAACTTTTTCTGATATTGGTTAGTGCAAGAAAAAAGGATCCCCATCGGGGTACTTAGCTTTAGAAGACTTCAACTTCAATTCGGTAGACGAAACTCTGGTAGCAGACGACGGCACTCGTGCAAACTGCTTTGGGCTCCACGGCAAGAAAGATTGATGTAAAGGTGTCGGCTGCCTTACTTTATACTACTGACGACTTGACATTAGTGCTGAAGCGACAGCAAGATGCAACAATACTAAGCCTCTGGTATTTGGGCCAGCTGAGGGCTACCCTGGCAGGAATAACCCAAATGTGATGACTGCAACAATGAAACACGAACAACATCATGACTGCTTACTAACACTGTTCAGTAATAGTTGGGAGTTTGTACTTTCTAGCATTTCTGACTCAGGGCACTTGGCAGAATATAAATGACTAGAAAAAAGTAACAGCACACGTCAGCAGTGGCATTATTAGAGTACAGCAGTGAGTCGCACCTTGTTTTGGTACAGAATATAATTATCCAATTAGGTACTGCACTTGAAATAGTTAATTATGAAAACAGACTCCTATATAAGAGACTCTGCAGTGAAACAGTTGCATAAAAATTGTTTGAAGGTTACGGGACATCATGCACTGGGGTAGCTGCACAATATTATGACAAAATGTCCATCATATATGCAGTGTGTGAATTTTGTCAGGCTTCTGTAACAAAACTAAAAGATGTCAACCCTGACATGCTCAAAGGCAAGAGGGCAACCAAGGAGACTGGAAGGGCTGCCAGTCATAACTTAACAGACAACAGTGAAGTTAAGCTAGTGACTGCGTGTGCCAAATGTACATAGGGAGAGATTACTAATGCTTATTCAATCTGAAACAATGATCCATATGCAGTAAATTAATTCACATGCGAAAGAAAAATTACTTGAATAAAACCTATTGTAATGTCAATTAAGTTAAGTACCTGCTCTCATATCAAAAAGGACTTTACAATTGGGTAACTACTGAAGCTGAACTTTGATTGTTGCATACAAAGTACTGATTATTTCAAGGCTTAAGGACACACTTAGGTCTTTATTCAGTTGGTGTCCCCAAACTACAAGGTTGCTACTACTTTATACGCTAAAGATGTGCACACATTATGAGGGTACACTAGTCATTCATTTTCACCAACACTGTACAACGGGCAAATCTACTGCAGGCCTGAACATGTATGTAATGCAAAGATGCAACAGATTCAAGTTGAATTTCCTGTTCCAGGAGGTTTTTTTTTTTTTTTTAAGAAAATGAGGATGGCACCCACTAATAATGGCACAGTTAAAGGCTGTTTACAAACCATTGGTTCAGTTTAACAACTTTGTCTAAGCTAAGGACATCTTATTTCAGTGACTCCTCTGCGGTCTACAAACCCCAACAAATCTGACAGCCAACAACCTTTCTAACCAAGATACAAACTGTAGCAGTCAGCACACCCTATGACTAAGAAACTTCAATAGACTTTAAAGAAAAGTTTATGCAAAAAGTGTCTGCTGGCTGACTGAAAGGTCCCAGTATGTAACAAATAATGAAAACTAAGCTTATGGTGCTGTGCACAACTGTCTTCAATCTCAAGACAAACTCAAGACTCATTTCCCCTACTCCTAGTTAGTTAACTGCAGTCTAAAGGGTCACCGAGGAGCCTAGCTCAAATTCACAATTGGCTTCAAGCACCAACTGACTTGTTCACGGTCACCCAGTAGGTACATGAGAGCTGAGGAAAATGCACTTTGTACTGCAAGAACTTCTCTCAAGTCTTATCCCTCTGCACCAAATGCCAGACTAACTCCTTGTCAAAGAGCAGTTTATATCGATTCATGCCCACAGACCCAGTAAGCCTCTACTGTTGGTACGGTGTATTACCCAGGTTTAAAATGACTTCAAATCAAGAACAAAAGCTAAGCATCCTGAAAGTATGAACATACCAAAACATTGTGCAGCTTGCACTGACACCGTTCGCACCTGCTGTGCAGTCTTGCTCTAACTTGCACTGACACCGTTCTCACCTGCTGTGCAGTCTTGCTCTAACTTGCACGGACACCGTTCTCACCTGCTGTGCAGTCTTGCTCTAACGGACACCATTCTCACCTGCTGTGCAGTCTTGTCACCTGCTGTGCAGTCTTGCTCTAACACCATTCTCACCTGCTGTGCAGTCTTCTGCTGTGCAGTCTTGCTCTAACTTGCACGGACACCATTCTCACCTGCTGTGCAGTCTTGCTCTAACTTGCACGGACACCATTCTCACCTGCTGTGCAGTCTTGCTCTAACTTGCACGGACACCATTCTCACCTGCTGTGCAGTCTTGCTCTAACTTGCACGGACACCATTCTCACCTGCTGTGCAGTCTTGCTCTAACTTGCACGGACACCATTCTCACCTGCTGTGCAGTCTTGCTCTAACTTGCACGGACACCATTCTCACCTGCTGTGCAGTCTTGCTCTAACTTGCACGGACACCATTCTCACCTGCTGTGCAGTCTTGCTCTAACTTGCACGGACACCATTCTCACCTGCTGTGCAGTCTTGCTCTAACTTGCACGGACACCATTCTCACCTGCTGTGCAGTCTTGCTCTAACTTGCACGGACACCATTCTCACCTGCTGTGCAGTCTTGCTCTAACTTGCACGGACACCGTTCTCACCTGCTGTGCAGTCTCTAACTTGCACGGACACCGTTCTCACCTGCTGTGCAGTCTTGCTCTAACTTGCACGGACACCATTCTCACCTGCTGTGCAGTCTTGCTCTAACTTGCACGGACACCATTCTCACCTGCTGTGCAGTCTTGCTCTAACTTGCACGGACACCATTCTCACCTGCTGTGCAGTCTTGCTCTTGGCTTTCTCCTTCTTCTCCTTGCCTTCCTTATTTGTGCTGGAACTACCTGGATGCTGCTGACTTGTAACGTCTGTAGCTGGGACGTACGTCTGTTTCTCACCATCCCAATAAAGGAACTGCTGTGTCTGTGCACTATAATAGTACTGAGGAGAAACACACTCATTAAAAACAGCCCAAAAAACACTTTCAAAATGTTTAGCTGTGACAGAGAAAGCTAAAGAGACAGTAGACTAAGACCAGAAAACACTGCACAAAAATAAAGTACAAATGTTTGATCAACTTGCAATAATTGCAGATTCTACACCCATGTTCATTCTCATGGCAAACTTTACATGCGGCACTTGAGCTAAAGGTCCCAGACATTCAGTCCTACTTCCACAGCATTGCACAACCCCCTAGGTCAGTCAGGTTTCCTCCCACACGTATAATAGTACAAGATTTTCTCAAATTTAGTTTTTGTGCCCTACAGCCTTCAGGAAACTGTACAGATGAAGTAAACAACCCCCCCCCCCCGCCTTACATGGCAGTCTAGTAAGATCACCCTAGATATCCAGAAAATAAAATGTGGGGTGGAAGGAGGGAGCCATTACTGCAACATTGAGCCCAATAGCACATCCACAACAAAATTAGATTACTAACACAAGCATACCATTCTTTGTATGATTTACTGCTGTAGTAGTCTTTACATCTGAGAAGATTCCCAAAGCTCATGGACCACTGGGTGGCTTCCCATGAGAATATGTTGGCTTTAGAAACCCTGCAGAATGGTACAGCCACATCCTGTCCTGCTTCTAGAGGAAACATCTAGATTAGAATGCTTAAAAAGTTGCAAAATGAGCAACAAATGGTTATTTCTAAGACCGACTGTGCTGATGCCTCTAAGAAAGGCAATTGCTAGAGCTCTACGACAGGAGCAGCTGCTACAGCTCTCGCAGAATGGGTCCTTACCTACCCTGGTACAGAAAGCAGCAGAAGGAACACAGGCAAAGAGCAAACCATTCTCACATGGTCTGCATGGAGACGCATGCCCATGCCATCTTTATAACCACAGTATAAGTTTACAGACATCTCAATGTCCACATAGTTGTTAGGAGTACTCCCTTCCCCACTTACCATCACATGACACCTAAGGTCCCACATCCTCAGAATGCCACAACAGTTCAGAGGCTGGACCACAGCCAACACCTCATCTCTTTTACATGCAGATGTGCCTGGCTGCACCTCCCAAGCACATGCCCTGCATCCCAAGGTGGTTGATATTTGCCTCCAAAGTCACCTCAAGGTATCTGCACTTAACACCCGGTTTGGGAGGGTGTGGGATGGTAAGCTGAAGAGTACTGTCCTCATTATGGTTTGGTGTACATCATTTTATTTTCCAAATTATTCACAGTAAATTGGGATGATTACATCAAAAGGACGGAACCTGCTGGTCTCATGCATTCTTAAGTGCAGCAAAGTAAAGAACACCACAAATACAATGGATACTGCTTAGCCCAAAATGCGCACACACTAATTGTCAATATTTTCTAAGGATGTACTAACAGAACAGAGAATCCGCCTTTTCCTGTGGTCGGTAAACTCTTACACAAATGTCCAAGGGAGCATCAAACTAGGTAAACTTCTTGACTGAATACAGATTTGACTTTTGCTCATTCAGGGAGAAAAGGTTATGTACTCACCATAACATTCCATCGGAGTTGTTCATTTGTCTTCAACCTGTGGGTTCCCAGATATGGCACAGATCTGACAAGGCAGCATATCCAGCATCTGATCAGAGTTCAAAGCTCCTACCCTACCCATAATGTCCATGTCTGCTTCCTCCCTTGAGATAGAGTCTGCTGCCCAACTTAGTATCCACATCCAACCCAACACCTTGTCACATACTAAATGTCTGCATAAGCAAAAGGGAACAGTAAAGAGGCACCCTGGAGATGACCACATCCTCTATTCACCTGACCACCACACAGTCTGTGCAAGGCAGGGGGGAAAGGAGGGATGGATGGTTGAAGACTGAGCAACAACTCAGAAGGAACATTATGGTGAGTACATAACTTCTTTATCTGAAGTAGTCTTCATTTGATCTTCAACCTGTGGTACAGTGTCCCCAGCTACTAAACTCCTGGGAGGCCCTCATGGAAGGATACTGCAGAGCACGGCAGAGCCAAAGGATGCCCTATTCCTGGATATGATGTCCAACTTATAATGTGAAATGATGGTATGAGATGAATCCCAAGTGGCTGCAGAGCATATATCTAATGAAACTCTGGACCAAAAGGCTGCTGAAGTAGCCACAGATCTGGTGGAATATGCCTTCACATGACCTGGCAAGGATAACCCCCAACAGAATACGCCTGAATACTGGGAAATTCAACGGGCAATGGTGACCTTAGACACTGGTTTCCCCAAAAAGGGTTTAGAGTAGGAAATAAGCTGGTCAGACTTGTGAAAGGATTTAGTCCTGTACAGGTAAAAACGTAACGCATTCAATAATCATAAAAAGAAGTTATGTACTCACCATAACATTCATTTGTCAGCAACCTGTGGGTATGGGATCCATATCGGATCCGAGTCGGCAGCTTCAAACTACTAAGATCCGAGCTCCAAGCTCCTCCCCTTACCCATAATCCCCTGCCATCCCTCTCTGACCTCAGATCGAGTTTGCTATGGTGAAACAGCATATTACAACAAAAGATCACTTGCACTCCTAACCTGGTGTTATCCGGAGAAAAGGACAAGGAATCCTTCTAAGATGCACTATAGGTTATGGGGATGGAGGGGAGGGTTGGTTGCTGACAAATGAAGTTTACCTACTCAGATGGAATGTTATGGTGAGTACATAACTTCTTTATCTGAAGTAGTTAACTTCATTTGTCCATCAACCTGTGGGACAGAGTCCCCAGCTACCCAAACTTGGGAGGTCCTCATGGAAGGATATTCCGGAGCACTGCAGAGCCAAAGGATGCTCTCCCTCTGGAAATTAGACCCAACTTGTAATGGTTAATGAAAGTGTGGGATGAAGCCCAAGTGGCTGCTGAACAAATGTCATCCAGGGAGACTCTGGAGCAAAAGGCAGCAGAAGTAGAGATCGATCGGGTAGAATGAGCGTGGACTCTTTCAGGTTCAGGTCTACCAGAACTCTTGTATGCAAGGAGTATACATAGGGAAATCCATCTGGACAACGTAACTTTTGATACTGGTTTGCCCAAAGAGGGTTTTGCAAAGGATACAAAGCGTTGCTCAGATTGCCTATGTTCAGCGGGCTTGTGCAAGTAGAATCTCAATTGCCTATGTACGTCCAGAGAATGTAATTTGTATTCACCCTTGTTTTGATAATTTGGAAAGAAAACTGGCAAATTAATAGATTGATTAATATTGGGCTCAGAAGCAACTTTGGGTAGGAAGGAGGGATTGGTCCGGAGGGAAACTCTCTTAATGGAAGACCAAGTACGGTGGTTTGGCGCAAAGGGCTTGAAGCTCCGAAACCCTTCTGGCCGAAGTGATAGCAATGAGAAAGGCCGTCTTCAAAGATAAGCATTTCAGATCCACTATGGCTGCGGGTTCAAACGGAGGGCCGGTCAAGGACTGGAGGACAAGAGTTAAATCCCTTGGAGGGACTGCGTCTTTTACCGGAGGTCTTAAGAGGAAGGTGCCTTTTAAGAACGTCTTACATAATTTGGAAGATGCTAAGGAACCAAGGTCACTTCCCACATGATAATGGAAAATTGCAGCTAACTGGACTTTGACCATGGAAGAGCTAGCACCTTGGTCGAATAAGGTCGACAAAAATTCTAACACCGCTGGTATGGGAGCTGCAAAGCGTTCCAAATTTCTATGCTCTGACCAGATAGCAAAGCGTTTCCATTTGCTGTTATAAACCTTTCTCGTAGAAGGTTTATGAGCGGCCACTAAAATAGCCTTAACAGGGGACGAGATACCGGGAGTCCTAACTATTACTGGAACTGGATCAGCCAAGCAGTGAGCTTGAGGTTGCCCAGGTTCGGAGTTGGTAAACCCAATGGGTGAGAGATCAGATCCGGGGTGGGATCTAGAATCCATGGAGGATTCACTAGGTGAGACCATAGACATGGGAACCATGTTTGACGAGGCCAGAATGGCGCTATGAGGAATACACTGCTCCCCAACAGACAGGCTTTCTGCAAAAACTTTAGCATTAGGTGAAGAGGGGGATAAGCATAAAGTAGACCGGATGGCCAAACATGCACCAGAGGGTCTCTGGGGGGATTCCCTGGTGGGGGAATTAGAGCAAAGTAGTCGCTGCACTTTGCGTTCGAAGGAGATGCAAAGAGATCGCAGCAAGGTTGACCCCACTCTAGGAAGATTTGGTTCGCTATTCTGGGGTTCAGAGACCACTCGTACAGCGAGAGGATGGTTCCACTCAGCCTGTCTACTAAAATGTTCGACCGACCCGGGATATGCGTCGCTATGAGAAAGCGGTTGGTGGAGATCGCCCATTCCCAAACTCTCATGACCTCTCGACAAAGTGGGTAGGATCTGGTTCCCCCCTGTTTGTTGATATACCAGACCAGTGACATGTCTGAATTGCAACCGTCCCTAAGGGAAGAAGGGCTTGCAATGCCAAAAGCACCGCTCTAATCTCTAGGACACTGATATGCAATAAGGTCTCTGAATGGGTCCACGTGCCTTGGACGGTTCTGCCCATGCAGTGCCCCCCCCCCCCCAGGCGAGAAGCATCCATGGTCACCATGGTTAGAGGCGGGGACATAGAAAAGGGGCGCCCTATCTGGAGGTTCGGGGATTGGAGCCACCAGAGCAGGGAATTCCTGCAAGCCCTGCTGAGGGGGATAGGTGCACTCAGCAGGCGTAGCAAGATGGACCACTGAACCTGCAAGGTCTACTGTAGTACTCTCATGTTCAAACGCGCTAAAGGTAGCAGATTGACTGTGGCCACCATGGAACCTACAGCCCTCAGAACCAATTCCGCTGGAGGAGCCGGGGATTGTAAAAGGGCCAGTACGTGGAGCTTCAGGGTGCGAATCCAGTCCAGAGTTAAGAAAACTCTCAACAGGTTTGTGTCTAATCTGGCTGCTATGAAGTCTAAGATCTGGGTCGGATGAAGGGAAGATTTGTTGAGATTGACTGCGATTCCCAGCCAAGAGGCCAGGTGGAGGAAGTAATCTCTGGTTGAACATAGTAGATGCCTGTTGGGGGCAGTCAGGAGCCAGTCACCCAGGTAGGGGAAGACCTGTATACCCTGGAGTCTCAGATGGGCCGCTACTACTGCCAACACTTTGGTGAACATCCTGGGGGCTGTGGTGAGACCAAAGGGGAGGGCCCTGAACTGGTAGTGACTGGCTCCTAGCCGGTAGCGGAGAAACTTCTGGAGCGTCTCTCCATCAATATGTGGTAGTACGCATCCTTGAGGTCTATCGAGCACATCCAGTCTTCACCTGTACGAGGGGGAGAATGGATTGAATGGTGACCATCCGGAACTTTTCTTTGGCCACTGACAGGTTTAGCAAGGACAGGTAGAGGATTGGCCTTAAGTCCCCCTTCTTTTTTGGCACCAGAAAGAACCTGGAGTAGAAGCCCGATCCGGACTGGTCTGGGGGGACGCGCCGGATCGCTCTTTTTTCTAGCAGCTGCTTTATTTCTGCAGCTGCTGCCTCCCTTTGATTGGGTGAGACATCGGGGAGGCTCCGGGGTCTGGGTGGGGGATTCAGAAAGGGGATTTTGTAACCTCTGGATATGATTTGAAGCACCCAGCGATCTGTTGTAATTGACTCCCAAACTGCCAGGTGCCTCGAGAAACGCCCCCCCGACTGCCTCCAGAGTGGAACAGTCGGGTAACCCTTCAGGGCTGCTGCGCGGGCCAATCCGAAAAGGGTTCTCTCGACCCGAAATTCTTCGGTCCCCCTCTGCCTCTGGGCCGGCGTCCACCTTGTCCTCCTCTGCCTCTGAAGGACGAGGGGTCCAGAGCGAAATGGGACTGTTGAGACTTCCAGAACCACATCTTCTGTCCCCTTTGGTTCCTGGAGAAAAACCTCTGGGGAGCCGAGAAGCAGACTCAGACGGCAGACGTCTTCCCGTCTTTCTCGCTCTGGACCAGCGTGTCGCGGACGGTCTTGCCAAAAAGATCCATCAAAAGGGGCATTTGCGAAGGAAGCCTTGAAGGGTTCCGCAAAGTCACAGAAGCGGAGCCAAGCGTGTCTCAAAACGCCCACTCCACTAGCTCTAGTGGCTCCTTCAGTGGCATGGGAGAGGAGCCGCATAGAAGTGTTCGAGATGGACTTGAGAGTGGCCATTCGAGCTGAGAACACCTTCTTATCCTCAGTCGACATGGACTCTGGGGGCGACGCGGTGTATTCCTTGAGATCCCGCTGGAGTCGTATGACATGTGCCATATAGTTCAGCGACCTCACTGTGAAGGTAGCTGAAGCGGACATCCGCTTCCCCAGGTGGTCCATCGTCCGAGACTCCTTGTCGGGAGGATGGACAGAGGAACTCTCCTGGGCTAGTTCCCTCTTGGTGGCAGCCGCCACCAACATGGCATCTACAGGAGCACCCTTGCTCCATACCGCCCTATCAGTGGGGGGACTAAGGATTTTATCTGGCCTCTTTGGAATGGGCTCAACAGTGTCCGGTTCCTTCCATGCCTTGGTAGTGATGGGTGTCCCCTCCCGCCAATCCCCTGGTAGATCTCAAGAGGTAGATGGGCCTGCGCCAAACGCCTCCAGGAACACAGACTCATCAGAGGAAGGCTTTTGGGCTGACCACCACCCTCTAATTCGAAGCATTATCCGAAGGATAATCAGAATCAGAATCCGAAGGAGATGTCCCCTGGGGGGGTGACCTTGAGGAACCTTCCCCTTCCTTTAAATCCATGTCTTCTGTCAAAGACTCAGGTTAGTCCAAGTGCCTCCTCTAGCACTTACGTTTGTGAGGGACCTCCTCGGGGGGCTGTCCGAAGAGGCCTCACCAACCACATCTTGTTCCTCTAAGGAAACAACCTGGGACGTAGGCGCAGGCTGTCCCTGGGGCCGGGTGATGGAAGGCAGGCCCGTCAGAGAGAGTGCAGGGTTGATCCATAGTCTGAGCCTGGGGCCTGGAATCCCTCGACAATACCCTCTCCACTACATCGAATGCCAAGGGAGAGCTGCTCTCTCTCTAGGATCAGAGAGCAGCCTCCTCAGATCCGATGTGTGGATCGGGGCAGGCGCCGAAGCAATCGGATCCAACGAGCCAGTACGCTCCGACCGAGCCGGAGAGCTGGGATCCGAAAAGGGACCTGACAAACTCGAGGGCCCGGTTGGAGCCGAAGTATGAAGCACCATCGGCGCCGATCCTTCTCCGGCTCCTATGCAACCCGGATCCGAAGGCTCTGAATTCCCAAAAGTGGGTCGGCGGCTCCTATGCAACCCGGATCCGAAGGCTCCGAACCCCAAAAGTGGGTCAGAGAAAGAGCAATCAGGGCGAAAAAGGGGGTTGAGCTCAGGCATGAGCACTCCCATCTGCAGCTGGGCCTGGAGGAACCTACGCATCATCCGGTCCATATCTGCAACGGACAAGCTTCGGGTAGACCTGGAGGAGGCCACCGAGGTGGGCCAGGAGTGCCATCTCAATGACAAATAGTGCAGCCTGAGGAAAGGTGGTCAACCCCAAGGCAAATAACACACAGTGTGGCCATCTGCCGGGGATAGCTTATGGCCACACTCCGTGCATTTAAATAAAAATGTTTTTGGGGCCTCAGACAGTTAAGGAAAAACACACAAGGCCCAACACACACACCTTCACACACGGGGAGGAATAAACTACACTAAAATTTAACCAAATAACAATATTAAAACTAAAGGGTTTTAAATATAAGGGCAACACACAAAACAACAAGCAATATTACACTAAAGAAAAATTAAAAAAGCAATATTTTTCTCACAGAACTAAAACCCACGCCTGGAACTCGTTCAAAGCTGTTAAGTCAACCGCTGCAAACGAGATCTGAGGTCAGAGAGGGATGGCAGGGGATTATGGGTAAGGGGAGGAGCTTGGAGCTTAGCTGTTTGAAGCTGCCGGCTCGGATCCGATATGGATCCGATACCCACAGGTTGATGGACAAATGAAGTTAACTACTACAGATTTTATATTCTCCCTGGTTTTGAAAATGTGGGAAGACGACCGGGAGATTAATCACCTAATTAATACTGGACTCCAAAGCTACTTTAGGGAGAAAGGACAGGTTAGTACACAAGGATACTTTATCCTTATGAAAAAATCATATAAGGGGGTTTTGACAGACAACGCTTGCAACTCTGAAACCCTTCTGGCAAAAGTAACTGCAACCAAAAAGGCGGTCTTCCAGGGCAGAAACTGCAGACCCACAGAGGCTGCACCTCAAAGGGAGATGAAATGTACAGTTGTGTACACTTGCCATAAATGTAGATGTTAGTGTGCATTCACTGTTGCAGTCATTACACTTGGGTTATCCTGCTGGCAGGCTACCTTCAGGCGGCCTGAATTCCAAAGTCTTGGTCTGGCGTCGGTTGCTGTCGCCTCTTCCCTGACGCCAGTGCGCCAGGGGTATAAAAGATGCAGCAGACGCCATTTTCTTTAGTTTTTCTTGCCCCAGATGTCAGGTGCCCCCAAAAGGGTAGGCTAAAAATACGCCAATAAAACATGCATGCACCAAAATATGTAATACCTTCATCTATAAGCAAATACACCACATAGGTTGTATAGATTAGAGAAGTGTAGACAAGTTCCAGCAAAGAAATGGGGGATGGTGGGTGGGTAACCTGGACTGCAACAGTGAATACACTCGAACATCTACATTTATGGTAAGTGTACACAACTGTACTATGTTCTTCGTGTTTCACTGTTGCAGTCATTACACTTGGGTTGAATCTCAAAGCTATGGAAGGGAGGCTGGAGCTAAATAGCATTAAGAGTGGCTATGAGGCCCTGCAGAACTGCAGTGGCAAAGCCTGCCCTGGATTTAGAGTAGAATGGTAAATGATGGTGCTTCATAAAGGTGTGCACTGAGCTCCAGGTAGCAGCCTCTAAAATGTCTTTGGTTGGTACTCCCCTGAGGAAGGCTGCTGAAGTGGCTGCTGCTCCTCTGGTAGAAAGTGGCCTAATGCCCTTGGGCACTGGCTTGCCATATTGTGAATAGCAGAAACGAATACAGTGGCCTATCCACTTTGAAATAGTCTGCTTTGAGATGGCCTTTCCTTGTGATCCTGCAGCATATGCCACTAGTAGTTGCTCAGTCTTTCTGAAAGCTTTGGTTCTGTTCAAGTAGAAGTGTAGCTGTCTGTGTATGTCCTTATTCTGTGCATTTGGATAAAAAGTAGGCAGATGAATAGTTTGGTTAAGGGCCACACTGGACACTACTTTAGGCATAAATGTAGGGTTTGTCCTCAGAGAAACCCTGTCTGGATAAAAAAAATGATAAAAGGTTCCACAGCCATGAGTGCCTGTAGCTCTGAGACTTGTCTTGCAGAGGTTATTGCTAGGAACAGAGCCGTTTTCAAAGATAAATCTTTATATCAGCTGTAGCGGCTGGCTCAAACGGGGGCAGAGTGAGTTTTTCCAAAACATAATTGAGGTCCCATGCAGGTATTGGTGATCTCCTTGGAGGCCTTAAATTTTTGGCTCCTCTAAGGTATTGCCTTAAAGGATGAGAAAAGATTGGTGGCTCTGTATTGTAATGAGCCGAAATGGCAGAGGCATGAATTTTAATTGATGAAAAGGATAGGCCTTTGTCCAGCATCTCAATTAAGTATTGCAAAATCTGAGGAATATTTGGACTGATGTGTCAATTCCTTATGCCTGGCACAGAATCTCTTCCATTTTCCAGCATAAGATTTTCTAGTACTAGGCCTCCTGGTCTCCAAAATGACATCAATCACCACTTTAGTGAGAGGTGTGTTTTGTATGACTACATTATCCGCCATGCTGCCAGATTTAAGGTCTTGAGTTGGCTGTGCAGGATTTGATTGTTTTGTTGGGACAGGAGGTGAGGTATCTGAGGTAAGGCCCAGGCTGGACATTGAGACAAGCTCCTTAGGATTGGATACCAGTACTGGCGGGGGCAGTCAGGGGCAATCAATATAATTTTTGGCTTCTCTTGTCTGACCTTTGTGAGTACCTTGGGGAGGAGAGGCAGTGGAGGAAAGGCATATACTGTTAAGTTTTTCCAGCTGAAAGATAGGGCATCCACTTTCCATGCTTGTCTGTGATGAGTCCTTGTGCAGAATTTCTTTAGTTGGCAGTTGTGAGGACAGGCAAATAGGTCTATGTCCGAGCATCCCCATTTCCTTGTTATGTTGAAGACTTGTGGATCCAATCTCCATTCGTGGGGATCCATGAAGTTTCTGCTTAGTTCGTCTGCCAGAGTATTTATCTTTCCTGGCAGGAACTGTGCCTGCAGATGTACTTGGTAAGTTAATGCCGTGCCCCACAAAGTAATGGCTAGTCTGCAGCGAGGTAAGAATGAGTGCCTCCCTGCTTGTTTCTATACCACATGACCGTGGTATTGTCTGTCTTTATCAGTAGTTGTCCCGGATGAAGTAGGCCCCTGAGGGCTGTCAGGGCATTCAGAACAGCTAGCATCTCTTTTTGATTGATACGTAGATGCATGCAGCCGACAACATTTTCTTTAGATTTTTTATAGCCCCAGATGTCAGGTGCCCCTAAAAGGGTAGGCTAAATATACGCCAATAAAACATGCATGCACCAAAATATGTAATACCTTCATTTACAAGCAAATACACCAGATAGGTTGCATAGATTAGAGAAGTGTAGATAAGTTCCAGCAAAGAAATGGGGGATGGTGGGTGGGTAACCTGGACTGCAACAGTGAATACACCCGAACATCTACATTTATGGTAAGTGTACACAACTGAGAGTCCCCAACGGGGTACTTAGCTTTTTTAGAAGTCTTCGGTAGTTGAAATCTCTGGATCTGACCGACCGGCACTTGCGAACAGCTTCTGCTTGCACCGCGGCAAGAAAGACTGAGGAAAATGGCGTCGGCTGATGCCTTTATACCCCAGAAGCTCTGACGTCGGGGAAAGTGCGACATCAGCCGAAGCCAGACCCAGACTTTGGAATCCAGCCGACCGCAGGGCTGCCTGAGGCAGGACAACCCATATGTTATGACTGCAGATGCATCCTTGAAGGACATCTGTAACTATGTTCTTCGTGTTTCACTGTTGCAGTCATTACACTTGGGTTATCCTGCTGGCAGGCTACCTTCAGTCGGCAGCCCACCATCGAAACTCCTGTTGCAGGCAGGAAATGAGAGTAATTGTTTTCCAGGCTGTGGCAATGCAGAGTCCAAACACTTTTTAGGTACCATTGAAAATTCCTCATATGCAGTCTTGCATATGGAATTAGTAGAATGCAGGATGCCATGAAGCCCAAAGCCTGCAGAATTTTTCTTGCAGATAACTGGGCCTTTGTTGCCAACAGTGTGAAGTAGGATGTCAGTTGCCTTTGTATTTAAGCTTGCACCCAGGAATATTATCTCTTCAGAGGGCACTAGTTTTGATTTTTGTTCGTTGACTGTGCACCCTAGTCATGGTAGTAATCTTTTTACAAACGCCAGATGCTGTAGTAGAATGTCCTTGTTCTCTGCTTGAATGAGGCAGTCGTCCAAGTAAGGATATATTTGTATTCCTGTGTCTGCAGAATGCAATTACTGGTGCCAGGCACTTTCTGAAGACCCTGGGCGCAGTAGAAAAGCCAAAGGGCAGTGCAGAGAATTGACAGTGCATTGAGCCAGCTTTGAATCTGAGGTATCTTCTGCATGTTTGTCTGATTGGGACATGCAGGTATGCCTCTTAGGTCTAAAGTCACAAGCCAAGCCTTCTTGCCCAGCATGGGCAGAAGCTGCTGTAAGGTCAACATTTTGAATTTTGGTATATCCAGATGTGTTTAGGATAGATAGGTCCAGTATTGGTCTCCAGGCTTTGTCCTTTCTGGGTACCAAGAACAGTCTTGAATAAAATCTTGTTTTTGTGCCTCTGCCCATTGTTTTTTTGGTAGGTCTGGCCAACCATTTGCCCTTGGCAAGGTATGGAAGTGAAACTTGTAGCCCTGTGACACTACGTCGAAGACCCATTTGTCCTGGGTTATTATGTGCCAATTTTCAGTAAAAAGTGCTAGTTTTCCCCCTAAAGGCGCTGCCAAAAGATAAGTGCTTGGCGTAGGCAGGGGGAAGTCATTGGGACTGTTTCCTGTAAGGCTGTGATTTGTCTTCTCCACTTCTGGAGGTAGAAGCACCCCATTGTTTAGACCTGTATGAACCTTGGGTCTGGGATCTGCCTCTTGGGCGTCTGTATCTGCCCCTTTGTGGTCTGTCGGACACTGGAAAGGACCAATTCTTAGTAGGCCAGTGTCTGCTAAATCTCGGAGGCTGTACCTGTAGGAAATCCTTGACTGTTTGCATAGATTTAGCTTTGTCCTCCATTTTCTTTAACACCTCTTCTGCTTTCATGCTGTAATGGAGCATCTAATAATTTTGCTTTAACATGATCTGGTAAATTTTGTTCCTTTAACCAAGCATGCCTCCTAATGACAGAACCCGTGACAGCGGCCCTACATGAGGCCTCCAAAGAATCAAAACCACATTGCAAAGTATGCGTTCCAACTTGCACAGCTGCATGTAATAAATCCTGCATTTCTTTGTTTTTTGCACCTTCAGAATTTATCAACATTTTCTGTTTAAGCAGTGACATTATATATTGCTGATATTTGAGCATATGAAATTGACAATTTAAAGCTCTTATAGCCAAGGTAGCAGAGGTGTAAATCTTTTTTCCCCATCTAATGCCCTAGAATCCCTGTTGGAGGGGATAGGGTTTTTTTTGCAGTGGATGCCTTGACCCCTTTGGGACCCTGAGAAATAGTTTCTGGGTAAGCAGCAGGGTTCTTGAAAAGGAATTTATGCGAGTCAGGCACCCTGTAGTACCGGTCCGGCTTAACAGGAGCTGGAGGTAAGGAGCCAGGGGTCAGACTGGACTCTGAAAATACATCTACAATGTTTAACACAGGCGGAATAGCTAGGGGCCTGTGTTGTGGGAGTAAAAGAAAGTCCCTGAGCCTTTTCTTAGATTCAGAATAATCTTGGCTTTCCCAGTGGAAATGTTCCCTCATGGTATGCAAGGTTTCCCCAAAAGAGTAATCCTCAGGAGGAGAGACTGAAGGGATAGATTCTTCAGCATCAGAATCCTCATAGGGAGGAAGATAGTATTCCTTATCAGAAGAGGAATCTGAAGAAATGGAAACCTGATGTGAAGACTCATTCTGTCTCTTGCCTAGGCCTCATCATGAGGGGGATGGGAACCCCTGATCAAAGTAATCAAGTCTTCGGCCATTTTGAGCATCTGTTTTTTGGGCATGGAGGCCTGACCATGAGGCTGTTGTACTTGTTTCTTTGTCTTTAAAGATGCTTTAGTCTTTGCCTTTGTAACTGGAGTCGCTTTAATGTATAATTGAGTAGGTCTGAAAACACCCTCAGAAGCAGATGACTGCTCAGCGGCTCCGGAACCATCCGAGGGAATAGTTTCTGAAGGTCCAATACCTTGAGCTTCCAGTGGCCTAGGCGACTCCACGTGGGAGTCTGTAGCGGCCTGCGGGTAGAAAGTAGTGGGCGTCAGGGGTTGCGAAAGCGCCTCACCGAGAGCCAGCAAACCGGCGACTGGCTTAGAAGAAGCCTAGTCTGTTTTAGACCTCGGATGCCTGTCCTTTTTTTTCTTTGCATTTCTTGTGAACTGCAGTAGTCAGTTGGCTATCTGACGGCATCGTGTCATTAAATCTTCTGCCAAAATAGTGAAAAGCAAAATCGTACCGGCACTTTATAGTGCGCTGGTTAAATCTAGCACAAAACAGACAGCAAGCAACGTCATGGTCAGGGCCTAGACAAGGAATACAGTAAGAATATAAATCCTTATGAGGTATTTGCTTCCCACAAGAAATACAATTAACTTTTTCTGACATCGGTCTGGAGCAAGAAAAAAGTTTTCCCCAACGGGGTACTTGGCTTTTAATGAAGACGTCAGATCTGAAACTCAAACACGAAAATCTCAGGAGTCAGCTGACCGGCACTTGCGAACTGCTTCTGCTTCGGGCACCGCACGGCAAGAAAGACTGAAGAAAATGGCGTCGGCTGCATCTTTTATACCCCTGGCACACTGACGGCAGGGAAGAGGTGACAGCAACCGACACCAGACCAAGACTTTGGAATTCAGGCCTTACTGAGGGTAGCCTGCCAGCAGGACTGCAACAGTGAAACACGAACATCTAGAGCTTGCAGAACTAACACAAGATCCCATGGGGGCGTTGGGTCTTCACAAGGGGCCAAAGAAGAAAAGTGCTTTTCAGGAACGCTTTGCAAAGCTTAGAGATGCTAAGGAAGCCATATTATCACCTACATAAAAATGAGAAATGGGTACAAGTTGGACTAACCATAGAAGAACTGGCACCTTGCTGGAAAATCCCTGCCAGAAATTCCAAAACCGCAGACACTGGGGCAGTGATGGGGGTCTGGGGAATGCTGCGTGGCCCAGGTGGAAAAACTTTTCCATTTGCTGGAGTACACCTTTCTGGTGGAAGACTTACGAGCCACCACCAGGATCTTTTTGACAGGTGAAGATAAAGTGGGAGTCCTGACCATCATGGGAACTGGAGCAGCCAAGTAGTGAGCTTCAGACTGCCCAGGTCTGGATGGCAAATCGACATACGAGAAAAGATCTGGAACTGGATGAAACGTCCATGGTAGAGCCACTGCATGACATCAGAGAGAGGGAACCAGACCGGACGAGGCCAAAATGGGGCAATGAGGATAACTACATTCCACAGCCCGCAAGCTTTCTGAAGGAATTTTGGAGTCAATGCAAGATAAGAATAAACATACAAAAGACTGGGGGGGGGGGGGGGGCAAGAATGAATCAGAGCATCTCTGGGGGGTTCCCCTGGTGGAGGTTTCAGAGAGAAGAACTTGCTGCACTTCACATTGGAAGGAGAGGGGAAGAGATCACAGCAAGGCTGACCCCACTAGAGAAAGATCTGTTTTGCTACTGAAGGATTCAGAGACCACTCTTAAGTCATCAGAATAGACCTGCTGAGCCTGTCCGCTAGAATGTTGGATCTCCCCGGAATGTGCATTGCCACCAGAAACTGGCCGGTGGGAGACTGCCCACTCCCACACTCATGGCTTCGCAACAGAGGGTAAAACCTGGTTCCTCCGTTTGTTGATGTACCAGACCACAGATGTATTGTCTGCCTGGATAGCAATAGTCCATGGGGGGATGGCCATGGAGAGCCTGCAATGCTAGAAGCACCACCCTCATCTCCAGGACAAATCTGGTCTCATACAGGGACCACGTGCCTTGGACTATCCTTCCTGAGCAGTGTCCCTCCCATAGGGAGGCATCCACAGTCACCGTGGCAGAGGGGAAAGGCGGAAGAAAAAAGTGACCCCAAACCAGGTCCAGGGAATGAATCCAACACAGAAGACAGCCCTTGCACACCCGAGAAACTCTAACAGGATGACACAAAGGGAAACCTACCATGGACCATTGGGCCACGAGGGTCCATTGAAGAACTCGCATATGAAAAGGTGCCATAGGCAAGATACTGATAGTGGCTGCCACAGACCCCAATGCCCTTAATACCATCTCCGCTGTCGGTAACTGAGCTTGAAGAACACAAAGGACATGTAGCTTCAGAAACTGAATCCTCTCTGAGGTGAGAGAGACTTTGGTTTGAATTGTGTCAAACTGAGCCCCAATGAAATCTAACACTTAAATCAGGGTCAGTGACGACTTATTGATATTGATGGTAATGCCCAACCGCTAGGCTAAGAGAAGAAAGGAATCCCTCATTTGACTGAGCTGATGCCTGGAAGGGGCAGCAAGGAGCCAATCATCCAGGCAGGGGAAGAACTGTATGCCCTGGAGTCTCAGGTGAGCCACTACCACTGCCATCACTTTGAACACCCCGGGGGCTGTGGTGAGACGAAAGGGGAGTGCTCTGAATTGAACGAATGTTCCCCAGCCGGAAGCAGAGGAACCTCAGAGTGCCTGTCCATTTTGATACGGTATAGTATGCACCCTGAAGGTCAATAGAGTACATCCAATCATTCTCCTGCAGGAAGGGCAGGATAGATAGGAGTGTGCCCATCCGGAATTTCATCTTGGCCACAAACAGGTTCAAGGTGGATCTCAAGTTCCCTGTCTTTACTGGCACCAGAAAGAACCTGGAATAAATGCCTAACCTGGACTGGTCTGGGGGGACAGGTTGGATGACTCACTTTTCTAGCAGCTTTGCAATTTCTACTGCTGCATCCTCCCTTTGCAAGGGTGAACGTCTGGGAGGTGTCTGGGTGAAAGAGGTGGCGTGAGAAAAGAGGAGTGAACAGCCTCTGGACATAATTTGCAACACCCAACAATCTTCCATTATAGACTCCCACAATGTTACGTAAAGCAGTAGTCAACCCCCGACTGCATCCAGAGACAAGGAGCCGGGCAACACTTCAGAGCTGCTGCATGGGTCTCTCAGAGAAAGGATCATGAGATCCCCTATTTCTCGGCTCCCCTCTGCCTCTAGGGCAGCTTCTTTCAAATCCCCAGCTGCTCCTGGGGGAAGGAGTCTCCCGAGTGTGCTGCGAATAGCTGAGATTTTCAGAACTATATCTTCTAAGCCCCTTGCTGATTCCTCCAGAAGGTTCGTTGAGGGGCCAAAAAGCAGATCCAGAAAGCAGTCTCTTCCCATTCTTCTCACTATGAACTAAAGTGTCATGTACAGACTTCTTAAAAAGGGAATGCCTGTACCAGCAGCATGGGAGAGTAGATGCATAGAGGTGTTGGTGACAGATGTCAAGGAGGCCATCAGAGATAACACTTTCTTGTCCTCCACCGACATGGACCCAGAGGAAGAATCAGCAACCTCCTTGACCATTTCTCGCTGCAGCCAAATAAAGTGTGCCATATAATTCAGTGCATGCACAGAAAAGGTTGCTGAAAAATACACCCGCTTCCCAAAACAGTCCATCTTCCTGGACTTCGGTCAGGAGTGTGGAGTGCTCCTGAGCCAGCTCCTCCTTTGTGACAGCTGCCACCACGGCATCAACAAGGGATCCTTTAGTCCAATGGGTCCTGTCTGAAGGGGGACTATCTTCTCGGGGCATTTGGGGATGTGCTCCACAGTGTCTGGTTCCTTCCATGCCAAAGACTAAAGATCCACGAAAGGATCTGCAGGACAGGACACGCAGCAACTAGAGGATCCTGTGCCAAATGCCTCCAGGAACACTGATTCATTCGAATTAGGTTTTTGGGCACACAACCCCCCATTCTGACTAAGGATTTCCATGATGTCTCCAAAGGAAACCTCCTCGGGGGCGGGGGTGACTGGGGGGGGAACCTTCCCCTTCCTCCAAATCAGGGTCTTCCGTGAGGGACTCCAGTGGGGAGTCCAAGTGCCATCTTTTGCAAGTATGCTTGCAAGGAACCTCTTCAGTGGGGATTCTCTAGGGAGGACACTCCAATGTCTCACTGCTCTCCCAAGAGAGAGCCCTGTGGCAAAGAGGCAGCAGGCTGTCCCTGAGATGGCAGAATGGCCTGGTCTGCGCCAGATAGAGGGAGCCAGGCAGACTCCAAAGAAGAGATCGTCAAGGGTCTCGAAGGGATGGAGAGGACCCTCTCCACCACAAAGGCAAAAGGGGAATGGACCTCCTGAGAATGAAAACAGGTAGGAGATGTAACCCTCTCACCCAATGGGGAACCAGAGCCGAACCTCCAGGCGTCAAGATGCCAAAGGGAAGGCTCTGCTTCGATAGGCTCAGAGCAGACACCCTCCCCTCGGATCCGGTGTTGAGGCTACAGCTCCGTAAGCCAGACGGATCAGAGCTAAAAGATCTGACCTGCTCAAGGGCATGGCTGGCGTCTATGTACAAGGTACCTTCGGAGCTGACCCCTTGACTGTGTCCTCCGATCCAAGGGCTCCGAAACCAGAGGTCAGATCGAAGGAGTAACAACCAGTTCATCCTTAACCCTAAATAAACAAAAAGTACAGTTTTGTACCTACCATAAATGTAGATGTTCAAGTGTAAACACTGCTGCAGTCATTACACTTGGGTTATCCTGCCGTCAGGCGGTTTCCTAGTCGGCCTGAGTTCCAAAGTCTCAGTCCGGCGTCGGCTGCTGTCGCCTCCACCCTGAAGTCAGTGTGACAGGGGTATACAAGATGCAACCAACGCCATTTTCTTCAGTTTTTCTTGCCCCAGATGTCAGGTGCCCCCAAATAGGTAGGCAATTCAAATTGCTAGTAAATTATACAAAAGAAAAGCAAACAACCATTTTCAGTTACCAGCAAATACTCCCCATAGGTAGTAAAAGGTAGAAGACCAATGTACGTACCAGAAGTAAGAGGGGAAGGAGGGAGGATAACCTGGACTGCAGCAGTGTTTACACTCTAACATCTACATTTATGGTAGGTACAAAATTGTACTATGTTCATCGTGTTACACTGCTGCAGTCATTACACTTGGGTGGAATCCCAAAGCTGAGGTAGGGACACTGGTTCTATAAGGCATTAGGGGTGGCTATATGGCCCTGCAGCACAGCAGTGGTGAAGCCAGCTCTGGATTTGGAGTATAAAAGCAAATGGTAATGCTTGGTGAAGGTATGCACAGAACCCCATATTGCTGCTTCCAAAATATCCTTGGTAGGTACTCCTCTGAGGTAGGCAGTTGAAGTGGCTGTTGCCCTGGTGGAGTGAGATCTAATGCTGCTAGGTACAAATTTCCCATGGTGAGTATAGCAGAAACGTATACAATGTCCTATCCATTTTGAAATAGTCTGTTTTGAAATGGCTTTTCCCTGTGCTCCTGCAGCATATGCTACCAACAATTGCTCAGATTTTCTGAAAGCTTTGGTTTTGTCCAAGTAGAAGCGTAACTGCCTGTGAATGTCCAAAGAATGTAGTAGTCTCCCCTTTGTTCTGTGGTTTTGGATAAAAAGTTGGCAAGTGAATAGTTTGGTTTAGAGCCACACTTGATACTACCTTTGGCAAAAACAGAGTTAGTTCTTAGAGACACCCTGTCCTGGTGGAAAATGAGGAAAGGTTCCACTGCCATTAGTGCCTGTAATTCTGAAACTCTTTGTGCTGATGTTATTGCCAGTAGCAGAGCAGTTTTTCAAGAGATGTATTTTAATTCTGCTATATTAGCTGGCTCAAAAGGAGGTAAAGTTAATTTTTCCAAAACAAAGTTGAGGTCCCAAGTTGGTGTAGGTGCTCTACGGGGCGGTCTTATGTTTTTAGCCCCTCTGAGGTACTGTTTGAGCAAAGGATTAGAAAAAATTGGGGATCAGTGTTGTAATGAGCAGAAATGGCTGAGGCGTGGATCTTGATGGATGAGAAGGAGAGGCCCTTGTCCAGCATCTCAGTTAAATATTGAAGTATCTGAGGAATGTTTGGGACAAGAGGGTCAAGGCTGTGTGCTTGGTTCCAGGCACAGAATCTCTTCCATTTATCCGAGTAGGCTTTCCTGGTGCTAGGCCTTCTGGCCTCCAGAATGACATCCATAATAGCTTTGGAGAGAGGCATTGCTTGCTTGACTAAGGAATTTTCCATGCAGCTAGGTTTAAGGTCTTTAGCTGGCTGTGAAGTTTCTGATTGTTGTGCTGTGTCAGCAACTGTGGGATTTGAGGCAAAATCCAGGGTGGTTCTTGTGCTAAATTCTTTAAGACTGGGTACCAGTGCTGGCATGGCCAGTCTGGTGCAATCAGGATTATCTTTGACTCTTCTTGCCTGGCTTTTATGAGTACCTTTGGAAGGAGAGGTAAAGGAGGACTTGCAGGTTTTTCCGGCTGAAAGAGAGGGCATCCACTTTCCATGCTTGTGAATGGTAACTCCTTGTGCAGAATTTCTGTAACTGGCAGTTCATTGGGGATGCAGACAGATCTATGTTCGGGTTCCACCATTTTTGTGCTATCATTCTGAATATTTGTGGATTCAATTCCCATTCGTGGGGGGGTCCATGATGTTTCTGCGTAGGTCTGCCAGTGTGTTTTTCTCTCATGGCAGGAATTGTGCTTAAAGATGAACTTGGTCGTCTAGAGCTGTGTTCCACAAGGCCATGGCTTGTCTGCAGAGGGAGTAGGAGTGTGTGTCCCCTTGCTTATGTACCACATAACTGTGGTGTTGTCAGTCTTTAGCAGTAGTTGTCCTGGATGCAGTAGGTCCTTGAAAGCTATAAGTGCATTTTGTACAGCTAGCATCTCTTTTTGATTGATGTGGAGATGTCTTTGCTCTGTGGGCCACTCACACTGAATACATTTTCCTGCCATGTGTGCTCCCCAGGCGTAGTCCGATGCATCTGTTGTCAGTGTTTGCCTGGTTGTGGGTTGAGTAAAAGGCTGTCCCTTGTTGAGGTGACAAGCTTGAGCCCACCATCGAAACTCCTGTTGAAGGCAAGGAATTAGTGGTATAACTATTTCCAAACTTTGACAGTGTTGAGACCATACACTCTTTAGGTACCATTGTAGTTTCCTCATATGCAGTCTGGCATATGGAATTAGTAGTATGCAAGATGCCATGTAGCCCAAGGCCTGCAGAATTTTTCTTGCAGAGAGTTGGGTCTTAGTTGCCATCAATTGAAAATAGAGTCAGTTGTCCTTGCTTGTCTGGCGTGAGATAAGCCATCTGGGCCATTGTGTTCAAGCTGGCACTCAGGAATATTATCTGTTGTGAGGGCACCAGTTTTGATTTCTTTTCGTTTACTGTGTACCCCAGGCAACTTAACTTTTTTACGAACGCCAGATGCTTTAGAAGAATGTCCTTGCTCTCTGCTTGAATCAGGCAGTCGTCCAGTTGTGGATCAATTTGAATTCCTTTTTGCCTGCAAAATGCAATTACTGGTGCCAGGCACTTTGTGAGGACCCTGGGCGCAGTAGATAAGCCAAAGGGCAGTGCAGAGAATCGATAGTGCATTGAACCAGCTAGAAATCAGAGGTATCTTCTGCAGTTTTGTCTGATAGGGACATGCAGGTATGACTCCTTGAGGCCCAAAGTCACAAGCCAAGCTTTCTTGCCCAGCATGGGAAGAAGCTGCTGTAGTGTCAACATTTTGAATTTCGGAACATCCAGGTAAGTGTTTAGAGAAGAAAGATCCAGAATGGGTCTCCAGGCTTTGTCCTTTCTGGGAACCAGAAAGTGTCTTGAGTAAAATCCTTGTCCTTGCTCCTGTGGTGGTACCCTTTGAATAGCTCTCATGTCCATGAGTGCTGTAATTTGTTTTTGAGCCTTTGCCCATTGATTTGGTGGCAGTTTTGGCATTCCTTTTAACCTTGGCAGAGTGTGAAAGTGGAACCTGTAACCTTGAGATACAAAGTTGAGAACACATTTGTCTTTGGTGATGCAATGCCAACTGAAAAGTGCCAGTTTTCCTCCTAAGGGGGCTGCCAAGAGAGAGCTGTTTGGCAGCTGTAGTGGGAAGTCATTGACGCTGCTTTTTATAAGGTTGTGGCTTGTCTTCCCCTTCTTTCTGGCCTGGTGTACCCCATTGTCGAGGCCTGTAAGGGCCTTGTGCCTGACCTCTACCTCTTGGACGTCTATATCTGCCCCTTTGAGGTCTGTCTGTGACTGGAAAGGACCAATTATTTGTTGGCCAATTTCTAAAACGAGGAGGCTGAACCTGTAAATCCTTCACCGTTTGCATAGATTTTACCTTATCCTCCATCTTCTTTAATACCTCCTCTGCCTTAACTCCAAACAACACATCCCGCTGCAAAGGTGCATCCAATAATTTTGCCTTAACATGATCTGGTAACGTACGTTCTTTTAACCAAGCATGCCTTTTAATGACAGAGCCTGTAACTGCTGCTCTGCAGGAGGCCTCTAAGGAATCAAACTCACATTGCAAAGTATGTTTTCCCACTTCTTCAGCTGCATGCAATAAATCCTGCATTTCTTTAAAATTAGGAGGATCTGAATATGGAAGCATCTTTTGTTTCAACTGAGACATCAAAAATTGCTGACATTTTAGCATGTGAAACTGGCAATTTAAGGCTCTCATTGCTAAAGTTGCAGACGTATATACTTTCTTAACCCATATGTCTAATGCTCTGGAATCTCTGTCAGAGGGAACTGGGTTTTTTGCTGATGAGGCCTTAATCCCTTTGGGTCCCTGAGAAATAGTTTCAGGGTCAGCAACAGGGCTTTTGTACAGAAATTTGAGAGAGTCAGGGACTCTAATATCCATCAGGTTTAACTGGGGCTGGAAGTAAGGAGTCAGGGTTTAAGCTGGATTCAGTGTACACATCATCCACAATATCTAACACTGGCGGAATAGCAAGGGGTCTGTGTTGAGGCAATAAAAGGAAGTCTCTGAGCCTTTTCATGGATTCTGAGTAATCCTGGCCTTCCCAATGGAAATGCTCCCTCATAGTATGTAAGGTCTCCCCAAAAGAGTAGTACTCAGGTGGAGAGGCTGATGGAATTGATTCCTCAGCATCAGAATCCTCATAAGGGGGTAAAGAATATCCTAGGTCTGAGGATGAATCTGAAGAAATGGACACCTGGTCGTAAGATTCAAAGTCTGCATCCTGTCTGGGCCTTTTATCAGGAGGGGGATGGGAACCCCTGATCAGGGTGATTAGGTCTTCTGCCATTTTTAGCATTTGTTTCTTAGGCATGGAAGCCTGCCCTGGAGAATGCTGCATCTGTTTCTTTGTTTTTAAGGGGGGCTTAGACTTATCAGAGGGTTTAATGGTTAACTGGGTAGGTCTGAAAACACCCTCTGAAGCTGTGGATTGTTCAGCTACTTCGGTTCCCTCTGAAGGGTTAGTTTCGGTAGGCTGTAAACCTAGAGCATCCGAAGGCCCAGCCAGCTCCACGTGGGAGTCGGAGGCGGTCTGTGGAAGCGGTTGTCAGGGGCTGCGTAGGCGCCTCGCTGAAAACCAGAGAACCGGCGACCGGCCTAGAAGAGTCTTCGTCTTCAGTTTTGGGCCTCGGATGCCTGTCCTTGTCTTTGCGCTTTTTATGTATTCCGGTCGTCGGACGTTCCGGCGGCATGGTGTAATTGAATTTTCTGCCAAAGTAATGCTGGAAAAAATCAAACTTTTAGTTATGTACTCACCATAACTTTAGATGTTTGGGATCCATCTCGCCTACATTCTGTACTGATGGGCTCGGAGCCGATCCCTCGGCTCTGACTCGGCACGCTTATGCTATAGAGCGAGGCCTCTTATTGGCTGAGCTATCTTTATCCCAGGATGCACCACCACTAATCCCCCAGATCTTGTTTGTCCGCATTCATGCACACATGCACAACTTGTTTATATAACATTGTTAGATGTTTCAAGATGAAACAACAGGATCCGGACCTTCTGATATCCTCTGATCTCCAAGGAAGGGGAAGGAGGTGGGTTATTAGAATGTGTAGATGGATCCCAAACATCTAAAGTTATGGTGAGTACATAACTAAAAGATGTTATGTGATCCTATCTCGCCTACATTCTGTACTGATGGGACAGCGTCCCTAGCACCTAAATCCGGGGGGCTCATGGGAAAACACGCCTGTGCTCTGAGGAACCAAATGAAGCTCGTCCTCTAGATGCCACATCTAATTTGTAGTGGGAAATAAAGGTGTGCGGGAAGACCATGTAGCCGCAGCACAAATGTCACTAATAGCAAGCTTAGAATGAAATGCTATCAAGTAGCCATAGCCCTTGTAGAATGAGCTTTGACAGAGGTGGTAAGCTCTTTGTTAGAATAAAATAAGCTTGAGTAATACAGTCCCTGATCCATTTGGCAATAGTGACCTTTGTGACAGCTTTGCCCAATTTATTGTCTGCAAAGGATACAAACAACTGATCTGTTTTCCTTGTTTGTTTGGTCCTGTCTAAATAAAAACATAACTGCCTGTGGACATCTAGTGTGTGGAATATGAACTCCGCTTTGTTAGAGTATTTTGGGAAAAAACTGGAAGCTCTAACGATTGTTGTAAGCAGAAACTAGAACAAACTTTAGGGACAAAGGAAGGATTTGGCCTGAGGGATTCTCTGTCTTTGTGAAAAACCAAGTACGGGGGTTTTACTGACAAAGCTTGAAGCTCTGAAACTCTTATGGCAGAAGTAATTGCCACCAGAAAAGCTGTCTTCCATGATAGAAACTTTAGATCACAAGTAGCTGCCGGTTCAAAGGGGAAAGAAGTCAAGGCGCGTAACACTATATCGAGATCCCATGGAGGTGCTGGATGAGAAATCGGAGGTCTTAATAGAGCAGCACCTTTCAGGAAGGTCTTACACAATCTGTTGCTCATTAAAGGTGGGTCTATGGATTCGTGAAAATTAGAAATTACTGCCAATTGCACCTTGATGGTAGAAACTGAAGAGCCTTGATTGAAAAGAGAAGTTAAAAATTTTAGTACTTCTGCCACGGGAATAGAAATGGGGTCCAGGCCCCGGAGTTGAGCCCAAATAGCAAATCTTTTCCATTTGCTAGAATACAGTTTCTTTGTAGCAGACTTATGGGCCGAAGATAATGTGTACAACATCTCGATCCAATGTATGACTCCTGACTATAGTTGGAAGAGGAGGAACCAAGCTGTCAATTTTAAGGTGTGTAGGGACTGGTGGAATAGTCCCGACTGATGAACCAGTAGGTCTGGGATCTGATCCAGGAACCATGGACCTTCCAGAGCATATTTCCGAAGATAGGGAAACCATACTTGACGAGGCCAGTAAGGAGCAATTAAGATCATTTTGCTCCCCAAGAGAGATGCCTTCTGAATCACCTTGGGAAGGAGAGGAACTGGGGGGAAGGCATAAAGCAAACCGGTGGGCCAAGGACGGACTAGTGCATCCATGGGTCTCTTCCCCGGAGCCGGGGTTAGGGAGAAGAATTCTTTGCACTTCGCATTCAGAGGAGTCGTGAAGAGGTCGCAACACGGAACTCCCCATTTGCTGAAAATCTGACTTGCAACTGTCATATTCAGAGACCATTCGTGAGGAGAGAGGATGGTTCTGCTCAATCTGTCGGCTATCACATTGGACTTGCCCGGTATGCGAGTAGCCACTAAGAAGCGTTTGGTCGAGACTGCCCATTCCCAAACTCTCATGGCTTCTCTGCAAAGAGGATAGGATCTGGTCCCTCCCTGTTTGTTCAGATACCAGACAACTAACATGTTGTCTGAGTGAACAGCAATTACGCCCTGAGGGAGATAATCGTGAAGGGCTTGAAGGGACAGAAGTACTGCCCTCATTTCTAAGATGTTGATGTGAAGTGAAGTCTCTTCCGGGTGCCATTTGCCTTGGACTGACCTGCCCAGGGAATGCCCCCCCCACCCCATCTGGGAGGCGTCCGTGGTCAAAGTGGCCGGAGGAGGTAGAACAAAGGGTCGTCCCTGATCCAAATTGGAGGGCACTAGCCACCAGCGAAGGTCCCGTTTGCAAGATTCCGTGATCCATACGAGGTGACTGAGAGGGAGTTCCTGAAAGGACCACTGAGCTGAAAGAAGCCACTGGAGAATTCTCATGTGCAACCTTGCCAAGGGGACTAGAAGAACCGTGGCGGACATGGATCCCAATAGCTGCAGGACCATCCTGGCTGGAGCTTTGGACCTGGGAAGTAAGGCTCGAACTTGAGTCTGTATGGTTTGTATTCTGTCTGTCGGTAGATAGGCCCGCATTCGGTTTGAGTCTCTCTCTACCCCTATGAATCTTATTCGTTGAGATGGCAGCAACACCGACTTTGGCCAATTGAAGGTGATTCCAAGGGAACTGCCCAGTGATATAGTGGCTTGAAGGCTCTGCAGTAGTAGATGCCTGGAGGTGGCAGTTAGGAGCCAGTCGTCTAGATACGGAAACACCTGGAATCCTAGACTTCTCAGGTGAGCAGTCACAACTGCCAAACACTTGGTGAACACCCTGGGGGCTGTGGTGAGACCAAAGGGCAGCGCACGGAACTGAAAATGACTGCCTCCTAGGCTGAAGCGCAGATGTCTCCTTGACGCTTGATGTACCATGATATGGTAATAAGCGTCCTTGAGATCTATGGAGCACATCCAAACACCCTTCTCCAGCAATGGGAGAATGGTTTGTAGGGTGACCATTCGGAACTTGGACTTCTTGACTGAACGGTTAAGGATGCTGAGGTCCAAAATGGGCCTCAAGTCCCCGGTCTTTTTTGGCACCAAAAAGAATCGAGTAAGTCCCTAATCCGATCTGGTCTGCGGGGACCGGTTGGATGACTCCTTTTTGCAGCAGCTTTGAAACTTCTGAGGCTGCAGTATCCCGCTGACTGGGTGGCGGGTTCGGGATTTTTTTGGACTGAGGGGGTGGATGAGAGAATGGGATGGAGTAACCTCCGGCGATAATTCGAAGCACCCATCGGTCCTGAGTGATACCTTCCCAGGCTTTTAGGTGCTTCGAGAAACTACCCCCAACTGGCTCCGGAGCTGCACAGCCGGGCAATCCCTCAGGGACTATGGAAGGCTGAAGAGCCACGAAAGGACTCGCGGTCTCCAGTGTTGCGAGGGCCTCTGCCACTTCTGGGACGGCGTCTTCCGGAAGAATTTCCCCCTCCCCTGCCTCTGGAAGGGGAATCCTCCTGCTGAGAGGGGTAAGGCTTCTGAGATCTACGGAACCACATTTTCCCTCCTCTTTTAGCCTTGGGATAAGGCCGAAAGGGAGTGGAAAATCGTGCCCCTACGGCAGTCAAGAGTCTTACCCTCCTGTTCACAGCGGGTTAGTGTGTCCTTTACCTTGGGTCCAAACAAGGAGGACCCATCAAAGGGGGCGTCGGCAAAGGAAGACTTAAAGGCCTCCGCGAAATGACACAGGCGGAGCCAGGCTTGTCTCCGTAGAGCAATGCCTGTACCTGCCGCTCTACTCGCCCCTTCGGCCGCATAAGAAATGAGCCTCATGGAAGAGTTCGAGATGGACGACATTGTAGCCAGCTGAGAGCCAACCGTCTGGGCCAGCTCCTCAGGCAGGTTTACCCAAGAGGGTATCGGATAGCTCTTTAATCAGATCCCTCTGAAATCTGGTAAAGTGCGTAAGGTAGTTCAAGGACCTCAATGTAAAGGCCGCTGAACTGAGGGTGCGCTTTCCGTACCGATCCATGCTCCTAGACTCCTTATTAGGAGGATGGACGGACGTCGAAGCCTCTGCTACGTCTTGCTGGGTAGCAGATGCCACCACCAAAGCATCTACAGCCACACCTTTAGTTAGAAACTCTTTTTCAGGGGGTGCAGAGAGGAACTTATTCGGACGAGCAGGCACCGGTTCCACAGAGTCTGGGTGTTCCCACGCCCTTCGACAGATCAAATCCAAGAGC